>NC_044031.1:576739539-577374090 GCF_901765095.1 Microcaecilia unicolor
TCCCGCCCATCAAATTCAGCCCACGGGCCCTGCTTCACACTCTCTCCCTCGACAAGAGAGGCCTAGTGTGGCCTGCTGCAGCCTCCGAACCACACTGGTTCGGCCCATCCGCTTGCCATCCCCATGTCCCCTCCTCGCGCCCCACGGCAGAACTCGTGAGGCGCAGCATCTCGGCGCGTGGTTACACGCTGCCGGCTCCCACAAGCCCGGGAACCCGGCATGTGGTGCGGCTTTGCCGGGGCTGAAATAGCTGGAGATTGCGCGGTAGGGCACTAACCTCAGAGTGGCTGCGCTGCAGTGGGCCTGCGCCATAGAGACTGGATTGGACGCCTCTCTGGGCAGCGATGGTGAGCCATCGCTGCAACTGTCTGTCGCCATGGGGGCGGGGCCGTCACTGGCTCGCTGCAAATTACTGACCGCCGGGGTCCGGGGACTTGGGAGCTGACGGTGGGCGCTGGTGGTGGTGGGAGCGGAGCGGCCGAGCGGGATCATCATGATGATGCGGTCGTCCGAGGCAAGTGGAGGTCGGAGTGGAGGCAGAGTTGAGGTGCGCTGCGCGGGGTCCCCTTAGCCGCGGGGCCCAATACGGCCGCCTCGGTTGCCTTTGCCTAAGACCGGCCCTGCTACTGGCGAGCGATTCCTGATGGAATACTTGCATTCAAACAAGCCAAAACTACAGGAAGTAAAACGTTGAAGGACCGACTGACAATCCTCCTTTGCTGCAATATGGATGGGAGTGAGAAGTTGGAACCACTCGTCATTGGAAAGAGCAAACAGCCTCGTTGCTTCAAGAATGTTAAGTGACTTCCTGTGTCATACGAGGCTAACGCAAATTCATGGATGACTGGGGAAATTTGGAAGCAGTGGCTAAAGAAGTTAGACACTAGAATGCAGGCACAAAAGCATCAGATTTTGTTGCTTTGTGATAATTGTGTTGCACACAGTGATGATGTCAGATTGTCTAACGTCAATGTGGTTTTTCTGCCACCATACACTACCTCTCTGATCCAACCTATGGATCAGGGCATAATAGCCAATTTCAAACAACATTATCGGGCTCTTGTGCTATGTCATCTGATGAGCGTTATGGATGACCAGACTGGAAAGGATAAGCGTGCTGTTGAACTGGCTCGTAATCTCACTGTTGATTTCCCTACATATGCAGAAAGAAGCCTGGAATCATGTTACACAGGCAACCATTGTGAACTGCTATGATCCACTGATATGATCCAAACTCTATCAATGCATGAGAATGGCGACGAATGCAAGCAACCCACGCAAAAGGGCACACACTTGATCCCATCTCACACAAACTTTCAACAGACCAGAACTTAATAATAACAGATACCAAATGGACAGAAACACCTTGGACCGACCACTACAAACTAAATTTGTCCATACATTGGCGGAAGAAGGATTTACAACGAACACAAGAACATATAACCTACAGCACAAGAGGTCAAGTAGACATGAAAACATTCTGGCAACTGATATACAATAACGAATGATCAACACAAATAGACTCCATATACTACCTCATAGAATGGGATAAAAGATGTAAAAACATACTAGATGAAATAGCACCCCTACGAACAAGAACCCCATGCAAGCATAACTCGACACCTTGGTTCAACGATGAACTGAAAAAGTTAAAAAACACACTCCAGGAAACTTGCGCGAGCATGGAAAAAAACAAAAAATGAACATACACTTAACACATGGAAGCAAATACAAAGAAAATACAAATACGCAATAAGACAGACCAAAAGATAATACTACAAAACTAAAATAGGGACAGATTACAAAAAAATTATACCAACTGGTGAACAAACTCCTAGACACCAAATACAGACATCCCACATGCAGATAAACTGGCTAAGTATTTAAATGAAAAAATTGTAAACCTACACAACACACTACCTCAGGATACCACTGACATCGAAAACTTCCTTAATGAACTGGACTCTACCACTGCAGAATACCTGGCTGACCGGACTTGGTCAAACTTCGCCCTCCTTACCGTCGAAACAGTTACCCATGCAATAAGCAGGTTCTCCAACACTCACTGTAAGCTAGATACCTGTCCCAACTACCTAATGAAGTCCGCCCCTAACCGCTTCATAGCAAACCTCACATCCCACCTAAACTACATGCTTCAGCAAGGTCTCTTCCCTAAGGAAAAAGGCAATATCCTACTCACTCCGATACCAAAAGATACCAAGAAGAAAACAAACGAAATCAGTAACTACCGTCCAGTAGCATCGATCCCATTGGTAGTCAAACTGATGGAAAGCATGGTAACCAAACAACTTACAGATTACATAAACAAATTCTCAATATTACACAAATCACAATCAGGTTTTCGCCCCCTCCACAGCATTGAAACAGTTCTAATCACTCTCTTAGCCAAATTCAAGCAGGAAATAGCAATAGGCAAAAACATCCTTCTCCTCCAATTCGATATGTCTAGTGCATTCTACATGGTAAACCATAATATATTAATAAGACTATTAGATAAGTTTGGGATTGGTGGAAACATACTTAGCTGTATTAAGGGCTTCCTAACCACAAGAACATACCAAGTAAAATCAAACTCAAACATATCACCACCATGGAAGGCAGACTGTGGAGTACCACAAGGATCACCGCTATCACCGATACTCTTCAACCTTATGATGACCCCGCTAGCCAAGTCCTTATCTAACCAAAGCCTTGACCCTGCCATATATGCAGATGATGTCATAATATACATTCCGTACAATACCAAACTAACAGAAATCACCAACGAAATCAAGCTCAGCTTGAACATCATGGACTCTTGGGCAAACGCATTTCAACTAAAACTCAATAAAGAAAAAACTCATTGTCTCATCCTCTCATCCCAACACAGTGCCGACATCCCCACAAGTATCAACACTCCAGAACATACACTTCCTATTTCAGACAGCCTGAAAATCCTCAGTGTTAAAATAGACTGCAACCTAACACTTGAAAGCCAAGTGGCATGCACAACTAAGAAAATGTTCAACTCAATGTGGAAACTCAAACACTTGAAACAATTCTTCCCGAGGGAAACATTTTGCAGCTAATACAATCAATCGTACTAAGCCACGTAGACTACTGCAACGGAATTTATGCAGGATGCATAGAACAAACCTTAAAGAAACTCCAGACCGCTCAAAACAGGCAGCTAGGCTGATATTTGGAAAAACACGATTTGAAAGCGCAAAACCCCTTTGTGAAAAACTACATTGGCTCCCAATTAAAGAACGCATTGCCTTCAAAATCTGCGCCTTGGTTCACAAAATTATCTACGGTGAAGCCCCGGGATACATGACAGACCTGATCGACTTACCAACTGGAAACACATTTACACCTACATTACCCAAGCTGCAAAGGACTTAAATACAAATCAACTTACACATCCAGCTTTTCCTACTTAAGCACAAAACTGCGGAACGCATTACCAAAAGCCTTAAAAACGACATACGACCACCTAAACTTCTGGAAATCACTAAAAACTAACCTGTTTAAAAAGGCATACCCCATCGATCCAACTTAAATGCCTGATCCCTGCAACACAACACAACTAAAATAAGTAATGGACAAAACCCAATTATTCCGTTAGACGATTCTCTAATGTGGCTGTGCCACATGAACTTTATCTTATCACTACATCACTTTGTATTTGTTCTCACTGGAGTCCGCAAACGCCGCTCCAGAACTATGTAAGCCACATTGAGCCTACAAACAGGTGGGAAAATGTGGAATAGAAATGTAGGTCACTTGTTTTCCTCTTCTTGAAATCGTAGGTCTTTCTTTCCTTAGTCTTCTTACCTCTTTCTTCACCGCACACTGTCCAGCTAAATCTCGCTGAGTGAAGTTCAATTCTCCATCTGTACCTTTTTGTCTCGCAGGCCAGGAAAACAGTTGCAGTTCTTGTCCTGCAACAGACTCTAGCTGCATCCCTGTCCATTTATTCTGGCCCCTTACTTCTCTTTGCTTTATTTCTTCAGTGTTTTGCCTAGTCACAATTTTCCTCAATCTATTCTTGTACTTATTTCCAGATTCTGGTGACTTTCTCTTCAGTACCATTTCTTTTCTTACTGAGCTGACTGTCCTTTCAGTTTCTTCTGAATTTGCTCTTTCGCTTATTTCTGAACATACTAAATTTTCAGGACTATTGCTCTCAGGATTTGTTTTCTTTACCTCATCAGCATCTGTCTGAAGTTCTCTGTTTTCCACCAGGGGTTCCATAATTTCCTGCAGCTCCAACATCTCCTCCAGAGAATTCTCCACCTGGAGCTTTTCCTCTTGCACAGGTTCCCTGTGTGGCTGTATCATCGGAGAATCCTCATTTGTCACTTCTCCTTCTGACAGCTCAACTTCATCAGAAAGAGAGAACAATATTGATTCAGGAAATGATTCCACCAACTCAGGAACTGAGGCTTCTTCATTTCCATTCCCCTCTGCCACTGACCGCTCTTCTTCAAACCTCAAAGTCTGTGATTCCAGGTCCTGCTGGACACCTGGATTTTCCACCACTTCCTCCTTCTTCCTTCTCTCCTCCTCAACCAACTTTTCAAACGCTCTCTCAATCTTATCTAATTTCTCTTCCATCAGTGCTAGTAGCTGAGCTTTCTTCTGTCTTTCAGTCAACTCCTCAGATGTGAGGGTCAGGATCTCAGTGGTCTGATAGACATGGTACCACCGTGTTGGACTAGACCTGGGTTGCCGGGCCCTTTCAACTTCAGGGATTGACTCATATTCCCACAGGCCTGGGTCACTGCTTCTGGTTGCCATGGACCTCGGCATCCTCTCATGATGGAGGTCTTCCACTGCCCACTCAGCTCAGCAGTGTCACCAGACATGACCTGCTTGACCACACTTGTGACATATGACAGACCTCTGGTTTTCTCGAAATAAGAACTTCCCATCATTCTCACACCACTGTCTATGATACCAAGCTGCATTTTTTCTCCAGTATTCTTCTTCTTCCCAGTAATCTTCTCTATTATATTCTGATCCTCAATCCCAAAATCTTCTCTGTTTCTCCATTCTGTGGTTGGGAGTGAACTCAGACCCTCGGGAGACCTAAAAATTAGCCAGAAAGAACCCACAGATACACATTCCACAATACACTTTAAATTTACAGGCAAGGTCACCCCTAGGGTGATAGGTGGGGTGATTTATCCTGTCCATGACACCAATTGTAAACCCCCTGGTGGCGGAGCAAGGTATTACATTGATGGTACCAAATATGTCACAGTTTTTCCCCAAAATGACTCAACGCCAACCAGGGAGTTTAACAATAAAAAGAAAATATTTTTTAATTATTTGAATTATATCTAAATGTTAATGAAATTTTACCAACTTGGAAATTTAACATATGAATTTCAATTACAGGTTTGCAACACAAATCAGTTTAGTCTCTAGAAACATTGACAGCATTTTCAGATGAGTATAAATATTAGTTACATAAATAATTTAAGCACATTCAATTTTACAACACACTAGATTCTTTAAAGTTTCTTTTCTCTTGTCTTTCAGATTTCTACTCTTTTTTTTCCCTTTTAGTTAACTCTTATTTATTGTTCAGGTTTCCTTTACTATTTTCTCTTATGTGCACTTTTTAAAAATAGTTTCAGTGACTTAGCTGTTCTCTTTGTTTTCTCTCTGGCTCTCTTGAACAGTGGGCGCCTTTTCTTTCAAGTGATGATCTCCAGCATCAACTTTCTTCTAGTCTTTTCCTAGTAACATGTTTTCACCAATATAGCTCCCTCCCAACTGCCAGCCTGAGCTGTCACTCTCCTGAGAGTTCCATCAGCATGTGGAACACTCAGCGCATGCACACAGACCACTCAGTCTCACTGCACTGCTCACTGCCTCTACACCAGATCTAGAAGGAGCCAGGTAGTTTTTTTTAAATTTAACCCATAGGGTTACATTACACTTCATCTGCTAACTTTGGATGTGAGCATTTAAGCCTGCCAAAAGCTGGTGTAAATCCTCATGCTCAACTGATGACAGTTGGGAGCACAAATCCAAGTGTTCTATAACATCAGGCCTAATATATGGGAAAACACCTAACCTGCCGATGCCCCTCCCATGACCACACCTCCTTTGGAATTGTGCTCACAGCCACATCCACACACAGATCCAAATTATTGCCAATTGATTAACAGTTAATTATTGATTGTGAACAGCTAATTAATTCTTTTTGGTGCAGATCTCAGGATATTTGGATGCCATTTATAGAATTCGGGGATAAGTATTGATCCTACCCCTGGGGATGCCTACATGTATATCTCATAAAAGTAGGTGCTACTGGTCATTATTCAAATGTCATGATCAGCATTTTGTAAAATGCTAGCTTCAGTATTTAAATATTGTACATATATTCAGCACTGCTATCCAAGAAGTGGCAGTGCTGAAAATATGTATAAAGAGGTGAATGCCATCCCCATATACGTAACCAGCTATATTTAGCTGCTGTTTAGCTATAAGTGGAAGGGGGGGGGGGCAGAAAGGGGATGGGATTTGATTATAATCAAAGTGATCTACATATTATTTAGAGGTACTTATTTTGTGCCTGGGGCAATGGAGGATTAAGGGGCCCTTTTACTAAGCTGCATAAGCGTCTATGTGTGCCCCACACGCGCCAAAATGGAGTTACCGCCTGACTACCACTTGGATCTTGCGGTAATTTCATTTTTTGTGTGCATCCAATATGCACATCTGAAAAATATTTTTTATTTTTGGGCGCACATAACGTAGGGCATTACCATCCGGTTACCGCATGAGTCTTTACCGCTAGGTCAATGGCTGGTGGTATGGTCTCAGACCCAAAATGGGCATACGGCAATTTTCATTTTACCGCACATCCATTTTCAACAAAAATGTAAAAAAGACCTTTTTTTACAGGCATGCTAAAAAATGGATTGGCATGCGCCCAAAACCCGTGCCTACACTACTGCATGCCATTTTTCAGCGCAGCTTTGTAAAAGGACCCCTAAATGACTTGCCCAGGGTCACAAGGAGGCACAGTGGGAATCAAACGTGGTTCCTCTGGTTTTCAGGCTGCTGTACTAACCGTTAGTCTACTCCTCCACTTAGGAAAGACTTTTGGTTGGCCTGCATCCTATATAATAAAACGCACCTCCAACATTCTGAAGCTGACTGCATGGCTGAGGCATTCCTGCTCTCTGTATCCATCTCCTGAATTGACATCACGTACTTCCGGGTTCATCACAAGCAGAAGTGACCAACCACATGAGGTTTCTCGGCTTTAGAATGTTGGAGGTGCATTCTATTAAATAGGATTGGTCAGTTCCTTGAAGCACAGCCAGAGCTCAGCATCCTGCACAGTAATGCTCAGATACCAGAGAGAGAGGGGGGTCTGACACCAGAGAGGGGGGGGGGGTATCTCTGTCACACACTCTCACTCTCACACAGTCTCTCACACACTCTGTCTCACACTGTATCACATTCACCCTCTATGTGTCACACAGTCACACACTCTCTTGGTCTCATACACTCAGTCTCACAGAGAGTCTGTGTCTCACACACACTCTCTCTCTCGCACACACTGTATCTGTGTGAAACACACTCTCTCTCACACACACTGTGTCTCACATACGCACTTGCACACACTCTCATTCTCACATACACACTCTCTCTCTCACAGACACACTCGCACCCAGACTCACTCTCTCTCTCTCACATACACACACTCGCACATTCACTCTCTCTCTCACACACAGTCACTCTCACATACACTCTCTCAAACATACACACTCCGAGGAAAACCTTGCTAGCGCCCATTTCATTTGTGTCAGAAACAGGCCTTTTTTACTAGTTTATCAATATAGCTATACAGACAGCAGCTGACTATTGCTGGCACAATTCTCACATGGGAGTACATGGAAGCGACGTGGGCGGTGCTGCCACTTACAAATGTGACAGTAAGTTAAGCACTCCATTGGTCTATGGATGGTGTAACTAGAGGGACCTAGATTTAGGGTTCCCCAAAACCAGATTGCACAGAATTTGGATGGCCAGATGGTGTTATAGATGTTTGTCTAATATCTAGAAAGATAGAAGATATCAAATGAAAAGCATCTATGCATCTGGCTGAGACCCTTATTGTTCTATGGCTCAGGATACTTGTAGTGTATAGAGGAAAAGGCCTCGAGAAGCCCCCAGCATAAACTTAGCTTCGGGGACTGGACTTCCTTATCATCGGCCAAAAACCTCATTTGACTTGTCTGTTATAGTGAGTATATTTCAAAGTTACTTAGCTTCTTTAGTTGTTCACACGCATTTGACAGGATCATGATATCCTGTTGTATAAATTAAGAGAATATGAGTTATCTGGAGCTGTTTTTAAATACATAGAAGGTTTTTTGTGAAATAGGTCATACTGCGTTAAGAAGAAAACACCTTTCCGTTTACTTGTAGGTCAGATATTGGTGTTCCACAGGGTTCACCATTGTCTCCAATTCTTTTAAATCTGTTTATGAGTTGCTTGTGTTCAGTTTTAGATGCATCTGGTAATTGTGGTTGTTCCTATGCAGGTGATATATTTGTTTTGATCCCAGTAATGGCAGATTTTTTAATGTTACAAAATTCTATTTCCGAGTGTATTGCTTTGATTCACTCCTGGGCTAATTCTCTTCTTTAGAAACTTAGAGATCCTTTTACTAAGGTGCACTGAAAATGGCCTGTGGTAGTATAGACACATGTTTTGGGTGTGCGCAGAATTATTTTTTAGCGCACCTACAAACAATGCCTTTTTAAAAATTTTTGCCGAAAATGGATGTGCAGCAAAATGAAAATTGCTGCTCATCCATTTTGAGTCTGAGACCTTACCGCAAGCCATTGACCTAGCGGTAAGGTCTCATGCAGTAATGGACTATGTGCATTAAATTCCACTTGTCGCGTGTAGCTGCTGCTTGTCAGAAAATAAAAAAAATATTTTTCAGATGCCCATAGCGGACGCATGCTAAAATTTAAATTACCACAAGGGCCACGAGATAACTGGGTGGTAACTCCAATTTGGTGTGCATTGGGTGTGCATAGGCACCTATGCGGCTCAGTAAAAGGGCCCCTTAATGCTGCTAAGGCTAGGTTGCTATATTTCTGTAATAGTAACATAGTAGATGACGGCAGAAAAAGACCTGTACGGTCCATCCAGTCTGCCCAACAAGATAATTTCACGTGTGCTACTTTTTGTGTATAACTTACCTTGATTTGTATCTGCCATTGTCAGGGCACAGACCTTATAAGTCTGCCCAGCACTAGCTCCACCTCCCAACCACCAGTCCCGCCTCCCACCACCGGCTCTGCCTCCCAATCTTGGCTAAGCTTCTGGGGATCCCTTTCTTCCGAGCAGGATTCCTTTATGTTTATCCCACACATGTTTGAATTCCGTTACCGTTTTCATCTCCACCACCTTCCGCGGGAGGGCATTCCAAGCATCCACCACTCTCTCCGTGTAAAAATACTTCCTGACATTTTTCTTGAGTCTGCCCCCCTTCAATCTCATTTCATGTCCTCTAGTTCTACCGCCTTCCCATCTCCGGAAAAGGTTCGTTTGCGGATTAATACCTTCAAAATATTTGAACGTCTGTATCATATCACCCCTGTTTCTCCTTTCCTCCAGGGTATACATGTTCAGGTCAACAAGTCTCTCCTCATACGTTTTGTAACGCAAATCCCATACCATTTTCGTAGCTTTTCTTTGCACCGCTTCCATTTTTTTAACATCCTTCGCAAGATAGGGCCTCCAAAACTGAACACAGTACTCCAGGTGGGGCCTCACCAATGTCTTATAGAGGGGTATTAAAACCTCTTTTCTTCTTTTCTTTTTTTCTTTTCTTCTGCTGGTCACACCTCTCTCTATACAGCCTAGCAACCTTCTAGTTCCTAGTAGTGTATCTATAGCTTCTGGAGTGCATTTGAAGTTTGAAAAATCTTCCAAGGTTTTGGGGATTATTCTGGATACTCAGTTGACAAAGGATCTACTGGTAAAGTATATTAGCAAGAGGTTATTTTTTAAACTACATCAATTAAGAGCAATAAGATCTGCTTTCTTTATAGAACATTTTCATATACTGGTTCAAGCTATAATATTGCCACAGTTAGATTACTGTAGTGCTTTATATGGTGGAATAAATTCACTAAGTTGCAATTGATTCATGGTTATTCATGATACGACCATGAAACACTGCTGCTTAGACAATTGCATTGGTTACCAGTTTCTGCTCGGATAGTTTTTAAGATTGCCTGTATTGTATTTAACATATTGCAAGGGAATTGTTCCTCTTTGCATCTGCAGTTGATAGCTTATCCAGCATTGAGAAGGAGCTCTCAGTTCTATTCTACTTTATTGTTGGGGTTTCCATCTGTTAGAAAAATTAATTATAAATAAATCCATAACAATTCTTTTTCTTTCAGGCTAGTAAGTTGTAGAATTCCATACCTGTACAAGTTCATATGATCTTGAGTTATTTACAGTTCTGCAAGGGATTGAAAACTTATCTCTTCGAGAAATACTTAAATGACTAATTTTTTTTCAAGTCTTGTATATTGACATCCCAGACAAAAAATCAAGATAACAGAAAAACAATATGAGCAAAAGCCAGCAGGGTCATCATACCCAAAAAGAATGTGTGCAGAACAAACTCCTGATGTCAACATTACCATCATGTAAGCAACCCTTCCCCCCCAACACCCCTTTCACCCCTCCCCTTTCCAAACCTCTACCCTGATCATACATTTAGCATTCTACTGCATGCTACTGGAGTAAGAGTGTCCCAGAATGGTGCCCAGATCTTGCAAAAGTGAGTTCCCTTCACTGAGGATAGGTCCTGGATGATCTTACGCTCCAACGAGCAGAGAAGAATCATTGCTGAGCACTAGTGTGCCACAGTGGGCTGCTCTGCACTGAGCCAGAGTTACAGGATCATTTTTTTTTCGATCAGTACAGAGAATGGCAAGAATGGTTTTAAACCCTGGGGGGGGGGGGGGGGGGTCCCTTGAACCCCAAATACATCAAAAAGCTGTTTCGCTGAGGGGTGCCTGTGTATTCCCCAACATTGAGATACATGTTCATTAAGCAGAGTCCAAAACCTGTGCACAGAGGGGCATGACCACAACATATGTCCCAAGCATGCCTCTCCACCAGAACATTTAGAGCACTTATCATCCTCCCAAATAGTAGCACAGAAGGCCCTATATGGGGACAAATATAAGTGAAGTATAAACTTATATTGAAGTTCCCACCAGATTGCATTTTCTGTTATGCGATATACATTCAAAAGCCAAGATTTTAATTAATCCACATGCAGTTCCACCCCCAATTCCCCCAACCATCACTGATACATTGGGGCATATTCATAATCATGGAGAGTATCTTGCAAATAATTATGGTAGTACTTTAGGAGGATTGACTGCTGGGCATCCAAACCCAACAACAAATTGAATCATTTGTTCGAACATAATGCTGCAATTGACAATAGGCAAAGCGATCCTGGGGACTCAACTGGTATACCTTGCAAAGACCAGCAGACCTCTATGAGAACATGATACAAATAGAGGATCCCCTTTGCAAACCACTTCTGAAAATCAGGGGAAGAGCTGCCCACCAGAAAATCAGCATTCCGCTTCAGTGGCAGTAAAGGGGATACTGCATTAGAAAGCCCATGGAATTTGCATAGCCAACACCAAGTCTGACATAATGGCCAAAAGATAGGAGCAAAATGTCCTAGGGGCCTCCTCTTGCCAGCTGGAGCCTGGAGCCAGTAAGCAAAATGGTAAGGGTAAAAGTACTGTGCTGATATGAGAGAAAAATTGGAAATTCCGAAACCAGTCTGGGAGGTGACACATACAACTGGCCACTGAGAAAAGTTTAATATTTAGTAGGCCAAGGCTGCCTTTATCACGGGGAAGCAGTGCACATATAATAGGGAGTCGGACCCGTTTTCCTTGCCACAAATGGAAAACCTCTTGTGAATCCACTTCTCATCCCTATACTTAAGGAACACAGGAAGAGCTTGAAGAATGCAAACCCATTTTCTTTTTGTTACATTTGTACTCCGCACTTTCCCACTGATGGCAGGCTCAATGTGGCTTACATGGGGCAATGGAGGGTTAAGTGACTTGCCCAGAGTCATAAGGAACTGCTTGTACCAGAAGTGGGAATTAAACTCAGTTCCTCAGGACCAAAGTCCACCACCCTAACCACTAGGCCACTCTGAGGAGGATCATGTTATATAACGCTATGCGGTCTAACAAGAGGTTAGTTCTTTCACCCTTGCAACACTATCCCCAGTTGTTTCTTCAAGGGTTCTATTGTAGCATGATATGAGTGTAATTGTCAGAGTTATTGATTTTGCTGGATCAGATACAAATGTATGTATATTGTGAGGGGTTGGGAAAGAGACCCAGTCCGGTAGTGCCAAAACCGGGACAGGGGAGAAATTTTCCCTTTAGCAGTGTACCCTAGTAGCACTTTAGAAATGTTAAATAGTAGTAGTAGTAGACGTAATGAATCTCACTCTCCAATTTCTTCTAGAGGAAAGGTGCGCCCTCTAGTGGCCAAGGTGCCAGTAAGACTACTAGATAAGGGAAGTAACTACCATTCCCAGAAACCATCAGTACACATACAGGTCTCCCAGGAAATAGAGGGAGGGCTGAATGATTATGAAATTAGTTCAGATCAGGGGAATGAGCAGCAGCTGGGGGAACCCTGGGTGGAGGAAGCCATGGAATGGAATAAAGAGGAAGTAGGGGAAGGAGAGGAGGGGGAGTGCATGGAAGGCTCAGGTTTAGCCCAGACTCTGGTTGAAAAGGTAAAAGGCTTTGTGGCCTCAGTTTTACCCAGACTGTTGAAGGCTGGAAAGGAGAAAATGGTAAACTGGGGAAGGAACTTGTGGGGGAAGCTAACCAATTAACTATCTGAAGACAGAAGATAGTGCTTGTGAAAGTTATGCTATCATTGAGAACACGGAGGGATTCACTGTGTTTTTTTGCCTTTAAGACTGAACTGTGTTAAAAAGGTGAATGCTGGAAACTGGGACTGTAACTTTCTTTGTTGATTATGGAACTAAACCAAGACTAAGGTTGTATTAAGGAGAAGGTAACACAGCCCACTAAATAAACCTTTACTTTAAAAGACGGTGAGCGTGCTGAGATTTTGTCTGACCCTGCTGCTGGGCCGTAGGAGGTCAGAACCACAGTGAGGTGGTGAGAGCTGGGACACCCTCCCCCCCCCCTTCACCTGCAGGAGAGGTGGTTCGGATTCAGTATCCCTTGATGAGACAGCCAAGCTAAGCAGGGTTTCCCTGGCTCCCGGGTGGAAGGAGGACCTGGTTACAATATATAAAATATATACAGCTGCAAGGACTTTACTTTTACCTTCCCCTTCCCCCTGGAAACTACTGATAACCAAGGCTAGCTGGGTGGATACCTAAGTCCATCAACACATCTCCAAAGAACAAAACTCTGAAGATGGACAGCAATCACAGAGAAAAAAAAGAAGAAACATTGAAATACAGCCTCTGCATAGCTCTGCTTCAAATAGAGACTAAAAGGTTTAACCATTACAGCACCAGTTCCAGTATGGCAAAAGCAATGCACATAATGGAAAGTACCATAACAAAGACCTGAAGAATAACATCTTATGTTGTTTTACCCAAAGTAGACCGCTACCGTCCTAGTTATAGTTAAGTAGTGTTTCAAGAATTTAGTCATTCCAAAGCCTTTTCCAGAGACGAGAAGGACTGCCAGCGGTTCTCATCATGGATATTTAGCACAGCAGGGTACTGGATCGTGAACCGCATCTGCTTCTTCAGTACCTTAGAGCATGCTGGGATAAAAGAGCAGCGTTTTGC
Source organism: Microcaecilia unicolor (assembly GCF_901765095.1). Lineage (NCBI taxonomy): Eukaryota > Metazoa > Chordata > Amphibia > Gymnophiona > Siphonopidae > Microcaecilia > Microcaecilia unicolor. The sequence goes on from NC_044031.1 coordinate 576,753,435, forward strand.
CGAAAGAGCTGGTGAGTAGTCCTGGAATATCTGAACAGGTCGGCCTTAAAACAGTATCCCATCTTGTAGAGGCGGAGGACCTGTGTTTTCTGCTAATAACAGTGAAACTTAGGTAGCACAACTCGCAGCCTCGTGACTCCAATGTGTGCTGGGTCCAAATGATGGGCCCCATCCAGATGAATAGGGTCGCCATCACCACCTGGGGAAAGTGAGCCAAAAGCCAAGTTTCAAGGGTCGTGCTCAGAGAATACTCCGTGACTGATTCAGGGAAGGCCACCAAACTGCAAATTATCGTGGTGGGCCCTGTTCTCCAAGTCCTCAGTTTTCAGCTACTGGGATCGTGTGAGCTCCTCCAACCACTCCAGCTCTGCTGTATGGGTCTGAAGCAGATCCTCAACCTCTGACATGCGGCATTCAACCTTTCCAGTCTTGTGGGACAGTTCCAAGGTAGAATGAACAATCCCTGTGCACTGTTCTATAACACTGTGTGCACAAAACTCATGGCATGCAACCCAAAAGGGGTCATGGCTCACTGTTCCCTCTAAGCTGATCAGGAGTCCTCCAGTTGCATTGCTAGCAGTGGGGGATGGTGCTTCAATATTGTGCTTTCACTTGCTAGGGACAGGAAGGTCTCCTGGAGTCCTGCAGAGCTTGCCTGACCCTCACTATTGAAAATGTGATAGTGAAACAGCACCTCCCCATTGGCAGTACAGTACATGGAGGACTCCCGCTCAGCTTAGAGGGAACAGTGGCATGGCCACAGGAAAAGGATGGGTGGGGCACGGGCATTCTCACAAGATGCGTACAGTGTTAAAGAATTTGGGGGATCCGTGCGTAACTTACGTGCCAGGATCTACACAAGGTTTTAATTGGCATAAATCCTCACAACCAAAGCTTGGCGCAGGAATCGGCTTTAAGTACTAGTTTATATATGGTACATAACTCTGAGAACCATTTATAGGATAGCGCTCCCCGCCACATTTCTTAGCGCCATTTTTCAGTACCATTTACTGAAACTAGACCATTGTGTCAATGCAATTAAGAACATAAGAATGTAAGTATTGCCATACTGGGACAGACCAAAGGTCCATCAAGCCCAGCATCCTGTTTCCAACAGTGGCCAATCCAGCTCACAAATACCTGGCAAGATCCAAAGAAGTACAAAACGTTTTATACTGCTTATTCCAGAAATAGTGGATTTTCCCCAAGTCCAATTTAATAATGGTCTATGGACTTTTCTTTTAGGAAGCTATCCAAACTTTTTTTAAAACCCGCTAAGCTACCTGCTTTTACTACATTCTCTTGCAATGAATTCCAGAGTTTAATTACACATTGAGTGAAGAAATATTTTCTCTGATTTGTTTTAAATTTACTACTTTGTAACTTCATTGCATGCTCCCTAGTCCTAATATTTTTGGAAAGAGTAAACACGCGATTCACGTCTACCCGTTCCACTCCACTCATTATTTTATAGACCTCTATCATATCTTCCCTCAGCCATCTTTTCTCCAAGCTGAAGAGCCCTAGTCACATATATATTCAGGGCTGCAGCCTATGTGGATAGATTGCAACTACTTCCCATACAGGGTGATTGTATATTATCATGAAAATTAGAATGCCTGTGCGGTCAACAGTACAGGTGTAAGGATCTTTGGATCTATGCAGTGCTGTAAATGCTGTTCAGATATGCCAATATAAGAATGCATAAATGACAGATTAACTCGATCCTAATGAACTTGCAATCACATGTTCACAGCTCTCCTTATTATCTTTACAAAAAATGCTGTAAATACACACAGCCTCCTTGGAAGCAAATGGAAAAGAGATGCACAACTGAATTTGCCAGGAGTAAGAGTCTTTTTTATGTTTATATGTAAGAAGAATCACACAAGATTGTTCTTTCTTCACTTTAGAGTAACAAGATGATCCAAAACATTTCTTAGCTAATTGACTTGGCAGTGGAATACTTTTATGAGGACCCTCCTTTTCATTTTTATTTTTTCCTGAAGTGATATTAAGTCATGACAGTTCCCTTCCGACCACACCCATCATTACAAATCAAAAGAATTCAAGGCACTGCTGTATTAATCCTAAACAGAAACTCATATAAAAATCATGTGGATATATGTAAGCATGACTACATCATGAACAGAAGAAAACATGCAGGAAGGAAGGCTTTTTTTTGTTTCAGTAAGAAGCATGGTCATAAAAAAAGATATATCCAATATCTCCTTTGTTGTTGTAAAATTTCCAATTATATATATTATCGTAAAAAAGGGATGATAATGAAGCTGGCTGGGATGTTTTAAACTCTGCAGGCAATTTTAACACACACACTTTTCCTTTTATTATTGCTGGGTGAAAAATAATCCGCAAAACAGTTTGCCTGTTATTTCTATTGGTAATATTTCTGTTAGACATAATCCTCCGGAATCTCAGATCTGCATGTAAACTAATTAGTTAACATGCCTTTAACAATCAATGGTTGACATTAATTTGGATTTGTTTGTGGATCTGCCTGTGTGCTATTCTATAACAATGAGTACCTAAATTGTCTCATGTGCAACCCAAAAGGGGGTGTGGTCATGGGAGAGGGTATGGGCGGGTCAGGGACATTCTCAAAATTTAGGTGCAGTGTTATAGAATACCATAGTAAAAAGCCTAACTTGTGTGCCAGGATTTACATTAGGATTCAGCAGGCATATGTCCTCATGACCAAAGTTGGGCATGGGAAACCACACTAAGTGCTATTCTATAAAGGTGCTCAACATGGATATTTCCTGGCCCCTAAATTTGAGCTCATCTACTAAATCTATGTTTTGATTATACCAAACAAAATTATTTTCATTTCCCACCTTCTCATCTCTGAGAATAGTTCCTAATAATAGAGGTCCATTGATAATGGTCAATCATTAAACCCCTCCCCAAGTAAAATACTTTTTTACCCACAGAACATAGTAACATAGTATATGATGGCAGATAAAGACCCATGTGGTTCATCCAGTCTGCTCAAGGAAGTAGGGTAGAGTCACAACTGTCACTCTGTGCAGATTACACTCCTTCATGATCAAATACCAATGGTAGTTTGCCATGATACCAACCAGTTATATTTGACACAATTATGGAAGAGTGATTTTATAATATTGGTTGCAGCATAATCACATTCATTGTCAATACTTGATTAAACCAACAATCCAACAATATTGCAAACTGAGAATATTTTACTAGCTATCAACCCTAAGATATCTCTTCTCCCCGTCTTAGATACACACATAACATATGACATGAATGTAATATAAAATACTCACACTAACTCTTGAACCATACTTGGGTCACAAATGGTAGAAGCCAGCCTGACACTGGTCTTACTTCCCAACCGCTGAAGTTGTTGTCAAAGCCCTCTCCAGCTCATCCAGATCTGTCTTTCCATAATCAGGACATAGACTGTAGAAATCTGCCCAGTACTGTCTTACTTCCCAACTACTACAATTGCTGTCTAAGCACTGCTAAGCTTTGTTTAGATTCCATCCTCTTTCCATGTTACCTTCAGATTGAATTTATCCCAAGACTGGATGACATAATGATGATTCCTGCTAAGTTTGCTGCTTTAATTGGCAAGCTGAATCAATACAAGCATTTACTGTTGTCTCATAAAAGCAGTGAAAAATGTATTTATTGCAACCAGAGACCAGACATTGTGAAATGCATCATACTTTCCATTTTGTACATGATATTCATGGACAGTGAAGAGGTAATAATGCCTCTGTACAGGTCATTGCTCAGGCATCATTAGGAATACTTGGCCAGATATTCAAATGGGAGCTAATGTATAAATGTTTACACAAGTACATACCAAATTCCCACCTAAGTGTTATTCTGTAAGAATGTGCACATCTCGTATAGTGCATACTTTGCAGGTGGGTGTACATGTGGCAGATCCTCGACTGTACTTACATGTGCATATTACGCATGTATCTTTGACATTTAGGTGCTCACAGTTACACTAGTTCTATGGCTGATGTAAGGGGTCATGCCTAAACACCAGCCTCCCGATATTCAAAACTATTTAACTGGCCAGAAACAGCTCCTGGAAAGTTAAATAGTGTTTAAGCACCTAACCATGGATGTTCAGCGAGAGATAACCAGTTATCACTCACTGAATATCTCGGTTAGCGGTTAACCGCTAACTGGCTATATCACATGATATAGTTGGTTAGGCGCAGATATTGAGGGGTCAAACTAGGCTGTTTAAATAGTAGGGCTATCTTTGACTGCTAAAAAATTAATCCGTTAGAGCTGAATATCGGCATAGCCGGTTAACTTTCTAGTGGCCAAAATAAACCCGGATATTAAATGCTGGTCACTAGAAACGGCCTGGCATTGGATATCTGGGTTTAACCCCAGCAGTGGACAGCAAGCGTGCTGCCTGCCAGCAGCTGAATGTTAGGCCTTTAGTACATATATTACCCATTACACTATAAAGGAAAGTAGGGACCTATTTAATAGGTATCTTCAAGGTGCCTGGTTATAGAATTGCATTCCAAATGCCACACCAAATGTATGAGGACTTTTAAAGAAGAAAAACAACCAGCGTGTTAAATTTACTTCCAAATTTAATATAGGTCACCCAAATCTGGGCACCCAGGGCAGATGCGCACATAAATTTGGATTTACGTGCGCATCTGCCCTAGTTGCTATTCTATAACATCCGTGCCTAAGTTTCATAGCATTCAACTCAAGAGTGGGGTAGCTCTGCTCTGCTCAGTGTGCCACAGTGCCTAAGAAAGCAAATAGAATGTCAGGTATTATTAGGAAAGGAATGGAAAACAAAAGTGAGGACATTATAATGCCTTTGTATCGGTCCATGGTGCAACCGCACCTCAAATATTGTGTTCAATTCTGGTCGCCGCATCTCTAAAAAGATATAGTGGAATTAGAAAAGGGACAGAGAAGGGCGACTAAAATGATAAAGGGGGTGGGATGACTTCCCTATGAGGAAAGGCTGAAGCATCTAGGGCTCTTCAGCTTGGAGAAGAGATGGCTGAGGGGAGATATGATAGAGGTCTATAAAATAATGAGTGGAGTGGAATGGGTAGATCATTTGTTTACTTTTTTCAAAAATACTAGGATTAGGAGGCATGCGATAAAGCTACAAAGTAGTAAATTTAATACGAGTTGGAGAAAATGTTTCTTCACTCAACGTGTAATTAAACTCTGGAATTCTTTGCCAGAGAATGTGATAAAGGCAGTTAACTTAGTGGGGTTTAAAAAAGGTTTGGATGGCTTCCTAAAGTAAAAGTCCTTAGACCATTATTAAGTTAACTTGGGAAAATCCACTGCTTATTTCTGGGATAAGCATCATAAAATGTATTGAGCTTTTCTGGGATCTTTCCAGGTATTTGTGACCTGGATTGGCCACTGTTGGAAACAGGATACTGGGCTTGATGGACCTTTGGTCTGTCCCAGTGTGGCAATACTTATGTACTTATGAGTATGGGTGGATCAGGGAGCATTCCCAAAAGATAGGTGCAATGTTATAGAATAATGTCATATCTGCGCCTAAGTTGGGCACTGGCATTATACCATTTTTCAGCAGGCATAAATTCAGAGCCCAAATGTTGGGCGCAAGATCCGTGCTAAGCTAGTATTCTTTTATTCTATAGCTTTCTTCTGTAGTGTATGTCTTAGGAATTTATTCTTTGTGAAATATTTTATGTTTTTTAAGTGCAAAAACCCGGAACCAGCCTCCCCAAAATAGGTAAGTTTTACTAAATTTAGGGCTCTGTTTACTAAGTCACGTTAGCATTTTTAACGTGCCTACAATTAGCGAGCGCACTGTGTAGGCGCCTATAGGAATATTGTAGGCGTATACACAGTTAATGCGCATACATGGTTAACGCGCATTAAAAATGTTAACATTCCTATAACGCGACTTAGTAAACAGGGCCCTAAGGGCCCCTTTTAATAAGCTGCGTAAACAACTACGCACACCCAACACGCACCACAATGGACTTACCGCCCATGACTCTTGTGGTAATTTCATTTTTGGCATGTGTCCACTACGCACCTCTAAAAATTATTTTTTATTTTCCAGCACTCATAGTGGACGCGCACCAAGTGGCATCTGACACGCGTAGGTCATTACTGCCCAAATTCTTTACCGCTAGGTCTATGGCTGGTGGTAAGGTCTGAGACCCAAAATGGACGCGCGGAAATTTTGATTTTGCCACACATCCATTCTCAGGGAAAAAAGAGGCCTCTTTTACAGGTGCGCTGAAAAATAGTTCTGCGTTCACCCAAAACTTGCGCCTACACTACCGCAGGCCACTTTTTAGCACGGCTTAGTAAAAGGACCCCTAAGTGATTTCTCGATGTTCTTTCATTTGCTGTATGTGGAAGTGCAGACTTATCTGTGCTTTGGTCTCTTTTAGTGCTTCTTTTCTTCTCCTTGCTTGACAATTGTAGCTTAAGCTTCCAGCTTAAGAGACTACTACCTTCAAAAAAAGAGATTTTCTTCCTGTCCAACTATCAGGAGCCTAGCTGGTAAAATGGGACAAATGGAGCTTTCTAATTAGGAAAAAATGATAATTTTGCAGCCCTAAATATTTCCCCTATACTTCTTACTGTATACCCTGTCTAAAGAAGGGTACTCTTCCTGGAATAGTGCAGCCAGGCTGCTCACAGCAACTAGGTCTTTCTCCAAAATGGGACAAGCTTTCACACTGTCACTCCTTTATACTTCCATGCCATACAGGCTGTTACATTTTAAACTAAAACCTTAGGCCTTGGAAGCCTCTAGTTCACTCAGAACTTGACTGTGCTTTTCTGTTTACTAAATTATTTCAAACAGTCACTCAGATGTCTTTTCACTATCAGGAAAAATCACAATGTTTACATATATCCAGCACACAAAAAAATAAAAGTTTCAAGTTCTCCTTTAGAAAAAAAACCCACTGGTCACTTCAAACTCTCTGCCTTAAGTTGATATTTAAGCAGTTAACTAAAAACTATATTTCAAACATTTTTGTCCAAAAAGTCTCTCAAATATTCTTCTGCATCATTAGCCCTTCTCCCAACTGCCAGACAAGCAGTTGCCAGGGGAGACGATGACTCTGCATCAGCAATCTCCACTAGCCAATCAGGTCTCAGATCACAGAATCTTTTGAAGCATCAAACTTAACTGTACTTTCCCAATCTCCATTTTGGAAGACAATTTCTCCAAATAGAATAATGGGAAAGTTGGATTTCTAATTAAATGACCACAAAAATCACTATTCAAAATGTTCTGTAGCCCTTAATCCCATCAAACCACACATACTATATTTTTCACATACATTTTATTCAACATTTAAAGATGTTCACAGATTGTTATCACAAATCAACCTCAAATCCCCATAGAACCACAGATGTCTGTTCAAATAAAATTCAGTACCAAGCCACACGTGACCCAGAGCAGCACCCACTTAAAAGAACTAATTTTAAAGCCCAAAACAGGCCCAAACCAAAACTTTTTCTTTTGACCACAAAAATGATTTTTGCCAAAAACGTCTATGCACTAACTCACCTCAAGAGGTTCTCAGGATCCTATAACTACAACCAAAATTTTCTGAAAATTAATCCTTAGATTCCCAGCGAAATGGGACCAAAAACAGCATTTTAAAAATAATCTAAACAATTTCTTAGATCACCAGATTCCTTACTTTGTTCTCCAAAGGTTCAGGACATGACCTCCACCTCCAATCTGGGTCCCAGTGGACTCTGCAACACCAGTAAAAACCATAATTTCCCTGGCTTCTATTTGGGCCTAGACTGTGACTCTGAAGCATCACCACGCATGCACAAAAAACTGTGCATGCTCCGTAGCCTGACCAGGCCCCAGACCAGCCATTTTCTTAAGCATGCCTGGCTGGAAAACTTCACTTCTCAGCCAGGCAGCACTACTTCAAGTCGTGGACAGCATGGTTCCTAATCGGGATCCTCAGGAAATGGCCCAGAAAATGGCCCGAAGACACCAAACTGACCCAGGCAAGTAAATGTAATTTAATTATTTGTTCACTGGATTAGATTAATAAATAAGCACTTAAGTGTAGCCCCACATGCAGCTCCCACTCATCTTTTATACTTGGTATTGATATTATCAAAGAGCAATTAATAGACCAATTTGGCAAAAGAAACTGAAGTATGGGCAATGGGAATAGGGTGATGGCAGAGGATTGTGGAAATAAGACAAGCCAGTGCAAGGAAAACACAGTGAAGTCAGCATAATGCAACCGTATAGCAAATTTTCTGCTTTGTTTCCATTAACACATTTTGTGCCTTTGGCTCCAGAGTGCCTCAGTGCTCAGTATGGTGCCACCCTTCTAAATACACATTTGACCACAAAAAGTTGTTTTCAATTTGTTTGTTTTCTTTTTCTTTATGTTCTAACTTCTTGTGATGGTTCCTTAAGAGTACATAATAAAGAGTTACATCCAAAGCAAGGAGTTTTGGAAATCCCCATGATTGCAATAATTAAATAACAGCTTTTTAAAAAACAACAGCTTCAGTGTTAATTTAGAAGAAAAAGTTTGAGTTTGTCTCCTTGTTTTATTTCTTTTCGATTTTTTTGCACATGCACATTTTCTGCAGGCATGTCCTCATAAGAAACACAGGCAAACAGCAGGCTATCCTTCAGACATCTGGGTGCCAAATGGAGAAAATACCCATCATGTCAGACTTCTGTTATTCATATTGCTTCTTGACATTGTTATTTGTTTTACTTTTTCATTGTTTGTTATTCAGAAAAAATAAGATCAAGGGAACAGCCAGTACAGTCAATATAACATTCTAGGTTTGAGAAGCAGAAACATTTCCTGATAAAAGATATTCGGAATAAAAATAATCACTTCCCACATTAACAATATATAATAAAAAGTGAAAGCCAGAGACCTCTTTATTCACATATCTCATAGAAATTAATTAACAGAATTCAATTAATACAAAGTACAGCTGTGAGATTGGTGATCATATTTTATCTCCCAATAAATCAATCGCCTTTAATGGTGCAACTTCATTGGTTGTCTTTGAAGGTTCTGGTTCTGTATAAGATCTATTGTTTGGTTTTCAAAGCTTTAAAAGGATGCTCTTCTGAAGATTCATCTTCTTTACAATTGCTAAGTTCTAGTTCTATTGGTCATTCTGTTGAATGTTTGCTATTGAGCTTTCCTTCTGTAAAAGGTCTCAAGCATAAAAGTTATCATAAGAATTATTCCTTTTGTCATTTGGCAAGGATATGGAATTCTTTATCACAAGAAATATGAGCCAGTCCTTCTTATCTTTCATTTCATAAATGATTGAATACACATCTGTTTGGCAAATACCATTTATATTTCCAGGTTCTTTTTTTGTTTTATCATATGGGTTTTTTTTTTGTTACTATGTATTATTCTCAATCTAGTATTATTGATTTGTCTCTTTTTTTCCTACCTCTCTCTGAACACTTTTGTGGATAAAGTGGATTGCAAAAAGATAACATTTTATAAACTAACACATGAATGAATTAGTGCATAACTGCATGAGGGCATATACATGAGTGGTATATGGGTGCATCTCCTACTTACATGTGTCAGTTACAGAATACTAAAGTTAAATGTGTGACATGTACCACTTAAGGACACCCACTTAAAGAGACAGATTCTATATATGGAGCCTAAAAATCCGCACAACATTTCTGACTAAGCGTATTCTATAAGTGTCATCTAGATTCAGGTGAGGTATACAGAATACGCTTAGTCGATATCCCAGCACCTAAAACTACATGCCTCCATTTACACCAATGAAAATGTGGCCTACATCCTGGCATATAGGTTTATGTGCAAAGGGTCCTTTTCTATAACTACACACATAAATTTTGGTACCCCCACGAAATGCCCATTTCCCTGCCTATAACTATGCCCCTTTTTTGCTTACAAGCATTAAAAGTTAGGCACACTGTGTTACAGAATACGCTTAGCGACTTTTCCGTGTAAATTCTAATTTTTGCTAGTTAGTGCTCATTATTGCTTGTTAAGTGCTATCAAGGCTAATTAGCTTGTTAAGACAATTAAGTTACACACACATTGTTAAAGAATACACCTGGATTTTAGCATGGATCGCTAGCCTGCTTATAATCGAACGAGAATAACGCCCAAGTTCCGACCTAAATCGGGAGATGGGCGTTCTTCTCACAAAAACAAATAAAGCGGCATAATCGAAAGCCGAACTTTGGACGCTTTCAACTGCACTCCGTCGCGGATGCGGACAAAGTTGACGGGGGAGTGTCGGAGGCGTGGTGAAGGCGGAACTGGGGCGTGGTTATCACCCGAACAGAGATGGGCGCCCTTCGCCGATAATGGATGCGTTTGTAGCTAGAATTTAGGGCACTTTTCCTGGACCCTGTTTTTTGACGAATAAGGCCCCAAAAAGTGCCCTAAATGACCAGATGACCCCCAGAGGGAGTCGGGGATGACCTCCCCTGACTCCCCCAGTGGTCACTAACCCCCTCCCACCACAACAAATGATGTTTCACAACTTTTTACTTTCACCCTCAAATGTCATACCCTCCTCCCAAGCAGCAGTATGCAGGTCCCTGGAACAGTTGTTAGGGGGTGCAGTGGACGTCAGGCAGGTGGACCCAGGCCCATCCCCCCCCTACCTGTTACAATTGTGCTGCTTAATGCTACTAGTCGTCCAACCCCCCCCCAAACCCCCTGTACCCACATGTAGGTGCCCCCCTTCACCGCTTAGGGCTATAGTACTGGTGTAGACTTGTGGGCAGTGGGTTTTGAGGGGGATTTGGGGGGCTCAACACCCAAGGGAAGGGTGCTATGCACCTGGGAGCTCTTTTACCTTTTTTTTTGTTTTTGTAAAAGTGCCCCCTAGGGTGCCCGGTTGGTGTCCTGGCATGTGAGGGGGACCAGTGCACTATGAATCCTGGCCCCTCCCACGAACAAATGCCTTGCATTTATTCGTTTTTGAGCTGGGCGATTTCATTTTCCATTATCGGTGAAAAGCAAAAACGCCCAGCTCACACCTTGGCGAATAAAGCATGGGCGTCTATTTTTTTTAAAAAATACGGTTCACTCCGCCCCTTCACGGACCCGTTCTCGGAGATTAACGCCCATGGAGATAGGCGTTTCTGGTCGATTATGCCCCTCTAGGTGTGCTACATAGAATCCAGGGGTTAGCCTTCCATTGACCTGGCATAAGTGAGCGTGTCTAACCATGTGTGCACAAATATGGGTTTATGCAAAGATGCTGTTATAGATGCCCCCTAAATCACTACAGAAGTATATTTACATCCAGAGGAAGACTAGGGCTGTTCTCATACCATTTAACTATTTTCTGTCTCAGGATACGAATCAAGTAAGATTAATGGACTAGAAACTGATACATATCGGAAGGCTACCAATTGCACTGTTTGAGAATGCAGAGAATGCTAAGGTTAATTGCCAAATTTGGAAGTACAGAAATAACAGGAAATTTATGGGAAAGGGACAAGAATGATTTGATCTAGACAGAAAGATAATCTGAAGCAGAGAAATATGAACAGGACTAATGGAAAATGTTGCATTTTATCATGTAAAAGAATGATTGAGAAGGCAATTGAGCCTAACCCTGTGGCATTTAGAACGACCTTCTAAATGTAAAAAGCAAAATAAAACAAAACGGCCTGAAAAACATCATTTTAGGATCTTGATTCTCTAACTGGATTATTTATTATGTGGAACTTTGTAGAATGCGGCACTTATTTGTGTAAGTCCTTACATGTGGGGAGAGTTTTTCTGATATTGTAGTAGGTAATTGCCTGCTAGTGATCACCTGCTTATGTAGTTTTCAGTATTAGGGTGCAAGTGGAGATGGTTCGTTCAAGTGAAAGTCTTAGACTTAAGGAACACTTTGCTAAGATGAGGAAATACCTCAAGATGGTATCCTGATGAGAACATCTTGATGAAGTAGAAAATGAGTGGGCAAAACTGAAAGCTGAAATAAGTACCACAAACCTTTTTATTAAAGAGTAATTAAGTAGCTGAAAAGGTAAGGCAGAAGAGTAAGAGATCACAGAAAAAGGAAGGCAAGCAACAATATCTGGAGAGACTAAGGAAAGCTGGTGAAGTAATCAGGAAAGCAAAGATGAAAATGGGGAGGGGGAAATGGCCAAGTGGGGGAGCACAAGGCTGTTTTTTCAGATATGTTAGTAACGTACAAAAGTGCATTGTGAGACATGGGTGAAGGGAAGAAATATGTAGAGGCTGATGAGGAAAAAGCAGAATAGCTTAACAAATATTTCTGTTATGGGTTCACAGATGCAGGGCTAGATGTTGGACCTATAAGAATGGAAGTATGGTAGACCTTGAATGATTTTCAGATGTTTGTGTTTATAAAGAGCTAGCTAAACTAAAGGTGGACAAAGTGGTGGGGGCCAGATGGGGTGCATCCAGTGGTACTGAAGGAAAGTACAGAAGCTTTGGCAGCTCTGCTATCTGACCTTTCCAATGATTTTTTAGAGTCAGGAGTGGTGTCAAAGGACTGGAGAAAGTTGGATGTGGCTCTTCTCCAGAATAATGGAAATAAGGAGGTGGTTGGAAAAATCAAGCCAGTTAGTCTGTGGTGAGTAAGTGAAAGAAAACATTGTTACAACAGTACCATACAATAGTATGGTTTCTGGAATCCAGTAGACTACATGCCTTCACTAGATTTAGGTCTTCCAGACAAATGTGATCAATTTATTTGACCAGGTAACTAGAGAGATCAGGGGATAGATCCAGATGCAGTATAACTAGATTTCAGCAAAGCATTTGACACAATTCAGCATTAGTGATTATGTTTCAACGGTTTTTATTGATGACAAATCCAAAAATGCAACTTCACTATAACACATAAAGAACATATGTAACAGGGACACCACAGGTATACATCCATATTAATGGTCATCAAATTTTGTATTAGACCCCTCCCCCTTCCACTATTTAATTGATGACACTCCTGATTATACATGACCTAGTGTAGTCTCCCATCTCTAATAGGTTAACAGTATATGACTTACACAATGTGAACCATCATCAAACTTCCCCATTCAACCTACCCTCCTACACCCCCTCCCCTCCCCCCCAGTGCCATAGTAGAATATAAAGAGAGACAATGCTGTAATGACAACAGCTCAAATGCATCTTGTATCCATTTCGATGTTCTTCCATGATGAACAAACAGCCCCTAAATAGTAGGCTAGTGACACCATCATACTCTTGAAATTAGTACTGTAATTTCCCTTTATTCTATGCACCTCCCTGGGTCCATTCAGAGGAGCCTGTACTCTGATGGCCCCCTCTCAGACCCCCAAGGAGTCACTCTTAATAAATACTGTTATAATTAATACCAATAAACTCAAGATCCCACCCTCCCTCCCCTCCTCCTCTGCCTGAGCAACACCCATTCCCAAATATAGGGACATCAACCTATTCATCGCAGACTGCTGAGGTAGGACTTCACAGAGCACTGAGTTTATTAAGAATATAGCTTCGGGCTTTGGGGGCACCACATTGATATAACGTATCCAAGTTAAGTAAAAATGTTTTTGTGTTTTAAAATTAATCAATGCGCCTTGAAGCTCCATCAAAAGCAAAGCATGAAAGCGATTACGCCATTGCCAGAAAGAGGGGGCCCCCTCCAGGGTCCAATTTGTCAGGATGCATTTCAAACCAACCAAATAAGCCTTATGAGCAAGAGCACTCTGATGAGCTGTTCCTCCCATTACTGGAGATTGACAGCCTAGTAATATACATTTTGGGAATTGTCGTACCTGAAAGCCCCCGGACCATTCCAAAAACCTAATTATCTTAGTCCAAAAGGCTTTAATAGCCGAACATCACCAAATGGCTTGGAAGAAATCATTTTGGGAAGCCCCACACCAAGTACAGCGGGCTGACTCCAAATACTGTATCCCATGCGACAAAGGCGGGCTTGAGAGGTGTATGCTCTGTAAATCACTCTTGCCTGACATTCCCTAAGTTCTACACTCCGTACCTATTTCCCAACCCCTCTCAGGCCCAGCAAAAGCTCCTGGGTCGAAACCTCCCTCTGCAGATCCATTGTCCACCTCTCTGCCACCCGACCTAAGTCTCTCTGTGGTCGAATTGTTATCAATCTTTTGTATAGCAGGGAGATGGAGATAGGATCCCCTGACGGTACTTCAAATAGATCTTCCAGCTTGGTGGCCAAATCATCACCCAGCGCCTCACTAGGCAAAGATGCCACGTAATGTCTCACCTGCTCATATGCAAAACATGAGCTCCCATCAGCGGGATTCAAACCAAGCTCCTCCATAGTCCTGACTGCTCCAGAGGGTTGCAACACCTGATGCAAAAATATGATCCCCTTCTCTCCCCATCTCCGCAAAGCTGGGTTTTCAGAACCTGGCCGAAAGGCATCATTCCCTTGCAAGGGGAGAAGTCTACTATACCTGCAATCAAAGGCCCACCTGTTCGCTAAGTCTCTCCACAACTTTCTCATTGGCCCTATCAGGACGCTGGATCGGGTGTGTGCAGACACCTCCTTCCCTCCCGCATGTAATGTGTAGAAATTATGCTGTGGACTGCACTTCGCTATCTCCATGGCTAACGGAGTATAGGCCTCTGTCTGCTGGTACCAGTCTCCTAAATGATGTAGGAGGCAAGCTATGTTATACAATTTGATATCTGGGACTCCAAATCCCCCTTCTCTCCCAGTCCCCATAAGAAACTCAAACTTTATCTGAGGTCTCTTCTTATTCCAGAAGAACCTCGAAAGCATAGTATGTAACCTTTTTACATCCTGCTGTTTAAGATAAATTGGGATCGTTTGTAAAAAATAGAGCCACTTAGGGAACAGCACCATATTGAACAGCGCTATTCGGCCCATTAAGAACAACGGAAGCCCTTCCCATCTCTCCAATGTCTCTTTCATACAAGCTAGCAAGTGTGCTATATTGGTCTCACCAAGATGCCTAGGGTCTTTAGTAAGCTGAATACCCAGATATTTAAATGCCGAAGCTGCTCTTTTGAACGGGCATTGTAATCTTTCCCATTGATCCTCTCTCAAATAAAGAGTCATCACCTCTGATTTTTCTAAATTAAGCCTGAATCCAGAAAAATCCCCAAACTCTGCAAAGAGTTCCATCAGTGAAGGTAAAGAGGTCTGGGGCTCTTCTAAAACTACTAATAAGCTTTTTAGTTTGGGTTAGAAGCTGGTTGATTAGGAGGCAACAGAGTGTAGTGATAAATGGAATTCACTCAGTGGATACAGCCGTGTGATTGAGTGTATATGAAATTGTCAATTCTTCTAGACATTCCTTCACAGGGTCACCTTAAGATGCCAAGCTTTAGATTGTGTAGCCGAGATTGGGTGGCAGAGCTGGTGGGGGAGGCGGGGCTGGTGGTTGGGAGGCGGGGCTAGTGCTGGGTAGACTTATACGGTCTGTGCCCTGACAATGGCAGATACAAATCAAGGTAAGGTATACACAAAAAGTAGCACATTTGAGTTTATCTTGTTGGGCAGACTGGACATGCAGGTCTTTTTCTGCCATCATCTACTATGTTATATGAGCCCAAAAGTGACTAACTGGGTTAGAAGCTGGTTGATTAGGAGGCAACAGAGTGTAGTGATAAATGGAGTTCACTCAGTGGATACAGCCATGTGATTGAGTGTATATGAAATTGTCAATTCTTCTAGACATTCCTTCACAGGGTCACCTTAAGATGCCAGGCTTTAGATTGCTTAGTAAGGAGGACACAGTTCACTCATGGCACTTAAAACCTCAGGAGTGAGACAAGTCAGAGAGGCCCAGAGCATGAAGAAGCAGACCTTCAGAGTATGTATGTACCTTTGAAGAACCTGCGGGGGTTACTGAGAGGGAAGAAAGCTTTAACTCTGTGCACACTGGAACTTTTCTGTACTCTGGTAAGAACCAGGCCCTTTTTGTTTGGTTGCTACAACACTCCCAGCTGCTTATGTGCAATAAAGAGCTAGAGTCTATGAGAGAAACACGTTGGCTTTTAAAGGGACTGCTTGCCCACAGTGCATTTATTTATTTTATTAAAATGTATAGACCAAGCAGCAGAAGAGAGAGTCCAAAAGCTATCTGCTTCCTGTGGTTGTACTGCAACTGCCCTCCCCCAAGAATCACAGCAGCTCCTCTCCCAGTCTTGTCTACTGCATGGGATTTCTGGTAGTTGCCATTTTATCAGTCTTCAAAGAATGTCCTTGACACATCTGCTTTATACCCAGCACACATATGTTTTGACCCCTGAGGCAGGTGCTTGTGGCGCTGAAACACGGCCTGTGTCGGGTTCCTTCTATTATAGATTTGCATCATTGTTCCAGCCTTGAAGACCCTTTGTGCTTTGTTTTGCTGCTCTATTAAAATGTACAGTCCACCCCCTCCAGGATCATTTTTTTCTCTTGGTAGGTTATAATACTATAACAAGCTTGAACACTTGGGTAGGTGCAACTGAGACAGGGAAAGAGGGAACTAAGACTTCAGCAGTGCAGTGACTTCAAATGGTATTAAGGTTGTCCCTTATCTAAGAATTCCTAGGATTAAATACTAGAAAAAAACAAAACACTCTACAACAAAAAAGGTTTCCCTATAAGCACTGGTATGGGGTTTCAACCCATGTGCATCGAACTTAACTATACTTTCCACAATCTCCATTTTCGAAGACAATTTCTCCAAATAGAATAGTAAATGATGGCAGATAAAGACCTGAACGGTCCATCCAGTCTGCCCAACAAGATAAGCTCATTTTACATGGTATGTGATACTTTATATGTATACCCGAGTTTGATTTGTCCTTGCCATTCTCAGGGCACAGACCGCAGAACCCTGCCCAGCACTCTTCTTGTACTAAAAGTTTAGAAGCTAATGTCAAAGCCCCTTAAAATTTACACTCAAGTCCATCCATATCTATTCAGTCACGATCAGTGAGTAGACCGTAGAAGTCTGCCCAGCACCGGTTTTGCTTCCCAGTAACCGACGGCATCACCTAATCTCCGCTAAGATTCCATGGATCCATTCCTTCTAAACAGGATTCCAAGCATGTTTGAATTCCATTACCATTTTTATCTCCAACACCTCCCACAGGAGGGCATTCCATGTATCCACCACCCTTCTGTGAAAAAATACTTCTTGCCATTACTCCTGAGTCTGCCCCCCTTCAACCTCAATTCAAATCCTCTAGTTCTACCGTCTTCCAGCTTCCAGAAAAGGTTTGTTTGCGGATTAATACCTTTCAAATATTTCAATGTCTGTATCATGTCACCCCTGTTTCTCCTTTCCTCCAAAGTTGTGTCCATTCATATTGAAGTATGCATATGTGATGATAATAGACAACAGAACAAACAGAGAGGGTGATACAGCATACACAGCTTTTAATACCAGAATTACTGAGAATAAGACCTGAGGCAAATCCTAGCCTCTCAGCCTTTTTACTGAAGAAGTCTGGATTAAGGAGAGTCGCAGTACAGGTCAAGGAGCACCGCTTACTGCACAGTGAACTAAGTACTCTTCATATCCTTGATCTGTAGGATCTTAAAAATGAGGGTAGTGGGGAGTCACGTGATGCGCTGAGGGAGTAGGACGTGAGCTCCTGCTCTCCGAGGCCCAACGCCCGATATCATCAAATATTTAAAGATTTCGCCTCGCCCCGGCGCAGATAGAAGGCACAAAACATCAGTTAACTGGGTGATGGATAAGTTCATGGAAAAATCAGCTAAAATTATGCCGCCGCGCGGAGCAAAGAAAGATAAAGACTTGCTGAAAGCAGCTGGCCCGGACATGGAACCGCCACAGACACAGAGCGGCCTGCCGTTTTCGGAGGCGCAGTTAACACAATTATCGCAACTAAATGCGGCGGTAGTTCAAGCTCTGGAACCCAGATTAGAAAGAATCTCGACGCAAATCGCAAATTTTGAGACTCGATTAGCGGACGAATCACGCCGGATCGGAGAATTAGAGCATAGAATGTCAGAGGTGGAAGACATACACCCCCCAATGCAACAGCAGATTCGCCAGCTAGAAAACACAGTAACAACGCTTACAGAAAAGGTGGATGAATTAGAGAATCGAGGCAGACGCAGCAATCTGCGGCTGATTGGCTTACCTGAATCGATTGGGGATTCGGTGCTGGCAACAGTTGTGGAGCAATGGTTAAAAACAGAATTCGCCCTGTCGGACCATGCGGGCGGCCTGTGTTTGGAGAGAGTGCACCGCATAGGCCGAAAGCAAGATGGCCGCCAGGCCCCGCGTGCGGTGATTCTGAAAGTGCATAATTATCTACATAAACAAGAGATACTGAGTGGATACCGTATAAAACGTGATGATACAAAATATGAAGGACATCAGATCAGAATTTTTCAGGACTACTCAGTTTCCCTTCAAGAGCGTCGGAAGAAGTTCACGCCGCTGTGCCGACGGCTCCATGCACTGCAGGCCAGATTTATGTTACTATATCCTGCGGTGCTTAAGATCCGACAGGAGGGTCGCTGGAAAACATTTGATTCAGCAGAAGCTGCGCACCTATATATTACAGAACTGGAACAACGCCCAGCTGACCAAAATGAACAAAGAAGGGGAGAGTGAGCTCCTGCAAGGTTGGCTTTCTTTAAAGGGCGAGGGGGAAAAAAGTTTTGCACCTTCCAGGGCGGGGGGGGGGGGGGCCTCGGGCATGGAAGGGGCTCCCTATTTGAGTAAGAGATTGGATGTTTAGGGCTCGGAAATTAGATGGGCCACAAAGGGTAGAGGGGAATAAAGGGAAGTTAGGGGAGGGGGGTTTAGTAAAAGAGGGACACACACAGGAGTCGCACACAAGGTATAGAGTTTTTGACAGAGGTGGACCGCCCATACTTTGGAAGTGGGGGATTCAGTGGGCAAGACAGTGGCAAATATGGTTAGTCCCATGGGTAAGGCTGGGTGCCCAGGGGACACAGATTGGCAACATAGCACAGACATCCTATCATTGATCCGTTCCTGCGCAGAATAAAATACGCATAATATCCTGGAATGTAGGAGGGATCTCCTCCCCAATTAAAAGAACCAAGATCTTAACAGCACTACAGAGACATGGGGTGGGGATAGCCTGTCTCCAGGAAACGAGATTGTCCCAAGAGGAACATGAGAAACTGAAACGTCACTGGGTAGGAGAAGTGTTTTGTTCACCAGCCACGGGCAGGAGAGGAGGAGCAGCGATACTAATTCATAAATCACTTATGTGTTCTGCTAGACTCGAATTTAAAGATGGTGAAGGGAGGCTAGTGGGAATTAGGATCAACGCACAGGGAAGGGAGATGCTGGTAGTGTCGGCATACGGCCCCAATACAACCGGCACAGACTTCTTCGCAGAAGTCTTGGCGAAATGCGGGGGACTTAGTACACTTCCCTTGATCCTAGCCGGAGATATGAACCAAGTCATGGATGTGGCCTTAGATCGCTCCAAATCCCAACCACCGAGTTCCTCGGCTCCACCTTCGATATTAGAAACATTGTGCCAGGAGATGGGACTGGTAGATCCCTGGAGAATCTTACATGGTGAAGAAAGGGACTATACACACACATCCAGGGTCCATCAGACACAGTCCAGAATAGACTACATTCTCATATCGCAGACAGAATTCCCTAGGGTAACAAATGCCTCTATAGGCCCAGAGGAAATCTCGGATCATTCTTTAATCTGGGTGGATTTAGAACCAACCCCCCTTTTCCAACAATCCCCGGGGTGGAGGTTTCCGGCATATCTGTACATGTCAAGTGACTTTAAAAAATATTTACATCAGAAGTGGGAGGAATATGTTACACATAATCGAGAACATCAGGAAGACGAGATCTTGTTTTGGTCCACAGCAAAGGCGGTGCTCAGGGGGGAGATCATAGCCTATGTCACCAAGCGGAATCGACAAATTGCCCGGGGAATAATTACCTTGGAAAAACAGCTTGGGAAAGCGAGACGGACGTATGCAGGGGTACCGACACAGACGAACTATGATACTCTTATGTCCACCAGGGTAGCACTCAATAGTCTTCTGCATGAACGGACAATGAGGTCCCTTCTTTACAGAAAATATAAACTATATAAATTTGGAGATAAAATGGGAGGGATGGTAGCTAGACTGGTGAAGGGTGCGCGCAAACCACACTACATCACAGCACTCCGCACTAAGGCGGGTGGAGTAACGCATGACCCCAGAGAGATTGCAGACACTTTTTACCAACACTTTGCAAAGGTATATAAAGGGAAACAGGAGTACACAGAAGACCGGGAGAACATAAAAAGCTACTTGAAAGATGTAGGGCTAGAGAAACTCTCCACAGATCAGGTAAGCCTTCTCAATGCCCCGGTGTCAGCCAAAGAATTACAAAAGGCAATAGGCGCACTAAAACTTTATTCAGCGCCGGGGCCTGATGGTCTCTCAGGAGAGTTTTACAAATTACTGAACACACAGATTGTGGGGCCCCTGACTGAATATTTAAACACAGTAGTAGAAATGGGTCATTTCCCCCTACATGCAAACACAGCACTCATAAGTCTTATCCCCAAAAAAGACAGAGATATGCTGAACCCGGGCTCCTACAGACCTATCTCCCTGATTAATGTAGAGGTTAAGCTCCTATCACGTATCCTGGCAGAAAGAATAGCACCTTGGATGTCCCGTCTTGTTCATGAGGACCAAGTGGGCTTTGTCCGGGGTCGTCAGTCGGTCCTGAACACGAGAAAAATGATATTAGCATTAATGACTGACTCCCCTCAAAGAGCACAAAAAATGGTGGTTAGTTTAGACGCAGAGCGTGCATTTGACCAGGTAGAGTGGCCATTCCTGTTCGAAACACTACAAGGCATAGGATTACACGGGTGGTTTGTAAATGCAATAGAAACACTTTATGCAAACCCACAAGCAATGCTCCGAGTCAATGGAATTAGAACCCCAGGATTTGACATTGGGAGAGGAACCCGTCAAGGCTGCCCCTTGTCCCCACTGCTTTTTCTTTTAACGTTGGAACCCCTTTTAACTAAAATTAGAACACAACGAAGGATAACAGGGATAGAGATTGGCAGGAGAGAGCTCAAAGTGCTGGCCTATGCGGACGATGTTATGATTCTCCTGAGTAACCCGCAGACCTCCTTGGAGTGTCTCCTATACACCATTAAGGAATATGGCACTCTTTCAGGCTATTCCCTTAATAAATCAAAGTCCAGGGCCTTAGCATTAGATGACACACTGCAATCAGACTGGAGAGGAGAATTCCCACTGCAATGGGCGACTGGTCATCTGAGATATTTGGGGGTGGTCATCCCTAGGGCCCTGGAGACACTGTATGAGGCAAATGTAAGGCCCTTATTGGCCAAAACCAGATGTCTGTTGAAGTTGTGGAGAGCTTGCCCACTATCACTCTCGGGTCGAATAGGCTTGTTTAACATGATGATAGCTCCCAAGTGGCTGTATTTGTTTCAGATGCTACCACTTTATCTGAAAAAGAGGGAAGAGAGAGCTTTGCATCGTGCAGTGCAAAGTTTCCTGTGGAATGGGAAGAGACCCAGGCTCCCAGTCCACATACTTCAAAAGCTGAGACCACAAGGGGGGATGGGTTTGCTCAACATAAGACACCTCACTATAGCAAGTGCAATGAGACACATCAGAGACTGGTTAGTGGGCACAAGCGAATTTTCAGTGATAGAATTGGAAAAGACAATGGCCCCTAGGGTGCATTTGGGATGGAGTTTGCACGCCCCCGGAGAAAGACTAAACACGGGAGAGGGCCCAAACCCTTTGATTGAAGCAGCAAGAGCGGCCTGGAAATGGTTATGCAATCGACACAAATTTGATTGGCGGGTCACCCCTTTTTTGCCAATACAGTACAACCCAGATTTCCCAGAAGGCTCCTCATCGGCGGCATTTAGCCGGTGGAGAGCACTGGGGATCCAGTATGTATGTCAGCTGGTGACGGATGAAGGAAAACCGAAACTGTACGCAGATCTACAAAAGGAATTCGGACTTACAGAGAGAGACCGCTTTGCCTGCCTGCAGATGAGACATTATATCACAGCCTTAGGTTGGATTAATTTGAGTGAAGATGTTCAAGACACATTGAACACGGCTTTGACTTTGGGAGCCCAGAATACAGTACCACTTAAATATCATCACAGATTTTTACGAGACACGACGGAAGATATAGACTTTCAGACAAGAGCACAGAGTTGGGCCAAAGACTTGACACCAGAAGTTACAGCAGAGCTATTGCAGAAGTACCTGACCATCATACAGACGCGTTCTATCTTTAATCGTTACTGGGAGATGGATTACAAATTTATCCTCAGACTATATATTTCACCATCACGAGCCTTTAAGGCTGGCTTTGGAGACTCAGCTGCTTGCCCTTGGTGCGACCATACCCCCGCAACGCTAGGACATATGTTCTGGTCTTGCCAGCAAGTGGGATTGTTTTGGACTCGAATAATGGGCGAGACACAGAGATACTGGGGTCATCAGATCAAAAGCCAGCCACCGATGTTGTTTGGAGTCTACGAATGGGCCCGCCCCGCACCTCCAGGTCTGGGGGCCTTCATACGAAGAACCATACTGATGGGGAAAAGGTCCATTTTGTTGCATTGGAGAGAAGAAAAAGCCCCAACCGTGGGAGCATGGAGATCCCAAATGATCGAACTACTAAACCTAGAAAGACGTGGGATTTCGGATTTGTCCTCCAAGGAAGGAAAGAATCTGCAGAAGACTTGGGCGAATTTTTGGGACACTTCACAACCCTCAGCCCGAAGCAGAATATTAAATTAGAGGCCGAAAGACTCTGTCATAATTTACCTGAGCGAGATGGTGCTTGCTCCTGTGTGTGAGGGGAGGGAAAGGGGGGGAAGGGTAAAGGACATAGCACCAGATAACCTAACACGCTGTATCATACTTGAGAGAAATCACGTATGGAGCACAGGTCGGAGACAATATTAGATCATATCGAGAGATAATAAGAGAGGCGACACCAGGCGAAGGGCTATAAGAAACAAAGCCCTTTGTAGCAGGCAACATAGAAAGAAATGCGAAGCCTCAGATATGACATTGACTGTGCTGATTGATCTGAACAGCACAACATTGGGGGGGGGAGGAATAGAGTCATTTAATCTATAACTCATTGTTCAGAATTGAGGGATAGTTGGAATGGGGGGAGGGGGGAGGATGTTGGGGTTTATGAAAATGTATGGCGACAGCAACACACAGATAGATGTTGTAGACATTTCAGAATATATGTTTAAGTGACTGTGTATATGACATGCTTTTATGTAATAAACAGATTAAAAAAAAAAAAAAAAAAAAAATGAGGGTAGTGCAGTTGCCTTGCACAGATTGGATGTGGGATGTATGTTGAAGTACCTGAAGAGGACAGAGGCAACAGACCCCTGAGGCAGGCGTTGTTTAACGTCAAAACACGACCCGTGTCGGGTTACTTGTTAATAAAGGACTCCTGTTGTCTCAGTCTTGAAGGCCCAGTGTTGCTTTTTTTTGTTTGGATAATAGACAACATAAATATACAATTATAGTGTTAAATCATGGTATGAAATTCAAACAAGTATCTTTATAGCTACGTGCTTGTGTCCATGCATATAGAAATATATACAATTATCAAGAATAACAGAGAAGATGATGGCAATCATAAATATACATGTATAGTATCTAATGAAAAGGTGAAAATGCATGCTTATATGTAATGGGAAAGTTGGATTTCAAGTTAAATGACCACAAAAATCACTATTCAAAATGTTCTGTAGCCTCTTGTTATATCTTATTTCCCCCTTTTCACTTTCTCTTGGCTTACAAACTTGTCTCGATTCAGTTGCCAAATGGCTAAAGGACCATCAGATAATACAGATACACCAATGCTTGTTGGTTCTCCAGTGCTCTACTGCTCCCTTCTTCTCCCATTATGCTGTTTGGAACTTCTACCCCAGTAACATTTCTATTATTTAGGTATAATTTTTGATGCTTCCCTTTCTTTCCAACCCCAAATCTCACATCTGTCTAAGGTCAGTTTTCTGATTTTCTATCAATTGTGAGCTATTTGCCACTTTTTAAAATTTTAATCTCTTTCATGCATTTATCCTCTCTTTCACTTCCAGACTTGACTACTGTAAAATCATTTATGCAGGTCTCCCTCATATGCTACTAAAGATACTAAAGAAACTACAAACCTACTAATACTTATCATTTCTAAAGCGCTACTAGACGTACGCAGCTCTGTACACTTGAACATGAAGAGACAGTCCCTGCTCGACAGAGCTTACAATCTAATTAGGACAGACAAACAGGACAAATAAGAGATAAGGGAATAGTAAACCCTTCAGAACACAGCCATAAGACTATTATGTCATGCTAACCATTTTGATCACACAACACCTCTGCTGTAACAATATCACTGGTTACCAGTTCATCAACATAATGTAAGCCCTGCCCCCTGAGAGCCAACCACACCCTACTTTTACCCTTGCCCTAGTAGTCAGTGGCAAATACCTCAGGTTCAATTCTCTCTCTCAGAAGACTGCCTCACAGAAAAAAGGGCAATGGAAGGGAAGAGAATGGGTAAGGAAAATATGGAAAGCACGGGGAAGGAATGAGGTGAATTTTTATTTTTCTTAGTCCAAACAAATATTTAAATGATACTCAATAAAACAAAATTATCAAATGTGTTTTACCTTTCTTTTTAGTGCCCTAAACTGGATTCAGTGTACAAACTAATTAATACAAAAATAAAAATATCAGATAAGTGGTTTTACATTTCAACTTTCCCTCAACAAAAGTGTGAAGTTGGCAACCATGTGTCTTAGCAAAGGACTGATACTTTGTGTCAACCTTTTTCTAACAGGTGCAGTAATCTCTCAGGACTCAAGACCTCTCTCATGCAAGTGAAATTCAATTTTTAAGTATTTTCTATTTCATTTTCTTTATGTTTGTTTTGTCTGTTTATCTGTCTGTACTCCACCTTGGTCTCACCAGTTTTTCTTCACTTTCTTCTGCCTTCTTTCTTTAATATTGCAGCTCATTTATCTCTCCGGGTTCTTCTCTACCGAGGTACCTACTACCTGACTATAACCAGCTGAAAGTAAATAAAACCCTAAACTAATGTAAGAGTCTGCTCCAATGCAACCCCCTCAGTAGATCCCTATAGCTATTTAAGAAAAATTAGATAATAATACTATACTATACTATATAGTACTTCTATTTCGCAAACCACCTGACCAGATTGTTGCAGATTACATAAAGAAGACTGGATTGAAACTTCCCATGAACTACAATAAATTTCAAAAATAAATAAAATTAAACTCCAAAAAACTTCTCAAATAGTCATGTTTTTAACAATTTAGAAAAGGTTAAGTAATTTGAGATAGTGCAAATTTCCAGAGGCAGAAGATTACAAAGTACTACAGCCTGATAATATAAAGAAGAATTCAATATAGATTTAAATCTAAGCTGTCTGATTGAAGGAAACTATGGCAACATCAATTTACGCATAGAATAAGAGGAACTAGAACAAAGCAAGTTTGCCCAATCAGTAAGATAGAAAGGGACTTCTGATTGAAGCCAGGGCTCAGTTTAAACTTTGTTCTGTGGTTTACAAACACTTTGTAAACAAAAGAGCAAAAGTTAAAACTGAGCCCTGGCTTCAATCAGAAGCCAGTGAAGCTTCCTAAGAAGTGGAGTAGCAGATTCAAATCTAGAAACCAAAAATATAAGCCATGCTGCAGTATTCTCTGCCAATTGTATACTACTCACTAATTTCCATAGACAGCCAACAAATACAATATTACAATAATACAATCTGTTTAGAACTAATGCTTGAACCAGCAATCTAAATTCAGCAAATCCAAAAAATGTTCAAATTACTCTTAATTTACCCATAGTAAAGAAAGATTTTTGTACAATCTGTTTAACATGATTTGAAAAGCTCAATAAACTTGTGAAGTCCCTTCTAAATCCCTCCCACAAAACTTTTTTTTCTCAGAAAATAACTCTCAAACCTCAGTCACTATCTTTTTAGCACAGTGTCTGTTCTTGTAAATTGGTTTAACAAGTGATATACCTTCCAAATTTAGAAAGCACACTATTCTTTTCTCATCATCAAGACAGGAGAATTGAATTAAATAACAAACACGGTTCCAAACCAGTCTCAGATTCTCAGCCCAGGACCTGCAAATACTGTTAAATTTATTGCAGCTCTTTAACTTTTTTCACTATTCAGACTTGAGAAAATAGTAGTTTATCCCAGCACTGCTTTAATACGGCAGAAACCGTTCTCTTACTGTCACTGACAGCTACTACACTTTAATGTGCAGCCTTTCATTTTAAATTCAATTTTAAAATTCTCAGGGCTTAATGAAATTGCTTGTCAGAGTCCAAGATGTTTTTATTTTATTTTATTTTTTAGAAAAATCTCTAAAGAATCCTCAGGGACTCTGTTTCTCAGTAAAATAAAACAGTCCCAATTCTTTTCCCAACATTTTTAACAGCTTCTGAATTATAGTATGAGAGTTATAAACTACACCATATCTTGGCATTAACTTTTATATTTCCCTTCACACAACATCCATTCATACACCCTGAAGCCAAAATAATTTGAGAACTGTGGGCTTCTCAAATTAACTGTACCAGACACTCTGCTCGAAATTTAGGAACAAACCTATCAAATTCCTGTAAAAAAAACCCCCCAAAAAACAACTTTCACACAACTTCTCCCGTCTATGTTTCCCTCCCAACTGCCCAACTTGGCAGCTTAGAACATTACCTAGGACTGTTAGAACTCTGCTTGAGATTCTGTTAGTCAGCCACGTGCTGCAAACCTGCAAAGCTTACCAGACCCTGAAACTCCCCTGACTACACATGAGACCACTATCCCAAAAGATATCATTCTTTCCTTACCTTGCACAGGTCTCCCTTAAACAGCAATCACAGCCACCCAATGAACTATCACCTTCTGCTGCATGGCTCTGTCCATGAGCCTGTAGCACTGTGCATGCACTCCTACCGTTTCCACACTCTGAAGCTGCAGCGCTAGTGTACATGCGTGCAGTCCCAGTCATGCAGCACTTTCTATTTAAAAAACACCATTCAGAGAGGTTCTCTGAAACTCTTCTCATCATTGTGCCAACTACCTCCAGAACCAGGCCTGCACCCCTCTCCTGGTGTGCTCTTGTAGGCATGCTAGAGGTACTTATATATCAGAGAACATTACCAGATAGCAATACTATGGACTCGTGTCTAGGGAGGTGTACCTCTATAGCCCGAATGACAAGCTAGCTGTTGTAAAAGAAACCCTGCCACAGATGGAATATATTATTAGGTAAAGAAAAATATATATAAATAGTTCTGAAGCAAAGTGCCAAGCAAAATACAAAATAACTTGCTATAAAAATAGATTCTCACCAATATAGATCATACAATATGATTATCCTAATGGACTAACTAAATGAATGATTATTCAACCAATCACAACTGATATCCTAATGATTATTATGAGAACTTATCACACGTCTTATGTAAAATACAGTTAGCAGCTGAATACACAGACCAGAAGTCCTGACATAAACTTAACTGTCTCAGACAGAACTAAGGACTAATTATCCCCGTGACCATAGGTAATATATCCTGTTATCTTACCTTGCCATCTGTCACAGACTCCCAATGGTAGAGAAGCGGATTTTTCCTCTGACTCGAGCTGAAGTCTCAGCGAGTCTCGGTCCAGAAATAGGTCCAAGATTTGTATCTTTGAATGTAGATTACACAGTCTTCAGTAGATAAGGCCTTGTTGTAGCTGAGCTAACCTTGAGTTTGTTACAAGGTATGCAGTTCACTGATGTTTAAGAAAATCAGTCTTTTGCTCTCTTCAGAACTTTCTATCCACCTGCCAGTCACCTGGTGTTCTCTCCAACTCTGGTGGTCTCTCCGACTGTTTCTTCAGTCCAAACCTTTGGTATCCAAGGGTCAGATGATACCTGTGGACTAATCAGATACAATGGTCCCCAAAAACAACAAGGCAAGTGAACTGCAAAATCCAACGTGGAAAATAAACCAGCAGATCAGTATGACATCAAAAGATACCATATGTAAAACAGTTGCCCGACACAGGCCATGTTTCACCCGCAAAGGGCTGCGTCAGGGGCTAGATTGTATCTTTCTGAAAAGAACAATTTCAACTTACATACCAGCTCAAGGAAGAAACGTAGAAAAAACCAGCATAAAACGGCATGTCCTATTGTGTTTCCAAATCGCCAGTGGTCTGTAGAAAAGTGTACAGCAGAGAGTCTCATGAGGGTGGGGTCACTTATGGTAAGTGCGAGTATTTCTAGAGACGATGTTATGAGGTTCAACACCATGGCTATGTTTAGGAAAGATTTATGTATGATGGCTAAACCCCCAACTTTTTTTGTTTGTCGTGCGAGATGGATGATTTTGTAACCCGGGAGCATAGGTCGGTTATTATTGGGTCTTCATTGTTGCGAATCCAGGTCTCCGCAATTAGAGCTATCCCTAGATTTTCATCTTCTACCCATGACCATATAAGTTCCAATTTATTTACCACAAAGTGTGTGTTTATATAGGCAATTGGGATAGGCAAGTCGGAGTGTGGTCTGTGATCCCTGAGGTTGACAGACATCAGTTGGCGTTTGGTGTTATAAGGGTTTCTTTGGTTTCTTTTTGGGGATCTCTGGTTGAATGGCTGAGAGGGTAGGGGCAGTGGGTGAGTAGATGGCTTCTAACCTCTGGCTTTGTGTATCCATATATCGGTCTGAGGTCATATGGAGAATAACTTGAGTGAGGAAGGATATAGATTCGGGGTGGTGGGTCAAAAGACCATGTCAGTGCTTTAACAGACCATGAGATTAGTAGTAGGTTACTGTGTTGAGTCAGGCAATGGTTTGATCATCCCACCTTTTTTCCATGTCAATTTCCTTCACTCTTCCACTTCACTTGGCCTTCCTTTTCATTGTGTTCTGTTTCTGCACCAGTTGTGTTCTGTCTCTGCACCGGTACAAACAGGATGTGCTGGTTCAGCTCAAGCAGTGAACATTTTATTGTTCTGCTTTTGCTCTGACTGAGCTCCTCACTGCTATTTCAGGTCATTGGGGAACGGTAAGGGAGTGATTTCTGGGGTGCCCAAGATTGGGGACTAATAGTTGTTGGGTGCATTTGAATCAGTGATACTTGACTGCTGGGTGAATCTTGATTGTCTTGTTGAGCTCATTGGGGGGGGGGGGGGGGGGGGAGGGGAAGGGGTTGTGAGACTCTCGCGTGGACAGTGTTGAGTCCTCCATTCTTCTGTTGTTTCAAATGAATGCACATTCTTAGTGTTTAAAATCTGCATGCTGGTCCTGAGTATGCTTGAAACTTTGGCCTTGATCATGGAAAAGGTAAAGAAGCATGAGATGGAGGTAGGGAAGGAGATGTTGAATTTGGGTGTTAAGGAATGGAAAGGAGTATGCTGGCCACCAGGGGGTAAGGGAAGGGAGATACTGTCCAGATGAGGAAGGGTGGGAGGGGATTATGAAGGGGAAGGAGAAATGCTGAGCTATGGGTGGATCAGGGATTATGGAAGTGGAGGGGAGATGTTGGATTACAGAGGGGTAGGGTCTTGATCTGCCCTTGGGTGCACACAACTGAAGGTTTATTGAGGGCATAAAATACCTTTGGGCTGACCCTGGGCCAGGCACTAATTACTGCAGCACTTGTGGGATAAAAGATTTTAAATGTACAGTTAGGCATTTTAACATACTGTAGAAAAGGGCATGCACAGGGTAGGAGATGCGGCACAAGATCAATTTAGGAAACTTCAGAAAGTTCAATTCTGAATCTAACAAGGGGAGAGCATAGTCAAGTAGTGACTGACAGGGTTTACGAGGGCATTTTATGGGGATAGAGCTTGTGGATATGGGACCAAGGACTCCTGTTGGACTGACAATTTGCACCAACATACTTTTACTGTGATAGTTCCTTTAGACAGTTAAAAGTCCCCCAAAATTACATCAGAAGATATTGTGATATTTTTTTCTTTGTTAGCATGAAATCAGAAGGGTGACAAGGGTAAAGATGATGGGAAGTAGAATAAAAAAAATTGCTAAGTGGATTCACAGTTGGATTCTGATGTTTCATGCATTTTCCAGTTTTCTTAGGGGTCAAAAATGGTTTTATACCTCATAAGGGCATACAGGTCTTGGGCATGGTTGATCGATGATGAGCAATTTGGCAATAGTTTAGCCAAGTCAAAATCTGACAACTGGGGCTTTTACATATTTGGTTGTCAGAGATTATTCTGATCTGACCTTGGTTCTTTCAGGTGCTTCTTCCAGCAGCTGTCTCATATTTAGAAGCCCCTATTTCACCCCAGGGCATGGGGTTCTATCAGGCTTGCCCTTGAATTCTATATATGAAGCTATGGGTTGTGCATGCAGAGTTGGGCATGTGCACAACTTAATTGAATAAAGAGCCAATTATCATTAATAATTGGGTCCTAATAATCAATTATTGGTGCTAATTGACAATTAAATTTTACATGTACATTTTTATGCACCTGAATCCACACATACATTTTATAAGTGGGTCCAGAAAAGGGGTGTGGTCATAGGATGGTCATGGGCAGATCAGGGGCATTCCTTTAATGTATGTACGTTGTTGTAGAATAAAGGGGATCCATGCCTAATTTAGGCACAGAGATTTGCACCAAGGTTTTGTTTTTGTAATTGGTCACGCCTATATGTAATCATGGTTCTCAGCGTTAAGTGCTATTCTATAAACAGCGAATAACTTTAAGCACCATTTATAGAATAGCACTAAGTGCTATTTTTTAGGGGGGGGGGTCCATTTTTTAGGCAACATTTGTAGAATTTAGTCCTTGGAGTGGAACAAGCCTTTCCTATGTCATAGTCAAAATCTGGTATTCTTCCAGGGGCTCTTTTGAGTTCACAGCCAGATGAATTGGGCAATGCCTACTTCCATTTCATTGCAATGGAGCATCAGTCCTTTTACTTTTTCCATAGATATATCTTGTGTTGGTGGGCCAAATCTGCATGCCAGTGGTGCAATGTAATTCTTGGGGATGGAGAGGAAAGAAATATTTTAACCTGCTGGACATATCTCCACCCCAGTGCCTTCTTAAGACCCTCTTGCCAATTAACCTGCACATGTTGGAGGATTAGTTGCAGGGTAGGAGGGTTTTAAGATTGGATATCCTGAGGTATTCCTTTTATTGTGCCCTCAGTTGATGCAAAACGGCTGCAATAATCTATCAACCTTGTCTCAGAAATTACAGAAGGAATTAGGGGGCAATGTAGCTAAATGGATTATTTTTGCACATTGTATAAATTATCTTTGATGTTTTCTACAAACACTCAAAATAAATCAAGCAATAAACACAAGGGAATGAGAAGCAAGTATTACAAATTTAAATGTTAATTATATAAAGTATGAAAGGGGTATCATTTTAAAACTTTATTTTTATTGAAATTTTTTTATCTTGCTACACTCACAAAATCCTCTCTTCAAGTCACTTCATTGACTCTATCATTTCTATATGCAGTTCAAACTCTTCTTATTGACATACAAGAGATTCATTCTGCAACTCCTCAGTATCTCTCCTCTCTTATCTCTCCCTACACCCCTCTAGAACACTGTCCATCTAGTAAGTCCCTCTTATCTGTACCCTTTTCCTGTCTGTACCCTTTTCCTGTCCTGCCAACTCTAGACTCTGTTCCTTTTATCTTGCTGTGCCATATGCCTGGAATAGACTTCCTGAGTCATATATCTTATTTCTCTCTGGCCCTATTCAAATCTAGGCTAAAAGCTCACCTTTTTGAGGCTGCCTTTAACTCTTAACCATTTATTTACCTGTTTAGTACCCATGTTTGTTTTAATTATTCCCACAATAATTAACTCCCTAATCCCTTATTTCTCCTGTTTGTCTGTCCTGAGTAAATTGTAAGCTCTCTCAAACTGGGACAGTCTCATATATTTTGTATACAGTGTTGTATATGTATGTAGAAATGAAGAATAGTAGTAATAGTCATCTCCACATGTATATATCAACACATGTTTTTCAAAAGTACGGAAAATTTATAAACATATATCCCTTAAAATACAATTTGAAAACAAATGAAGAAATTGCACTTATCTGAATGTGTATTTTGACATGTCAATGATTGTGTCAAGGGGACTGTGGTAGCCTTCACAAATACAGCCACACAAGGGTTTACAGACAAAACAAAAGCACTTTATTTGTGCAGTCAGATATATAGAAGCCTTTTGCTTCACAGGCTTAATACTGTGCCAGTGAAGTCTCTCTCTCTTTCAAAATCACAGTGAATAGTTTTATTAGGGCTGGCTTCAGGTCAGGTCCAAACACAGTGGCAGCAAGCAGTTCAGAACAGTCGTGTTCTGACACAGCCTTGGGCCCCATCTGGACACACACAGAATCAGTTTCTCCAAAATATAAGTCAAGGGTACCTCCTACTTTGGCAATCTTTCGTAGTACTCATATACATAATTTCTGGAGGCACCACCACAGGGAAAACAACTGATCTAAGGCCCCTCCTCTTCCCTTTGGTACTGTAGCCTAGCCAGAACATGCTGGAAGGGTTCTTACTTGAGGCCGTTCTTCCATCCCTGAGGGTATTCCTTACACGTGACCTCCCCGTTATGTTCTGCTTCAAGGTTTTTAACCTCCTCCCTGCCTACTCCCTCCAAAACTTTCTTGTTTCAAATTCCAGGAAATGATGGGAAGAATAAAATATATGGCTCTTGAAAGCCTGAGATTAAAAGCCTTTAGAAAACAGCCTAAAAATACTTGGCATGACCAAATATTAATGGTAACTAAGAAAGTGTTTAGTGCACTAAAGAAGCTGAGAAGAATCAGAATATTTTTCTCTTTTACTATAGTCTGACTACTAGTTCAGTCATTAACATTATCTCAACTCAACTATTGCAACTGCCTATATGCGGGCTGTAAAGAAGAAAGCACAAACCCTGCCACAACAGAGCCTGATCCTCCAGCTATCCCAAATCCAGGATCTACCCTGGGGCCTCCCTGGTGTTTTGTGGCCCAAGTTTGGAGCAGACCCCCTCCATTACCCCTTTGGGACTGCTCTGGGTTCAAAATGGTACCGATGACCCCTAGTGGCAATCTTGTGGTATTACTGCTGGAAGTCATTTACACCATTTCGAACTTGGTCCAGTTCCATGGCAGAAGTAAATGGGGACTCTCCCTACCTTGGGCTTCTAGAACACCAGGAAGATCCTCTCCTAGTGGGTTGATGGGAGAATTGGGCTCTGTGGTGAGGTGGGGCTTGTGCTCAGGAAGGTGGGTTTTGTGATGTGGAGGAAGGATTAGAGGAGAGGGACTGGATCTGGCAATCAGATGATGGGAGTAAGTTGTGACATCAGGAAGGAATTGGGCCAGGGGGAAGATGGTAAAGGTAGACTGTGACTTTGAGAAGGAACTGGACCAGGACGCAAATGTGGGCATGGGTTGTAAGTTTAAGAGAGAATAGGACTGCAGGGGAGATGGCAGAGGAGGTGGCCAGTACTATGTTATATGTTGTGGTAAATTACATGGATGCTCCTAACCTATCTGCCATTGAATGTAATGTGGTGCCTGTGAGGTAAGTGTCTACCCTATTTAGCCTTCCATATACTACACAATATTTTCACACCTAACATATGATAAATGCAAAACTTACAACACATTAGTAAAAGGGGCTCCAAGAGTGGAATGAAGACTCTGTGCCATTGCAAGCAGAGCAAAGTAGTACAGTGGAATGAAGACCCCCCCCCCCCAAGCTACAAGGAGGACAAAGCAGCACCAACATTGATAGGAAGACCCCAAAGTACTAGGATAGGGGCAAAGTACTATAATAAGGGAAAGGGATAGGAGAAGTGTAAAAAGATGGAAGGGAAAGAGAGAGAAGAGGAGAATAAGGGGGGTAAATATATATATATATATATATGGAATTTTTTTAAATTATTTCTTTGAGTTTATTATGTTTTTATGATGGTGATTATAATCTGAGTAATTTGTACGAATATTACTAACTGGCTGTCTGGTTTTGCTGTGCTTTTCTATCAGAAATGGATTTCAAAGTGTGTTTTTATAGTATTTTAAGATTGATTTTACTGTTATATTGTAAAACGTTCTGATTTACATTTTGTAATAAGTGACGGTCTAGTAAATAAATAAACGATAAACGATAATTCAGCAAAACAAATTAGAATGTGAGCCCACTAGGGGCAGAAAAAGTACCTGTATATAATTTGTAAGGCATTTGATTGTACCACAGAAAGGTGGTATATCAAATTCCTTCCCCTTTACTGTCCCCCTTCCAAAACTGTTATCAGGAAGATTTCAGAAAACCAGAAGAGGGATAAAGTGGCACCAACATTGTCAGTGCTTCTCACTATGGAGTCTTGTCTGCTATGCCCCATAGACAGAGCCATCAAGTTATCTGGTTCCAAGAGGGAGACTTTTTGGTCAGCCTTGGTTCTGAACTTATATCCCAAGGCTATGAGGTATTTGTAGTCCCTGATTCTGCCCCATGAAATAGCACTGCAGGTCCCATAATGCTTCAAGATGGGGATGCTAGAAATTCAGGACTGGCTCAAATCTCCCTCCTGGATTGGGGTAACTTGGCAGCTCTGCATAGAATCTGGCTTTTCTCTGACACATGACCTCAATCAAGGCCTATCCTTCTCCCCCTACCCCCTCCCATTGGTACCTGAGCTCTATATGTTCTGTTTAGTTACTCTCTATCTTTAAGCTTTATAACTGCCACTGATTTTCCTCAGAAATCTACAATCTTCTTTCCCTGTGAAATTCAAGAGAGAAATGGCGAGGTAGTGCTGGTCTCAGATTCCTGATGACAACATCTGTCATTGGATTTGGAAATGAAACTGAGATAGGTTTGTTTGTCTGCTTGTCACAAAATTTCAACATGATATGTCAATTTTCCTTGTCCCTTTCCTTGATGGCTCCATTCAGTCTGCTATCAGGATCATGGGGGACACAGATCATGACCCTCAGAAACAGAGCATAGAAACCTGCATCTGAAACCAAGGAGTTGCACAGGAAAGATAAAACCAGCAAATAGTTATCCTCTGGACCTTCAAAGAGTGTGTTCTTAATTAGGAACTAAACACTTATTCAATGGATTCTTTCAGGGAATCCATGAACTGTTTCTCTTCTGCAGCCCAGAAGATAGCTATTTATTGACTTGTGCCTTCACTGCATAGTCCCTTAGGCTTTAAGCTGCAAGCCTCTAGCCTTTACTTCAGAGGAGTAGTCTAATAGAGCAATGGGCTGAAAACCAGGGGAATCCACTTCAAATACCACTGTGGCTCCTTGTGATCTTGAGCTGTGGGCATAATTAGCCCCAGATATTCAATTCTAGGCCAAGTCTGGGCACTAGCATTGAATATTCAGGGCTAATACTTTAGGTGCTAGTCTCTGGGTCTTGTGGGTCCTGTCTGAATATCAGGAGGGACCCACATAAAAAATTCTTGTCACTCTCAATCTTGCCTCCACTCCCTGAGATACCCTCTCTTAAAATCCCTTCTCCCACCTACCCCCAAAGAAAATACAAGCTATCCCTAGGCCTTAACCTCTACCTCCCTCACACACACATGCCCTTCATCCCTTATCCCTGTAGGACCCCAAGCCTACCCTAATGGCATATCCTTGAAGTACTAGTAGAATTTAAATTACCACAAGGCTGCTAGTAGAGGCTGTGTTAGCCATTTTTAAAGAGGAGGCCATGCTGGGCAGGATCAAGTAGGCATTGTTCCTGCCCATTTCACTAGAGACACTCAGAGAGGCTTATGGGGACTACAGGGATGGGGCCAGCTTAATATTCTTTGGGAGATCTTAAGTTCCATGGTAATGGGAAGAGGGATCAGAAAAGGTGGGTTGCCAAATCTTATTGGCCACCACCTGAGGTTAACCAGGCACTAGCCAATATTCTGACCAATGCCAGGTTAACCTCACCAAATAAAGCTAGGACAGTCTTTTTTTTCTGTACTAACTTTATGCAACTACCTAGCTGGCTAGCAGACTATTGTTGCTAACCAGCTAGGTTGCTATTCTGCCCAAACTCTACCCCTGACCCACCCCTAAACTCACCAGTTAGGAGATGGCTGGTGAATAACCTCATTTATCTCCAGCGTCTCCTGTCTGTGTAAATTGCTTTAAATATCCACTCCTTAAATAATAACTCACTGCAAGTTACATTTTGGGTACAGTAGGTATTTTTCTGTGGCCAGAGGGATTGTGATCTAGGTTTGTACCTGAGGCCATAGAGGATGAAGTGAGTTGCCCATCAGTGGGATTTGAACTCTGGTTTGTAGCCTACTGTTCTAACCACTAGGTTACTCCTTTATTCCTAATAAAAAGCAAGCACCAAGACATCTGCATCATTGCAAAAGCACAGTCAGGGCTCGATGCACTAAAATTACCAGGCCTCCAACTGGCATTTTTGACTGGTTCCAGCCGGTTCAATGAGCTCAGTATTCAGCAGACAATGCAAAAAGGGACTCCGTTGGCTTTTTAACATTCATGGCAGAAGACAACGAGAATCCTATGCTAATGTATTTAAATGAGCAGATTAGTATTTAAATGTGCATTCCTGGTGATGCACAGCCATTTATGAGCAATGCACAAAAAGCAGCCCTTACCTTTAATAGAGAAATTTTTACGTGAGGTCAGGAGCTGTCAGCAGTGCAGGGCTGGTTAAAGTAATGACCCCTGACTTCCGTTATACAAAACCCCAACATTTTGCTGTGGATCACTGCTGCTTGCTTTTTCTGTGCATGCCCCACAGCTGCTGCTCTCTCCCCTTCTCTAGATGCTGGCTGTATGGAGGGTCTAGTGGAGGTGCGGGGTTGCAGCAAGGATGCCCCAAATTCTTCCCTCTTCTTGATGAACAACCAAAGAGCCAGCTAGTTTGATGCAGAAGGGCAGCAGAGATGGGGTAAATAATACAAGGAAAGGCCAGGGTCAGTGTACATCCTTCAGCCAGGGGCTACTATATCATTCAGAGGGGAAAGATGGCAATAACAAAATGCCTCTGTTGTGGCTGCCTCAATCCACTTTCCGTCATGAGGAGGCAACTTTTTTTTTCATCTTCTCCTCTTGGCTGATAAGCAGATAAAATTATGCGCCTTGGGTGTAGGATGCATACAAGGGCAGAACATCAGCTCTTTGGGGTGTTCGGCATTCCCTTTGGGGCACCAGTCACCTGCAGTTTCCTCACTTCAAGTGAAATCCTCCAGACAGGCTGGTGCAGGTGATGAGGAGGACCCAAAAACAACAGTCGGGTTTAAATTTTGCTCTTCAGTTTTGGAAAAAAAAAAAAGCTACACATGGCTTTTATGCAAGCATCTTGCATACATGTATGAAAGTTGTGTGTACTACAAGCATGCGCAGAGCAGTCACACTTAGCAATTGACTGCTCTGTGCATGCCCTAGCAGCCTTCCCTACTGAGCTGCATGGTAAAGGACCATGCAGCTCATTTGCATAGGATTTTTTTGGTGCATCTCTTGCTATTTCCAACTCGGTAATTTTTACCAAATTGGAAATAGCGAGTGTTCTTTTTGGGGATTTTATGGGGATTATGCATCGGTCCCACAGTCATTTGAGTGGAAGTGTGCATATCTGATGCTCAGATCATGAGCTGTTTATTTTATTTATTTATTGTTAATAATGACATTTTGGAGGGCATTTTAGAAAGGACGTCCAACTCAGAACAATAACATTCAAGTCAGCACAAGTGGCTGTTCATCTCACATGTAATTTAAAACAGGATCCAGCCTGTGCTAAAATACATGTGCGATGGACGTCCATGTGCTGGAAACATCCAGCATGAACATCCATTTTACAAACTGAAATGTCCAGATTATGAATGGGGGAAGCAATGGACATGGATGTCTATATGGCAGCATAGGAATATCCATCTTATAAAATTGCCACACAGAGGTCCATACAGAGCAGAGGGCTAGCCTAATGGTTAGAGCAGTGGTTTGAGAATTAGGGGATCCAGGTTCAAATTCTACTTTAGCTGTTTGTGATTTTTGTTTTTATTGTGAATTCTCCAGGAACAGAAAAAATACCTATTGTACATAAATGTACACTGCTTCAATAGCTTTCAGGCTTGCAGGTGTCATATATTCAGGTACAATAGGTATTTTTCTATCCCTGTAGGGCTCATAATTAAAATAAAAGAGCTGAAGTGTGATTTTAACCTGGGTTCCTTGGTCTCAGTGCACTGTTAGGCTACTCTTCAGATCTGCATGCTGCTCTGTTAAGAATTTCTATAATTTCATATTGAGGGGAAGGAAGGGGGACAATAACCTCTGGGGAATTAAGGAGGTGTCCAGTGGATAGCTGCTCTATCAGAACACCTTTATGTAACTGGACGTGACAAGTACCTGGTCTAAATAACAATGTCCGTCTTTTAGACTTGGAAGTCCCTTCCACTTCTGTGATTGGAGATAGATGTCCATATTTTTGACCCTCCCTAGTCTCACCCAAAACATGACCAGACCATGCCTCCTTGCCATATGAACATACTGCAGTGTTAGACATCCATATCTTGTCTTTGTGAAATTGGGATTCAAACGTGCATGCAATATGGATGTCTATATGCCAGTTTTCAGACATCTAAAACAAGAACAGAGCTTCTAAAATAACCACTTTAGTGTTGCAGACACAAAAATGTGATGGATTTTTATTTTGGTCAGGAGGAGGGGGAGTGTTGATTAAAATTAACATCCTTTTATTTCTGTATAAAAGGAACATATGGTAAGATTGGGTCATATACTGTATTTACATGGGGAAACCACTGTTCACTTGCAGTCCAACAGCTAAATCTGGCAGCTTCCTTTTATGTGTAATCTGCAGTGGTGAATTTGACCCTTACTATTCCAGTCTGTGGCTTGCATCTTTTTGGTATTAGACAAACTGCAACTTTTCCAAAAAGATCAGAAGATAGATTTCAAAGCCAGAGAATGCACAGTTTGATTAGAAAGATGTTATATAGTACTATCACATCATGTTTTAAGTTTGTACCATTCTGGAAGAAATCTAGTGGAACAGCACATGCTTTGAAACAAAAACAACCAGTTTCTGCTATGCTATTTTGTAGCCTCTAGATACCAAAAACACATTGCTTTCTGTTCCACACGCAGGACCCAAGAAACAGGCAGAGCTCTGAAGTCTCAACAGATGGTTAAAATGATGGTGCAGGGATGAGGGATTTTGAGTTGTTAGAGCCTGGTCATTCTGGGAAAGGGGGAGCCTATTCCAAAAGGATGGACTCCGCCTTAACCAGGATGCAACCGGGCTGCTGGTACTAGCATTTCAACAGGACATAGAGCAGCTATTGAACAAAAAAAAAGGGGGGGGGGGGGGGGGGGGGGAGGAAAGCCGACAGTTTCCCAGGAGTGCATGGTTTGGTGTAGAATGCGGTGTAGAATGCTTTTGAAGGATACTACTGACATAGGACTTTAGGAAATCTCAACAAAGAGATTCAACAATGGTGAAAGAAAGTGAGGAGTGTTAAGGGAAGAACAGAGTAAAGGATGCACATTATCCCCATCAACTTCTAAGCAGCTTGTAGATGCAAGGAAAAAACACATAATTTGAAGTGTCTATATACAAATGCTAGAAGCATAAAAGAATAAGATAGGAGAGTTAAAGTATATAGTAGTAAATAAAGAGGTAGATCTAATTGGCACACTGAACCCGCAAAAAGGTGGGAAAATGTGGGATACAAATGCAATAAATAAATAAATAAAATAAAAATCTCAGAAACCTGGTGGAAGGAGGACTATCAATGGGACACTGTGTTAATAGGGTACAAATTATATTGCAATAATAGAGTGGATCAAATTGGAAGGAGAGGAATTGTGCTATATGTTGAAGAGGAAACTGAGTCAAACAAAAGCATTCTACATGAAACAGATAGCCCTATGGAATGCTTATGGATAGAAATTCTAT
Source organism: Microcaecilia unicolor (assembly GCF_901765095.1). NCBI lineage: Eukaryota > Metazoa > Chordata > Amphibia > Gymnophiona > Siphonopidae > Microcaecilia > Microcaecilia unicolor. The sequence goes on from NC_044031.1 coordinate 576,793,502, forward strand.
GTGTGACGGGAAGGAGTATGCTGGAAAGACTGTTATAAAGTCTGCCAGGATAGAACAAATAGGCAAATGAAGACATGTTTACAGAAATTTGGAAAGTTGGCAAATTGGGCAACAGTATAATAATGGGTGATTTCAATTACTCCAATATTGACTGGATAAACATTACATCAGGGAGAGCTAGGGAGGTAAAATTATTAGACATAATAAATGACTGCTTCTTGAAGCAACTGGTCCAAGAAACCAACAAGAGGGGGAGCTATTTTAGACCTAGTCCTTAGTGAAATGCAGGGCATAGTATGAGAGGTAACGGTGTTGGGTCTGCAGGGAAACAGTGATCGTAACATGATAAAATTTGAGCTAATATCTGTGCGTGTGTGTGTGTGTGTGTGTGTGTGTGAGTGTGACTAGCAAATTAGTTACTTCTTCCATTAAAGGCCTGGTTGAAGATCCAAGCTTTCTCCTGTTTCCTGAAGTAGAGATAGTCTTGTGTTAAGTGAAGCCTTTCAGGGCGTGCATTCCAGAGAAGGCTCGCTTGCGGGTATCATATTGTGTGATGTCCTTTGGAGAAGGTGTGGTTAAGGGTACTCCTTATGAGGACCTTAGTGATCCTGGAGGTGTGTAGAGGGAGATCCTGTTCTTCAAGTACTCTGGGCCTTCTCCTTTAAGGACCTTGAATCAGTGGCATACCAAGGTGGGGGTGGGGAAGGGCGGTCCGCCCCGGGTGCATGCCGCTGGGGGGTGCCGGAGCATGCGCCTGTTTGCTCCCAGTTCGCTACGCTCATTAAATTCTCTCGTTCGCTGCAGCTCCCTCCTTCTGCCCCGGAATAGGTCTGTTCCGGGGCAGAGGGAGGGAGCTGCAGCGAACGAGAGAATTTAGCGAGCGCAGCAAACTGGGAGCAGACAGGTGCGCGCTCCGGCACCCCCCCAGCGGCGTGCACCCGAGGGGGGGTGTCATTTCGCGTGGGGGGCGCACTGCACCTGGGGGGGGGGGGTGCATCGGCGATCCGCCCCGGGTGCCATCGAGGCTAGGAACGCCACTGCCTTGAATGCCAGATATAGAGTTTTAAATTTGGCCCTGTGCTGTACTTGTAGCCATAATTGTATTCATTCTATAGCTCCTCAGTAACTCTTCTCTCTTATCACTTCCCACACTCCTCCCTGGGAACTCCATTTTTTAGGTGGGTCATCTGTAACCATCTCCTCTATCACCATCTCCAGACTCTGTTTCTTCCATCTTCCTGTACCATATGCCTGGAAGAGATTTCTTGAGCTACTACATCATGCGCTGTCTCTGGTCTTATTAAAATCCAGGCTAAAAGCCCCTCCCCCATTTTGGGGGCTGTTTTTTTTTATCTGTTAACTCCTTATTCACCTGTTTAATGTATATGTAGTTGTAATCATTCCCATAACAAATGAAACCCCCTAATTTTTTATTTGTCCTTTATGTCAATTTCAGATAGATTATAAGGTCTGTCAAGAGCTGTTTGCGTATGTCTAGTAGTGTTATAGAAATGATAAGCAGTAGTAGTAATTAAAATGAAAGTACTAGCAAATAAGAAGTTTATTCTGTTGATAGAAGAAACAATTCCTGTTGCTTTTGATCACTGTAATTTTTTTCTTAAAAATAGAAGTCGATATTGAAACGATTTGTGTGGGTAAAATCATCTTCTATCCACAAAAATCTGCCAAAAGTGCACTGTCCATGAAATCTGCATTTGCCTCATAGTAACATAGTAAGTGACGGAAGATAAAGACCTGAATGGTCTACCCAGTTTGCCCAATGATCACATTCATTATCAATTCAAGATTAAATCAACAATGAACCAGAGGTGTAGCCAGGTTTTGACATCAGGGGGAGCAAACTTTTGTAAATTAGGCACTAGTCCGTGTCGGACAGGCGGCAGTGCCGGTATTGTCGCTCAGGTTATAGGAGCCAACTTTTCAAAATGATTGGGGGTGCTTAATTTTTTTTTTTTTTTACAGGTGGTGCATTTCTCCCCCTCCCCTTGCCCCCTCCCCCCTCTCCTCGCCCCCCTCTCCTCAGAGTTCCAGCCCCCCTCTCCTCAGAGTTCTAGACCCCCCTCTCCTCAGAGTTCCAGACCCCCTTCCGAGTTCCAGACCCTCCCTCCGAGTTCCAGCCCCTCCCTCCCTCTGACTCGAGTTCCAGCCCGACCTCTTCTCCCACTCCCACAACAGTCCTTTGCCTGCCCCTCACCTTCCTGCATGCTGCCCATAACTTAAAAGTCATCTTACCAGGGTCCCGGCGGCAGCAGTAGTGAAAGGCGAGCACGAGCAGGCTCGGCGAGTCAGCGCTTCAGCCTGCCTTCCCTTCTCGTTGCTCTCAGCTCTGCCTCTGGTCCCGCTCTTGCGGAAACAGAAAATGAGGGTGGGAACAGAAGCAAAGCTGAGAGTAACAAGAAGGGAAGGCAGGCTGACGCGCTGACTCGCCGAGCCTGCTCGTGCTCGCCTTTCACTACTGCCGCCGCCGGGACCACGGTAAGATGACTTTTAAGTTATGGGCGGCATGCAGGAAGGCGAGGGGCAGGCGAAGGACTGTTGTGGGAGTGGGAGAAGAGGTCTGGCAGCGGGCTGGCTCCTGTCCTGGGAAACTTTCGGTTCCGGCGAGGAAATATTGGGGGTGCTCGAGCACCCATGGAGTCGGCGCCAATGGCTCAGGTGCAGTGACTGTGGCCAGCAATGATTAACACAGGCTGCCTGCTGCATCCCACCTATAAGGAAACTGGAAGTTACATTAGGAGGCGGGAGGTAGCAAAGGTCCCGGGACCAGCCAGAGCAGACAACCTGTCTTCCTAATTGCAAGTAAAATTATTCGAATTGTGGCCATCACCTCAGGAACACTCCTTCCACTAGTAGAATCTGTTTAAATCAGATGGGCTTTTGTTTGTGTGGTGATTCTACAGGATATGGAGCCCGTTAGTTCTGAGCATTTTTATTTTTGGTGACAAGGGCCGCCAAAGGCAGCCCTTGCTCCAGAGCCTACTTTCAAATAGAGCCAGCCACTTTATGAAATAAAACAAATAACACAAAACCCTGCAAAAAGGCACTAAAACCTATACAGAAAACTTACCACACCATATCTATCCTAATTCACCAATGAAAAGCTAGGACTGTAAATATTACACAGAGCCCTAGAACACCAATACATCTACTACTGGTAAACAGAACAAGTGAGACTGCTAAACAGTTCTACGCAGAAACTACTTGCCCACAGAATACCACACCTTGGTCACACACCAAATACAGAACAAGGGATCACAAATTAGAAATATAAAGATAAAAATTGAACTGGGAACCCCAAGAATTCAAACTAGGCGAAATGAAAACACAAATGTATTTTCTCTTGTACTGAAAAAAAAAAATTACAAAAGACATCCATGATGCACATTTCCCAAAGCTACAATATTCCACCAAATAAATTCAAAATAAAACACTTTTTTCTACCTTTGTTGTATGGGTATTTTATTTTTTCAAGCATGTTGGTCCCAGTTTCTTCTTTTCTGTTTTCCTGTCTGTCTTCTGCTCTCTTTCCAATGGGTGCAGTCCATTTGTCCTTATTTCCCTCTTATCTTCTTCTATTTCCTCACTTTGTCTCTGACACATTTCCTTTCACTGTTTTCTGTCTCTCCCCTCAGATTTTATCTTCTCACTCTTTAGTTCTTTACCTATAGTTCACTTACCAATACCTATCAACTTTCCATCTTCTCTCACCCCTACTTCTACAGTCTCACTCCTTCCCTAGCCTCATATTCCCTTCTTTTTCACTCACTCCACATTATACAATTCTACCCTCTGTACTTACCATCCTCCTCTCACTCATCTCCCCTTCAGAACCTCCATGGTCTCTCCCCACATTGTTCCACCATGCCAACATGCCTCCTCCCTCGCCCTTCTTATTTCCTTGTAGCCCAGCATCTCCTTGTCCCCACAACCCTTCTCCACCACTATGGTCCAGTATTTCCCTATTCCCTTTCCCTGTCCCCTCCACCCCTACAGACCAGCAATTCCCTGTCCCCTCTCTCCCCCTTTCCTCCTTATTGTGCCAGGAGGCATGGCTACACAAATCCCCAATGCCATGTGCCTTCCAGGTTGTATAGACAGCAAACTGCACTCAAGAAGTGAAAGCCTGCTAAGTGTACACAATCCAGGAAGGAACTAAGCCATCAGGGTTTGTGTAGCTGCATCTCCTGTAGGTCCAGCATCGTATCTCTCCCCTTCTCTTATTCACTCTCGCCCTCCTCTTCCTCTGGTCCGCCATCTTCCTCTTCCCTTCCTGCTTTCCATCTTTATAATACCAGGCGTCCCAAAGCAGATTACAATAGTTAACATAAAATTGAATCCATCAGGAAACAGGATATCCTCACTGAAATTTGGCCATCTGTATTATATAGAACAGTGTAGAAAAATTATCACAAAATTCAGAGTTTATTAGTGCTGTTCCTACCAGCTACAATAATTTTTTAAGTTGTTTTAGTGATATTCAGTTGTTATTTCATGATATTTATGTCTACATATGGGAAGCTTTCAAATAAATTAAAAAGCTGTCAAATCAGTAAAAAAAAAAATAAAAAATATATTTTGTCCTCCACCTTTTAAGGCATTGCCTATCCAACTAGAACAGCTTAAACGTTTTATAGATGGGCCATGCATAGGCAGTCCCTTATTTCTAATAATCAGTTTTTGCTATTGTTTTGGGTCAAAAGGCTAGATAGCCTCACCCCGACTCCTGTTTTATCTAACCTCCTTGCCTTCAATCTCCCTGCCAGTCCAGCACCCTGTTTCCCCCCCTCTCTCTCCACCACCATCAATCACCCTCCCCAAGTCCAGCACCCTCAGTTTCCCCTCTCTCCACCATCAATCACCCTCCCCAGCACCCTCTGTTTCCACTCTCTCTCTCTTCCGCCATCAATCCCCCTCTCCGAGACCAGCACCTTCTGTTTCCACTCTCTCTCTCCACCGCTATCAATCAACCTCCCCGAGTCCAGCACCCTCAGTTTCCAATCTCTCCGCCATCAATCACCCTCCCTGAGTCCAGCACCCTTTGTTTCCCCTCTCTCTCTCCCCGCCTGCCCGCCACCATCCCCCCGGACTGTCAAGCCTGCTCTGTTGGGCAGTCCCTGCAGCGATAACACGCTGCCTGAGCTGGCGTTGGATCCACAGCAACGCGCCTGTGGTTTCACACGAGTACTTCCTGTTACGCAAGGGTGGGACGCGCAGCAAGCAAAGGGAAGAATTGGACGCCGGCTCAAAGAGTCAGCGTGTTATTACTGCAGGAGTGCAGGAGCTGCTATACATAGCAGGCTTGCTTGATGACGGTCCAGGAAGGAGTGGGGTGGAAGAGGGAGAACAGAAAGTGATGGTGGAACCATGGTGGGGTGGGAAACAGAGGGGAGAAAGTAATGGCAAATTTTTTAAAAATCCTGGCTGTAGTGTACCGGCTCCACCGGTTGAGACCCGCATAGGTGCAATTTTTTTAAAAATCCATTTGGGGGAGCGACCCAATTGCCATATATGGGACCCAGATCATACAAGCCTGCCCAGCACCAGCCTTGGTTCTTCAAAGCCAGAGTCGCCATCTAAGCACCACTTGATATGCAAACACATATGCAATCATTTACATTTTGCTTTTATACCATTCATTTTCTAATTAGAAATCCTCTGCGTTCATCCCACGACTTTTTGAATTCCATCACCCTTTTTTCACCTCCCTGTGTAGCTCCCTTATGAAAAATTCATATCACCCTGTATGCAATTCATGCTCTTTGACCCAGGAATGGTTGAAACCCCTTGTGGTAAGGGCATGACAAAACATCTGGTTTACTCTGAATCTGATTCACTTGCTGGGCTATAGTTCTAGAAATCCATGCCTTCTGATTGCGGAGTCTCATTTGCTGTCTTTTCAAAAGAAAGCTAGAGCTCTTTGTATATTTAAAGTCTTATTTCTCACATTCAAAGCCTTTAGGCTGGGTGCCCCTCCATACCTCAATGCTATAGCTATTAACTATACCACAATTCACATTCTTAGGGTTCCTTTTACCAAGCTGTGGCAAAAGGGGGCTGGTGCTGGAGTTGGTGCGTGTTTTACACAGGCGCCAAGGCCCCCTTTTACCACAGCTGGTAAAAGGGAAGTCTCGCCTTCCTGCAGGAAATGGCCTTGTGGCAAGTAAAGCACTTGCTGCATGGCCATTTGGGGGGGAAGCCAAGCATACGCCAGGTACACTCTGGCACTAGAAAAATAAATAACATTTTGTAGCATCAGAAATGATTGTGCGCTAAGTGTGGGAAGTACTGTCGGGCTACTGCGGCAGCCCGGCGGTACTTGCTGTATAGCGAGGGGTAAGCCCGTGTTGGGGTTACCACTGCTTAGTAAAGCAGTTTCTTTCTTGCCCCCTAATTTATGGAATAATTTACCTTTGCAGATATGTAGTGAATTATCATTAAAGTATTTTAAATCTGCTCTAAAAACTTGGCTTTTCCAACAGGCCTATACCCCCATCCTATGGTAGGTGATAATTGCATGATGCATCACTTCCTGCCTGCTCTATCTACTTTCTCTCCTGCAGATTGACTGAGTTTCTGTCCTATCACTTATTTGGAGTTCCTTTTCGTTTGTGTTTTAGTCTGTGGACCGCTTAGCCCTGCTTTGTCAGATGAAGCGGCAGAGTAAATTATGAATAAATAAATAAGTAAATTACCTTGAAGTAATGTTCTTGTCATTGTATGAATTGCTTATTATTATTATTATTTATGCTTGTTTTTAGGCTTCCTAAGAGACCCTTTTACTAAGCTGTTCTAGTAAATGGGCCTAGTGCGTTCTAATGCGGGTCTTTCCTGCCCGCTAAGGACTAGATTCCATATATATGGCACCTGAAAAATCCATGTGGTAAAAAAATACACTTAGGTGTATTCTCTAAAGAACACCTAAATTTTATAGAATCATCTTAAATTTCCATGTGGTATACACCAAGCTCCTTTCCACAGAGCTGGTGTATTCTATAATAATGTGCATAGATTTTTGAAAAGCCCATGACCCACCCATTCCATGCCCATAACCGCGTCCTCTTTTCAACTATGAAACTTGGAATTTACAAACATCTCATTACAGAATACAGTTAAGGGCCCCTTTACTAAGGCATGATGAAAAATGGCCTGTGCTAATGTAGCCGCATGTATTGGACACACGCAGGTCCATTTTTCAGCGTGCCTTTTTTGACCGAAAATGGACATGCGGCAAAATTTAAATGAGTGCGTCCGTTTTGGGCCTGAGACCTTACTGCCACTGATTGACTTAGCGGTAAGGTCTCACCAGGCGGTAATCAGCTCGCTTACACTGCTGATTACCGTCCAGTTAGCACCACGCAGTAGAAAATAGAAAATATTTTCTGCTGTGCGTTTTTGGTACATGCGTAAAAAATAGAATTACCGCCCAGGGCATATGGTAGCTGGGCAGTAGTTCTAATTTGACACACCTTGGACACGCATAGGCGCCTACGCGCCTTAGTAAAAGGGCCACTTAGCGAGTTGTGTGTGTAAAGCTTAATGCCAATTAGTGCTGATAATTGCTTGTTAACAACCAATTAACAGCACTAATTAGCTAGTTAACCAATTAAGTTTACATACATTGTTGTAGAATATGCTTTGATTTCTGAACAGAAATAAAGGCACAATATATACAATTTGGGGGGTAAGCCCATTTCTAGAGTGGCTGTAAAACATTCTGGCAATACTCTTGTGTTAGCATTAGTGTAACGCCATTAAAAAAAATTAACATAGGAGCACTTACTGCCTCCTGTTTAGGAAGCACTAAGGGCTCCCGTGTTATTGATGGGCTAATCAGTTAATGTGGTGATAATGTCAGCTCATTATCTGAAAAGCACTTCCATGCCCATTCTCTGCCCCTAACATACCCGTTCCAAAAAATAAATAAATATTTTATGCTTAACGTGTGCAGATAACAAAACTAATGCAGAAAACTAGTGCATCCTGCAGTAGCCCATTTTTCCTGTGTTAATCACATATTAGTAATTAACATAGCTCATTAAATTTTAGATGGATAGCTCATCTATAAATAAATATACAGATAGAGCAGAAAACACCAAAAGTGTCACCAAGTTTATCAACAGCAACTTGAATTTAGCATGTCCTTTTTTTCTAAACAATACAACCTGGTAATGTACTTAAATATATGACATCTTTTTTTTCCAATATGGCATCGTATTTCAGATAATCTAATATTAGGTTTTTTCCTTACTCTTCCTCTATTCCTGATCCTTTAAGAGCTTTCCATATTTATTTTATGCAGCTGTTTATATTCTTAGAAAACCACACTAACCAACTTTGCCCTCTTTGAATCCGAGCTGCAGCTTTTATTGATGTCCTTTTCACATATGTTCTTATTCTGCCTGGTAGACTTTTCATATGTGTTTAATGTATATTGCATTTTCTCAACGTAAACTGTTTTAGTTTACTTTCTGTGGTTTAACATATGTCTTAAAGGCACTGCAAGTTCATAGGTATTATAGTAGCTCGTTCAAAGACCTGTTTTAGTTTCTATTTCATTACATTCAGTTAACTTCCAAGTAGAAGGTCATGCACAGACTTGCACAAAAACAAAATAAATCAGGGCTCTATCCTTTCCAGAAACATAAACTCCCCCTCCGCTTTTCCAGGACTATTATCCCAATCAGTGTCTGGTTCATTAAACTCTCTCTTGATCACTGCTCTGACCTTTCTGTGTAGCTCCCTTATGAAAAATCCATTCTAGTTATCATCCATTTCTGTCATGAGAGTGTATATCAAAATCCAGGAAATGTCTTGTTACCTTTTTGGTCACGCCATCCTGAACTGTTTCTAGGTTAGTCTGAGTACTCCTTGCTGTCACACTGTAATCTTTTATTTCTAGTCTAGTATGAATACTGCCTGTTGTCATAGTGTAGGTCTTCCAATTGAGATGCCCACAAGTAAATAATAAAAAATTCATTTTCAAATGTTTCAGAATTTTTCCCGATTTATGGCTCATTTTCACCTATCGATCTATTTATGGAAGAGATTTATTATTAACTTGAATTAGAGGGTTTTCACCAACACAAATTACTAGCTGTTTCATGGATTAGGGGCCCTTCTATTAAATGGCATTAAGTACTTAACATGTGAACTAGCATGTGTTAACTGCTTCCACATGTCAATTAGCATAGTGGTTTAGGAGTGAGCACTAACGCATGCTTTCTGTAGCTACAAATTCCAATTTCGAGGTGTGCTCAGACGTCCCACGGTAGTTTTGGGATTGGCACGTGCTACCCATGTGCTAAAAATTAAAATGTATTTTTTATCACTGGGGTGAGTCTGGGGGTGCAGGATGCGCGTCCCCCATGCTAATTGGTTAGCACATCTACATTGCCGCATGCTTGGTAAGTGCGTGAGCCCTTACTGCCTACAAAATAGGTGTTGGAAAGTGATCTTGCTCTAATGGGCATGCACTAATGGGAAAATTAGTGCATGCATTAATACTGGAAATGGAAAAATAAGCCATTTTACCCTTGTAGTAAAAATGACCGTAGGGGTCCTTTTACAAAGGCGAGCTGAAAAATGGCTTGCGGTAATGAAGGCATGGGTTTTTGGTGTGCACCGATCCATATGTCAGCGTGCCTGTAAAAAAGGCCTTTTTTAAAATTTTTGCCGAAAATGGATGTGCGTCAAAATCAAAATTGGCATACGTCCCTTTTGAGACCTTACCTCCAGCCATTGACCTAGCGGTAAAGTCTAACACGGTAACCAGGCGGTAATGACCTATGCATGTCAAATGCCACTTGGCGCACAGTCGAAAATAAAAATTATTTTTCAGACGCGTGTATCAGACGTACGCCAAAAATGAAATTACCGCAAGAACAACGCGGTAGCCAGGTGGTAACTCCATTTTGGCGCACGTTGGGTGTGCGTAGATGCTTACACGGCTTAATAAAAGGACCCCTTAGTGAACAGGAATGACCCACGTAAGGATGTGCTAAGGTCGCTTTTTACTGCCCCTTAGAGATTAGTGTGCACTAATTTGCATGGTAAAGGACAGATTCTGTAAATGATGACTAAAAAATAGATAAGTCCAAAAATAGCACTATTCTATAAAGCGTGCCTAAAGTTAGGCATGGTTTATAGGATAGCGCATTGGGATGGGAACACATCTACATTTAGGCATGGGCATATGAACCACTGAAAACCTGGTGTAAATACCCATGCCTAAATGTAGGCGCATTTCCCTGAATTCTAGAACCACGTACATAAATTTGAGGAACGCCAACACTCCTCCCATGGACATGCCCCTTTTCAGCCATACATGTTAGAATTTATACGCACCTCTTTTTATAATATGTCTAAAAAGATGTATGTAATTTACAATTATTGCCAATCAGTGATGATAATTGGTTGTTATTGGCTAATTATCAGTGCCTATTGGCTCATTGCTCAATTTAGTTGTGCGCTTAAGTTGGACATGCGTCTAATTTACAGTGCACAACTCGCTGTGCATTATATGGAAACTGGGGCTAATAGCATATTGTAATTGACGTGGAAAATATACCGCATGCTGTCAAATGTGCTGTTAGCACAGGATCACTTAGCATATTCCCAAGAGGAGGGGCTAAGGGCTCAATTCTATAACATGCGGTAGGCAAGTACGCCCAAGCGTATTCTAAATACCGCATGTAAATCTATATGTGGTATTTAGAATATGCTTAGTTCATAGTTCATGCGACTAAATCTGTGTGCATCCATTTACATCAACAAAAATCTGGTGTAAATCCCTGCGCATAGATTCATGCACACTGGCCCATACTTTATAACAACGCGCATAGATTTTGGAATGCCCACAAAACACCCATTTCCACACCCATAAGCATGCCCCTTTTTGCCTGCACAGTACATTACAAAATACACTTAGCAATGTATGCGCATAAATTAGTGCTTGCTATTGCTTGTGAAGAGCTGTTATCAATGCTTAACAGCTTGTTAAAACAATTAATCTATGTGCTTAATTATAGAATATGCCTAAATTTACTCACAGAACTGCGTGTAACTCTAGGTGTGTTATATAGAATCCGGGTGGTAAATGTCTGTGCTAATTACAGTGTTTACACCTGACGTTGAATATTTCAGCATGGTACTTACAGAAACAAGCTGGGCACACTCCAACAATTAGCTCCAGGCCCAGATGGGCTCACTATAGAATTTTATCTTACATTTCCATCCTTGTTGATACCCAAGCTATGGTCATTTTATAATTATTTATTTTATTTATTTATTGCATTTGTAGCCCACATTTTCCAACCTGTTTGTAGGTTCAATGTGGCTTACATGGTTCCAGAAATATGGGAGCATATTCTGGAGTAAATGGATACAGAGAGAATAATGAAGTTGAGTAAGGCATTTGAGGTATAACCCCGTACCAATTGCACAGGGTTAGGTTAGGGAGGCAGGAGATTTATACTTTTTTCTATTACCGTGAATAATTAGATTGTGATTATGGTGGTATAGGCGATTAAGTTGGGGGTTGAAATTCCTGAAAAGGTGGGTCTTCAAATTTTTCCGGAAGTTTATGTAATTGTCTATGAATTTCAGGTCTTTTGGCAATGTGTTTCATAGCTGGGTACATATACAGGAGAAGCTGGAGGCATATATTGATTTGTATTTCAGACCTTTACAATTGAGGTTGTGGGGTGGCAGACTTAGGAGTGATGTCAGGAAATTCTTTTTCACGGAGAGGGTGGTTGGTGCCTTGAATGCCCTCCCCAAGAGAGGTAGTGGGAATAAAAATGACAAAAAAGGCGTAGGATGAACACAGAGTATCTCTAATTAGAAAATGAATGATATAAAAAAATGAAATGGTTGTTTGTGTGTTTGCATGTCGAGTAGTGCTTATGATGGTGGCTCTGGCTGTGGAAAAGAAAATCAAGCTTGTACGATGTTTAGAATGGGCTCAAGGGAGCTTCAATGGAAACTCCAGTAATTTGGAATATGACGACAGGGCCAGGCAGACTTTTACAGTCAGTGTCCTGCAAATCAAAAGATGGATTTAGATAGACTGGAGTGGGCTTCAACAGCAACTTCAGTGGTTGGAACCTAAGGACAGGGTCGAGCGGACTTCTACAGTCTTAAGTCCCAGAAATGCAAAGAGAGACAATGATCAATTATTTTATATCACAGTCATTGTTGGTATAATCATGACTTGATAAAGAGTGTGATTGTTGGGCAGACTGGATGACCATTGAGGTCTTTATCTGCAATCAATTACTATGTTACCATGATAGCTCTTGCAAATGATATGAAAAAGCAGGTTAAGAAAAAATCAGATTTTGTGTTTTTATCCCTGCAACATTTTCTCATAAAGTTAGGTTAAATTGCAAAGTAATTTTTTATAATAATACATTAATGTAATAAACTTTAAGGGGATACTTTCATAATGAAAACACATAGATAGATTAAACGTATGCAAGCATTTGTGTGGTCTGTCACATTTTCAAAAACAAAGTCTCAGGAAAATTAAACTTAGATTTACACCTATTTGAGGTACACACATTTTCTGGATTAAATTACATACACGTCTTTGCATTTTCACACAGTACATGCATACTTGCAAACCCCCACCTAAAAGCTGCCCTCAGGCATGCCTCTTTAAATAGCAAGTAACCTTGAATGTATACAAGCTGTACATCCACAAACTTAAGGGTCCTTTTACTAAGGTGCGCTGAAAATGGTCTGCGGTAGTCATAGGCGTAGACTGGGGGGGTGAGGGGGGGCAGTGCCCCCCCAAACGACGCGAGGCGCTGCCGCGCCATTAGTTAAAAAAAAAAAAAGTTTAAAAAAAAAAAAAACACACATGCAGGCACGCGCTCCTCTCCGTCCGATTGGCTTCCCTGCCCTCTCTATCTGCGTCCTGCCTTCCTCTGACGTCATTTCCTTTCGGGCGGGACGCAGACAGAGAGGGCAGGGAAGCCAAGCGGACGGAGAGGAGCGTCTCCGTCTACTCCTCTCTCTTCCTCCCTCCCTCCCTCCGGCGCAGGCAGCAGTCTTTTCCAGCGTTCCTGGCAGCGGTAGCGTTGTACACGCTGCCTTTGGCTCTGCCCCGAAGCCTTCTCTTCAAGTTCCTGTTCCCGCATAGGTGGGAACAGGAACTTGAAGAGAAGGCTTCCGGGGCAGACCGAAGGCAGCGTGTATATCGCTACAGCTGCCAGGAACGCTGGAAAAGACTGCTGCCTGCGCCGGAGGGAGGGAGGGAGGAAGAGAGGGGGTAAACGAGTCACCATCTTGGACCTCGCGCGGGGGGGAGGGGTGGGGAGCAGAGGGAAGATGGATAGTACTGGGAGGGGTGGGGAGCAGAGGGAAGGAGCAGGAGATGGATGGGACTGGGAGGGTGGGAAGCAGTGGGAAGGAGCAGGAGATGGATGGGACTGGGAGGGTGGGAAGCAGTGGGAAGGAGCAGGAGATGGATGGGACTGGGAGGGGTGGGAAGGAGCAAGAGATGGATGGGACTGGGAGGGGTGGGTGGGGAGCAGAGGGAAGGACCAGGAATTGGATTGGACTGGGAAAGGAGGTGAGCAGAGGGAAGGAGCAGGAGATGGATGGGACTGGGAGGGGTGGGGAGCAGCGGGAAGGAGCAAGAGATGGTTGGGACTGGGAGGGGTGGGGAGCAGAGGGAAGGAGCAAGAGATGGATGGGACTGCGAGGGGTGGGGAGCAGAGGGATGGACCAGGAGATGGATGGGATTTGGAGAGGTCAGGCACAGCAGAGGGAAGGAGCAAGAGATGGATGGGACGGAGGGATGGTGAGCAGAGGGAAGGAACAGAAGATGGATGGGACTGGGAGGGGTGGGGAGCAGAGGGAAGGAGCAAGAGATGGATGGGACTGGGAGGGTGGGGAGCAGAGGGAAGCCTACTGGAAAGAAGACACTGCATAAAACAGAAGACACTGGGATCAAAGCGAATAGAAAAACTACATGATCAGACAACAAAGGTAAATAAAAGTTTATTTTATTCATAATTTATTAATTGAAATGTCAGCTTTTTGAAATGTGCATCTGTGATATTTTGCCTGTAAATTTCATTTCCTTCCTCCATATTAGCATATTCATTTGCATATGTATATATGCAAATGATATGCTAATATGCTCCGCCCATTTTTTGCCCCCCCAAATGAAACAGTCAAACTACGCCTATGGCGGTAGTGTAGACGCGTGTTTTGGGTGCATGCAGAACTATTTTATTAGCACACCTACAAAAAGTGCCTTTTTAAATTTTTGCCAAAAACAGATGTGTGGCAAAATGAAAATTGCCGCTCGTCCATTTTGGGTCTGAGCCCTTACCGCAAGCCATTGACCTAGCAGTAAGGTCTCACGTGGTAACCGGGTGGTAATTTATTTATTTTATTTATTTGTTGCATTTGTATCCCACATTTTCCCACCTATTTGAAGGCTCAGTGTGGCTTACATAGTACCGTGATGGCGATCGCCAATTCTGGTAAGAGAAATATAGAGTGTTGATGTTCATAGATGACAGACCTGCTACTAATGTAATGTCTACGCAGGCCAGAAAATAAAAAATATTTTTCAGATGTGCATAACGGGTGCAAGCCAAAATTGAAATTACTGCAAGGGTCACGCGGTAACTCCAAATTGGCGCACGTTGGGTGTGCATAGGCACCTATGCGGCTTAGTAAAAGGGCCCCTTACAAAACTGTCATTTCTATACAAAGAACTGCTTTAAACAGGGAAATGGCTTTGAATCTTTGCTGGATTTAAATTGACTTTTGTAATAAGTATAACTATTTACTCTTGTGTTATACTTATTACAAAATTACTTTATTTAGTTCACTACAAGGAAAAAAAAAGTTTGTTAAACTAAAATGCTACTAAAAAAAACCCACTACCTGTGAATCTGATCTTGTCTGCTAGATCGTACAGGAGCCAATCCATCTATTTCATCAAAGAAGATAATTGAAGGACACATCTGGTATACCTCATTTAGTCTCAGGACATTCGTGGCTTCACTGAAGCCACTATTATAGTTCTATTAAACCTGATAAATACCCTGTGCTAGTACGGAATTTTTGCTCTTATCTCTTATAAATATTGATGCTAAAATGTTAAAATAATAGCTCATTTACTTACTGTATTACCCAAATTGATTAATACTGACCAAACTGGATTCATGCCTAGTAGACTTTCCTCAGATAACACCCATTTACCAGTGTCTTGTCAGAACCAATTGTAACTATTGGACTTGATGCCGAGAAGGCTTTTGAGCGTGTTGAATGGGAATATATGTTTTATGTTTTACAATGGTTTGGTTTTTCTCGAGAATTTATCAATGTGGTCAAAACACTATGGGGCCCTTTTACAAAACGGCGGCTGCCAATGGTAGTTCTAGTTTGACTGCGCTCCATTTCCGGTGCTCTGGGAATTTTTTGTAGTGCTGTGCTAATTCAGTAGTAATCAGGCATCACCACATGCTGCCTGGTTACCGTTGGGTTACCACAAGAGCCCTTACCACCACCTCAATGGGTGGTGGTGAGTGCTCCCTGTCACATGGTAAGAGTTACCTTACAGCATGGCCATTTTTTTTGGGGGGGGGGGGATTTTACCAGCTGCAGTAAAAAGGATCCTGGTGCATAGGAAAAATTGCCCCTGCCGCTACTGCAGGGCCCTTTTTCCCGCAGCTTAGTAAAAGGACCCCTATATTCTAAACCTACTAATAGAATCCAGTTAAATAACATTTTCTCAGACTCCATTCTCCCTATTAGAGGCAGTCGCCAAAGCTGCCCGTTATCACCTTTATTTAATTTGGTTCTGGAACATTTTTTACTTGCTATTTGGAAATAGCCAAATGTCCAGGGTGTTCCTTTTGGTCAGCATATGGCCAAAGTATCTGTTTATGCAAATGATGTGTTACTTTACATTACCCCCTCATCTATATCTGTGATATTAGATATAATTTCCAAATGCTGTGCTTTATCTGGCTATAAATTGAATGCTACTAAGACTGAACTGATGCCCATTAATTGCCCAACTATCAAACATGAAATAACTCTCTATAAATTCATTTGGGCCCCAGAGTCTATGAAGCATTTAGGCATAAGCTTTGGTCTATCTATTGAAGACACCATGGCCCAGATTCTATATATGACGTCTAAACAATCCACACAGTAAAGATTTCCGTCTAAACGTATTCTATAAGCAGTGCCTAGATTTAGGTGCAGTATATAGAATACACTTAGGTGGAAATTTTAACACCTAAAACTACACACATCCATTTAGACTAATGAAAATGTGGCCTAAATCCTTGTACATAGATTTATGTGCACTGGGTCATATTTATTTATTTATTTGTTACATTTCTATCTCACATTTTCCCCACCTATTTGCAGCTCAATGTGGATTACATAATACCGTAAAGGCGATCGCCAAGTCCGGTATGGAAACAAATACAATTTGATATTAGGGTCGGGTAAGGATAGTATATTCTTTAACTGCATGTGTAAATTTTGGAACACCCATTAAATACTCATTTCCCCGCCCATAGCCATGCCCCTTTTGAACTGTATGCATTAGAATTTAGGTGCAGTTCATTACAGAATACGCTTAACGAGTTGTGCATGTAAATTCTAATTATTGCCAATTACTGCTCATTATTGCTTGTTAAGTGCTGTTATCAATGCTGATTAGCTTAAGCCAAGTTACATGTGTTGCTATAGAATATGTCTAGAGTTCGGCATGGATCTCTAGGTGCGATCTATCTATCTATCTATCTATCTATCTATCTATCTATCTATCTATCTATCTATCTATCTATCTATCTATCTATCTATCTATCTATCTATCTATCTATCTATAGATATAGATATACACACACATGCTGAGGCCCCCTTTTACCACAGCAGGTAAAAGTTGTTCTTTTTTTTTTTTTAAAGAACTGGTAATGCGGTAAGTGAAGCACTTGCCACGCAGCCATGTAGGGAGGGGGACACATCACTAGCCATTGAGGTGGAGGTAAGGGCTCCCGTTCTAACCTAGAAATAACAGGGCAGTGCGTGGTACTGCTCAATTACCGCCGAATAAACACCAGAGACACATTCTCGGTGCAAGAAGATATTGCATCCTTGGTGTGCTGTTGCTGGCCATAGGATTACTTCCAGCTGCACCAGGGTGATGCTCTCCTTTTAGTGCACTGGTCCTGCTGACATGCCAGGACACCAACCGGGCACCCTAGGGGGCACTGCAGTAGACTTCAGAAATTGCTCCCAGGTACATAGCTCCCTTACCTTGTGTGTTGAGCCCCCCAACCCCCCCAACCCCCACTACCCACAACTGTACACCACTACATAGTAAACATAGTAGATGATGGCAGAAAAAGACCTGCACGGTCCATCCAGTCTGCCGAAGAAGATAAATTCATATGTGCTACTTTTTTATTTGTACTGTCCTCTTCAGTGCACAGACCGTATAAGTCTGGCCAGCCCTATCCCTACCTCCCAACCACCAACTCCACCTCCCAACCACCAGCTCTGGCAAAGACCCTATAAATCTGCCCAGCACTATCCTCGCCTCCCAACTACCAGTCCCGCCTTCCACCACCAGCTCTGGCACAGAACGTATAAGTCTGCCCAGCACTATCCCTGCCTCCCACCACCGGCTCTGGCAAAGACCGTATAAGTCTGCCCAGCACTATCTCCGCCGCCCAACCACCAGCCCCGGCACAGACCGTATAAGTCTGCCCAGCACTAGTCCCGCCTCCCAACCACCAGCCCCAGCACAGACCGTATAAGTGTGCCCAGCACTAGTCCCGCCTCTCAACCACCAGCTCTGCCACCCATTCTAGGCTAAGCTCCTCAGGACCCCTTCCTTCTGCACAGGATTCCTTTATGTTTATCCCACGCATGTTTGAATTCCGTTACCGTTTTCATCTCCACCACCTCCCGCGGGAGGGCATTCCAAGCATCCACCACCCTCTCCATGAAAAAATATTTCCTGACATTCTTCTTGAGTCTGCCCCCCCTTCAATCTCATTTCATGCCCTCTCGTTCTACCGCATTCCCATCTCCAGAAAAGGTTTGTTTGCGGATTAATACCTTTCAAATATTTGAACATCTGTATCATATCACCCCTGTTTCTTCTTTCCTCCAGGGTATACATGTTCAGGTCCGCAAGTCTCTCCTCATAAGTCTTGTAACGCAAATCCCATACCATCCTCGTAGCTTTTCTGTGCACCGCTTCAATTCTTTTTACATCCTTAGCAAGATACGGCCTCCAAAACTGAACACAATACTCCAGGTGGGGCCTCACCAACGACTTGTACAGGGGCATCAACACCTCTTTTCTTCTGCTGGTCACACCTCTCTCTATACAGCCTAGTAACCTTCTAGCTATGGCCACCGCCTTGTCACACTGTTTCATCGCCTTCAGATCCTCAGATACTATCACCCCAAGATCCCTCTCCCTATCCGTACCTAGCAGACTCTCACCGCCTAACACATACGCCTCTCTTGGATTTCTACTCCCTAAGTGCATCACTTTGCATTTCTTCACATTGAATTTTAATTGCCAAACCTTAGACCATTCTTCTAGCTTTTTCAGATCCTTTTTCATGTTTTCCACTCCCTCCGGGGTGTCCACTGTGTTACAAATCTTAGTATCATCCGCAAATAGGCAAACTTTACCTTCTAACCCTTCGGCAATGTCATTCACAAATATATTGGACAAAATCGGCCCCAGCACCGATCCCTGAGGCACTCCACTACTCACCTTTCCCTCCTCCGAGCGAACTCCATTTACCACCACCCTCTGGCGCCTGTCCGTCAACCAGTTCCTAATCCAGTTCACCACTTTGGGTCCTATCTTCAGCCCATCCAGTTTATTTAAGAGCCTCCTGTGGGGAACTGTGTCAAAAGCCTTGCTGAAATCTAAGTAGATTACGTCCATAGCACATCCATGGTTCAATTCTCCAGTCACCCAATCAAAGAATTCAATGAGATTCGTTTGGCACAATTTCCCTTTGGTAAAACCATGTTGTCTCGGATCTTGCAACTCATTTTCTTCCAGGAAATTCACTATCCTTTCCTTCAGCATCGCTTCCATTACTTTTCCAATAATCGAAGTGAGGCTTACTGGCCTGTAGTTTCCAGCTTCTTCCCTATCACCACTTTTGTGAAGAGGGACCACCTCCGTTGTTCTCCAATTCCTCGGAACCTCTCCCATTTCTAAGGATTTATTAAACAAATCTTTAAGAGGACCCGCCAGAACCTCTCTGAGCTCCCTCAATATCCTGGGGTGGATCCCATCCGGTCCCATGGCTTTGTCCACCTTTAGTTTTTCTAGTTGTTGATACACACTCTCTTCCGTGAACGGTGTTATATCCACTCCATTTTCAAATGAACTTTTGCCAGTCCATCGCGGTCCTTCTCCCGGATTTTCTTCAGTAAAAACAGAACAAAAGTATCTATTTAGCAAATTTGCCTTTTCTTCATCATTATCTACATAGCAGTTTGCAGTATCTTTTAGTCTCACAATTCCCTTTTTAGTCATTCTCCTTTCACTAATATACCTGAAGAAATTTTTGTCACCCCTCCTTACCTTTCTAGCCATTTGTTCTTCCGCTTGTGCTTTCGCCAGAAGTACCTCTCTCTTGGCTTCTTTCAGTTTCCTCTGGTATTCCTCTCCGTGTTCCTCGTCTTGAGTTTTTTTTGTATTTCTGGAATGCAAACTCTTTAGCCTTTATTTTCTCAGCCACTTGCTTGGAGAACCATAGCGGTTTCCTTTTTCTCTTGCTTTTATTTACTTTCCTTACATAAAGGTTTGTGGCCCTATTTATAGTTTCTTTCAGCTTGGACCACTGTCCTTCCACTTCTCATACGTCCTCCCAGCCCATCAGCTCCTTCCTTAGGTATTCCCCCATTTTACTACCATAGCCCTTACGGGTGAAGGAGGGCACCTAGATGTGGGTACAGTGGGTTTGTAGTGGGTTTTGGAGGGCTAACATTTACCACCACAAGTGTAACAGGTAGGGGGGATGGGCCTGGGTCCACCTGCCTGAAGTGCACTGCACCCACTAAAACTGCTCCAGGAACCTACATACTGCTGTCATGGACCTGAGTATGACATCTGAGGCTGGCACAACATATTTTTAAAGATGTTTTTTGAGGGTGGGAGGGGGTTAGTGACCACTGGGGGACTAAGGGGAGGTGATTCCCGATTCTCTCCGGTGGTCATCTGGTCAGTTTGAGCACCTTTTTGTGGCTTGGTCGTAAGAAAAACAGGACCAGGTAAAGTCGTCCAAGTTCTCATCAGGGATGCCCTTTTTTTCCATTATGGGTTGAGGACGCCTATGTGTTAGGCACGCCCAAGTCCCGCCTTCACTACGCCTCTGACACGCCCCTGTGAACTTTGGTCGTCCCTGCGATGGATGCCCAAAATTGGCTTTCGATTATACCGATTTGGGCTACTCTGTGAGAAGGACACCCATCTTCCAACTTGTGTCGAAAGATAGGCATCCTTCTCTTTCAAAAATGAGCCTGTTAGTGTTGCAGACTGCCTTAACACCATCATATTTTCATTTGTTAGTGGGTGAATTGGATTTTGAATTTGGTTAAAAATATACAAACTTCCATTCATCACCATAATAGGCTATGGAGGCCAATGATGTTCATGGAGCATAAATGATTTGCCTGAAATAAGGCTGAGTTTCATTATTCCAGCTCCTAGAACCACTTGTGATACTGCTGCCTCTTATCTTAATTTAATTTACTTTCAGTTGACAGTGGTGTTTTTTCCTTCTTTTGTTGTGGGAAAACTTGTTAGACAAACCTAGAAAATGATGGGAAATAGAATGCTTATCAGTCAGCAGTGGGGAGCCAATGTGGGAGGACAAGTCTTGAAAAAGGAAGTAGACCAAATGGACAATCTGTCTTCATTATGCAAGACTTGGCTCAACTACTGTAAGCTCTGGAGAACAAAAAGTATGTGTCATCTGACCTCTGTTTCCCATGGGTTTCAGATAACCACACTACTAAAAAACGTAGCATATGTTCACTTTGATGCATGATGCATTCTAGAAGAATAACCCACAAGAATTGCTCCACAGAAGTTAGTAGCACTGTGAATATATGAATAAGAATGACAATTTTATTTTATTTTGTTAAATGATATGATTGTGGTTTATAGGCAAGCATGGCCGAAATAAAAAGATCAGCACTACATCATATATTTCCTTGCGTTTGGAAATGATGCATCTTTGAAGTGCACATTAACCTCAACTTGACTTAAAGAGAAGCTACACATCAATTTATATGTTCTTTGAGAATGTGCATGCTTCAGTTCTAGCATCAATTATAATCTCACCACAAAACCCAAATGCCTTGTCAATGACAGTTCTGGTGAGTCTCTGAGCTTTATTAAACTGTTCTTCTCCCAGGGAAATTGAAAGAAAGGTAGGAGTCATTAGCCATTTCTTGAGGGAACAGCTACGAATTATCCTGTTTGTCAGTCAAAGAGTATCTCTTCTGGTCTTTACTTGTATATCTTTGGTCTAATTTCTCATTTGAAAACTCCCAGCTACATTGCATTGAAATTTATCCAAATAATTTAATGAAAATCCCAGGCTTTTCCTGTACATCTATTAGAGAAAATGATAGCTAACCGGTCAAATGTCTGTAAAGCTCATCTTTATTGCAATTGTAGTTTTACATTGGAGAAAATAGCTGCACATGTTTAAAGGACTTCCACATTCTTAACTATGAAATATAATGCTTTCCAGGTTTAAGCATCATTTTTCCTTTTCAAAGGAAATACAATTTTAGTGAAAATGTTTTAAGAAGCATTATATTGTTAGATTTCAAACAATTGTCTCGGTGTCTCTGTTTCTCTATTTATTAAGGATAAAGAAAGCTGTATGAACTATGGGGTATGCAGCTCTGTGATAAAATAAGTGGTATAGAGGTATGTTTCCCCTAAGAACACTCCGTCACTAGTGTTGAAGTTGAGCCAGCTTACAGCAGCTGGCACTAACCTGAAGTCAGGGGGTGGGGCTCAGGCAGGGAGGTGGTTAAGTGCCCTGGGGCAGAACAGATCAGGGAGGCCAGAAGTGACAGAATCCTTCCAGGGTGTTCCTGTTGGCTTTAGTACCTGGGGAGAGCCTGGGAAAGAGGAATGGCTTTCAGAAGACATTGATACTCTGTGTGGTTGACAGAGGTTTTAGTGAGGTAGAAGAAGTTTCCTTAGAACCTTAAGGTAAGAGATTATTGACTACACCTGTGAAACTATGTTAGAGAGAGACTACAGGAACCTTGGAGTTAAGAAGAAGTGACTGTGTGTTAAACCTGTGGAAGCCATGTCCAGGACAGGCTGCAGGGATCCTGAGACATGAGGGAAAGGTAGCATATACTGAATTGTGGAGCCAGTCAGGGACAGAGCTCAAAGGAACTAGAGTGAAGCTCAAAATGATCGTTTGCTTAAAGTACCTAGCTTGTGGAGAGAATATCTGTGGAAAATCCCTGCTTTGCACTTAATAAAGCTGTTGTGTTATTTACAACCCTTGTGTGTGGTTGTGTTCCAAACCTGGCCATGGATCCATGCTACCACATACTTGAATGTTCATTTTCATGTTGTTTATGGGAATTTTCTTTTATGCAGGGACTTTTGTGTTTTTCATTATTGGAACAATATTGTTAGAAACATATATTTTCTTAGAAGTGTGCGCTCTTTCAGAAAAAGTACACATTATTTACATGTAGGGGATAATTTTATAAAGAACTACCTAGTTTTAGGTGGCAGAAAGGCACGCAAATGGAGGTATTCTAGTCATTTATGTATGTAAGTAGCTACTTCCATGCATAAATGACCTCTTATAGAATACTGACTAGTGTAGCAGGTGTCACATTCAGTCCATTATTACTCTGACAATAACACAAGTGGAAGACTTCTTGCAAAGTATGTTAAATCAAAAAAAAAAAGCAACATCAGGCTATAGCTGGTATTAGAACGGCAGATGGAAAAATTGTAAGTGCAGACAGGTCAATCTCAGCCCAATTTATATAAGTTTATCAAAAACTTTCCACATCTGAAATATTTGGTTCAGCCAAGGACATTGTCTGTTTCTTTACCTCTACTGTTGATATGACTCATAGTAACATAGTAACATAGTAGATGACGGCAGAAAAAGACCTGCATGGTCCATCCAGTCTGCCCAACAAGATAAACTCGTATGTGTATACCTTACCTTGATTTGTACCTGCCTTTTCAGGGCACAGACCGTACAAGTCTGCCCAGCAGTATTTCCCGCCTCCCAACCACCAGTCCAGCCTCCCATCACCGGCTCTGGCACGGACCGCATAAGTCTGCCCTCCACTATCCTCGCCTCCCAACCACCAACCTCTCTTCCTCCACCTGCTCCGCTTCTGAGGATCCATTCCTACTGCACAGGATTCCTTTATGCATATCCACGCATGTTTGAATTCCTTTACCGTTTTCATCTCCACCACCTCCCGTGGGAGGGCATTCCAAGCATCCACCACCCTCTCCGTGAAAAAATACTTCCTGACATCTTTTTTGAGTCTGCCCCCCTTCAATCTCATTTCATGTCCTCTCGTTCTACCGCCTTCCCATCTCCGGAAAAGATTTTTTTGCGGATTAATACCTTTCAAGTATTTGAACGTCTGTATCATATCACCCCTGTTCCTCCTTTCCTCCAGGGTATACATGTTCAGGTCAGCAAGTCTTTGTTCATACGTCTTGGAACGCAAATCCTATACCATTCTTGTAGCTTCTCTTTGCACCGCTTCCATTTTTTTAACATCCTTCGACTCCTGTCACTGAACAAGAAATAGAGGCTATTAAGAGTCTCAACACCAATAAATCACCTAGAATGGAAAGATTTCTGGATTAATTTTGCTTTAGTACAACCTTGGTCCCAAAACAGTTCCAATTATTTACTCCATTATAACATAATGAAATGGCATACCATACATTTTCAGAAGCCATGATAGTAGTCTTTTCTAAGCCAGAAGGGTTCCTCTGGAACTTAAGAATTACAGACCAATCTGGCTGATTAATGTAAGTGAAAATCTATGCAAACATTTTAGAATCAAGACTGGCTAAGGTTTTCACAAAATTGATACATCCAGACCAACCAGATTTCTTCAAGCTCTACACTCCTCTTTCACTACTAGACTACTTCTTAATATCTTACATAACTCCAAACATATAACAGCTTCCATTGCAGATTTATTCTTGGATGTGGAGAAGGCATTTGACTACATCGAGTGGTAGTATTTGTTTAAAACTATGGAATGGTTCAGCTTTGGACCAACATTTATTCAGATGGTCACAAAACTCTTCAAAATTCCAGCTCCTACAGCTGGAATTTGGCTTAATAGAGAATTATCCCAATCTTTCAATTTATCAAGGGGTACCCATCAGCAGTGTCATAAGTACATAAGTGTTGCCAAACTGGGACAGACAAAAGGTCATCAAGCCCAGTATCCTGTTTCCAACAATGGCCAATCCAGGCAACAAGTACCTGGCAAGATCCCAAAACAGTACAATATATTTTATGCTGCTTATTCTAGAAATAGTAATCACAACAAACATGTAAATGGCAACGTACCACCTCTCTCTCTTAAAAACATATACAACCATAAGTGTAGGGTGGTGTAAATCAGCTTACTGTGAAGTACTAATATTATATAGGTGATGTCTTATATATACCTATTGGCACAAAATATCACGCTGTTAGCGAGCTTCTAGTATAGTGCCGGTTTTTATAATCATTGACTACCCCCAACCTCCGATAGTACATTGAACTTGCTGAACCTTCGTGTCTGTGATATATATATACTAGCCGTTAAGCCCATTAAAACGGGCGCGTATTGGAATGTTTTTTTTCCCAAGGCCCCCCTCCCGTTGCAGCTGCAAGGCCCCCTGCCATCCTCCTTCCCTGCCAGCTCCAAGGACCCCTCTGTCCCTCCATCCCAGCTCCAAGGCTCCAGTCCTCCCCCCTTCCCAGCTGCAAGGCCCCCTGCCGGCCCTCCCTCCCTCCCTCCCAGTTCCAAGGCCCCAGGCCCTCCCCCCCAGCTCCCAAGGCCCCCTTCCCTCCCTCCCAGTTCCAAGGCCCCCTGCTCTCCCTCACAACTGTAAGGGGCCCCATTCCCTCACAACTGTAAGGGGCCCCCTGCCCGCCCGCCCTCCCTCCCAGTTCCAAGGCCCCCCCCCCGTGCCTTCTTCCCAGCCAGCTGGAAGGCCCCCTTCAGTCCAGCCCTCCCAGCTCCAAGGCCCCCCTCCTTCTGAGACCTCCCATGTCCCCCCCCCCCAAGGTAGCCGCTACCGCCCCCCCACCCCGGAGTCGCCCCCGCCCCCTTTTCACCCGGCCCAGGCCCTCTCTTCATTATTCAACTTACAGCAGCGCCAAAACAGCAGCAAGCAGCAGCTCCTGTTGGCCTTCCTTCACTGCCTGTGCCTCGCCCTCGTGTGACGTCACGTCGGCGAGGGCGGGGCACAGACAGGGAAGGAAGGCCGACAGAAGCTGAAGCTGAGCTGCTTGCTGCTGTTTTCGGCACTGCTGTAAGTTGAATAACGAAGAGAGGGCCCGGGCCGGGTGAAGGGGGGGTGGTGGCGACTCCGGGGGGTGGGGGGGGTGGGGGCGGTAGCGGCTACCTTGGGGGGGGAGCGGTAGCGACGTCAGCAGTTCCCTCCCTCCACTTCCGCGCAGTTTCCCTCTCTGTCCCGCCCCCCTCCCCTCGTCATCACGTCTTGACGCGGGGGCGGGACAGAGAGGGAAGTCTCTACTGCGCATTTGCAAGTGAGTACGGTCACTTGCCTTTTATATGTTTGATATATGTATTAGTGCCACCTCTTCATCTATCAGTGTTCTACACTTTTCTTCTTTTTTCTTTTAATTTTTCTCAATGTACCATCTAATCATACACATATACAGTCTTTCCGTAGTACTTAGCACTTAAGCTTCAACCTGTGCATAAAGAAAAGGTTTTTTACTTATTTTCGCACTGCTGAAAGCTGCAGTATAATTCGGTCATGGTGTATTAAACATCACTCTGTCCTAACAAGATGTCTCTCAACTGCATTCAACTTCGACTCGAGTATACATACAATCCCGACAGGAGCCTGTTTCGCATCTATTCGCTTTGTCAAGGGAAGCTCTTGTATACCTGTTGAAGAGCGAAGAAAGATATCATAACAAAAACTTATTGATTCTGCCTTCCTTTGCACATAATATTCTTGTCCTGGTTCACGGACTCACTTTAACAGCAGTCTGTGCAGCCATGGAGATCCACACCTGCTGCACCAACGACAAACTCTGCAGGTGGGATGGTCACAACATTTGGAATTGAACTAAACACAGGTACAGGTATCACACCGACTCTCTGCTCTACACTCCCCTCCTCTGTTCTCCATTCCCCAATGGACTGAAACAGTCCAGGCCTGCCAAATGAAGTCATAAGGGAGGAATCACCAAATCCAGGCATAGAGTCTGCAACAGCTTAAGTGCCAAGATTAAAGGAACTCAAGCCGGCTCTAAGTTATCGCTGCAAGTTTTAAATTAACTTCCCAAGAGCCCCCAAATTTCAGACTTATCCTTCTCCAAACTCCTGCAAAATTGTGTTTCATGATAAACCACCCCCCTATAAATTTTATATGCCCTCAGGATCAAATCAGAGTAACAGATCAAACCAGGGTGCAATCAAGGATACTAGCATAGACATTAAAAGCCAGCATCCAATTAAAGCTATTCCTGGAGACATATATCTTTGCTTTCTTCACATCATCATTCTCTCTCTCTTCTACATTTGTTTCCATCATGCTCCCTCTCTGATAAGTTGAAAAAATCCACATAATTACCTGAGAAACTCCTGCAAACTCCCCAACCTCCAGATGTTGGCAGGTGGCTCCAGTAGGCAAGATGGCAATAAATAGTAAATGAGTACAACTTTCAGCCCTGTATATATGGAATAGTTCTCCTGGTTGTAGCAGAAACACAACCTGACCTCTTGCTCCTTTACTTTAGGATTTTTTAGGGGTGGACCGATTCCTCATTCCTATCCACTATAACAAGGCAGCAACTGTTTTACTTCTGTTTCTTGTCCCTGATCCTTCTTGAATCCTTGCTCCTCTAGCATGTGCCTTTAATGGCCAACCTGTGAAGGAATGGATCAGCTGATTATTTTAGTTAGGCTGCTGCTTCAGGCATATGTGAAGGAACCTCCCTGTAGTTGCAAGGTCAGAGGCAGGAGATGAACCTAAGACAATGTGGGAGAGCTTAAGTACTTAAAGAAAATGGATCCACTGCCACTACAACCTTTTCTCCTAACATGGTAAGGTCCTCCCAGGTTTCTACCAACTTCTAGCATCTTCTAAACTGTAAGTTCCAGAGCTTTCCTATACTGGAGCTTTCTATAGACTAGCTGGAGCCTTTCCCAACAGGTGCAGGATGAACAAGGTTCAGTAATAGGCCACAATTAGAATGGACCTCAGAAACACTGCTGGAATAAAATACAGGCACCTCTTTCTTATTGGCTAGCTGGCTTCTCCCTTATACAGTCAGAAGTGAGGGCACTAACACCAAAATGCCCTTTAGGGAGTAGCAGTGAGAAATCGAAGATTTAACCTGTTGAATCTCTCATGATGTTACACTTGGACATCTCCGAAGCACCTCCCAGCAACAATGAAGCAGCTGACAGTGGATTTCGTCAACCTTCCTGGTCAGACCTAGAAGTGGAGGATGCATCTAACGAATCCCAAGAGTCCAAGGAGTTCCATATCAACATAGGATCTGAGCTCCTTGATCTCTGCTTATATTTCTTCTCATATAAACGCTTTACAACATACTGCAAATGCTTTATAAACTTCCGTTCAGACAGCCTATGCTCCATAGACTTAAGAGCCCTTCCAACATCAACTCTAGCCTTATCCCTTCTCTGCGCCCCCAAAACAGTGGATGGTAACACCCCCTATATAAGAATCACCATCCCTCAGGACAGCAGCAAAGATATCAAACTCACCAGTAGGTAGAGCATTCTCCAGACTACTGCCTGTGTCATTGGATACCATTGGACTGAATGAATCCATTGGTCATTGTATTGAATGTTGTGCTGACTGGAAAGTTGCCCTGTTTGCCCTCTTCTGCGACCATGAGAGTGCCTTTTCCCCCATTCTTTACTGTTGAAGCAGCACTCTGACCTTTGCTTATACCTTTCTTTCCCTTCTCCCCACCCATAGTTCCAAGGTGCCTGCCTTGGCTACCAGAGGCAGTCCCAATAACACTAGCCCCTCACTTAACACCATGGGTGCTATTATCCTCCTGCACATGACTTTTATTGGGAGCCATTAGTAGCAAATAAAAAAAAAACACCCTATCTCAATTTTTATTGTTGTATCTTTCTTAATCAAGTTGCCTGCAGATCTGATGCATATTAAGACCTGACAACTCAACTGAGTTGCAGCCCTTGAGGACCAAATTTGCACTCTCCTGTATTATACATAAGGAAAGTTATTCATTAGCATATAGTGTAGAAACTTCTCTCTCTTTTATAAGAACCACATTTTAGCATAATAATCTGTGCCAATTGTAGGCTGCTGAGATTTGTTTACTGTTGTCATGGATACTACCTTTACTGCAGGCAGCAGTAAAAGCAATGACATCACATATGATGTTAACATTATGCGTTTGAGAATAGTTTATCAAAAATGGCTTTAAAAAAAAAGTTGTATGGATCAGGAATTTTGACAGTTAATTCATTATTTAGAAAAAAAATATGGTCCATATTAAAATAAGATTGGTTCATTCCAATTTTTAGAAAAACGTTGGCCTGCGTGTGATTAGTGAAGAAATAGCATGTAGTCATAGAAACATTGCTATGCTCCATGGAATTGATCACTTACATATACATATGCATTTATAAATAATTATGATGAAGATAGTCATTTATATTAAATGTGAATGCAAAGTCAGTATGTTTGTATATACTGGGCTTTCAGTTTCTATAGGATATGGCCAATCCACCTCTCAGTCCTGTTGTTTAGAACCATCAAAGACCACTGGATGCCTTTCAGATGTCCCTAGCTAGATCTGAGCCCTTAAATCTATTAGTGCATCAATGTAAACAAGAGATCACAGAAAGAAGAGGACAAGCAGCAATATTTGGAAAAATTAAGAGAAACTGGGAAAGTAGCCAGGTAGCCATTTTGCAGGTGGTGCCGAAGGAAGAGAAGGGAGGCCACCTCCCTCCTCCAACCTAAGGTAGGGGTGGGTGGATTGACTGCGGCCCACTGGGGGGGGGGGGGGGGTTAGGGGGGACTGGAGACCAGACCTGTCAAACAAGTTCGTGTGGAATTTTCCCGCACTTCTACCCCATGATCAGAGAGAATTGAGTGCTTAAATTTGCATGCAATAATCTCTGATCATAGGTGTGGTAAAGCCCCATGCTGTTCTAGCGCTATTTTTAGAGCGCAGTTTGGAACAGCGTGGGACTTTTGATCATCTGCCCATCAGTGCTACATCATCTCTGGACAGAAAATACTTTTTCCCTTTTTCTGTGACCTCACTCTCAACTTAAACAGAGCTCCTGGATAGTAAGAATGAATGAAGTCTAAGATAGAGGCAGAAAAATAGAAGAAAGCTGAATGAAAAAGATGAGTGTCAGAGATGGATGTAATGGATAAAGTGAAGAAGACAGAGAGAAAAAAGAGGAATGGGCAAGAGAGTTAAGAGAAGATAGAAGAAAGCAAAAACCAGAGACTATGATCAACATGGTTAGAAAAAAATTAAATGGCCAGGATAAATTCAGGATAAAGTACTGTGGTAGCCATGATAGTCCACTCTAAAATAAAAAAAACAACAACAAAAAATAGAAAATTAGGTGATACTTTTTTTTTATTGCCCCAGCTTAATACATTTTTGACCAACTTTCAGAGGCCAAAACCATCTTCAAGGCAGTATATTATGAAAGCATTATACTACCCTGATCTGAGGAAAGAGGTTTTGGTCTTTGAAAGCTAATCAAAAATGTATTAAGTTAGTCCAATAAAAATATATCACCTTATTTTCTGTATTTTTTTAATGTAATATTTGTATTTGCTAATTTCTAATGTTATGATTGGAATATGTCAGTTCTTGAAATGTGCAGCTACTATCTTTGTTTTGCACAGTACAGGGGTGCATGCATCATTGTTTCTACTTCTTTAATGCAGTCTGGCTTCTTGAGCATTCAAATTAATTTTTGTCTACATATTTCTATTTTTAGGTTATGGTTGCTTATTTTGTATTTGGTGAGGTTCTGTGTGTGTGAAAGAGGCCAGGTATTTTGTTAATCACTGAGGGCCTCTTTTACTAAGGCGCGCTAGCATTTTTAGTGTGTGCTAATATTTAAGGCGTGCTAAACGATAGAGACATCCATAGGAATAAATGGACATCTCTAATGTTTAGCGCGCCCTACATGCTAGACCTCGTGGACCTGCAACCCAAAAATGCTAAAAGATCTGCCCGCACATTTCTTAATTTACACTTCCCCAGCTGTAAAGGATTAAAATACGGACTAACACATGCGACTAGCTTCTCCTACATGAGCACACAGCTGTGGAATGCACTACCAACTAACTTGAAAACAATTAATGAAATAACCAACTTTCGCAAATCTCTGAAAACCTATCTCTTCAACAAGGCCTACCACGATAATCCATAGCTTAACTATAACACATCACCACTCCACCCTTATTCTGAATGTCTTCTTTCTATAAATGTTTGCTTAACTTTTTTTTTTTTGCCCTCCTTGATCTCTTTGTAACACCAATTGTATCTATTTACCCTGGAAAGGCGATGCCATAACAGGTCTTTGTGAGCCACATTGAGCCTGCAAATAGGTGGGAAAATGTGGGATACAAGTGCAATAAATAAAAATTAATTAATTAACGTGCGCTAAAAACACTAGTGCACCTTAGTAAAAGAGGCCCTGAATTTCTACGTAGGATCAATCTGTACTAATACAGCTTGTTTAGTTTTTCCAATAGGTATATTGATGTCCTAGTGCCTTCTACAATATTTACGGTGCTGCCTTTTCCTAGGTAGGCCCTTATTGTGTGATTCCTGGAACTTAGTGCTATTATGGTATGCTAGAGTTGCTCTATAGGTCCTGAGTGACTTTTGAAGAATTTTATATTAGTTCATAGTATACCTGGTGCTGGATTTTGCAAATGATGATTTTATGTTAGCATTCTATAATGAAAATTATGCATATAATTGCTGTTATACAATTAGTGATTAGCATAGTAAATTTTAGTGCCTAATTTTAGGTGAGCTTTTTTGAATTGCTGTCTTTGTTACTTGATAGAGAGCAAGTGAGTTTTTTTTCTCTAGATTAATAATTGGCTTTGCAGTTGTTGGATTTAGTTCACCCTGAGGAGCCCTTTTACTAAGACGCACCAAAAAAATGGTCTGCGCTTATGTAGGTGCATGTTTTGGATGCATGCAGGTCCATTTTTCAGTGTGCCTGCCTGCAAGAAAGGTCTTTTTGTGGCCAAAAACAGACGTGCGCCAAAATTCAAACCAGTGTGCGTCCATTTTCGGCATGACACTTTACCGTCACGTCACCCATTGATTTAGCGGTAAGGTCTCATGCGTTAACCGGGCGGTAATCATTTGCTCGTGCACACTGCTGATTACCACCGAGTAAGCGCCACGCGGTAGAAAATTTCTATCACATTCTTTGGACAAACGTCAAAAATGGAATTATCACCCAGGGCATATGGTAGCCAGGCGGTAGTTCCAATTTGACGTGCATTATACGCACGTAGGCACCTATGCGCCTTAGTAAAAGGGCCCCTGAGTGTCTTCCTTCTTTTCAGATTAACCAGGACCAATTAACCAGGAGTCATAGCAGGGCATAGCTTGCCTGAAGAGGCATCCTGTTCCCATATCAGATCGTGAAAACCACTACTGCTGTAGTGTGTAAGAGAGCGCTCTTCCAGTGCTGTGATACATAAACATATTCCAGCTGTCCAAACGTATTTGTAGAACTGTATTTGATATAATTTATGAATTACCAGCAGTATTTATTGGGACTAATAGAAATTTGATGTGAATTTTTTTGTTTTTTGATAACTAAAAAAGACTGTGTGGGTTTTGGCTATTTTTCTTCAGTTTTTCGGTGATCAACTTTTTTCTCCATTTTTGGGAGTTTTTTTTAGTTGCTATCTTTATTCTGGAGTTTGATGATTTATTGTGGCCAGTGATAAAACCTGGGAATTCCTTTGGGAAAACTGACACATTTGGTCAGAGTGATGATCTTTGAGCTTTAAGGCCTTGTTTATTTAAATTTTGAGAATTTTTTAGCCCCCCCCCCCCCCCGCCTGTAGACTGTGTTAGCCATTTTGTTGGCAAACTGCATGTTTCATGCTTTTTGAGGATATCTTCTCTGACCACCATGGCACTGTCCAATTTGTGCCAAGGTGGTCTAGTTGCTGTTTCTGAGCAGAGCCAAGAGATACACAGGTACAGGTCATATTCAGTGAAGATGCCTGCATACCTAACCAAGCAGATAGAACCACATAAAAAGCAGTCCTATCTTTGCCCGGTTAGATATGTGAATGCTGCTCTGAATATGGATCGGCATCCGCATAAGCTCTGCAGCTGACCCCAAATATTCAATACTGGGCCCCAACATGGCTCAGCATTGAATATCCAAGTTTAATTTGGCTGTCATTAGTGAGCATTTAAAAAAACTGCTTACTGCCACTGGCTGACTATTGACCAGTATATCAATATCTACGAATACTGTATCAAGTACATTCATTACCAGTAAGTAGCCTGTTAGTACAGTGGCCTGAGAATGAGGGGAACCATGTTTAATTCCCACTGCAGCTCCTTGTGACTCTGCGAAAGTTACTTAACCCTCCATTGCCCCAGGTACAAAATAAGTGCCTGCATATAATATATAAACTGCTTTGATTGTAAGCAAAGAAAGATGGTATATCAAATCCTATCCCCTTTCTCTTTCCACTTTGCCTTGTGACCAGTCTCGTCATGCTAACCAGTAATACATGATTATGGTCATTTTCTACCATTTATTTTCGATTGGGTCTTATATGTTAGCATTATCATCTCTCAAACCTACTCATCATCTTTCTATTGCATCCCTTATGTATACTGGAAAAGGATATAAAATTACGATACAATATCAAACAATTCCGAAATACTTATATGACATAAAATAAAATAATTTAACATAAAAAACTGCTAGAAAATGAGTAAAACAATGTTGCCAACACAAATGCATGAGGATTGTTGTACTTATTCATTTGAAACTTGGATACATGGATTCTTTCTGAAAATATGGTCATACACAAAAATTTAGCAGCATACGATAAAGGCTTCAAAGACTCTGCCGCAGAATGATTTGGATTTGTTCATTTGGCTTCAAGTTCAGAGGGAAGACCAGCAAGCTAACTTATGTTCTCAACGATGTAGATGCAAAATGACTTGAACAGATGTTGCAGGCTTACTCTGGGCAGATACATGAGGCACTGTGGTTTTTCGAAAATGTCTGCTAATATTCACCACATTGCAGTCAAAATGTTCTGTACAATCGAACCGACTGTTTGTAATACAATACAGATGATTTTTGCTGTGGTTATCATTTTCACTAGAGTCATATAAAGTTTGAAAGGCTCAAAGACGGCTATTTTGTCTGGAAAAATTTCTCTTACTGCCCGAGGGTACAGCATCAAAGGAAAGCCACCATTTGATATAATTTTTGATGTAAATATTAGCTTTCATGTAATTTTTGAATATTTGATGCGATAAGGATTCAAATTAGCTTTTCTAATATTGTTTTCTGTCTTTTTAGAGTACATGTCCAAGAAGATGGAAATCCCCGTGCAGATGCAGACAGATCAGTAGTGAATTTTCAAAGCCATGCTATGAGACCCATATATATGTATAGCATATTTTGAATGCCTGTATTTTCTAAGGAGATAGATTAGAATGTGCTGCAGTTTAATGTGTGAAAAATAGGTGGAAAATGACAGCAAAATAGGAAGAGACACTTTGCTTGCAGTAACCTCCACTTCATTGCAAATCTTGCCCTCACCAAGTAGAAGGTGTTTTTCCCTTCAGGTGGCAGAAGTGAAGTATAAACTAAAAAATACTAGGCGTATACTTGCCAATATGACAAAGATCAAAATAATATATAGCAAGCATATGAATATAACTTAACTGAGTGTGAAAAATAGGAGGATAAAGACTTCAGGCACTCAGTTGACAATGCAATTCATGCATAATGGGGTCCTTTTACCAAGCTGCAACAAAAGGGGGCCTACGCTGGCAACTGTGCATGTTTTTGATGCACACTGAGGCCCATTTTCTACCGCAGTGAGTAAAAGGCTTTTTTTTTTTTCAAAGTAATGACCTTGCCTCAAGTGAAGCACTTGCAGCATGGCCATTTTAGAGGGGAGCACTGACTGCAGCCCATTGAAGTGGCGGTAAGGGCTCCCACACTATCCCTACTACTACTACTACTATTTAGCATTTCTATAGCGCTACAAGGCGTACGCAGCGCTGCACAAACCGGGTAGTGTGCTACACTGCTTAATTATCACCGGGTAAACACCAGCGTTACAAAACTAAAAATATTTTTGTAGTGCCAGAAATGGCGCATGCTGCAGGTGGGAACTACTGCCGCTTAGTAAAAGACCCCCAATGTTACTGAGGAGCTTCTTCATAAGTCTAAAAAAACTCCAAATTCTTTCTTTCTTTATTTAATTCACAACAACCTCAAATACTTTATATTTTTTTCTTCATTTAACTTCATGTAACTTGAAAATTAAATCACTTCTTTAAATAGAAGACCATTTCACTAGTAAGCTTCATCAGGAGCAACTACTGTGGACTTCTTTTCCTATAATAGAAAAGACTTTGTTTATACTCTGTGGATTCTTGTTTCTTATTTTATTATAAGAAAGTTCCATCATTACAGCACAAAATAAAAATTCTATCTCAGAAAGCAACTTATACCTCAACTGAGAAAGCAGTTTGACTTCCACATCATTCCTCTACAGTATCACCCCTGCTGAATCAATGTTTTCAAAATGGCACTCACATTTTGAGTCAGACACCGTCAGATGAAGAGCCAATTGCAATGAAGCTGAAAGTTTTTCTTGCCTCATCAGACTATATACCCCACACCTAATATATGCACTAGAAAGTCCAGTGCAGTCAAAGGAAAAGCCCAGTATGGATTCACTAAAAAAAAAAGTATCTCATTCCCACTGATTCATCATCAAACTTTAAATAGCATAATATTTATATGCACGCTTTCCACCCCTTATGTCGTCCTTCACCTGGTCATACAATGGGCAACCATTGGTGCCTCCTTATTTTGATGTAAAAAAACAAAACCGATGTTCATTATTTCAACACATATGATAAATCTTTTAAATGAGTCTGAAGGAGATCTTTCAGAAATCATATTAATAGTGTTAAGCATTGATTCTCTCTACATCAATATTCCCAGTTAGAGCATAACATAACATCAAGATTTATATTCCACTATTGCCTTCACAGTTCTAAGTGGATTACAAACTAAAAAGAGACCAGCAAAATATCTGGGATTTGCACAATTAGTAAATGTTACAATTTAAAAAACCCACTTATACCACTATTCAACACATATTTATGAAAAAGGACAGTTTTAATTTTTCTCCTAAAATTTAGGTAACTATCAGAGATCCATAAAACCTTGTATACATCGGTTTGAAAAGCAAGCAAAATTTCTGATATTTTCTTTTTTTAAATATTTTATTTATTCATTTATATAATTCACACAAGCACAAATCTTGTTACATGTAATACAGGCGGCAAAGAAATACCATATAATATACCAATATTAATTTGAAGAAAATTATTCTTTGTCCCTTCCTTAGACCACAAATCAGTGGAGGGGGGACTTAAGGTAAAGATCAGAGATATCTACATCAAAGTGGAAAATATAAACAAACAAAAAAAAAAAAACCCAAGGCTGCAACTCCACCAAACTATATTCAAACTTAGGCCTTCTGATATTATGTCATAGTTACTCTTTTCAGGTCAATAAAAGATTTTAATTGTTCTGGCATGAAAAAAACATATTTCAGTCCAAGATATTTGACTACACATTTACATGGATAGGTTAATAGAAATGTTGCTCCCAAAGACCGTGTCTCCTCTCTTAAATCCAGAAATTTCTTTCTCCTATCTTGAAGAACTTTGGTGACATCCGGAAATATCCATAACTTCTGACCACAGAATTTCTGATGCATATTGTTAAAGTAAAGTTTCATTACTGCGTTAAGGTCTTGCTCAAACACATAGGAAACCAGTAATGTGGCCCTATCAGTTACTTCAGATAAAGAGTCTTCCAGAATTAAGGAAATGTCTTTCAGTTCATCAGGATTCTCACGATCCAATACCACTTGGGTCCCTTCCTGGTGTTTTTTAGGCAAGTAATATATCTTGTTTACAGGGGGAAGATTCTGGGGTAACATTATCAAATTTTCAGTCAAATACTTTTTAAACAATTCCAGAGGAAGGACACCAATTGGCTTAGGAAAATTTAATATTCTCATATTCAACCTCCTATTATGGTTTTCTACCATACCTGATCATTGAAGTCTTCCTTTAAGTTCTCAATTGATTTAGAGAGTTGATCCACGGTTGTGACTAAATTAGTTGTTTGTTGCGTGGACTTGATAACAATTTCTTTTAAACCTTCCATAGTCTGCCAGAGGACCTCGAGAGTAACCACCATGGGAGGCTTCAGGAGTTCCACCCTGCCTCCTGCCCCTCCTGCCCTTAGCTCCGGGGGGAAACCTCCTCCGCAGGCTCCCAGTTCCGCATCTACCGAATCCTGGGTATCGGCTTTTCCTTCCCATCGTAAGGCAGGGCACGGCGGACTGTCAGGCGCTGGAGGAGAGAGTGTTACTTGAACCTCCACTGGATGTCGGGGTAGGGAACCCGACACCCCAGGAAGACGAAGTAACACTCTCTCCTCCAGCGCCTGACAGTCCGCCATGCCCTGCCTTACGACGGGAAGGAAAAGCCGATACCCAGGATTTGGTAGATGCGGTTCCCTACCCCGACATCCAGTGGAGGTTCAACTCCAGTCAAGTTTGGTGGCTGCCAAAGGGTGAAGCTGTCAATTGTGATTTGCTTCGGGGAAGAGGTTAAGGTGGTGGAGGGCTTTTCCCTAACATTCCCCCTTTCTCTTGGTGTGCGGCATAGCTAGGAGGAAAAATGGTAAACTAATGCTTGATCAGACTCGCCAGCTTCAGCGTACCTGCGCCATCTTGTTACGTCCCCCAACCTCAAAATTTCTGATATTTTCAATCATTGTTTACCTTTAATAGCAGGCAAACTAAACGGGTAGCAGACACTTTCTCTAGGTGGTCTAGTGGATATGGTAAAATTAAAATGTTCATACAGAGAGGAGCTAACCCAAACAGTATTGTATGTAAAATACAGAAGAGTTTAAATTCAATTTTAGCTTCTATAGGGAGCCAGTGCAAGGATACTATCATATTTCTTCAAAGAGAAAATTAGTGGGATGGCAGTAGTTTGAATAGATTGTAATTTTTTCAATGATTGCTTAGAGCAGCCTAGATAAACAATATTGCAGTAATCTAATTTTGAAAGCAATAATGCTTGTACTAACAATCTGAATCTATCTAGTGTGAAGAATTTTAGTATACGACACAGTTTTCTCATCAGGCAGAACATTTTTCTGATCAAACAATTAATCTGAAATTCTATTGATAGAGTTTGGTCAAGAAATATTCCCAGAAACTTAATTACTGGTGAAAGTTAATATTTTAAATGATCAGTTTAGAAAGGTGTCATGTTGAGATCTGGTTTGTTATGAACCAAGAGTATTTAATTTTATTTTGTAGCATCCATTTTTCTATAAGAGTAATACTTCTCTAAATAACATACCTCCCTGTATGTATGGAGGAACGCAGTGGAATTTTATTTGCATAACTATAGTTTAAAAATCCCCCTCTATCTCTCTAATTCTATTTCCAATGATTGTAAAAATACATTAAACAATGTTAGTGACAAAGGTGAACTTTGTTGAACTCTGCACAGATTTTTTTCAAGAAACAGAATACATTATTCATTCTATCTCTATATAATATGAAACCAAATAAAGACTGTCCAGAAATTCTCTTTTCTTCTAATATCTGTAGTAATATTTTATGATCTACCAAGTCAAACGCAATTGAGAGATTGAACTGGAGTATAAGCATATTCTTTCCTTGATCATAGAAGATACGCTTAAAGGTTTTACTGATAACTGAAGGATCCCCAATCATTTGATCCTTACTCTCGCCACAACAGCATTCATGAAAAGCTACTTTTGTTTTCAGCAGTTGTAACAACAGATCAAAGGAACAGCTACGGGGGCCTCTATGGCCCCCATAATGCAAATCTAAAACTAGCTATGAACGGTGATTTTACATGATCATCCCTTTAAATGTAAAAGATACATTGATCAAAGTAAACACAGAAGAACACCAGTATTCGCATGCTCAAAATCACAAAAAACACAGTGAAGATGACACAAGAATATGTTGAAAAGACCAAATTTAAAGACTGTTGTGTTTTGGCCAACTGGCCTGCCTCAGGAGTCTTTGAAGCCTTGAAATATTATTTATGGCTAAATCATGTGTCGGTCGATATATTACCCCACAACTTTGACATTTTTC
This sequence comes from Microcaecilia unicolor, assembly GCF_901765095.1. Classification (NCBI taxonomy): domain Eukaryota; kingdom Metazoa; phylum Chordata; class Amphibia; order Gymnophiona; family Siphonopidae; genus Microcaecilia; species Microcaecilia unicolor. Next base: position 576,832,293 of record NC_044031.1, read on the forward strand.
TGCCATAATGGAACAAAGCAAAAACGTCCAGGGCTAAAAATTGGACGTTTTGGTCTGGACCTATTTCAAACATGACTAAAGTTATAAAAAGGTGCCCTAAATAACCAGATAACCATTGCTGGGATTAAGGCACGATCCCCCTTACTCCCCCAGTGGTCACTGACCCCCTCCCACCCCCCAAAGATGTGAAAGAAACAGTACATACCAGGCTCTATGACAGCATCAGATGTTATGGCCAGTCCTATTAGAGCAGCAAGCAGATCCCTGGAGTAGCCTCATAGTCGGTGCAGTGCACTGTAGAGAAGGAGACCCAGGCCCATATCCCACTCTAACTGGTACACTTGTAGTGGAAAGTATGAGCCCTCCAAAACCCACCAAATACCCACTATATGCACATATAGGTGGCACCTGCAGCCAAAAGGGCTATTGTGTAGTAGCATACAGTTGGGTACAGTAGGGATTTGGTGGGTTTTGGAGAACTCCCCATACAATATAATAGTTTAATGGTGAAATGTGTACCTGGGACCCTTTCAGGCTTATTTTAGAAAGAGAAGGGCGCCCATCGTCCGACACAAATTGGGAGATGGGCGTCCTTCTCTCAGGGTCGCCCAAATCGGCATAATCGAAAGCCGATTTTGGGCGTCCTCAACTGCTTCCCATTGAGGGGACGACCAAAGTTCATGGGGGCATGTCCACACCGTAGCGAAGGCAGGACTGGGGCGTGATTAGGAGAGGGGCATCCTCGGCCAATAATGGAAAAAAGAAGGGTGTCCCTGACGAGCACTTGGGCGACTTTACTTTGTCCATTTTTTCTTGCGACCAAGCCATGAAAAGGTGCCTGAACTAACCAGATGACCACTGAAGGGAATTGGGGATGACCTCCCCTTACTCCCCCAGTGATCACCAACCTCCTCCCACCCTAAAAAAAAAAATTAAAAAATGTTTTTTGCCAGCCTCTATGCCAGCCTGAAATGTCATACCCACCTTGGTGGCCTGCCAGAATTATTTCAGTTTTCAGAATGAGTTTTATGTGCAAAGGGGAGGGGTGGCCATGGGGGCCACGGTCGCCCCTTCGCTGGTGTGTTTGTACATGACTCAGTTTGAAGAGAAATATGTGTATCACTCACCATGGCAGGAGCATATCCTGCTATGGAAGAGATACATAGATGATGTGATCTTATTCTGGCAGGGCACTAGGGAAGAGGCCCTTAATTTGTTGAGTATTTGAACACATTGGACACTCATGTGCCATTCACCTTTCGTATGGATAGTGAGAAAATGGAGTTTTTGGATATATTGGTCAAGAGAATGGATAATAATGAGTTTAGTACTACTATATATAGAAAACAGACAGACCGTAATGCCATACTCCATTACACTAGCTTTCACCATCCTGCTCTCAAGAGAGGGATTCCCATTAGCCAGTTTTTGAGACTTAGACGTGTATGTTCAACCACAAGTGAATTTCGAAAACAAGCTAAGCCTATGACTCAAAGTTTCCTGCAAAGAGGGTACCCTATGGGGGTGATTAAAAAAGCATACAAGAGAGCGCTGTATGCTCAATGTCCCTGGTTACTTCTCCCCACCCCGAGATCTATAGATCGTACTTTATCTTGTGTTCTGCCTTTTTCTGTTAAAGCCTCTAAAATAGGACATATTATACACAAGAACTGGCACATCCTAAGAACTCATCGGGTGTTTGCTGAGCATCTAAAAATAGCGTGTCTAATCTAGGGGAGTTGTTACATAAACCTAGAGATAATGGTAACAATCAGGGGCAACATTCACCGTGTGGAAAGTGCGCATTTTGTACATTTTCCGTGTCCACTCAATGGGTTTGGATCCCTGGTACCACCAAGAAATATTATTTGCGCAGCATTACTGATTGCACCAGTGTAGGTGTAGTTTATTGTATAGTGTGCCCTTGTCAAATGTACTATATAGGGCACACGAAACGTCAGTTAAAAAAACGTCTGGCTGAGCATGCTAGTAATATTAGAATTGGTAAACAAGAGGCTCCTTTGGTCAGCCACTGGATAGCACATGCTCATGAAGTAGCTGATTTAAAATGCACGGTGCTTAGACAGATCACTCCCTGCAGAGGAGGGGGTGACGTCACAGCACAGCTGCTGTATATTGAACAGAGATTTATCTTCGAGTGGGATACGGTGGCTCCCAGGTGTCTGAACCTGGAGGTAGAATGGACATGATAGGTTTTGCCCCTCAGGTGAAAACCATTTAGTGAAATTTGATATAAGGAAGCAGTGTGATTTCCTGCTTTAGTCATTTAAGTTGCTGAGACGCTCACAGAGGGTCCTGTGCTGGACTCATGATTCCTAAGGTAGGCTGCCTTAAAATTTAAAGTTTAAAGATTTAATTATTGAATTTGATTTAGATTGAAAAAGTTTATATAGGGGGGTTAAAAGAGATAGATAGGAATGAAAGTGGGGATATGTTATAGATAAACTATGTACTGTACTTCTTAGCCAAGATCAGGTGACCCTCAGGGGGAGGAATGCTGGCTTCGGCCTAACCCCTGGTAAGCCTTTTCTTGGTTGAGAGGTGCCCAGCTGTCCCACCGGTTGCCTTTTCAGGTGCCGTGGAGGACTTGCAGCTCATCTGCATATCCTCGGAGCCTTCACCGGAGTGACTCCCAGGTCCGTTCCGATCCACTCGGGGCCTCTGGGAGAAGAGGATATTTCTCTGGTAAGTGAACAAATTTTGCTTGTGCTTTTGGAACTTGAAGATTGGGGTTTAAAGGAGGAACTGTAAGTTAGTGATAGGCTGATATCCTTAATACTTTAGCAAGTTTTAAATTACGGAAAAAACTCAAAAACACTAAGATGGAGTCAGCAGTCCAGCAGCGAGAGGGGTGCTATCCAGTCTTTTGCATTGAGTGTCACATGTATGATTATCTCCCAATTGGTGAGGTGTCATATGTGTGTGCCCGATGCAAAGAGCTCCTAGCTCTCAGAGAACATGTCCGTTCTCTTGAGGCTAGAGTAGCAGACTTGATGGAGCTGAGGGAGACAGAGAGGTACATAGAGGAGACCTACAGGGATGTTGTAGAGAAGTCCCACCTCCAGTCAGGTAGCCCCTGTGCTACCTTGGAGGAGGGAGGTCTCCTAGAAGGAGAGCATCACCCTGGTGAAGTAGGAAGTACTCCTGTAGCCAGGACCTGCCCACCAGGGGATGTACTATCCTTTCGCACCGAGGATATATCTCCAAATATTGCCCGGGAGGGAAAGGTTAGGACAGCTGTTGTACTTGGTGATTCAATCATTAGGCATATAGATAGCTGGGTGGCTGGTGGACGTGAGGATCGCCTGGTGACTTGCCTGCCTGGTGCGAAGGTGGCGGACCTCATGCGTCACCTAGATAGGATTTATATAGTGCTGGGGAGGAGACGGCTGTCTTGGTACATGTGGGTACTAATGACATAGGAAAATGTGGGAGAGAGGTTCTGGAAGCAAAATTTAGGCTCTTAGGTAGAAAGCTGAAATCCAGATCCTCCAGGGTAGCATTTTCTGAAATGCTACCTGTGCCACGCGCAGGGCCCAAGAGACAGGCAGAGCTCCAGAGTCTCAATGCGTGGATGAGACGATGGTGCAGGGAGGAGGGCTTTAGATTTGTTAGGAACTGGGCAACATTCTGGGGAAGGGGGAGCCTATTCCGAAAGGATGGGCTCCATCTTAACCAGAGTGGGACCAGGCTGCTGGCATCTGCGTTTAAGAAGGAGATAGAGCAGCTTTTAAACTAGAAATGGGGGGAAGGCCGACAGTCGCTCAAAAGAGCATGGTTCGGGATAAGGTATCTTTCAAAGATATCACCATAACAGGGAAGATAGAGTATCCTGATAGTGAGGTTGCAAAAGAGATTGTAGTAGATCGGGTATCCTTAAATAACAATAAAAATCAGACAAAAGATTGCCAATTAATACTGTCAAGTACTAAGCATGATGTACTTAGGAACAACAAACATAGTTTGAAATGTCTATATGCGAATGCCAGGAGCCTAAGAAATAAGATGGGGGAGTTAGAATATATTGCACTAAATGAAAAATTAGATATAATAGGCATCTCTGAGACCTGGTGGAAGGAGGATAACCAGTGGGACACTGTCATACCGGGGTACAAATTATATCGTAGTGATAGGGTGAATCGGATTGGTGGAGGGGTAGCATTGTATATTAACGAGAGCCTTGAATCAAATAGATTGAAAATTCTGCAGGAAACAAAACACTCCTTGGAATCACTGTGGATTGAAATTCCATGTGCAAAGGGGAAAAGGATAGTGATAGGAGTGTACTACCGTCCGCCTGGCCAGGACGAACAGACGGATGCGGAAATGTTAAAGGAAATCAGGGACGCAAACAAACTGGGCAACACAATAATAATGGGGGATTTCAATTACCCGCATATAGACTGGGTTAATGTAACATCTGTACACGCAAGGGACATAAGATTTCTTGATGAAATCAAGGACAGCTTCATGGAACAGCTAGTTCAGGAGCCGACAAGAGAAGGAAAAATACTAGACTTAGTCCTTAGTGGTGCTCATGATCTAGTGCAGGGGGGTAACGGTACGAGGGCCGCTTGACAACAGTGATCATAATATGATCGGTTTTGATATTGGCATTGAAGGAAGTGAAACTAGGAAATCAAGTACGCTAGCGTTTAACTATAGAAAAGGTGATTACGACAAAATGAGAAAAATGGTGAAAAAAAGACTGAAAGGAGCAGCTCGCAGAGTAAAAAACTTGCGTCAGGCGTGGATGCTGTTTAAAAACACCATCCTGGAGGTTCAGGACAAATATATTCCACGTATTAGAAAAAGGGAAAAAAGACTAAACGTCAGCCGGCGTGGCTAAACAGTAAGATAAAGGAAGTCATTAGAGCCAAAAAACAATCCTTCAGAAAGTGGAGAAGAGAACCAACTGAAAGTAACAGGATAGATCATAAGGAATGCCAAGCCAAATGCAAAGCGGAGATAAGGAGGGCAAAAAAGGACTTTGAGAAGAAATTAGCGTTGGAAGCAAAAATACATAGTAAAAATTTTTTTAGATACATTAAAAGCAGGAAACCGGCCAAAGAGTCGGTTGGGCCACTGGACGAAAATGGTGTTAAAGGGGCGATCAGGGAGGACAAAGCCGTAGCGGAGAAATTAAATGAATTCTTTGCTTCGGTCTTCACCGAGGAGGATTTGGGGGGGACACCGGTGCCGGAAAGAATATTTGAAGCGGGGGAGTCGGAGAAACTAAACGAATTCTCTGTAACCTTGGAGGATGTAATGGGTCAGTTCAGCAAGCTGAAGAGTAGTAAATCACCGGGACCTGATGGTATTCATCCCAGAGTATTAATAGAACTAAAAAATGAACTTGCGGAGCTACTGTTAGAAATATGCAATCTGTCCCTAAAATCGAGTGTAGTACCGGAAGACTGGAGGGTAGCCAATGTTACTCCGATTTTTAAGAAGGGTTCCAGAGGAGATCCGGGAAATTATAGACCGGTGAGTCTGACGTCGGTGCCGGGCAAGATGGTGGAGGCTATTATTAAGAATAAAATTGCAGAGCATATACAAAAACATGGACTGGTGAGACAAAGTCAGCACGGATTTAGTGAAGGGAAGTCTTGCCTCACCAATCTAATGCATTTTTTTGAGGGGGTAAGCAAACGTGGACAATGGGGAGCCGGTTGATATTGTATATCTGGATTTTCAGAAGGCGTTTGACAAAGTGCCGCACGAAAGACTCCTGAAGAAATTGCAGAGTCATGGAATCGGAGGTAGGGTATTATTATGGATTAAGAACTGGTTGAAAGATAGGAAGCAGAGAGTAGGATTGCGTGGACAGTATTCTCAGTGGAGGAGGGTAGTTAGTGGGGTCCCGCAGGGGTCTGTGCTGGGTCCGTTGCTTTTTAATGTATTTATAAATGACCTAGAGATGGGAATAACTAGTGAGGTAATTAAATTCGCCGATGACACAAAATTATTCAGGGTCGTCAAGTCGCAGGAGGAATGTGAACGATTACAGGAGGACCTTGCGAGACTGGGAGATTGGGCGTGCAAGTGGCAGATGAAGTTCAATGTTGACAAGTGCAAAGTGATGCATGTGGGTAAGAGGAACCCGAATTATAGCTACGTCTTGCAAGGTTCCGCGTTAGGAGTTACGGATCAAGAAAGGGATCTGGGTGTCGTCGATGATACGCTGAAACCTTCTGCTCAGTGTGCTGCTGCGGCTAGGAAAGCGAATAGAATGTTGGGTGTTATTAGGAAGGGTATGGAGTCCAGGTGTGCGGATGTTATAATGCCGTTGTATCGCTCCATGGTGCGACCGCACCTGGAGTATTGTGTTCAGTACTGGTCTCCGTATCTCAAAAAAGATATAGTAGAATTGGAAAAGGTACAGCGAAGGGCGACGAAAATGATAGTGGGGATGGGACGACTTTCCTATGAAGAGAGGCTGAGAAGGCTAGGGCTTTTTAGCTTGGAGAAGAGACGGCTGAGGGGAGATATGATAGAAGTGTATAAAATAATGAGTGGAATGGATCGGGTGGATGTGAAGCGACTGTTCACGCTATCCAAAAATACTAGGACTAGAGGGCATGAGTTGAAGCTACAGTGTGGTAAATTTAAAACGAATCGGAGAAAATTTTTCTTCACCCAACGTGTAATTAGACTCTGGAATTCGTTGCCGGAGAACGTGGTACGGGCGGTTAGCTTGACGGAGTTTAAAAAGGGGTTAGATAGATTCCTAAAGGACAAGTCCATAGACCGCTATTAAATGGACTTGGAAAAATTCCGCATTTTAGGTATAACTTGTCTGGAATGTTTTTACGTTTGGGGAGCGTGCCAGGTGCCCTTGACCTGGATTGGCCACTGTCGGTGACAGGATGCTGGGCTAGATGGACCTTTGGTCTTTCCCAGTATGGCACTACTTATGTACTTATGTACTTATGTACTTATGGTATAGGGAAATGTTCCTCCTGAAGAAGGAGTGTTCGAAATGCGGCCTCGCATGGAGGAACAAAAGAGAGAAGGTGTGAAGAGTTAGAAGGTGCTTAAAGCCTGGAAACAGTATGTAAATTCCAGGAAGCCCTTGACACACTGCACTGATTCACTCTGCTGAAATAACACTACTCCAAGAAGAGTGCTGGAGAGACTTTGTTGTGAACATTGTGCTCCTGTTTGATGTGATTTAGAAGATTTTCATGATTTACAAGGATTATAATTTGAACCTTTAAGGACAATATCTAAGACACAAGCGGAAGATTTGAAATTGAGGAAACAACAATTGGGGAGCATGTACACAGTTTGTGGATATATAGAAATGTGTCCACACAAGGTTTATGTGACTGGGTGGTGAAGTGAAGGGTGTGACTGGGCAAGTTCCGGAACTTGCATAGCATAAGTTGTTTTATATGATATATGTATTGTAATAAAAGAAATTAAATATTTTAAACGACGAACGTTTTTTGTGATATACCCAGCTCCATGACAGCAGTATGCAGGTCCCTGGAGCAGTTTTAGTGGGTGCAGTGCACTTCAGGCAGGCGGACCCAGGCCCATCCCCCCTACCTGTTACACTTGTGGTGGTAAATGTGAGCCCTCCAAAACCCACCCGAAACCCACTGTACACACATGTAGGTGCCCCCCTTCACCCCTTAGGGCTATGATCGTGGTGTACAGTTGTGGGGAGTGGGTTTTGGGGTTTTTTTTGGGGGGGGGGCTCAGCACCCAAGGCTAGGAAGCTAAGCACCTGGGAGCAATTTGTGAAGTCCACTGCAGTGCCCCCTAAGGTGCCCGGTTGGTGTCCTGGCATGTCAGGGGGACCAGTGCACTACGAATTCTGGCTCCTCCCATGACCAAATGCCTTGGATTTGGTCATTTTTGTGATGGGTGTCCTCCGTTTCCATTATCGCCAAAAACCTGGGACGACCATCTCTAAGGCTGACCATCTCAACATTTAGGTCGACCATCTCTAAGGTCAGCCTAAATGTTGAGATTTGGGCATCCCCGACCATATTATAGAAACGAAAGATGGACACCCATCTTGTTTCGATAATACGGGTTTCCCCGCCCCTTCGCCAGGACGTCCTTAGAGATGGGTGCCCTTAGAGATGGTCGTCCCCGTTCGATTATGCCCCTCCACGTGGAGGCGGATTTTAGACAGGGGAATTCCCATCTCCAAGTTGGGATAAGGATTCTAATAGTATTTTACAAGAGGGTCTACCAAACATTGGGACCCTTTTACTAAGATGCAGTAAATGCTAGCACATACTTCCAGCCGCTTAAAAGGGCTTAACTGTGGGATATACTCAAGCATCCTGTGGTAAGACCCCAATCTGCACACGCAAACTGCGTGCTAAAAAATATTTTTATTTTTTTTCAGAGAGTCCATATTTGAGGTAGAAAGTGGGTGCTTCTGTGCTAATCAGTATATCTACATTTCCGCATGCTAACTGATTGGCACAGGATTGCCAAACACACAAAAGAAAGGTCCAAATCTCCCATAAAATCAAAACAAACCACAAAAAATGGCGGAAGATAAACCAAAACAGACCAAAAAACAAGGGAGTAAGAGCGCCAGAAAAGTTTAATGGGACCCTACACGGTCCGTGTTTCGGCCAACAGGCCTTCCTCAGGGATCCTGAATCTGATGTTTACAGGTGCACCTCCAAGATATTCATGAAACAAAAAAGCAAACGACGCTAATGCTGTCTGATGGCGGACGTAAACGTGTATGCTAGCATACACGTTTACGTCCGCCATTTTTTGTGGTTTGGCACAGGATTGCTACATGAGCCCTTACTGCCTACAAAATAAATGTCAGTAAGTGCTCACATGCTAATTTACTTTGATGGCCACATGCTAATGTAAACATTAGCACATGGGCATTAATTTAAACAATGGGAAATCTGCAGGCCCATGTAAGTGCACGCTAAGGCCACTTTTTACCACAGCTTAGTAAAAGGGCATCTTGTAAAATAGGTGCAGGACTGGTATGGTTCTCTATATACTGTGGGAGCAGCAATTTTGAAAAGCTGCATATGGGGGGGGGGGGGGGGGGGGCATGGAAATTTGCCATACATATGCATGAAACAGATTTTCAGAATTCTTGCTCCCCTATAGCATTCACTAACAGAACCAGTTCCCTCCCCCCCCCCAGCTCATGCCTGCAGGTATCAGAACACAACAGCTGCAACATATCCGATCTCCAAAACCCTCTGACATCAACCCCCACCCATGAGATCTGATCCCACCAACCACAACTCTTGACAACAAGACTGTTCATCTAACCTCCTCTGTCAACACTGTGGAGTGGAATAGGCACCTACCCCCAGAATCCGTATATCGCGCCTTGTTCTGTGCTGAAAACCAAGTATATTATATAACAAGGGCAAGGAGGGAGGGAAGCAATTAGCTGCTAAGAGACCGATTAAAGGAGGACCCTGACTTAGAACCACTCTTCTCCCCCATCTGTTCTGTTCATTAACCTATCACTGAAGCCTGATCCAGCACTGACCTCAACAGCTTGAAAGGCAAGCTGAAATAAAACACAAGACCAGAACACCAGATCCCACTCCAAAGAACAAAGTCTTATCACACATCCAGTCATCAGAACACAGTCTTATTAGTAGCCCACAGTGAATAGAAACCAAAATGAATACCTTCAAAACTACTCCTAATAATCTACTCCTTAACAATGATCCACTTAACACTAACCACCCCTCTTGCAGAAAGTAACATCATACGCATACTGTACAATCATCAACGATTGATCAGATACACCACACCTCAACAAACTGACAACAACTTAAACAAAGGAAGACCACCAACATGCGGACAACCACTACAGAATGCAAAGAAGGGTCCAAACAAAATCACCTCAACAAAGAAACGACAAATAATAAAAGTCCACACAACACCTAACATAGTAGACCCATTCCAAACAATCCAAGTGGGCTACATGAATGCCAGATCTGCAGTAAACAAAACAGCAACACTAACAGACTGGATCATGGCAGAAAACCTTGACCTACTCTTCATCAATGAAACCTGGATCCATGACCAAAAGAACCCCATAATCCTAGACCAATGCCCTCCAGGATACAAAATAACACATTGGATCAGAAAGGAAAAGAGAGGCGGAGGCATAGCACTAATCTATCAATCCCACTTTACCACCAAAACCACTGCCGAGTCCATGACACCTCAACTTGAAATGGCCTCAATCAGAATCCACAAAAAAACCCTTCGCGGTCATTTGAATTGTGTCCTGTTTTAAAGACCTCCAGGTAATTCGAACAAAAGTCAGACTAACATCATGGACTTCATTTCAAACACATGTGTAACCAACTCCAATGTACTAGTAATAGGAGACATCAACCTTCACTTAGAAGACCCAAACCCAATCAATGCACGAGAATGTAAGGAATTCCTCCAATTATGGGATCTCAAATGGCCACAAATGCAAGCAAACAAACAAAAAAGCAACACTGGGCCTTTAAGACTGGGACAATTGAAGTTCTTTATTAATGAGTGCCCCAACACGGGCCGTGTTTCGGTGTTAAACAATGCCTGCCTCAGGGGTCTGACACCAAATATAAGAACACACATCCTACAGAACAAGAGATCAAGTAGACACGAAAACATTCTGGCAACAGATATATAATAATGAATGGACAGCACAAACAGACTCCATACACTACCTCATGGAATGGGATAAAAGATGCAAATGCATGCTAGATGAAATAGCACCCTTAAGAACAAGATCTTCACGTAAGCATAACTCGATACCATGGTTCAACGATGACCTGAAAAAGCTAAAAACACAATCCAGAAAACTCGAACGAGCATGGAAAAAAACAAAAGATGAGCACACACTCAACACATGGAAACAATCACAAAGAAAGTACAAATACGCTATAAGACAGACCAAAAGATCATACTATAAAACTAAAATAGGGACAGATTACAAAGACACGAAGAAATTATACCAACTCGTGAACAAACTCCTAGACACCAACCTGGTAACTACATCAAATATAGACATCCCATCTGCAGATAAACTTGCTAAGTATTTCAATGAAAAAATTGTAAACCTACGCAACACGCTACCTCAGGACAACACTGACATCGAAAACTTCCTTAATGAGATGGACCCAACCACTGGAGAATACCCGGCTGACCGAACCTGGTTAAATTTTGCCCTCCCTACTGTCGATACAGTTGCAAGGGTGATCAGCAGGTTCTCCAACACTCACTGTAAACTAGATACCGGCCCAACTACCAATGGTACTAAGCCATGCAGACCACTGCAATGGAATTTATGCGGGATGCAAAGAACAACTCACAAAGAAACTCCAGACCACTCAAAACACAGCAGCCAGGCTGATATTTGGCAAAACACGATTCAAAAGTGCCAAACCCCTCCGAGAAAAACTGCATTGGCTCCCAATCAAAGAATGTATTGCCTTCAAAATCTGCACCCTTGTCCACAAATTATCTACGGCGAAGCCCCAGGATACATGACAGACCTCACAGACCTACCAACCAGAAACACAATCAGATCATCATGAACATACCTAAACCTACACTACCCGAACTGCAAAGGACTCAAATACAAATCAACGTATGCATCTAGCTTCTCCTATATAAACACACAACTATGGAATGCACTGCCAAAAGCCGTGAAAACAACCTACGACCATCTAAACTTCAGAAAATCACTAAAAACCTACCTGTTTAAAAAGGCATATCCTACCGACCCAACACAAGTGCCTAAACTCTGCAACACAGCAAAACCACAGCTCATAATGGACACCACATAACCCTTCCTCTCTTCTATCCCCACTGCGCTCAAACTCATGAACCTTATTCGACCACAACATCACCTTGTATTTCTCTATTGAACTTGGTGAACGCCTTTACGGTACTATGTAAGCCACATTGAGCCTGCAAATAAGTGGGAAAATGTGGGATACAAATGTAACAAATAAATAAATAAATGAAATCCGCCCCTGACCGCTTCATAATAGATCTCACATCCCACCTAAATTACATGCTACAGCAAGGTCTCTTCCCTAAGGAAAATGGCAATATCCTACTCACCCCGATACCAAAAGACACCAAGAAAAAAAACAAATGAAATCACCAACTACCGTCCAGTAGCATCCATCCCGTTGTCAGTCAAACTGATGGAAAGCATGGTAGCCAAACAATTTACAGATTATATAAACAAATTCTCAATATTACACAAATCACAGTCAGGTTTTTGCCCCCTCCACAGCACAGAAACAGTACTACTCACTCTCCTAGCCAAATTCAAGCAGGAAATAGAAATAGGCAAAAACATCCTTCTCCTCCAATTTGACATGTCTAGTGCATTCGACATGGTAAACCACAATATGTTAATAAGATTACTAGATAAATTTGGGATTAGTGGAAACATACTTAGCTAGACTACGGGTTTCCTAACCACAAGAACATATCAAGTAAAATCAAACTCAAACATATCATCACCATGGAAAGCAAACTGCGGAGTACCACAAGGATCACCACTATCACTGATCCTCTTCAACCTAATGATGACCCCACTAGCCAAGTCCTTATCCAACCAAGGCGTTAATCCCTTCATCTATGCTGACAATGTCATAATATACATTCCTTACAAATCTGAACTGACAGAAATCACCAACAAAATCAAGATCAGCTTGAACATCATGGACTCTTGGGCAAATGCATTTCAACTAAAACTCAACAAAGAAAAAACACAATGTCTTATCTTCTCATTCCAACAAAGCGTGGACAACCCCACAATTATCAACACCCCAGATTACACCCTCCCTATCTCAAACAGCCTGAAAACCCTTAGCGTTACATTGGACCGCAACCTAACACTAGAGAGCCAAGTGACATCCACAACAAAGAAAATGTTCCACTCAACGTGGAAAGTCAAACGCGTGAAACAATTCTTCCCCAGGGAAACATTTTGCCACATGATACAATCAATGGTACTAAGCCATGTAGACTACTGCAATGGAATTTATGCGGGATGCAAAGAACAAACATTAAAGAAAGCTCAGACCGCTCAAAACACGGCAGCTAGGCTTATCTTCGGAAAAACGCGATTTGAAAGCGCAAAACCCCTCCGCGAAAAACTACACTGGCTCCCAATCAAAGAACGCATTGCTTTCAAAATCTGCACTCTGGTTCACAAAATTATTTATGGTGAAGCCCCTGGATACATGACAGACTTGATTGACCTACCAACTAGAAACACATCTGAATCAACACAAACATACCTAAATCTGCACTACCCAAGCTGCAAAGGACTCAAATACAAATCAACTTACGCATCCAGTTTCTCTTACATAAGCACACAACTGTGGAACGCATTACCAAAAGCCTTGAAAACTGTGTACGACCATCTAAACTTCTGGAAAAAACTAAAAACTAACCTGTTTAAAAAGGCATACTCTACCAATTCAACATAAATGCCTGATCTCTGCATTGCATGGTTCCCTAATGTGGCTGTACCACATGAACTTTATCTTATCACAACATCACTTTGTATTTGTTTACACCGGAGTCTGAAATCTCCTCTCCGGTACTATGTAATCCACATTGAACCTACAAATAGGTGGGAAAATGTGGGATACAAATGTAACAAATAAATAAAACAACACGTGTAACTTAATTGGGTTAACAAGCTAATCAGCATTGATAACAGCACTTAACAAGCAATAATGAGCAGTAATTGGTAATAATTAGAATGTGCATGCACAACTCACTAACCACCTTGTTTACTAAGCAGTGCTAACAGCTGCTGTGCGCTAATGTCGACACAGTCCATTCATGTTGAATGGGCTGTGTTGGCATTGCCGCGTGGCTTAGTAAACAAGGGGGTAAGTGTGTTCCAAAATGTACGCGCACTGTTATAGAATATGGCCTTCTATGCCTAAATCTATGCGCCTGTATTTACACCAAGTAAAATGTGGCCTACATGAATGTTAACACATTTGGGGCCCCATTTACTAAGCTGCGCTAGAGGCGTCTTAGTGCTTTTAGCGCATGCTAACCATTAGCACGCGCCAACTGTGTAGGCACCCACAATATTTCTATGGGCACCTACACAGTGCGCGCTAATTTTGTGCATGCACTAAAAACGCTAGCGCACCTTAGTAAACAGAGCCCTTGGTCAAGTGGAGAGGTGCTCGGCATATAGAAATTTGAGCCCATTCTATTAAATTTAGGTGTACTTTAGAGAATTCGCCTAGGCATATTTTACTCCGTGGATTTTTCAGGCACCATATATAGAATCTGGCCCCTAGTGCTTACAGCAGTGTGCTGAGAACCAGGGGGACCCAGTTCAAATCCCACTGCAGCTCCCTATGATCTTGAGCAAGTCACTTATCCTTCCATTGCCTCATTTACAAACTCAGATTGCTCCAAGGACAGAAACATTACATTGTGTATCTGAATGTACACCACTTCAATAGCATTCACCCATGCAGGCAGTGTATAAGTAAATAAATAAGAATAAATTGAGCCCTCTCAGCAATATTGAACCTCCCCCCCCCCCTCACCGACACTGAGGCTCCCCTAGCACCTACTCCTGCTCTTACTGCCCCAGCAAGAATGTTGTAACATGTTTAAAAGTCTCAAAACTTAAACTTACAGGTTATTCTGGAATATAGTAATTGGTTAGAAGTGGGATATAGAGAGGGGCATAATCGAACGGGGTGCCCAAGTTTTCCTGGGGCCATCCTCGCAGGACGGCTCTGTGAAGGGGCAGGGAAACCCATATTATCGAAATAAGATGGGCGTCCATCTTTTGTTTCGATAATACGTCGGGTACGCCCAAATCTCAACATTTAGGTCGACCTTAGAGATGGTCATCCTTAGGTCGTCCTTAGAGATGGTCGTCCTAGGTTTTCGGTGATAATGGAAAGCGAGGACGCCCATCTCAGAAACGACCAAATCCAAGTCATTTGGTCATGGGAGGAGCCAGCATTCGTAGTGCAATGGACCCCCAAAAACCCACTCCCCACAACTGTACACCACTATCATAGCCCTAAGGGGTGAAGGGGACACCCACATGTGGGTACAATGGGTTTCTGGTGGGTTTTGAAGGGCTCATATTTACCACCACAAGTGTAACAGGTAGGGGGGATGGGCCTGAGTCCACCTGCCTGAAGTACACTGCACCCACTAAAACTGCTCCAGGGACCTGCATACTGCTGTCATGGAGCTGGGTATGACATTTCAGGCTGGCATAGAGGCTGGCAAAAAAAATTTTTAAGGTTTTTTTTTAGGGTGGGAGGAGTAAGGGGAGGTCATCCCCAATTCCGTCTGGTAGTCATCTGATCAGTTTGGGCACCTTTTTGAGGCTTGGTCGCAAGAAAAAATGGACCAAGTCGCCCAAGTGCTCGTCAGGGACGCCCTTCTTTTTTCCATTATCGGCCGAGGACGCCCATCTCTTAAGCACGCCCCAGTCCCGCCTTCACTACACTGCCGACACGCCCCCATGAACTTTGGTCATCCCCATGACGGAAAGCAGTTGAGGACGCCCAAAATCGACTTTCGATTATGCCGATTTGGGCGACCCTGAGAGAAGGACACCCATCTCCCGATTTGTGTCGGAAGATGGGTGCCCTTCTCTTTTGAAAATAAGCCTGAGAGTGTCATATGGCAGTTTATTGTGGCCTTTTCCTGTAAGACTAGAAGTGAAAGTAAATTGGAATTAACCTGCAGAAGATAAAAAAGCAGAGACAGAGCCTTGCTGTGGAAGAGAATCTTAGGGGCCCTTTTACAAAGGTGCACTGAAAAATGGCCTGCGGTACTGTAGACGTATGTTTTGGGTACACGCAGAATCATTTTTCAGACACCTGTAAAATATGTCTTTTTAAAATATTTGACAAAAATAAACATGTGGCAAAATGAAAATTGCCGCATGCCCATTTTGGGTCTGAGACCTTACCACCAGCCATTGACCTAGTGGTAAGGTCTCACATGATATTGGTCTATGCGCATAAAATGCCGATTACCGCCTGTGCACCAGAAAATAAACATATTTTCCGGCTCACGTAGTGGATGTGCTTCAAAAATGAAATTACCACAAGGGCCATGCGGTAGCTGGGCGTTAACTCAAAATTGATGCACGTTGGGTGTGCATTGGCGCCTACACAGCTTATTAAAAGGATCTCTTAGTGAGACTGAGAACCAAAAATACCATGGTTCAAATCTTGCTTTTCCCATTGCCTCATTTACAAACTTTGTCATTCCTTTGGGAACAAAGAAATATCTGCTGTAGCTGAATATAACTTATCTTGTGCTACTACTTCAAAGGAATGAGCTAAATCCAATCCAACAAAAAATCATTTACCTGTTTTAAAATATTGTGTGTACAGAGAAAACAGGATGGAAAAAAGACAGGGACAGTGAGACGAGTTTGACAGAGACCAGAGAGAATGATGTGATTCACTGTATCTCAAGTTGTGTTTATGTCAGAGTTAATAAAGTGGAGGCGTGGTGGTTAATTTATTTGATGATGTCACTGCCAGAGTTGTGGCTACAATATGTCATATTGAATCAATTTAGGTCGTTGCTAGAAAGGAAGTTGAAGAATTGAGAAATTGCCTTTTCTGAAGTCTCCACATAAAATATGGAGCTCCTAGTAGTTGGAAAAAGAAATGATACCAGTGGTTGATCTGTGTTTGACAGGCTGTGAAAAATAAGACAAGAATATGATTGACAAGGCTGGCAAAAGTATCAGATTAATTGGCTTAGAACAGATGCAAAATGCACATGAAGCAGGTTTTTTAAAAAATGACAAACATATGTACTTAAATACAGTTATGATGTGAGAGCCGTAACCTACCAAGTCTTGTCTAAACCAGAAAATGGGTTGAATGATAAAATAACAGGATGTGGAGTTTAAATGAAGGATTAACTTAACAAGATAAGAGAAATGGTGACATTATGCATGGAGGAGACTATTACAGCATGGAAAGAAAAATAATGATTAAACTGGTAACCACAGTAGACCTAGAATTTGAGCATGAAAATTAATATTCAGCAATGTTTCTGAAGGGAAGAAAGCTCAAGAGAGAAAGTTTATATTCCAACAAACCGAGTGTTGATGTGTAACAAAAACGTATATATACTGTATGTTGCTAGGGAAAGTGAATCATCATTTCAATAGTTAAGGCAAACATTGATCAAGCTTTCTGAACTACATATCAAACATTGAACAAAAAGGAAGAATCAGAGGCGTAGCTGGGGGGGGGGGGGGGGTGTACCAGGGGAGCATCTGCTCCCCCAAATGGACTTCCACCGGCGCTGGTGGCTATTTTTTACGTGATCCATTGCATTTAAAACACACGATGGTGCTGTCGGCGATCCGCTCTCTGCTCCCCCATGCCTTCAACCTGGCTACGCTTCTGGGAAGAATCTCAGCTTAAACGTTTACAATACACAAGAATACAAGTGTTACCATACTGGGACAGACTGAAGATCCATCAAGACCAGCATCCTGTTTCCAACAGTAGCCAATGCAGGTTAAAGTACCTGGCAAGACCCCAAAACAGTACAATATTTTTTTTATCCTAGAAATAAGCAGTGGATTTTCCCCAAGTCCATTTTAATAATGGCTTATGGACTTCTTTTTTAGGAAGCTAACCAAACCTTTTTTAAACCTCACTAAGCTAACTGCTTTTACCACATTCTCTGGCAATGAATTCCAGAGTTTAATTACACATTGAGTGAAGAAATATTTTATCTGATTCATTTTAAATTTACTACTTAATAACTTCATTGCTTGTCCCCTAGTCCTAGTATTTTTGGAAAGAGTAAACAAGCGATTCACGTCTACCCGTTCCACTCCGCTCATTATTTTATAGACCTCTATCTCATCTCCCCTCAGCTGTCTTTTCTCCAAGCAGAAGAGCCATAGCTGCTTTAGCTTTTCCTCATAGGGAAGTTGTCCCATCCTTTATCACTTTCATCACCCTTCTTTGTACCTTTTCTAATTCCAGACATTCTGCTACTTATGGTAATGCATTAAACTGGCAAGTTTCTCATTAAGGGCCTCTTTTACAAAGCCACACTATCGATTCTCAGTGTGGCAAATGAGATAAGCCCATTCATTTCCTATGGGCTTCCTTCCTCTCATTTGCCATGTGGTAATCGTTATCACGGCTTTGTAAAAGAAGCATTAAGTGTGCTTGATCTTGTAGGTCATGAGATCTTAATACAGATCCTGAGTGAATATGGAATCATGGAGTATGTTTTTAAGTGAACTTGGGGTTTTCTATTTCAAAGATCATACAGAGTGAAAATGAATGGATCATTATCTAGTGCAGCCATTCCCAACCCAGTCCTTAGGGCACATCTAGTCCCATTGGGTTTTCAGGACATCCACAATGAATATATATGAGATAGATTTGCATGCACTACCCCAATTGCATGCAAATGTAACTCATGAATATTCATTGTGGATATCCTGAAAACCTGATGGGACTAGGTGTGCCCTGAGGACTGGGTTTGGAATGGCTGCTCTAGTGCATGGAGAGTAAGTTGTGGAGTTCCCCAAGGATAAACCCTATCCCCAACTATATACCCTGATGCAGTGATTGAGAGTCGAGTGAGAGAAAATTAATGCTAAATGTCATATCTATGCAGACGATATTATCTGGGATTAATAATGATGATGATTCGATAGGAAACAGGTCATGTTTAGATGTAGTGGAAAATTGGGGCATATCTTGCAAATTAAAACTGAACAAAAATAAAATAAAAATTTTGTGAATAGGAGGGGCATAATCAAAAGGGACGCCCAAGTTTTGCTGAGGACGTCCTCGCAAAACGTCCCGGTGGAGGGGCGGGGAAACCCGTATTATCCAAACAAGATGGACGTCCATCTTTTGTTTCGGTAATACGGTCGGGGACACCGAAATCTTGAAATTTAGGTCGTCCTTAGAGATGGTCGTCCCTAGACTTGGTTGTTTCTTATTTTCGGTGATAATGGAAACCGAGGACACCCATCTCAGAAACGACCAAATGCAAGCCCTTTGGTCATGGGAGGAGCCAGCATTCGTAGTGCACTGGTCCCCCAGACATGCCAGGACACCAACCGGGCACCCTAGGAGGCACTGCAGTGGACTTCAGAAATTGCTCCCAGGTGCATAGCTCCCTTACCTTGTGTGCTGAGCCCCCCAACCCCCCCAAACCCACTACCCACAACTTTACACCACTACCATAGTCCTCACGGGTGAAGGAGGACACCTAGATGTGGGTACAGTGGGTTTGTGGTGGGTTTTGGAGGGCTCACATTTATCACCACAAGTGTAACAGGTAGGGGGGGATCGGCCTGGGTCCGCCTGCCTGAAGTGCACTGCACCCACTAAAACTGCTCCAGGGACCTGCATACTGCTGCGATGGACCTGAGTATGACATTTGAGGCTGGCACGATATATTTTTAAAGATGCTTTTTGAGGGTGGGAAGGGGTTGGTGACCACTGGGGGAGTAAGGGGAGGTGATGCCCGATTCTCTCCAGTGGTCATCTGGTCAGTTCAGGCACCTTTTTGAGGCTTGGTCATAACAAAAATAGAACCAGGTAAAGTTGTCCAAGTGCTCATCAGGGATGCCCTTTTTTTTCCATTATGGTTCGAGGACGCCCATGTGTTAGGCTCGCCCAAGTCCCGCCTTCACTATACCTCTGACACGTCCCCGTGAACTTTGGTCATCCCCGTGATGGAAAGCAGTTGGGGACGCCCAAAATCGGCTTTCGATTATACTGATTTGGGCGACCCTGTGAGAAGGACGCCCATCTTCTGATTTGTGTCGAAAGATGGGCGTCCTTCTCCTTCAAAAAGAGCCTGTAGGTTTTCCTGATAAGATCTGAAATGATTCAGTACTTGTGATCAAAGATAATAATTATACTCTGGACACCTCTGCCTGGGTATTGAGGGTACAAATAGTCATGTTCACTATTGAGAAAGTTAAGATCTATTAGAACATTTTTTTGAACTGGCTTCTTTCTGTCTGATAATTCAAACACTTTTATTATCACAGATGGATTACTGTAATATGGTGTACTCTGGTTGTTTCAAATCTCTTCTAAAGAGATTACAGGTAGTTCAAAATACTGCTGCTAGACTGACATATGCCACTTACAAATTTGATAGAATCTCTCTGTTCTTTCTCAGATTTCACTGGCTATCTATTGAGGTCTGTGTGCAATTTAAACAGTGTAAATCAGTTTTTAAAATTGTATATGGTAATACACCATCCTATGCGGTCCTGTTACTAATATGCACTAATGACTTTAGCGTGTGCTAATGATTAGTGTACACTAAAAAAGACACCCATTACATTCCTATGGGGTGGGGGGGGGGGGGGGGGTCATCATTTACCGCATGCTAATCGGTAACATGCACTAAATTTGTCAGTGCACCTAATTAAAGGACCCCATATGCTGAATTGTATCCATTTGTCAATCAACAGAAGTTCTCATTTTTTCCGGTAATCAGTTGCTACTACACTTTCCAACTGTCAGAAATATAAAATCTCACAAGCAATTGGTTTCATCTTTTTCATACCAAGTTACTTTGGTGTGGAACGCTTTAAATCTTTCTTTCAAAAGTTTGATCTATTGAAATTCTAGTTTACTGGAGATTTTATTTATGTAATGCCCCAATTATAATGGGGATTACTAAAGAGCATGAGAAAACTCTCCAGAGATTCTGAAGGGAGGGTTCAGAGGTTGTGAGTGGTAAAGGATCCATCCTAAGGGAGTGGGATCCTGGGTAAGTCACAGAGGGAAATGTTTCTGATTGTTGAATGACAGTGTGGAAGGAGTTAGAACTTAACAAATAATGTTGTTAGGGTTTGCACAAGGTCTTTCTTTGCCCCTACCCTGCCGGGACCCTTGAGAAGAGGGGGATGTCCTGGATGGGTTCAAGAAATTAAGGCTGACCAAAGATGGAGTTTTTACCATTAAAGCATTAACTGTGAGAAATGGAGGAGTGCTCCAGGTGGGAAATAAGGGGTCCCAACCTGAGAGCAGAAACAGTGAAGAGCTGGTTGAAGCCTAAGGTAGTAGCCCGGAGAGGTACTCCTTTGGAGGAGAGGCGTGTGGACAGGTTGGCAAAAGTATCAGGCAAAAGTATCAGGCGACCCTCAGGGGGAGGAATGCTGGCTTCGGCCTAACCCCTGGTAAGCCTTTCCTCAGCTGAGAGGTGCCCACCTCAACCACCGGCTGCCTTTCAGGTGCTGTGGAGGACTTGCAGCTCATCTGCATATCCTTACAGCCTTCTCCGGGGTGACACCCAGGTCCACCCCGATCCACTCAGGGCCTCCGCTCTAGGTGCCAGGGCATTTTTCTCTTTGTATCTAATCTTTTTCCAGTTGCTAAAGTACCTTAATCGTTAATGGCCCCTATTCACATTCTCTTCCTAGCTCTGTCCCTTCCTAATCTTTTCCCTCACCCCCTACCTCTCTCCGCTACAGGAACTCACTTCCCATCCATTGACTTCATCACCTCACCTTCTCTCCTACCCTCTTCCTCCCTCTTGGCTTTTAATCTCCGTCTCTTTCTTCCCTCCATCTTGCCTTCCCCATTCCACCTAAATACCTCTCGCCTTCGACGCCTTCGTGGCCACACCTCTCCTACTCTCCTCCGCTCTCTTTTACTCCTTCTCTTACTCTCAGCTGGTGACATCAATCCCAATCCTGGCCCTCCTCACCAACTATTATCCAAACTCTACAGATCTCACCGTGACCTCTCTAACCTCATCTCTATTCCTCTACTCCCCTCCTCTTCTCGGCCCTTCTCTTGCGCCCTATGGAATGCCCGCTCAATCTGTAACAAACTCCCCTATATCCAGGACCTCTTTATCTCGCGTCACCTCCATCTGCTCGCCATAACAGAAACCTGGCTCTGCCCTGATGACTCTGCTTCAGTCGCAGCCCTGTGCCATGGCGGTTATCTATTTTCACATACTCCTTGCCCTGCTGGCCGTGGGGGCGGTGTTGGACTACTTCTCTCTCCCTCCTCCAGATTTCAACTCCTTCTTCCACCTGAATCTCACTGTTTTTCCTCCTTTGAAGTCCACTCTATCCGCCTTTTCTCTCCTCTGCCTCTTCGAATAGCGGTCATTTATCGTCCCCCTGATAAGTCCCTTTCATCCTTTCTCAGTGACTTTGACGCCTGGCTTGCCTTCTTCCATGATCCTTCCTCCCCCTCTCTCATCCTTGGTGACTTTAATATTCCTGCTAATGATCCTTCCAACTCTTATATTTCCAAGTTACTCGCTTTAACGTCGTCCTTTAATCTCCAACTATGCTCCACCTCCCCCACTCATCAAAATGGTCACTGTCTTGATCTCATCTTCTCCTCCAACTGTTCACCTTCTAGTTTCCTTGCCTCTGATCATCCCTCCTCTGATCACCATCTTATAACTTTCACACTTAAATCTCCTCCCTCCCAGTCCCGTCCTATCCTATCTAATTTATCTAGGAATCTTCACGATATTGACCCTTCATCTCTATCCTCACATGTTTCAAACCTCCTCTCTACTGTGGCACCATCCACGTCTGTCAACGAGGCTGTTTCTTCTTACAATAATACTCTATCCTCTGCCTTAGACACTCTTGCACCTTTGATGACCCGCCCTGTAAGGCGTACAAAACCCCAACCTTGGCTGACTTCTAATATCCGCTACCTACGTTCCTGTACCCGCTCCGCCAAACGCCTCTGGTGGAAATCTCGGGCCCTTGCTGATTTCTTACACTTTAAGTTCATGCTGACCTCCTTCCAATCTGCTCTTTTACGTGCCAAACAGGATTATTATATCCAACTGACCAACTCTCTTGGCTCTAATCCTCGACTTCTCTTCACCACATTGAACTCTCTCCTCAAGGTGCCCCCTCCTCCAACTCCCCCCTCATTATCTCCTCAGACCCTTGCTGAATTCTTTCACAACAAGGTTCAAAAGATAAACCTTGCTTTCTCTACCTCACCACCTCTCCCTCCACTAGTCCGTTCCCCTCTCTCTCCTTCCCCTCATTCCCTTTCCTCCTTTCCTGAAGTTACTATTGAGGAAACTACACTTCTCCTTTGTTCCTCAAAATGTACCACCTGTTCCTCTGATCCCATTCCCACCCACCTTCTTAATGCCATCTCTCCTACTCTTATTCCTTTTATCTGTCACATTCTCAACCTCTCACTTTCCACTGCGACTGTCCCTGCTGCCTTTAAACATGCTGTGGTCACACCTCTCCTTAAGAAGCCTTCACTTGACCCTACTTGTCCCTCTAATTACCGACCCATCTCCCTCTTTCCTTTTCTCTCCAAATTACTTGAGCGTGCTGTTCACCGCCGCTGCCTTGATTTTCTCTCCTCACATGCTATTCTTGACCCACTACAGTCTGGTTTTCGCCCTCTCCACTCAACCGAAACTGCGCTTACTAAAGTCTCCAATGACCTATTACTGGCTAAATCCAGAGGTCAATATTCCATCCTCATTCTTCTTGATCTTTCCGCTGCTTTTGACACTGTCGATCACAGCATACTTCTCGATACCCTGTCCTCACTTGGATTCCAGGGCTCTGTCCTTTCCTGGTTCTCTTCCTACCTCTCCCTCCGCACCTTTAGTGTTCACTCTGGTGGATCCTCTTCTACCTCTATCCCTCTGCCTGTCGGCGTACCTCAGGGTTCTGTTCTTGGTCCCCTCCTCTTTTCTATCTACACTTCTTCCCTTGGTTCATTAATCTCATCCCATGGCTTTTCCTACCACCTCTATGCTGATGACTCCCAAATCTACCTTTCTACCCCTGATATCTCACCTTGCATCCAAACCAAAGTTTCAGCGTGCTTGTCTGACATTGCTGCCTGGATGTCTCAACGCCACCTGAAATTAAATATGACCAAAACCGAGCTTCTCATGTTCCCCCCCAAACCCACCTCCCCGCTCCCCCCGTTTTCTATTTCTGTTGATGGCTCTCTCATTCTCCCTGTCTCCTCAGCTCGAAACCTTGGGGTCATCTTTGACTCTTCTCTCTCCTTCTCTGCTCATATCCAGCAGACCGCCAAGACCTGTCGTTTCTTCTTTACAACATCCGTAAAATCCGCCCCTTTCTTTCCGAGCACTCTACCAAAACCATCATCCACACCCTTGTCACCTCTCGTTTAGACTACTGCAATCTGCTTCTTGCTGGCCTCCCACTTAGTCACCTCTCCCCTCTCCAGTCGGTTCAAAACTCTGCTGCCCGTCTCATCTTCCGCCAGGGTCGCTTTACTCATACTACCCCTCTCCTCAAGACCCTTCACTGGCTCCCTATCCGTTTTCGCATCCTGTTCAAACTTCTTCTACTAACCTATAAATGTATTCACTCTGCTGCTCCCCAGTATCTCTCCACACTCGTCCTTCCCTACACCCCTTCCCGTGCACTCCGCTCCATGGATAAATCCTTCTTATCTGTTCCCTTCTCCACTACTGCCAACTCCAGACTTCGCGCCTTCTGTTTCGCTGCACCCTACGCCTGGAATAAACTTCCTGAGCCCCTACGTCTTGCCCCATCCTTGGCCACCTTTAAATCTAGACTGAAAGCCCACCTCTTTAACATTGCTTTTGACTCGTAACCACTCGCCTCCACCTACCCTCCTCTCTTCCTTCCCGATCACATTAATTGATTTGATTTGCTTACTTTATTTATTTTTTGTCTATTAGATTGTAAGCTCTTTGAGCAGGGACTGTCTTTCTTCTATGTTTGTGCAGCGCTGCGTATGCCTTGTAGCGCTATAGAAATGCTAAATAGTAGTAGTAGTAGTAGTAATTGGCTTAGAACAGATGCATTTAAATTGCATTTAAGAAGATACAACAGGAAAACGAAAAGGGAGGAGAAGAATCCTCACTTGCAACAAAGCAATGGACAAAAAAGCGAGGACAACTCAAAGAGGATATCAGGAAGTCTTTATTTATTTATTTCATTTGTATCCCACATTTTCCCACCTATTTCTAGGCTCACTGTGGCTTACATGGTACCGGAGAGGCGTTTACTGACTCCGGTGAGAACAAATACAAAGTGATGTTGTGTTAAGATAAAGTTTGTGTGGCACAGCCACAATCAGGGAATCGTACAATGGAAGAGTTGAGTTATGTCCATTACATATTTAAGTTTTGTTGTGTCGCAGTGATCAGGCATTTAGGTTGGATCGGTAGAGTATGCCTTTTTAAACAGGTTAGATTTTAGTGATTTCTGGAAGTTTAGATGGTCGTGCGTCATTTTCAAGGCTTTTGGAAATGTGTTTCACAGTTGTGTGCTTATGTAGGAAAAGCTGGATGCGTAAATTGATTTGTATTGGAGGCCTTTGCAGCTTGGGTAGTGCAGATTTAGATATGTTCGTGTTGATTCTGATGTTTTTCTAGTTGGTAAGTCGATCAGGCCTGTCATGTATCCCGGGGCTTCACCATAGATAATTTTGTGAACCAGGGTACAGATTTTGAAGGCAATGCGTTCTTTGATTTATTTATTTATTTGCTGCATTTGTATCCCACATTTTCCCACCTCTTTGCAGGCTCAATGTGGCTTACATTATGCTGCCATGACAGTCGCCATTAGCGAAATAAGAAGAACAAAGTATTATTTCGATTAAGGTAGATGGAATTCATGAGAATTAGAAATACAGAAATAATTCATACATTACAAGATATGCAAAGAGTAAAATGACAATATGATTAAAGTAGCCAGTGTAGTTTTTCGCGGAGGTGTTTTGCACTTTCAAATTGCGTTTTTCCAAATATAAGTCTAGCTGCTGTGTTTTCAGCGGTCTGAAGTTTCTTTAAGGTCTGTTCTTTGCATCCCGCATAAATTCTATTGCAGTAGTCTACGGGGATTGTACCAGGTTGCGAAATGTTTCCCTCGGGAAGAATTGTTTCAAGCATTTGAGTTTTCACATTGAGTGGAACATTTTCTTTGTAGTGGATCCACTTAGCTCTCCAGGATTACGTTACGGTCTATTGTAATGCCGAGGATTTTCAGGCTGTCTGAGATAGGAAGGGTTTAGTCTGGGGTTTTGATACTTATGGGGTTGTCCACGCTGTGTTGGGATGAGAGGATGAGACAATGTGTTTTTTCTTTATTGAGTTTTAGTTGAAATGCATTTGCCCATGAGTCCATGATGTTTAAGCTGAGTTAATTTCATTGGTGATTTCTGTCAGTTTGGTTTTGTACAGAATGTATATCATGACATCGTCTGCATATATGAAAGGATTAAGACCTTGGTTGGATAGGAACTTGGCTAGTGGGGTCATCATTAAGTTGAAGAGGATCGGTGATAGCGGTGATCCTTGTGGTACTCCACAGTCTGCTTTCCACGGTGATGATATACTTGAGTTTGATTTCACTTGATAGGTTCTTGTGGTTAGGAAACCCTTGATCCAGCTAAGTATGTTTCCACCAATCCCGAACTTATCTAGTAATCTTATTAGTATATTGTGATTTACCATGTTGAATGCACTAGACATGTCGAATTGGAGGAGAAGGATGTTTTTGCCTATTCCTATTTCCTGCATGAATTTGGCTAGGAGAGTGAGTAGTACTGTTTCAGTGCTGTGGAGGGGGCGAAAACCTGACTGTGATTCGTGTAATATTTATGTAGACTGTATGTTGTTTGGTTACCATGCTTTCCATCAGTTTGACTACCAACGAGATTGATGCTACTGGATGGTAGTTAGTAATTTCATTTGTTTTTTTTTTCTTGGTATCTTTTGTTATCGGGGTGAGTAGGATATTGCCATTTTCCTTGGAGAAGAGACCTTGCTGAAGCATGTAATTTAGGTGGGATGTGAGGTCTGCTATGAAGCGGTCAGGGGCGGATTTCATTAGGTAGTTGGGACAGGTATCTAGTTTGCATTGAGTGTTGGAGAACCTGCTAATTGTCTGGGTAACTGTTTTGACGGTAAGGAGGGCAAATTTTAGCCAAGTCCGGTCAGTCAGGTATACTCCAGTGGTTGGGTCCAACTCGTTAAGGAAGTGTTCGATGTCAGTGGTGTCCTGAGGTAGCGTGTTACGTAGATTTATAATGTTTTCATTGAAATACTTAGCAAGTTTGTCTGCAGATGGGATGTCTGTATTCATTGTAGTGACCAAGTTGGTGTCTAGGAGTTTGTTCACGAGCTGGTATAATTTCTTTGTGTCTTTGTAATCTGTCCCTATTTAAGTTTTATAGTATGATCTTTTGGTCTGCCTTATTGCGTAGTTGTATTTCCTTTGTATTTGTTTCCATCTGTTGAGTGTGTGTTCATCTTTTGTTTTTCTCCATGCTCATTCAAGTTTCCTGGAGTGTGTTTTTAGTTTTTTCAGTTCATCGTTGAACCATGGTATCGAGTTATGCTTGCGTGAGGTTCTTGTTCGTAAGGGTGCTATTTCATCTAGTATGCTCTTTCATCTTTTATCCCATTCTGTGAGGTAGTATATGGAGTCTGTTTGTGCTGACCATTTGTTATTGTATATCAGTTGCCAGAATGTTTTCGTGTCTACTTGACCTCTTATGCTGTAGGATGTGTGTTCTTGTGTTCAGTGTAGACCCTTCTTCCGCCAATGTAGGGACAAGTTTAGTTTGTAGTGGTCGGTCCAGGGTGTTTCTGTCCATTTGATATCTGTTATTACAAAGTTCTGGTCTGTTGAAAGTTTGTGTGAGATGAGGACAAGTGTGTGCCCTTTGACACTTGCATTTGTGGCCATTTGAGATCCCATAAGCGGAGGAATTCTTTACAATCTTGTGCGTTGATAGAATTTGGGTCTTCTAAGCGAAGGTTAATGTCTCCTAGTACTAGTATATTGGACTTCGTTACACATGTGTTTGAAATGAAGTCCATGAAGTTAGTCTGGTCTTCCTTCCAGTTACCTAGAGGTCTGTAAAACAGGACACAGTACAAATGATCACGTAAGGTTTTGTTGTGGATTCTGATTGAGGCAATTTCAAGTTGAGGTGTTAAGGACTCGGCAGTGGTTTCAATGGTAAAATGGGATCACTGGATTAGTGCTATGCCTCCGCATCTTTTTCCTTTTCTGGTCCAGTGTGTGATTTTGTATCCTGGAGGGCACAGGTCAAGGATTATAGGGTCCTTTTGGTTGTAGATCCAGGTTTCATTAATGAAGAGTAGGTCAAAGTTTTCTGCCATGATCCAGTCTGTTAATATTGCTGTTTTATTTACAGCAGATCTGGCGTTGATGTAGCCCACTTGGATTGTTTGAAATGGGTCTTCTGTGTATGGTGTTGTGTGGACTTTTAATAGTTGTCATTTCTTTGTTAAGGTGAGTTTCTTTGGACCCTTCTTTCCCTTCTGTTGTGATTGTCCGCATGTGAGTGTTCTTCCTTTGTTTAAGTTGTCAGTTTGATGAGGTGTGGAGTATCTGATTAGTCTTTGATGATTGTGTAGTATGGGTATGATGTTACTTTCTGCAAGTGGGGTGGTTAGTGTTGAGTGGATCAGTGTTAAGGAGTAGATTATTAGCTGAAATTGGGTGGCGGAGCAGGTGGGGGGCAGAGGGGGTGGTGGTTGGGAGGCGAGGATAGGGGAGGGCAGACTTATACGGTCTGTACCAGAGCCAGTGATGGGAGGCGGGACTAGTGGTTGGGAGGCGGGAAATACTGCTGGGCAGACTTATATGGTCTGTGCCCTGAAAAGGACAGGTACAAATTCAAGGTAAGGTATACACATATGAGTTTGTCTTGGGCAGACTGGATGGACCATGCAGGTCTTTTTCTGCCGTCATCTACTATGTTACTATGTTATATGTTACTATGTTACTATTAGGAGTAGTTTGAGGGTGTTCATTTTGGTTTCTATTCCTGTGTTCTGATGATTGGATGCATGATAGGACTTTGTTCTTTGGTGTGGAATCTGGTGTTCTGGTCTTGTGTGTTAATTTAGCTTGCCTTTTTCAGTATTGGGTCCGGTTTCAGTGATAAGTAAATAAGCAGGGGAGATGGGGGGGGGGAGTAGTTCTGAGTCAGGGTCTTTCTTTGATCTGTCTCACAGCAACTAATTGTTTCCCATCCTCTTTGCCCAGAGAGTCTCCAGGCTCCTGTTTCTGGCTTTGGCTAGAGACATAGGGGAGGCAGGGGAGGGGGGGGGGAACTTCAGAACACTGTCAGGTAGTTAACAGGGAGGTGTCACGTATACAACTGGCTGTCTTTGGTTGCTGGTCTGCTTTGGTTGCTGGCAGGTTGGCCCAAGGGGAGAGGCTAATCTTGATCAGGGAAAGATACTTGAAAGATAATGGTAAGGTATTTAACTTAATTGCTCTTTGGAATGTGGTAAGCGAGGAGTGCTAGTATTTGAACACTGGTTTTGGGCTTCCACAGAATCTTTTACAATTCTCAAGCATCTCTTCTAATATGTACACTTCAGCAGTCTTCTTCTTTAGTTAAAAGTTCATTTGTATGCAGACCAGTTAATGTCCAGGCTGATACAATCAACGTTACAAGATTAATTTTTCCTTTCTAATTAGCCTAACTTACATATATCTGCATCTCTGGCTTGATCAGATGCAGTGCAGAAGGCTCCTTCAAAGGCATGTCAGAAGTGTCTTCGGCTCCTTCAGCAATCACTCAGTCTCTACTCTGGTTATCACTGTCAGGCCTTTTAAGCCCCATCAACTGCAAAGTCTTAGTATCTTGAGGCACAATAGTCAGTCTACTCACAGTCTGATGTTCTGAAGCATTGCCCAGGTTACAGAGACTCCGTAACCCTGAGAGCTGTATAGCGGTTGGAGGTAGAAGCCAGAGGGGAGGCAGCAGCTTCGGCTTTAATCTGGATAGCTTAAAAATGACCCGACACGGCCATGTTTCGACACCAAAGCCTGCATCAGGGGTCAAATAAATCTCCTTAAAAATCAAAGACATAACAATAAAAGATAGTGACATATATAAAATAAATTGTATAATAAAATAAGTGATATAATAAAAAATATTAAATTATATAATAAAAATCTTGTAAGTGTAAAAAATCATGCATACAAATTATATGATAAGAACATAGGTGTGTGTAAATTAAAAATATTTTTAACATAATAAATGTTCACACATCATTTCGTTTTTTCTATTATTAAGTTCATAAACGATTTCAGCATGTTTTATGACATACTTTTATCATGTAAACCAATCAGTATTTGTTTCTAATAAAAGAAGACATTCTATTTACATTCACAATTATGCTTGTTCTTAGTTCTTAGTCTTAGTCGATATTGATCCAATAGGATCCACCTACAGTTCAAACGATGTGCATTCTGCATAATTATTCCTGCGTCATTGCATCACTGCATTCATCAACTCGCAGTAATATTCACATATAATTTTTTGCAGCATGCACACTTGTCCACACATCCCTTTAAAAATAATTATGCTAGATTTCAATATCCGTGGGTAATCCTTTAATTAAACAAAGTTTTCGTTAGTACATACGTCATGTAATTTATTTGAAGATCTCCACGTCATTTCCTGTAAGTCAGCCTTTTAACCAGTGCCACTCTCAAACCTTCGGTTTACACTATTGACGTCATTGCCAAGTTTTCCAGCTGTGGCGTTCTACAGCTGAGAGTTTTTTGTTTTTCAATTCAAAGGTGAGTAATTTATTTTACATTTTTTTATGATAGACAGTAAGAAACCTGATTCTAAGAGTGCCTGGCAGACCTCTCTTGTGGTCCTTGCCTTCATGTTGTGATATTCGATTCTCAATCAGTTTGGCACTTTTTTAAAAAAGACGCCAGGAGTATCCACATATTTCTCAAATGACGCCAGTAACACTTTTTTTATTTATGTATCTTTCATCTATTTATTTTTAAAAAAAGAATAGGTTTTTTAATTCTTTGGAGCACATGGTAGACCTTCTATATAGTCCCTATCATTGCAATGTGTTTCTCCATAAATCCATCCGTTTGGCAGCATTTTACGCTGAGAAGCGACTAATGTCACCATCCTCTCATTGTATACATACAGTGGTGGAAATAAGTATTTGATCCCTTGCTGATTTTGTAAGTTTGCCCACTGACAAAGACATGAGCAGCCCATAATTGAAGGGTAGGTTATTGGTAACAGTGAGAGATAGCACATCACAAATTAAATCCGGAAAATCACATTGTGGAAAGTATATGAATTTATTTGCATTCTGCAGAGGGAAATAAGTATTTGATCCCCCACCAACCAGTAAGAGATCTGGCCCCTACAGACCAGGTAGATGCTCCAAATCAACTCATTACCTGCATGACAGACAGCTGTCGGCAATGGTCACCTGTATGAAAGACACCTGTCCACAGACTCAGTGAATCAGTCAGACTCTAACCTCTACAAAATGGCCAAGAGCAAGGAGCTGTCTAAGGATGTCAGGGACAAGATCATACACCTGCACAAGGCTGGAATGGGCTACAAAACCATCAGTAAGACGCTGGGCGAGAAGGAGACAACTGTTGGTGCCATAGTAAGAAAATGGAAGAAGTACAAAATGACTGTCAATCGACAAAGATCTGGGGCTCCACGCAAAATCTCACCTCGTGGGGTATCCTTGATCATGAGGAAGGTTAGAAATCAGCCTACAACTACAAGGGGGGAACTTGTCAATGATCTCAAGGCAGCTGGGACCACTGTCACCACGAAAACCATTGGTAACACATTACGACATAACGGATTGCAATCCTGCAGTGCCCGCAAGGTCCCCCTGCTCCGGAAGGCACATGTGACGGCCCGTCTGAAGTTTGCCAGTGAACACCTGGATGATGCCGAGAGTGATTGGGAGAAGGTGCTGTGGTCAGATGAGACAAAAATTGAGCTCTTTGGCATGAACTCAACTCGCCGTGTTTGGAGGAAGAGAAATGCTGCCTATGACCCAAAGAACACCGTCCCCACTGTCAAGCATGGAGGTGGAAATGTTATGTTTTGGGGGTGTTTCTCTGCTAAGGGCACAGGACTACTTCACCGCATCAATGGGAGAATGGATGGGGCCATGTACCGTACAATTCTGAGTGACAACCTCCTTCCCTCCGCCAGGGCCTTAAAAATGGGTCGTGGCTGGGTCTTCCAGCACGACAATGACCCAAAACATACAGCCAAGTCAACAAAGGAGTGGCTCAGGAAGAAGCACATTAGGGTCATGGAGTGGCCTAGCCAGTCACCAGACCTTAATCCCATTGAAAACTTATGGAGGGAGCTGAAGCTGCGAGTTGCCAAGCGACAGCCCAGAACTCTTAATGATTTAGAGATGATCTGCAAAGAGGAGTGGACCAAAATTCCTCCTGACATGTGTGCAAACCTCATCATCAACTACAGAAGACGTCTGACCGCTGTGCTTGCCAACAAGGGTTTTGCCACCAAGTATTAGGTCTTGTTTGCCAGAGGGATTAAATACTTATTTCCCTCTGCAGAATGCAAATAAATTCATATACTTTCCACAATGTGATTTTCCGGATTTAATTTGTGATGTGCTATCTCTCACTGTTACCAATAACCTACCCTTCAATTATGGGCTGCTCATGTCTTTGTCAGTGGGCAAACTTACAAAATCAGCAAGGGATCAAATACTTATTTCCACCACTGTAGATGTGCAAGCATCGTTACTATCAAGTTTGTCACTCTATTATTGTTTTTATAGTGCCTTTTTTACTGCATAGATAAATGTGCAAGAAATAGTTTTTTTAAGCGTTTTTAAAAGCGTTGTCTCTTTAATAATCATTTGACACACAAAATCATTCAAACTGCTGTTTTTATTTTGTTCTTGACACTAAAGTCCTTCACAATCTGATTGGTTACCAAACATTTTGTTTCTTAATTTTTTTCACTTTCCATTTTCCATCCCAGAAGCCATATAGCTATATATCTCTCTCTTGATTAAGCCACCAGCCACAACGCAAGAGGTACATTCATTTTGTGTATATATATTCATTTCTGAATAAGGCATGTTATCAATTAGGGTTGACACACAATATTATGTTCCTTAAATATATCATTGATAAATCTATATGATATAAATTTATATATATGGATTTATTTTTTAATTTCTATTTTTTATCTTTTATTTTTTAACAATGACATTGTAATCATCATAATTATCATCCACATATTATTAATTATGTAATTTAGTATTATTCCATATTTATCTGTTTGTTTAAAAATAGTTTCCATTTTAATTAATACTGTCTAAATACAATTCAGGATAAAAAAAGTTTTAATTTACACACACCTATGTTTTTTATCATATAATTTAAATGCATGATTTTTTACACTACAAGAGTTTTATTATATAGTTTTATATTTTTTTATTATATCACATTTTATTATACAATTTATTCTATATATGTCACTATCTTTTATTGTTATGTCTTTGATTTTTATGTAGATTTATTTGAACCCTGATACAGGCTTTGGTGCCGAAACACGGTCATGTTGGGTCTTTTTTAAGTTATCTACATTAAAGACTTTCTGATATCCTCTTCGAGCTGTCCTCAGTTTTTTGTCCATTGAATTTAAGAAGATACACCATATCCTTAAATTTGACTCTGGATTTATAGTTTGCATCTGATATCAAGTTGGATTACAAACTGACTGTTGTTTCAAAGAGGATTTGAACTGCCTGTTACAAAATCTTCAGTAGCGTTTGGTTATTTTGCAAAAACTCTCTGGACTGGAGTTTTTTCTTTGAGTGAGAGTGAACCTTATTTACTCCCAGACTGGTAAAGGAAAGAAAGCAGAGGTTAAAAGTGAAATGAAGCCCCAGTTCAAAACCCTATGAACTTCCAGATTTTTATCCAGCCCTGGCTTGCGCCCAGCTCAGGGTATGTGACTAGGAAAGCTGCAGTGCTTTTAATTAATTGTGAGAATTAAATACTGAGAAATGGGCCATTAATGAAATACTATGGACATTTGGTTCGAACAAAGTTAAGAGGAGCGTTCCCTGGATGCTGATTATAGTTATTACTACCCGGGTGAAGCTAAGTACTCTATTTTGTTCTCCTGTGCATGTGTGACATTTAGGATTATTACTTCTGATTTTTTGAATACTGAATGGATTTGAGTTATTGTCTGTACACCTCTGGGATAAAATAGTTATAATCAGCTTCCTCTGTTTTTTTACTACAGACCTCTTTTCTCCAAATGGAGTTGTTTTGCTGTGCAGGTGTTTTCGGAGGTGGTTAGAGCCAATGATGAGAGCCCATTAAGGTGTTGTCCAAACATTTGGTACCCTGGGCTTATGAGGCTTTATTTATTTAAAATATATTAATTGATTCATTGCTACTACTACTACTATAAATCATTTGTATAGCGCTACCAGTCGTACGCAGCGCTTCCCAATTTAACATGAAGAAAGACAGTCCCTGCTCAAAAGAGCTTACAATCTGAATCAAGACAGACAGACAGACAGGACAAATAAGGGATAATCAAGACAGACAGACAGGGCAAATAAGGGAAAAGGTAGGACAGACAGATAGGACATAAGGGGAAAGGGACAACTGAAGAGAGGAAGACAAGATAAAGGTTACGAGCAGGTGACAAATTAGGAATTAAAAGCAGCATCTAACAGGTAGGCCTTTAGCCCGGATTATGGCCAATACCATGAGTTCAGAGCAACAGTATGATTAGTTTCTTGATTTATTGCTCTGTGCAGGTTTTTGAATTTTTTAGAGTTCATTATTATTACAGGTAATGCAATAATTTTAGCTCTCAGTTTAGGGATCTTGTACAAGGGAAATGTGCCACAAGATAAATATTGTTAGCAAGGCAAAATTATTAATTATGCTGAATTAATAGTAAATTAATAGTAACTCACTTTGATTGAGGCTCAGATGTATTCTTTCTGCTGCTGGTTGGAGTGCTTAAGGTCGTTTTGTCTCTCTAGCTTTGATGGTGATCCTTGCTGGGAGAAAAGTATTCTATGTGCAGATTGCATGTGAGTGGAACCTGGTGAAAATCTTATCTTGGGTGTGTGGTGTCCAGCAAGGCACAAAGAGATTCAGGGAGGGTCCAGAGAGGTACAAGATGCAGAGAGAGAGAGAGTCCATTTTCTATAATTCTTGTTGGGTCATAAGAGTGGTGTGGTCATAACACAACTATATTACTGCAACTCTTTATATCACCAGATTCTATAAGATATGAGAAAATGAGTCTATAATAGTGCTAACTTATCAATATATATAAAGGCGAGTGTCATACTCACTCGCAAATGCGCAGTAGAGACCTTCTCTGCCTCGCCCCCGCGTCAATACGTGATGACAGGGGGCGGAACAGAGAGGGTCTATACTGCGCATTTCTGAGGGAGGGACACCGCCGTCTAACGCTCCCCCCACCCGAGTCGCCGCCGCCACCCACCTTCTACCAGGTCGGGCCCTCGCTCCACTATTGAAACAGCGAGGGTCCAGGAAGGCAGCACTGAGCTCTGCTGAGCTGCCGACATCGCCCTTCCTTCTTCTTCTCTGCCTCTGTCCCGCCCTCGACGACGTTACGTCACATGAGAGCGGGACAGGCAGAGAAGAAGAACGAAGGCCAACGTCGGCAGCTCAGCAGAGCTCAGTGCTGCGTTCCCGGACCCTCGCTGTTTCAATAGCGGAGCGAGGGCCCGGCCGGGTGGAAGGTGGGTAGGGACGGCTCGGGGCGGGGGGGCGCAAATTCGGAGGGGGAGGGGCAGTGGCGAACTCGGCGGCGGGGGCGGCCCTTTCAACCCCCCCTTCCTATAATAGCCCGTTTTTATGGGCTCAAAGGCTAGTATGTACATAAAAGCAGCATAAAATTTGACTGTTAACCCATTGGGTCCAGGTGCCTTTTTAGGTGCCATATTTTTTAAAGTAACTTCAATTTGAGTATCCATTATAGATTTTTTTTAGTAATGAATTATCCTCTTTTTCCGGTATAGGATAGTCCAAATGTTTTAAGAATGTTGAGTCTTTGTGATTGCCTAGTATTTCAGACTCATATAAGGATATGTAAAATTGTCTAAAACAATCAACAATTATTTCTGGTTTTGTTTGCAGTACATTATTGCTGTTTAAGATTGCTATTATAATTTTCTTTTCAGTTTTAGATTTCAGGTATTATGCTAATAGATGTCCACTCTTGCTATTGTCAGAGTAGTATTTTGCAGATTGCAAAAAGATGGATTCACTGGTTTTTTTGCTAAGTGCTGAATTATATTGGAATCTAGTTTTATTCAGCTGGTTTAAGATATGTATAAGGATTACCTTTATGAAGTGATTCCAATGATTTAATGGAATTTTCATGTTCAGTAATTTCTTTAGCAATTTTTCTATTTATGGAAGCAGAGTAAGATATTTATTTATTTTTATTTATGGTTCATTTGTATCCCACATTTTCCCACACATGCAGGCACAATGTGGCTTACAGAAAAATTAGGAAAATTTACAATTTTGGAAAATAGTATAAAGTTGACTAAGAATAAACAAGGGGAGCAGTAGCTAACAATGGAGAACTAAGCAGGGTGGGGGATCATGATGGGAATATCAATCAGCTGAATAACTAGGTGAATACGTTTTAGCAAAGAAGTAAGTTTTTAGCAATTTCTTGAAGAGGATGTGGTCATAATCGAATGGGGCACCCAAGTTTTCCTGAGGGCATCCTCACAGGACGTCCTGCGAAGGGGCGGGGAAACACGTATTATCGAAACAAGATGGGCAACCATCTTTCGTTTCGATAATACGGTTGGGGACGCCCAAATCTCAACATTTAGGTCGACCTTAGAGATGGTCGTCCCCGGTTTTTGGCGATAATGGAAACTGAGGACACCCATCTCAAAACCGACCAAATCCAACTCATTTGGTCATGGGAGGAGCCAGCATTCGTAGTGCACTGGTCCCCCTGACATACCAGGACACCAACCGGGCACCCTAGGGGGCACTGCAGTGGACTAACTAATGCACTAACTGAACGGAAAAAGCCCTTCCCTTACCGATCCCTTAGCGACTCGGAAAGGAACGAGATATGATTACTCCTCTAATATATGATTTGAAGGAATCCAATAAAGTAATCCAGTTCGTGTGTGTAGGTGTATTAAATTGGAAAAAAAAAACCTCAGTATTTGCTGAAACCCTGCACCATAACCAAAACTGAAACAGAAATTTGGTAGACTTCTACTGGGTTGACTGGCTCAGATGACTGACTGACTGGGTTGAATGACTGACTTCCTGGGTTTACTGACTGACTCGATTGACTAGGCTGACTTCCTGACCGGGCTGACTGATTCAAATGACTGACTCGGTTGACTTACTGAATTGACTTACTGACTTGGTTGACTTGGCTGACTGACTGACTGAATGGGTTGACTGACTTGGAGGGGCATTTTCAATATGATGTCTAAGTCTGAATTTAGACGTTTTACAAGAACGTCTAAATTCAAAACAGAAAAGTAGGTCATTTTCAACAACAAAAAAATGTCTATCTTTTCCTTTTTGCAAATACTGTTTGGAAAAACGTTTTGTGATTTGGACATTTTATTTTTTGGTCCATTTTCAAACAAAAAACGTTCAAAATAGAGGAGGAGTGGCTAAATG
This sequence comes from Microcaecilia unicolor, assembly GCF_901765095.1. Taxonomy (NCBI): domain Eukaryota; kingdom Metazoa; phylum Chordata; class Amphibia; order Gymnophiona; family Siphonopidae; genus Microcaecilia; species Microcaecilia unicolor. The sequence continues at coordinate 576,869,851 of NC_044031.1, forward strand.
GTTAGTGCAGCTTGGCATAGGTAGAATAAAGGAAAGTGACATCCCAGGACGGCAATAGGGCATCCTTGGGGGCACTGCAGTGAATTTTATAAAATGTTCCCAGGTACACATCTCACCATTGCTCTCTTGTCTTCTGAGCCCCCCCCCCCCCCCTCAAACCCACTACCCCCAACTGTACACCACTACCATAGCCCTTACAGGTGAAGGGAGCACCAATATGTGGGTACAGTGGGTTTCTGGTGGGTTTTAGAGGATTCACATTTTCCTCCTCAAGTGTAACAGGTAGGGGGAGGTAGAAGCCTGGATCCACCTGTCTGCAGTGCAGTGCACTGCACCACTACTAGACTACTCCAGGGACCTGCATGCTATTCTAGTGGACCTGAGAATAACATCAGAGGCTGACAAGTAACATTTTTTTTATCACATTTGGGGGGGGGGGGGTGGGAGGGGGTTAGTGACCACTGGGGGAGTAAGGGCACCTTTTTGCATGGAGTGGAGGAGTAGCCTAGTGGTTAGTACAGTGGACTTTGATCCTGGGGTAGTGGGCTCAATTCCCAATGCAGCTATTTGTTATAAAAACAGGTCTCGTCCAAATCATCTAAGTTTTAGTCCTGGATGTTTTTGTTTTGTTCCATTATGGCTGAAAAATGTCTAAGTCTTAGGAACGCCCAAGTCCCACCCTGAACACGCACGCCCTGAACATGCCCTGAAATGCCCCCTTGAGATTTGGACGTACTTCTGATGGACTTCAGAGAAATACTTCTAAAAAGAGGTTTTGAAAATACTGAGTTGGACGTTTTTGTGAGAAAAACGTCCAAATGCAGACTTATGACACTTTTTGGACATTTTTCTCTTTTGAAAATGAGCCTGTTGGTTGACTGACTGTGTTGATTGACTGGGTTAACTAATCCAACTGACTCAACTTACTAGGTTGACTGACTACCTGGCCTTATTGACTGACTCAGTTGACTGATTCGAATGACTGACTTTTTTGACTGACTGGGTTAACTGACTGACTCAGTTGACTGGGCTGACTGACCTAACTGACTCAACCAACTGGGTTAACTGATTGACTGAATAGGTTGACTGAATGACTGAGTTAATTGACTGACCTGGTTGACTCGGTTGACTGACCGACTTAGCTGACCAAGCTGACTGACCCAACTGACTGAACGGACTGGGTTGACTGACTTAAGTGGTTGGAATTGGGTACAGGTGAGAAACTAATGATAGAGAACCACTCAAAAGTGTTAGGAGTCATTATTGATTTAGGTTTTTGAATTCGATATGAAGGCTTTATCTAAAAAAAATTTTTTACGATTACAGCAGCTGAAAGCAATTTGATCTAAATTACACCTGGATAGCTTTAGAACAGTGGCACAGGCAATCCTGATTCCATACAGATTATTTTAACTCACTACTTTGGGAACCTTACTAAAAAAACTGTTACAAAAACTTCAGTTTCTGCAGAATGCAGCAGCAAGATTGATTTACAACCTGGAAAAGTATGAAAGAGCATCCCACTGTTGAAGGAACTACATTGAATTCCGGTGTCTTCAAGACTGAAGTTTAAGCAAGAATGTATGATGTACAAAATGCTGTATGGAGATGGATCTGGTAGACCTATTAATTATCTAGATTTCCCATCATCTTTTTCCTCAGGTAGAACGGAACGCTGTTTGAAATTAAATTATCCATCTTTTAAAGGTGTTTGGAAGAAATCCATGCTAGAGAATTCCTTTTTACATCAGGGAGTTAAGCTTTGGAACAGACTGCCTTTAGCAATTCAGAGAATAACACAATATTATTCCTTCAGGAAAGCATTAAAGTATTTTTGTTTGATGAGGAATATGTTTTTTAGTTTTAATGTATTTAATGAGAAAGATGCTTTTTAGTTTCAATGTATTAGATATGCAATTGTAAATTCTCCTGAAGAAGGACTTATTGTTTGTAATCCACTTAGAATTTCTTTTGAACTTAGCTGAATATAAGAATCATATAGCATAGCACAGCACTTACTGACTGGGTTTATTGACTGACTCAGTTGACTAGGCTGACTGATTGGGCTGACTGACTGTCTGACTCAGTTGGCTAGGATGACTGACTGACTGACTGTTGATTGTGTTGACTGATTCAAATGACTGAATCTGTTGACTGACTGATGTGACTGACTCAGTTGACTGGGCTGACTGACTCAACTGACTGGTTTGAGTTACTGAATGGGTTGATGCACTTGGTTGACTGACTGGATTGACTGACTCTGTAAACTGTGTTGACTGACTTGGTTGAGTGGACTGACTGGTTTAACCTTTTGACTGAAACCAAAATCTGTCAGAAAAAGGATTTAGGGCTGGTTTTAGTACCATAAGTGAAATTGAAACCAAAATTTAGGTGGCCTCTAACTGAAACTCCCTGACCCAGAAGCTCCCCTCCACTTAAAGGCCTCTTGACTTGGATGCCCCCACCCCAATTCAAAGGGCAACCCTATCCAGGAGGCTCCCTCAATCAGCTGGGGTCCCCCTTCCACCTTCCTGAAGTCTTCCCTAGATCTACCTTAAAGAACATTGGTCCCTAGTGGGATCAGACAGGACTGATCCGTGTCACTCCTGCCCTTGTTGGTGCCAGGTTCAATATAGCACTGGTGACCTCTAGCAGTAGTCTCACAGTACTACCACTAGGGGCCAGGTTTACAGTGCTCCTGGGACATTAAAATAACACTGTATACAAGGTTGACCATGAGCAGTGTTATTCATATACTGCGGGAGTTAATAACCTGCAGAACTGAGTTACCTCCAATTGCTGACCCCCATTGATAAATTAAGGTGCAGTAGAAGCCAACCTTGATAACTCCCCCCCCCCCCCCCTTGGTAGGTACAATTATGTGTGGTTACTTTTGCTGGGACAATTTTTGTGTTCAAAATTTTATTGAGTTTTCCAAATTACAAAACAAAAAATATGTAATATGTAGATTACAATTTTAAGTAGAAAAATTACACAATACATATTAAAAATAGAACAGAACAATTTGTGTTAACAATACATGTCTAATGATAACACATAATATTATAAAGTATGTCTACATACTTTAAAGTTAACATTATTAAACATAGTATGTACTAGTATATTCTAATACTACTACTACTACTTAACATTTCTAGAGCGCTACTAGGGTTACGCAGCGCTGTACAATTTAACAAAGAGAGACAGTCCCTGCTCAAAGAGCTTACAATCTAATAGACAAGTGAACGGTCGGTCCGATAGGGGCAGTCAAATTGGGGCAGTCTGGATTCACTGAACGGTAAGGGTTAGGTGCCGAACGCAGCATTGAAGAGGTGGGCTTTAAGCAAAGACTTGAAGATGGGCAGGGAGGGGGCTTGGCGTAAGGGTTCAGGAAGGTTGTTCCAAGCATAGGGTGAGGCGAGGCAGAATGAGCGGAGCCTGGAGTTGGCGGTGGTGGAGAAGGGTACTGTACTAATACAGGTATCCATATTTTTTCATATGACATTATAGTTCTGTTTTTTTTCCTGCTGCAACTCTTTTGAATTTGGCGACTAAACATACAAAATTCCACCAATTATGTATGTATAGAAGTCTTTCCAATGTTGTAAAATCAATTTTATTGCAGTATGTATCAAAATTAACAACAGTTTTGTTTTGTGTACATCTAACACATGAATTAAAGCTTTAGCCCCTAACACTGTGATATTAGATGTCAGCGACTCACCTAAATGTATCATTTTACATATTGTTATCCATATGGAGGACCAATAATGTTTCATATGTATACAATCAAAAATTGTGCATCTTAATGTCTCAATTTTTACATGACATGACCAACATTTGTCATCACCATTTTTACTAAATTTTGCAATTTTTGAAGGCGTTAAATGTAAGAAAAAGTATATGGATTGTATCATTGAAGCTGAGCATGAGAATTTGAGTAATAAAAGCCATAATATTTTCCAATTATCAATATCAATGTTTATATTCAACTCTTTATTCCAAGTATCTTCAGATTTAGTGAATGCAATATAATTCCAAAGCTGAAACGTTTTATACCAATAAGAAGCTGATTTACTACTACTACTACTTAACATTTCTAAAGCGCTACTAGCATTACGCAACGCTGCACAGTTTTACAAATAAGGATAGTCCCTGCTCAAAGGAGCTTACAATCTAAAGGACGAAATGTCAAGTTGGGGCAGTCTAGATTTCTTGAATAGAGGTATAATGGTTAGGTGCCGAATGCGACATTGAAGAGGTGGGTTTTGAGTAGGGATTTGAAGATGGGTAGGGAGGGGCTTGGCGTATGGGCTCAGGGAGTTTATTCCAAGCAAAGGGTGAGGCAAGGCAGAAAGGGTGGAGCCTGGAGTTGGCGGTGGTGGAGAAGGGTACTGAGAGGAGGGATTTGTCCTGTGAGCGGAGGTTACGGGTAGGAGCGTAAGGGGAGATGAGGGTAGAGAGGTAATGAGGGGCTGCAGATTGAGTGCATTTGTAGGTTAATAAGAGAAGCTTGAACTGTATGCGGTACCCGATCGGAAGCCAGTGAAGTGATTTGAGGAGAGGGGTGATATGAGTATAACGGTCCAGACGGAAGATTAGATGCGCGGATTGAAGGGGGGATAAACGGCTAAGTGGGAGGCCAGTGAGGAGCAGGTTACAGTGGTCAAGGCGAGAGGTAATGAGGCAGTGGATGACAGTTTGGGTGGGGTGCTCAAAGAGGAAGGGGCGAATTTTGCTGATGTTATAAAGAAAGAAGCGGCAGGTCTTGGCTGTCTGTTGGATATACGCAGAGAAGGAGAGGGAGGAGTCGAAGATGACTCCGAGGTTGCGGGCAGATAAGACTGGGAGGATTAGGGTGTTATCGACTGATGCGTAATTCTAGTAGCGCTATAGAAATGTTTAGTAGTAGTAGTAGTAGAGATAGAGTGAAGGGAGAGGAGAAGTGGGTTTGGGTGGAAAGACAATGAGCTCGGTCTTGGCCGTGTTCAGTTTCAGGTGGCGGTTGGACATCCAGGCAGCAATGTCAGATAAGCAGGCCGATTTACAGCCTATAGAGATAGTTTGACACAATTTCCAAGAGCTGGGTTGTTCATTTGAAATAGTTTTAATATTTAATTTGGATGCTATGCAGTGTTTAAGTTGTATCCACTTAAAATATTGATTATTAGGTAAATTATATATTTTTGCTATTAAATCAAATGTATACCATGTAGAATTATTTATTAATTGACCAACTGTTATTATTCCTGAATACGTCCATATTTTCGAATCTGTTGTTTCTCCATTTATTTGAAACAACTGATTGTTCCAGATAAGTACATGAAAGGTTTCCAGCCAAGGAATTTGCATATATTTTCTGTTTCTGAGAAAATAATTTGAGTAGATTGGAGAATGTTATTAGAGTTTTCTTTATTTATGATTGTAATTGGGAGATATTTCATTGGGATATCATTACTCTAGGTAGGCGGATTCAATTTTCCACCAATTTTCCACTCTTATGCTTCTCAGTTTCTTGCTTTAACATCCTCTTTCAATCTTCAACTGTGCTCCACTGCCCCCCCCCCCCCCCCCCTCACCAGAATGGCCACTGTCTTGATCTTATCCTCTTCTCAAACTGCTCACTCTCCAGTTTCTGTGCCTCAACTCTTCCCCTCTCTGACCATCATCTGATAACTTTCACACTTAAACACCCTCCTCCCCAGTCCCATCCAATCTTAACCAATACATTTAGGAATCTTCAGGCTATTGACCCTTCTACTCTGTCCTCCAGTGTTTCAAATCTCTTCTCTACCACTATGTTATCCAAGTCTGTCAATGAGGCTGTCTCTTCCTATAATACTATTCTCTCCTCTGCCCTGAATACTCTCACTGCTCCCATTCCCCATTCTGTAAAAAGTACCAAACCCCAGCCTTGGCTGACCTGTAGAATCCGCTACCTACGTTCCTGTGCCCGCTCTGCCGAACGCCTTTGGCTGAAATCCCGTGCCCATGCTGACTTCATACATTTCAAATTCTTGCTGACCTCCTTCCAGTCTGCTCTTTTACTTGCCAAACAGGACTAATACTTCCAGTTGACAAATTCTCTTGGCTCAAACCCTCGACGTCTGTTTGCCACACTGAACTCTCACCTCAAAGTGCCTTCACCTCCAACCCCCCCTTCACTTTCCCCCCAGACTCTGGCTGAGTTCTTTCATGATAAGGTTCACAAGATTAAACTTGAATTCTCAACCAGGTCACCTCCACCTCTCCTTCCCTTAGTCCATTCTCTCAACCCTCCAACCCCTGCCTCCTTTTCTTCCTTTTCTGAAATCACTGAAGGGGAAACTAGACATCTTATTTCCTCCTCAAAACTAACTACCTGTTCCTCTGATCCTATTCCCACCCATCTACTTAACACTATCTCTCCTACTGTCATCCCTTTTATCTGTCATATCCTCAATCTTTCACTGTCCACTGTGACTGTTCCTGATGCCTTCAAACATGCCATAGTCACACCACTTCTTAAAAAACCTTAATTGGACCCTATCTGTCCTTCCAACTATTGCCCCATCTCCCTCCTCCCTTTTCTATCCAAGATACTTGAACGTGCTATTCACCGCCATTGCCTTGACTTTCTTTCAAGTTATTTTTGATCCATTTCAACCTGTCTTTCACCCCCTTCATTCTGAAACAGCGCTTGCTAAAGTCTCCAATGATCTGTTCCTGGCCAGATCCAAAGGTCTCTATTCGATCCATCTGCTGCTTTTGACACTGTTGATCACAACCTTCTCCTTGATACACTGTCCTCACTTGGATTTCAGGGCTCCGCTCTTTCCTGGTTTTCTTCTTATCTCTCCCAGCATACCTTTAGTGTATACTCTAGTGGATCCTCCTCTACTTCTATCCCACTGTCAGTTGGTGTACCTCAGGGATCTGTCCTGGGACCTCTTCTTTTCTCCATCTATACTTCTTCCCTTGGTACTCTGATCTCATCCCATGGTTTTCAGTATCATCTTTACGCTGATGACTCCCAGATCTACCTCTCTACACCAGAAATCTCAGACGAAATCCAGGCCAAAGTATCAGCCTGCCTGTCTGACATTGCTGCCTGGATGTCTCAGCGCCATCTGAAACTAAACATGACCAAGACTGAGTTTCTTATCTTTCCCCCTAAACCAACTTCTCCTCCTCCCCCATTCTCTATTTCTATGGATAACACTCTCATCCTTCCTGTCTCATCAGCTCGTAACCTTGGGGTCATCTTCGATCCTCCCTCTCCTTCTCTGCACATATTCAGCAGACTGCTAAAACCTGTCATTTTTTTCTCTATAATGTCACCAAAATTCACCCTTTCCTTTCTGATCACACTACCAGAACCCTCATCCACACTCTTATCACCTCTCGCTTAGACTATTGCAACTTGCTTCTCAAGGTCTCCCACTTAGCCATCTCTCTCCTCTTCAATCTGTTCAAAATTCTGCTGCATGACTAATATTCTGCCAGTGTCATTATGCTCATATTAGCCCTCTCCTCAAGTCACTTCACTGGCTTCCTATCCATTTCCACATACAGTTCAAACTCCTCTTACTGACATATAAGTGCATTCACTCTGCAGCTCCTCAGTACCTCTCCACTCTCATCTCTCCCTACACTCCTCCCCAGGAACTCTGTTCACTGGGTAAATCTCTCTTATCTGCACCCTTCTCCTCCACCGCTAACTCCAGACTCCATTCCTTTTATCTTGCTGCTCCATATGCCTGGAATAGACTTCCTGAGCTGGTACGTCAAGCTCCATCTCTGGCCGTCTTCAAATCTAAGCTAAAAGCCCACCTTTTTAATGCTGCTTCTAACTCCTAACCCTTAGTCACTTGTTCAGAACCCTTATTTTATCATCCTCACTTTAATATTCCCTTATCTCTTATTTGTCCTGTTTGTCTGTCCTAATTAGATTGTAAGCTCTGTCGAGCAGGGACTGTCTCTTCATGTTCAAGTGTACAGCGCTGCGTACGTCTAGTAGCGCTTTAGAAATGATAAGTAGTAGTAGTGTATCCATTTCTGGTTCTGCCATAATCCAGAGCAAAGATTGTCTCATTATAAATACTTAATGGTAATCCTGAAAACTGGGAAAATTTACTCCACCATAATTCCTAGCAGCTTTAAGCTTTTTGAAAGCAATCTGTGTTGTCTTATTAGCCCACAGGAATTTAACCAGGATTTGCTTTAGTTTTTTATAAATATTGTTAGGAAACATTATTTGCAACATGCTTAATGTGTAATTTACTTTAGGTACTATCATCATCTTTATCATATCTAATCAACCTATCCAAGATAACCTTAATGGAAACCATTTTGTTGTTAGTTCAGCAGTTTTAAGATGTTCCATTATTGAATTTTATTGTATCGACATTTTTTTTACTTGAAATTTTTATTCAGGATAGCAAAAGTAAAACAATGTAAACATCTGCAGCTGTACACTGTTTCATAAATAACTCAAACTCAACTTCAATACGAAACCAGAGTTATACAGATTATCTCCCATCCCTCCCTCCCACCCCCTCCCCTTCCCTTCCTCAACCCCCCTCCCCTCCCTTCCCGTCACTTCATGGCTTAATCCCCTGCATATCTCTAGCAGTAGATCATACACGCTCTAAGTGTGTCCATTCTGTCGCGTCTGGCTTATATCTCCCATTTCTTATTGTATCTTCTATAGTGGTGCCAAGTATTATTCCCAAATATTTTATAGAGGTGTGATTCCATTTAAAGCCATGTTTAGTAATTATTTCTTTCATTTCTGAGCAATTGAGAGGTAAGATTTCTGTCCTTGATTTGTTTAGTTTATATACAGATAATTAGGAGTAATCATTGAAAATTGCCAAGACTTCAGGGATTAATGAAGGCATGGTATACAGAAGTATATCATTGGCATACACCAAAACCTTGGCCGTAATATTACCCACCTCAATTCCCTCTATTTTTGGGGATTTCCTTATAGAACTTAAAAGTAGTTCTGGTGTCAAATTAAATAGTAAGGGAGATAAAGGACATCCCTGTCTGGTACCTCTTGTAGGATTAAAAGGATGAGAAACCATATTATTAATCTGTATTCTGTTGGATGCTTTAGAGTATAATACTTTAACCATTTGGATAAAATCCCAAGAAACCATACCACTGCGTTACTGAAAACATAAAAGACCATTCAACATGGTCAAATGCTTTTTCAGCATCTAACCCCATAGCAATGACTGGTTTTAGAGAATGCTGTGTATCTACAATTATATTAGTAAATAGTCTGGTATTATTGCAGGAGTGGCTCCCATGCATAAAACCTGATTGATCATTTTAAATTAGTTTAGGGAGTATGCATTGCAGTCTTTCTGCAATTAGCTTGGCATATATTTTTGCATCAATGTTAATCAAGGAAAGGGGTCTATAATTTTGTATCAATAACAGGTCCTTATCAAGTTAGAGAAGTACTATTACGTTAGCTTCTGTAAATAAGAACATAAGAACATAACCATAAGAGTAGTCATAATGGGTCAGAACAATGGTCCATCTAGCCCAGTATCCTGTTTTCCAAACAGTGGCCAAGCCAGGTCACAAGTACAGAGAAGGGCGACGAAAATGATAAAGGGAATGGAACGACTTCCCTATGAGGAAAGGCTAAGGTTAGGGCTCTTCAGCTTGGAGAAAAGGCGGCTGAGGGGTGATATGATCGAAGTCTACAAGATAATGAGCGGAGTAGAGCAGACAAATGTGAAGCGATTGTTTACACTTTCAAACAACAACAAACCCAGGGGACACAAGATGAAGCTAGAATATGGTAGATTTAAAACAAATAAGAGAAAGTTTTTCTTTACTCAGCGTGTAATTAGACTCGGGAACTCGTTGCCAGAGAATGTAGTGACAGCAGCTGGCCTTACGGAATTTAAAGGGGGTTTGGACAGATTCCTGAGGGAAAAGTCCATTGAACATTGTTTTTTTTTTTTTTTGGGGGGGGGGGGGGGTTGCCGAGTTTTTGAACCCTGGATTGGCCACTGTCGGAGACAGGATGCTGGGCTTGATGGACCCTTGGTCTTTCCCCAGTATGGCGGTGCTTATGTACTTATGTACACTGTCAGATTGGCATTCCCAGGATTTAGGCACACTGTTATAGAATACTTGAATTTGCATGCTGGACAGTAGTTGGGTGCTAGTATTTACACAAGCCTTTGTCTGGCATAAGTGCTTGCACCTAAAAGTTAAGCATAAAACTCGGTACTACGAGGTCCTTTTACTAAGCTTTAGTAAGTGCTAGCTTGCACTTACTGTAGTTTAAAAGGGCTTACCGCAAGGTATGCTCAGGCATCTTGTGGTAAGTTTCCAATTGGCGTGTCCTACCCATGCACTAAAAAATATTTTTATTTTTTCGCAGAGGGGTCATGTCTGAAGAGTGGATGTTTCTTTGCCAATCAGTTAGCACAGCTGCACTATCATGGGCTAACTGATTAATGTAGGACTAGCACATGAGCTCTTACTGCCTAAAAAATAGGTGTCGACAAGTGCTCACGCGCTAATTTTTAATGGCCTCACACTGAAGGCAACATTAGCACAAGCCCCTTAATGTCAGAAACAGAAAATCAACCATTTTACTGCTACACTAAAAGTGGCCTTAGCACACAGGAAAAACCTATGTAAGGATGCGCAAAGACCACATTATACTACAGCTAGTATTCTATAAGGAATGCTCTTCTCACAACTGCTTTTAAAGAATTTACACTCATGGGGCCCTCTTTTATTGCAGTGGATAAAAAGCTCCTGAAAAAGACATAGCCATGTGGTAAGATAGAGGAGTAGCCTAGTGGTTAGAGCACCAGTCTTGACATCCAGGGGTGTCTAGTTCAAATCCCACTGCTGCTCTTTGTGATCCTGGGCAAGTCACTTAACCCTCCATTGCCCCAGGTACAAAATTAGATTATGAGCCCTCCAGGGACAGAGAAATACCCAGTGTACCTGAATGCACCTCACCTTGAGCTACTACTATAAATGGTGTGAGCAAAATCCAAATAAATATAATTGTAAGGCTCTTTATAGTCATCTGATATCCCTAGTATCTTAAGAAGCTTTAATTAAACAATTCCATAATACAAGATGCAGACAGCAGTCCAGCAGCAAGAGGGGTTCTATCCAGTCTTTTGCATTGAGCGTCACATGTATGATTATCTCCCAGTTGGTGAGCGGCTATATGTGTGTGCTTGATGCAAAGAGTTCTTAGCTCTCAGAGAACGAGGCCATTCTCTTGAGGCTAGAGTAGCAGACTTGGAGGAGCCGAGGAAGACAGAGACGTACATAAGGACATTGTAGAGAAGTCCCACCTCCAGTCTGGCAGCCCCTGTGCTGCCTTGGAGGAAGAAGGTCTCCTTAAAGGAGAACATCATCCTGGTGAAGCTAGAAGTAATCCTGTAGCCAGGACCAGAACACCAAGGGATGCAATATCCTCTTGCACCAAGGATATGTCTGCAGGAACTTCTGCCCAGGAGGTAAGGGTTAGATGTCTGCTGTAGTTGGTATTCAATTATTAGGTATGTAGATAGCTGGGTGGCTGGTCAGCATGAGGATTGCCTGGTCACTTGCCTGCCTGGTGCGTAGGTGGCGGACCTCACGCATCACCTAGATATGATTTTAGATAGTGATGCACACTACCCAAACTCTCATCCACTCTCTCATCACCTCTCACCTTGCCTACTGCAACCTACTCCTCACTGGCCTCCCACTTTGCCACCTATCCCCCCTTCAGTCCGTTCAGAACTCTGCTGCACGTCTTATCCTGGACCGATATACTCACATCACCCCTCTCCTCAAATCACTTCACTGGCTTACGATCAGGTACCGCATACAGGTCAAGCTTCTCCTTCTAACCTACAAATGCACTCGATCTGCAGCCCCTCCTTACCTCTCTACCCTCATCTCCCCTTATGTTCCTACCCGTAACCTCTGCTCTCAAGACAAATCCCTCCTTTCAGTACCCTTCTCCACCACCGCCAACTCCAGGCTCCGCCCTTTCTGCCTCGCCTCATCCCATGCTTGGAATAAACTCCCTGAGCCCATATGCCAGGTCCCCTCCCTGCCCATCTTCAAATCCTTGCTCAAAGCCCATCTCTTCAATGTCGCCTTTGGCACCTAACTACTATTCAAGAAATCTAGACTGCCCAACTTTTCATTTCATCCTTTAGATTGTAAGCTCCTTTGAGCAGGGACTGTCCTTTTCTGTTAAAATGTACAGCGCTGCGTAACCCTAGTAGCGCTATAGAAATGTCAAGTAGTAGTAGTAGTAGAGTTGGCTATCTTGGTACAAGTGGGTACCAATGACATAGGAAAATGTGGGAAAGAGGTTCTGGAATCCAAATGTAGACTCTTAGAAAGCTCAAATCCAGAATCTCTAGGGTAGGAGTTTCAGAAGTGTTCCCCATTCCACATGCAGGGCCCAAGAGACAGGCATAACTCTGGAGTCTCAATGCATGGATGAGGCAATGGTGCAAGGAGAAAGTTTTTAGATTTGTAAGGAACTGGGCAACATTCTAGGGAAGAGGAAGCCTATTCTGGAATTATGGCTCCACCTTAAACAGGATGGGACCAGGCTGCTGGCATCAGCATTTAAAAAGGAGATAGAGCACCTTTTAAATTAGAAACTGGGGGAAAGGCCAGCAGTCATTCAAAAGCTCATGGTTTGAAACAATGTACCTTTCAAAGATATCAAAAGAGGGAAGATAGGGTATCCCGATAGCCATAGGCGGTTGATGGACCAACTGTTTAAGGAGGCTAAAGGTGGTGGGGCCTTAAATCCATAATTGTCTGACAACATGCAGAAAAAAAAAAAAAGTAAAAGTAAAATAGTCACAAATAATACCTTTTATTAAATTTAGATATTAGATATGTCAAAAATCAGAAAAATATATACTGGAGAGCAAAAATAACATGAAACCAATTAATTTGCTCTAAATCATTACTTTTACCCAGGAAACGGGATGCTGGGCTTGATGGACCTTTGGTCTGTCTCAGTATGGCAATGCTTATTTTCTTATGGCTATTGGGAGGGGGCAGAGGAAAGCATTTGCCACCACCCATTGAGGTGGTGGTAAGGGCTCCCACAGCAACCCATTGATAATCGGGCAGTGCATGGCACTGGTCAATTACTGCCGGGTTAGGGCCCCGCTAGAAATTATGGAGTTATTTTTTGTAGCACCAAAAATGGCTCTGCATTATCCCGGCAGTAGTTATGGGTTGCTGCAGAGGAACCCATTAGTAGAAGGTCCCATTAGTGTGCATCATCCCAGTGCCTATTTTGGGTGACCTTTGCTGAATTCCCTCTAAAATGTACTCAATAGAGGAAAGATGAGAAGAAGATATTTTCAAAGCATTCACATATTTGTAGAAAAATGAATTTTATATTCATCTGTCTACAAGGATAATTTAGAGCAAACATGAGAAAATGTGTCTTTATTGAGGAAGTGGTAGAAGTCTGGAATAATCTACAAATAATAACACAACAGGTACTTCAATCCCCTATTTAAATAAATAAAATATTAGTTAACAATAATGGACTCTATTACCCTTCCCCTCTTTTCCCTTGTCTCTTGTAATTACTATCCTTCCTATTCACCTTACTATAGTTCATTTGTTTGTTTACCGGATTGGCAATTGCCTTTATGGACTGATGTTAGCCACATTGAGCCTGCCAACGGGTGGGAAAATGTGGGGTATGAATGTTATAAATAAATAAATAGATAAATAAATAAATAAATAAATAATAAAGGGGGAGTCATATCTGTAACTAGGCATATTTGCTGGTTATAGCCTCAACCCCTATAGATCTATTGATTTTACAATTTATGGCTGGCTTACTGAGGTGCACATTAATATCTACTATTTACAGCAGGCCCCATTTTCTGAAATGTGACTTATTTTCTAATAGTGTGGGACTTAGCCTGCACATCAAATGCCTTCCTCATCATTTCAATAATGAAACTAAAACCCCACATATGTCCTTCTTTTTTTTTTAATTCTTTATTTATATTTCTTTTAACAATTCCAAGAACATATCTTATACAGAAAAAAGAGGATTATATTCACAATATTGTAACAAAGAACATGTTAATATGTTATTGAAAACAAGTTATTTCATTTTTCAAAATAATATATTAGTTTTCCATAAATAACAGCAACAAGGGATAACAAAAAATGGAGTAAGATACAAAGGAAGAATAAGAGGAAAAGGGGGATGCCTAGGTGTCTGAGACAAGAGTGTCTTTCTTATACCATTTTAAAAGCTAACCAGCTTGAAGGTAGTTCTCCACTGGCGCCCAGACTTTTTTCGTAGAGATTGTTGTTCGAAACTTCCCTGTCATAACAAATTCAAATTTCTGATGCTGCAAAACTGTATTCCACCAAAAATGGACATTCAACAAATGTGCAGATTTCCAGTTTTGTAAAATATGTCTTTGAGCAATGGTGAGGAGTATGTCCATTACCTTTGCTTGTGGTGTTGATAAATCAAGAGACGCAGAGGCAGATTTAAAAATTATGATGGAATAAGACAAATCTTCAATAGGAAGAATCTTTTGGATGACACTCCAAACCTCAGTCCAAAATTTACAAACCACTGGACAATCATACATCATATGATGGAGGGTGCCTACCTGCCGTGAACAATGCCAACATTTGTCTGTTGCAATCAGACCTGCAGCAGCTAGTTTCCTAGGTGTCCAACTTGCTTTATGGTAGAGAAAGAACATTGACTGCATAACTGCCGCGGAGGAGAGGGGTCTCACGACTCTTGACCAGAAGTGAGACCACACTTCTTCGCTGAGAACACAGCCAGTATCTAGCTGCCAAGTTTGCTGAAGGACACCATTACATTTATTCTTTTTACTTACAAAAATTTTATAAATCGAAGAAGCTGTGTGCCCCTTCAGCACCAATGCCTGCACATTAGCACATAAAGATGGCTGTTGAGGTGACAGTGATGCTGACTTAATGAATGTCTTAACACTATATGAGAGTTGCAACCACTGAAAATACTTAGATTGAGACAGAAGGTATTGAGATATGAGGTCTGAGAAAGACCTAAGACTCATATCTGCCTTTACAATATCCAATAGACAAAAAAACTCCCTTGTCTATCCACTCTTTCCAAACGAATGGAGCCTTGTTAATTAAAATGTGTGGGTTATACCAGAGTGACATATACAGAGACTTACTGAAGGGAACGGAGTGAAGGATGTCCAGCTCCAGTAAAGATTTGACCATGGAGACAAAGATCTGATCTGTTTTGTTAGTTGGAAATGAGCTGGAAGTAAGAAGGAGCGGTAGAGTAAAAGGGGCCACCATAGCTTCTTCTAACTGCAGCCATATAGGGGAATAACCAGAATGTGTGAATAACCATTTACATCCTTGTTGAGATATACAGTATAAGACTTGTGATAAGTAGAAAAATCCGGAAACAGAACTCCACCGGCCTCCCTAGGGCACTTAAGTTTTTTTAAAGCAATTTTTGGGTGCTTGGAACACCATAAAAAAGAGGACAACAATTTGTCAATCTGTTGATAAAATGCGGCAGAAAAAAGAATTGGAATCATGCTCAAGATATAATTGATCTTAGGAGAGATCAACATTTTGATAGTTTCAAGCCGGCCCCACCAGGATAAGTGCAACGGATGCCATGTATGCAGAAGGGTTTAAGGGTCTTTGTGCAGCGCTGCGTATGCCTTGTAGCGCTATAGAAATGCTAAATAGTAGTAGTAGTAGTAGGTCTTAAGAATCAAATCAGCATTATGATGAATGGTGTCTTCATATGCAGTAAACAGATCCACACCCAGATATTTAATTTTTGGCACAGCCCACAATAATTTAAAGGATTCAGCTATGCTTGGTAATGCAAATTTATTAAGAGGCAGTAACTCTGTTTTTTGCTACCCAGTTCCAGGAGTGAGAATTCAGCCCAGTGCTAGAGTTCCGACAGTTCCATCCTGATGGGACATGCAACACTGATTTCATAGGGTTGAATCAGAGACTATAAACACTACAACACTTGGGAAGGTCAAAACTGGCAAAAGCCAAAAAGCCTCCCTCTTGAAACTTGGTAGCTTGGCAGCTCTGGCATTTTGTCCAGCATTCTGTGACCAGTCTAGGTTTGTGGATAATATCCATAGTTTCTAAATGGGAAGATCTATTTCCTATCGGGATTTTTAAGTCTGCCTGGTTAATAGTTGTTAGGATCTATCATCCAGAAGCTTAGTAAACCTTGACCTCATTCTCTGGCAACAAATTCCACGGATGTGTTTGATGCAAACAAATATATTTATTTAATTAGCTTTAATTTTGATACCAGTTAATTTAATAGAGAATATTTTGTCCTAGTATTATTTGAAAAGTTGATCCTCTTAATAGGATAGAAGAGAACCATACATAAGAAAATATAAACTGAATTGAACAAAAGCAATATTCTGCAAGTATTCTAATTTATAAATGTGAAGTATTCTTGGCAGTGTATACCTGATAAAACTGGACAGACAGGAGGGGTGAATTGGTCTTTAAACCTGTCATTATCTATTCTGCTACTGTATCTGTTTCAGCATGATTCCATAGTCACTTTCAGGTCGACAGCTAATTTCAGGTCTTAGGATCCAAATTCAGACTAGTACAAGCTTTGCGCAGTGGCAGTATCGTAGCCAATGAGGTTTATCCAAGGCGCGATTATTGCTAATTGAAAAAAAAAATCCCCTGTGCTGCGTGCTAGATTATTCCTCTCCCTACCCTCATTTACTTACAAATAATCCATCTTCATTTATTAACCAGTGACGGTATGTTGTCTTTCCTGGATTTTAGTTTTTCAGTGTTGATTATATTGCACTTCCTTTCTCCTAGTTTAATAGGTTCAGAGATAAACTGCAACCATCTGTTGCCTTGTGTTGTCTAACTTCTACTAGTCTCCCTAATCCAGCCTGTTTATATCTCTGAGACGTGGTAATCAGATACAGTCACTCTCAGAAATCATGCCAAAGTACATGAAAATATTCCCAAAGGTGAAAGTCTTTAAGTGTGAATATGGGTGAAGTCCCTTTTCAGTTGAAGACTCTGCATAATTTCACTGACAGTTAAAATGTGTGTAGAGGGTAAACCTTTTAATAGAAGATGAGGTTATAGCATTATAATGGCAATATATGTACTATTCCTATTTATTTAGGAATATGTGTTAAGCATATTTATACAAACAGTTGGAATGATAGCTTCATATTACAAAGAACCCCACAATCCGCTATGTACAAACTAATAAATTAATAAACTAATAAATTTATCTATACTTGAGCTATATGCGGTCAACATTCAGCCTTGTGGTTGACATACAATGTATATGGAGATTGTATAGATTAACTTGCATCAAGAACAGCTTCTAAATAATGTATTTATTTAACCAATGGAATTTCAATGTATTTTAATGAATGGAAGTACTAAAAGGCATTTATTTTAAGCATCTTTTATAAAGGTGACATAGAGGGCCATAATCGAACGGGGCCGGCCACCTATAATGGCGGCGATCTCTAATGCCGGCCCCATCAAGCAGCGTACCCGACTGTATTATCAAAACAAGATGGCCAGCCATCTTTTGTTTCGATAATACGGTCAGGGTCCAGCCAAATCTCTTAGAGATCGCCGGCGTTACAGATGGCCGCCACTGGTTTTTGCCGATAATGGAAACTAATGGCGGCCATCTCAAACCCGGCCATATCCAAGGCATTTGGTCATGGGAGGAGCCAGCATTTGTAGTGCACTGGTCCCCCTCGCATGCCAGGACACCAACCGGGCACCCTAGGGGGCACTGCAGTGGAGTTCACAAAATGATCCCAGGTACATAGCTCCCTTACCTTGTGTGCTGAGCCCCCCCAAATCCCCCCCAAAAACCCACTACCCACAATTGTACACCACTACCATAGCCCTTAGGGATGAGGGGGGGCACCTACATGTGGGTACAGTGGGTTTTGGGTTTTTTTTGGATGGCTCCCATTTACCACCACAAGTGTAACAGGTAGGGGGGATGGGCCTGGGTCCGCCTGCCTGAAGTGCACTTCACCCACTAAAAATTGCTCCAGGGACCTGCATACTGCTGTGATGGAGCTGGGTATGACATTTGAGGCTGGCATAGAGGCTGGCAAAAAAATGTTTTTTTATTTTATTTTTTGGGTGTGAGGGGGGTTGGTGACCACTAGGGGAGTAAGGGGAGATGATCCCCCATTCCCTCTGGTGGTCATCTGGTCAGTTGGGGCACCTTTTTGAGGCTTGGTCATGAACAAAAAGGGACCAAGTAAAGTCGGCCAAATGCTCGTCAGGGCCGGCTTTCTTTTTTCCATTATCAGCTGAAGCCGTCCATCTCTTAACCACGCCCCGCCTTGCCTTCGGTACACTGCTGACACGTCCCCTTGCACTTTTGCCGGCTCCACGATGGAAAGCAGTTGAAGCCGGCCAAAGTTGGCTTTCGATTATACCGATTTGGCCGGTTTTAGGAGAAGGCCAGCCATCTCACGATTTGTGTTGGAAGATGGCCGGCCTTCTTGTTCGAAAATAAGCAGGATAGGTGACTGTGCGCATTTGTAAAATTCACTTCCAGAACCTATGGAAATTGCTTTTAAGATTACTCAGTCATATATGATGTAGCAGGAAAATGGTGCTAATCTAATCTAATACAATGTGGACATTTCTATTCTGCTTTACCAATTTGGCTCAAGGCAGATAGGGTAAAAGAGAACAGATCTGGGAACATACCCCCAAATTACAATAAAAAATAAACAGTCATTCTCTAGTATCCCTAGACATTTCATCTCTAGGCTATATGCCATTCATTTTCATTTAATTTCATTTATTGCCATTTATATACTGCACTTATTCAGAGAAGAGCACAAATAAACACACATAATAAAAAACACATCAATAAGCAACAATACCTGTTAGGTACTGTGCAAAGAGGTAAGAGTTTAACTGTCCTTCTAAATGAACAATAGCATTTAATAACTTTAATTAGTGAATAATATAAACGCGATAGAACTGAAAGCATTTTTGGAAGGATTAGACTTTGTTACCTGTATATTCATCAGTTAATGAAAAGGGCCATCAGTTAGATCTATTGGCTCATTCCCATGGGTTTGAAAAGGATATTACTTTTTTTCTGATCCAGATTATATGGTCTGATCATTTTCATGGATCTTTCACCATATATTGGTTGAAAGCTTCACAAGATAGGGAAATAACTTTTAGATCTAGTTTGATGACAAAAGTCTGTAGACCAAAATGTGATCCATCCCATTTCTGGAATGACATAAATTTGCTAATTTCTCTGACGAAGGAAGATCAGATTGCTTGGATAAATGATTAGAATAAACATACGTAGTATAACAGTGTTAGATAAAATTGCCCCTATTTGTGAAAAAAATTAAACAGGCAAGCAATAAATGGTTTGCATCAGAGTTAATGGACCTAAAGCATAATTGTAGGTCTTTACAGAGACTGTGGAGAAGGGATAAAACTAATCTAAACAGATTGAACTGAAGGAGCGCTATAATTGCATATAAGAAAGCTATAGTTAATGCGAAGAGGATACATTTTACAGATATAATAGCCAGAGATATTGTACTGATAAGCTATTTCAAATAGTTAATTCTTTAACAAATACAGCACATATATCTGAGATCTCTGGAAACATACTATTTCCAATCAGCACAATGTTTTAATATAAAGATGAAATCACTCTATGAATCTTTACAACTACATGACAACTATATAGACAATTTCTGTTTTATTTCATTATCTGAAGAGAGATGTTTAGTAAATTGTGATTGGAGTAAGATTCATAAGGTAACTTTGGATGAGCTAGATATTATGTGTTTGAAATTTGCTATCTAGATGGTTGCCCAACATATGATGAAATTCATGCCCACAGTGTTTAAGAATTCCTTGATTTATTGGATTGAGGCTCATTTTGATGCTGGTAGTTTTCCAGAAAATATCTCTAAGATTATTCTTTCACCAGATGTAAATGCTCCGGCAGTTTCAAAGGCGGTAAGTGGTGGTAAGTTGCTTCCAGCTGCGGGCTATATTAACCCCAGAAATTCAATGCAATGGTATGCGCAGCTCTGGCATTGAAGATCTGGGTATATCTGCTGACCTGGAAGTTAATTGGGCACCCTAACCCTGCCCATGTCCTGGCCCTATCTTATCCAGTTAGGGGATGGCCACTTAGCCTGGTTAAACCTTTTGAATGTCTGCCCCTAGGTGGTGGGGGGAAATAGTGTCTCATCAGCAGTATCAAATCATTACCTGATTCTGGGCCTACTGTCTATCTTGCTGGCTGGTTCAACCTACCATGCTGATGGTTTGTCCTCCTCAGTGGCCAGAGGATGCCTACCTGCAGAAATCCCAATACAAGGTCTTAATTCAGGTTCTGGATATAATAGACAATTACCTAATGAGTGCACCACAATCATTCACATTAAAATGGAGTATACAAACATAATGGATCACAAAGTTAAAAAATATGATGACCACCATTTCCTAAGCTGAAATATACAGTTAGAAAATAATTTTAGCATCTGGGGTCCAACAAAAACATTCCCATTTTGGATAAAGATCTGAGGGTTTCAGCATGGTTTTTGCCAAGCGGCTCATGTGAAAATCCCTCATATTCCCTTGTGTGTCATTCATTTCCTTGGCAGAAGCAACAAATCTGACTTTCTGCTTTATAGTAATATAAAGGAGTCAAAGCATTCTATAACAGTGAGAGAAAGATATTTCAGTCTCAAGTCACTCATATAACACTTGCATTTTGATATACAAATATATAAGGTGATAAGCTTGATTTTTCATTAATTGCCTAGACAGAAAAAGAGATCTCCAAGTCTGGACATTTCATAATTTACAGAATATTTTACAAATGGCTCATAAATTGTTCAGCTTTTTGTAAAATAGCTCTATGGGCACAGGAAAAACATGTGTATTTTGTAGCACTTCAAGCAGAAACAGCTACCAGTATTTTGCGAATTAACACATTAAAAAATAAAGGGGCATCACTTATAGTTTTGAACATGTTCAGTGCTGGTAAATATATGTGTAAGTTGTAACTTTGCAAGTGCCACCATTTAGAAGCATTAATGTCTGATTTCACAAAAGTGGGTGTCCAAGGATAGCCAATAAAGGAGCAAAGCTATAAACCCTTAAGGGGCATATTTACTAAAGTGTAGTAAATGTTTACACTTACTGCATGTTAGGAGTAAACATTAATGCATAGTGTTACCCTCTAAGTGCAAAACCTGTGCAGTTCCCACACACGGCAGGCATTTACTGCACATTCAGGGTGAAATTTCATAACAGGGCACCTAAAATTAGGCATCTGGAAGGTACCATATTCAATTAGATCTTCCAGACATTATCTAATGTTTAAGAAAGGATTAAAAACAGTTTTATCCTGAATGTAATGGTCTGATATCTTGATTATGTGATCCACCTAAAACAGTTGAGGTATTGGTGGAACATAAGATTCAGTTGTAATGTAATGCAATGTAATACCTGGTAGGAGCCTATTCTATAAAGGAACTTAAGTGCCTGCTTTCCTTTATAGAATACTAGCCTAAGAGGAATATACACCCTCTACATTAGGTGTGACCAGTTACGCCAACCATAGAGCTGGTGTAAGTGGTAGCACCTAATTGCTGCCGATATATTCATAGCTTATAGTATTCTATAAACTAACCCCCTAATTCTATAAAAGGCCACCAAAAATTACATGCACAAATTTGGAGGAGATGTGTACCCTGTTAGTGCATACAATTTAATTGAATAACAAGCAAATTAGCGCCAATAATTGGCTTCTTAACAAGCAATTATTGGCACTAAGTAGGTTTAATGAGAACTTATGCACAAATTTAGGCTCGGGATCCACGCAAGTCAAAAAAGGGGGTGCAGAAATGGGAGGGTCAGGGGCAGAATGGGGACTTTCCTAGCATTTATGTGCATTATTATAGAATACAGGGATACATGCCAAATTTAATTGAAATATATTTTATTAAGATTGTCTTATCTTACTTATGTGTCTGTTCCAAATTACAAATTATTATCCCCCATGCAGAACAGACCCTCAATCCCATTCCCCTGTGGCCAAGCCATAGAAACAGATGCATTGCTGGTAGAACAAGCACGGCACATACAGCGACTATAGGGTTAAGGTATTTGAAATTGCTGAGTATACTCGAGGGGCTAGAGTGTTAATGTATGGGGATCAAAGAGAAAAGAATCTCTTTTTTGTCTTTTACACTTTTTGAGTCTACTGACAAGCGCTATATATGTTGCAGCTCATAGAGCTGATTACATCACTGAATCAGGGTCGGTGGTTCCTCATAAAGAATACAACACGTCCCCATCAATGAAGCCTTATGAGGAATAATCCAGAGATTTGAGTGCCTTCTGCTATATCATAACATTACCCAATAAACAATGTTCAGGAATAGCTGTCCAATTGGATATGATAAATAGTTGCAAGTGTAGACCAGACTGTTGTCCGAAAATGGTGAATCTGTAGACAATCCCAGATACAGTGTTTGTATGATGCTGACTGTGCTCCACATTAGAGACAGGTCCCATCAGATGGGAGACCTATCTTTCTGGCTCTGGATGGGTGAATATTCATCTGTAATAAGAATTTATAGTGCAGTTCCTCCAGAGAGACACTTTCTGTCAACTAGGACCCTACATCAAACAAAGTAGCTGATCGGAAGAGTAGGATCCAAAATCTGTTATCTGTAGTTGAACAATCCTTTGCAATAATTCAGGGACTAGAATTTTTTTGGTAACTTTCATAATAACGCCCCATAAGACGCCTTTTAACTGCAGAGAGAGGCCAACACTCAACAAAAAAGGGACTCTGAGAAGTCTGATAGATATTTAAGGGGGCATACATAATGAGAAAGCTGCATATAAGCATACCAATAATTGGATACTAATAAGTAAGGTTTCCCATACAGAGTGCAATGAACCAAGACCCACCGCCCCTGCCGATCAGTATGAGATTTACACTCCACATAGGGAATATAGCAGTACCTGCTCTATGAGATACAGGGGCTGTCAAGTAGTAACAGGAGCCCACATACTCCCTGTGTAATTTGCTATGTTCATTATTTTCTCCGAGGACAAGCAGGCTGCTTGTTCTCACTGATGGGTGACGTCCACGGCAGCCCCTCCAATCGGAAACTTCACTAGCAAAGTCCTTTGCTAGCCCTCGCGCGCCCGCGCGCACCGCGCATGCGCGGCCGTCTTCCCTGCCCGAAACCGGCTCGAGCCGGCCAGTCTTCTTTTGTCCGCACTCGGTACGGTCGTGTTTTCGCCGTGTCGAGCCCCGGAAAGTCGACCTCGCCCGTCCAAATTATTTTTGAGCGTGTTTTTTTCCTTCGGGAAAGCTTTGTTTCAGTCGGGAAGTGCTCCGGAAACCCTCCGCCGGGTTTCGTGTCAATCCTCCCCGTACTTCCAGCTTTTTGCCCCGGTAAGTTTTCTTTCGTCGTCGGGGTAGGCCTCTTTTCGGCCTCGGTCGAGATTTTTTCTCCCTCTAAATTTTGGTGCTTCAAATTTCGCCATTTCGGCTTTTGATTTCGCCGGCGTGATTTTTCCGCCCATGACATCGAAGCCTTCCAGCGGCTTCAAGAAGTGCACCCAGTGCGCCCGGGTTATCTCGCTCACTGATCGACACTCGTCGTGTCTTCAGTGTCTGGGGGCCGAGCACCGCCCTCAGAACTGCAGTCTGTGTTCCCTGCTTCAAAGGCGGACTCAGGTAGCGAGACTAGCCCAGTGGAACGTGTTGTTCTCGGGCTCTTCGTCGGCATCGGCACCGGGATCTTCGAGTGCATCGACGTCGTCAGCGTCCAGACCATCTTCCTCGGCCGCCCCTGCATCGAGTGCATCGAGGCATCGGGCCTCTGCATCGGCGCCGAGACATCGGATAGCTGCATCGACGTCGGTGGTACCAGGACCTCGTCTGCTGATGTCGTCGGACGGTGGTGCATCGGGTGGAGTGCAGGTGAGGGCTGTCCATTCCCCTGCTGGTGGCGGTGAGCCCTCGGGTGGGTCTCCTCCTACCCTGAGGGCTCCTGCGGTACAGCCCCCCCGAGATCGACCTTCTTCAGTCTCAGCCCCGAGGAAGCGACGGATGGATTCGACGTCCTCCTCGTCGGTGCCGGGGAGCTCCGGTGACATGCTTCGGAAGAAATCGAAGAAGCATCGACACCGGTCTCCTCCCCGTGTCGGCACCGAGAGCTCTGGGTCGCCGAGGGATTCGGCACCCAGCAGGCATCGGCACCGAGAGGACCGCTCACCCTCTGTTCAGGAGGTGTCGATGCGCTCCGCTCTGGACAGCCCGGAACAGCCTCCACGCCCGGAACAGGTACTGACGTCGACGCCTGCATCGACCTCCATGCCTTTCTCTGCAGCCGCTCTGAACGAGAGCCTCCGGGCCGTTCTCCCAGAGATTCTGGGGGAGCTGTTGCGCCCTACCCCTCCGGTACCGGCGGTGCTTGCGCCTCCGGTGCCGTCGAGCGTGGCGCCGGCTGGCCCATCGCCCGGGGTGAGGTCCCCGACGTCGGTACCGCATGCGGTGCCGACTGCGGCCACCTCCCAGGAAGGCTCCCCGACTACGTCGGCGGAGGGAGCTTCGCCGATGCGGGCGAGGGAGTCTACCTCTCGACGCCCCCATCGTGGACGTGGCTCCACGGAGTCGAGCCGGGCGCGGTTGCAGACGCAGGTCCGTGAACTTGTGTCTGACACCGAGGGTGAGGCCTCGTGGGAAGAAGAAGAGGATCCCAGATATTTCTCTGACGAGGAGTCTGAGGGTCTTCCTTCTGATCCCACTCCCTCTCCTGAAAGACAGCTTTCTCCTCCCGAGAGTCTGTCTTTTGCTTCCTTTGTCCGGGAGATGTCTACGGCCATCCCCTTCCCGGTGGTTGTGGAGGACGAGCCCAGGGCTGAAATGTTTGAGCTCCTAGACTATCCTTCTCCACCTAAGGAAGCGTCCACGGTTCCCTTGCATCATGTCCTAAAAAAGACATTGCTTGCGAACTGGACGAAACCGCTAACTAATCCCCACATCCCCAAGAAGATCGAGTCCCAGTACCGGATCCATGGGGACCCAGAGCTGATGCGCACCCAGTTGCCTCACGACTCTGGAGTTGTGGATCTGGCCCTAAAGAAGGCTAAGAGTTCTAGAGAGCATGCTTCGGCGCCCCCGGGCAAAGACTCTAGAACCTTAGACTCCTTTGGGAGGAAGGCCTACCATTCCTCTATGCTCGTGGCCAAAATTCAGTCTTACCAGCTCTACACGAGCATACACATGCGGAATAATGTGCGGCAGTTGGCGGGCTTGGTTGATGCTCTTCCCCCTGAGCAAGCCAAGCCTTTTCAGGAGGTGGTCAGGCAGCTGAAGGCGTGCAGAAAATTCCTGGCCAGAGGAGTTTATGACACTTTTGATGTTGCGTCCAGGGCCGCTGCTCAAGGTGTGGTGATGCGCAGGCTCTCATGGCTGCGTGCCGCCGACCTGGAGAATAGAATCCAGCAGCGGATTGCGGACTCGCCTTGCCGTGCGGATAACATTTTTGGCGAAAAAGTCAAACAGGTGGTAGAGTCTCTCCACCAGCGGGACACCGCATTCGACAAGTTCGCCCGCCGGCAGCCTTCAGCTTCTACCTCTACAGGTAGACGATTTTTCGGGGGAAGGAAGACTGTTCCCTATACTTCTGGCAAGCGTAGGTACAATCCTCCTTCCCGACAGCCTGCGGCCCAGGCTAAGCCCCAGCGCGCTCGCTCTCGTCAGCAGCGTGCGCCTCAGCAAGGCCCCGCGGCTCCCCAGCAAAAGCAAGGGGCGAGCTTTTGACTGGCTCCAGCAGAGCATAGCCGACATCCAAGTGTCAGTGCCGGGCGACCTGCCAGTCGGAGGGAGGTTGAAAGCTTTTCACCAAAGGTGGCCTCTCATAACCTCCGATCAGTGGGTTCTTCAAATAGTCCGGCAAGGATACACCCTCAATTTGGCCTCAAAACCTCCAAATTGCCCACCGGGAGCTCAGTCCTACAGCTTCCAGCACAAGCAGGTACTTGCAGAGGAACTCTCCGCCCTTCTCAGCGCCAATGCGGTCGAGCCCGTGCCATCCGGGCAAGAAGGGCTGGGATTCTATTCCAGGTACTTCCTTGTGGAAAAGAAAACAGGGGGGATGCGTCCCATCCTAGACCTAAGGGCCCTGAACAAATATCTCGTAAAAGAAAAGTTCAGGATGCTTTCCCTGGGTACCCTTCTCCCCATGATTCAGCAAAACGATTGGCTATGCTCTCTGGACTTGAAGGATGCCTACACACACATCCCGATACTGCCAGCTCACAGACAGTATCTGCGATTTCAGCTGGGCACACACCACTTCCAGTACTGTGTGCTACCCTTTGGGCTCGCCTCTGCGCCCAGGGTGTTCACAAAGTGCCTAGCTGTGGTAGCAGCGGCGCTTCGCAGGCTGGGGGTGCACGTGTTCCCATATCTCGACGATTGGCTGGTGAAGAACACATCCGAGGCAGGAGCCCTGCAGTCCATGCAGATGACTATTCGCCTCCTGGAGCTACTGGGGTTTGTGATAAATTACCCAAAGTCCCATCTTCTCCCAGTGCAGAAACTCGAATTCATCGGAGCCCTGCTGGATTCTCGGACGGCTCGCGCCTATCTCCCAGAGACGAGGGCCAACAACCTGTTGTCCCTCGTCTCACGGGTGCGAGCGTCCCAGCAGATCACAGCTCGGCAGATGTTGAGATTGCTGGGCCATATGGCCTCCACAGTTCATGTGACTCCCATGGCCCGCCTTCACATGAGATCTGCTCAATGGACCCTAGCCTCCCAGTGGTATCAGGCCGCTGGGGGTCTAGAGGACGTGATCCACCTGTCCACGAGTTTTCTCGAATCCCTGTTGTGGTGGACGATTTGCTCCAATTTGACTCTGGGACGTCCCTTCCAAATTCCTCAGCCACAAAAAGTGCTGACCACGGATGCGTCTCTCCTGGGATGGGGAGCTCATGTCGATGGGCTTCACACCCAAGGAAAGTGGTCCCTCCAAGAACGCGATCTACAGATCAATCTTCTGGAGTTGCGAGCGATCTGGAACGCTCTGAAGGCTTTCAGAGATCGGCTGTCCCACCAAATTATCCAAATTCAGACAGACAATCAGGTTGCCATGTACTATGTCAACAAGCAGGGGGGCACCGGATCTCGCCCCCTGTGTCAGGAAGCCGTCAGCATGTGGCTCTGGGCTCGCCGTCAAGGCATGGTGCTCCAAGCCACATATCTGGCAGGCGTAAACAACAGTCTGGCCGACAGGTTGAGCAGGATTATGCAACCTCACGAGTGGTCGCTCAGTTCCCGTGTGGTACGACAGATCTTCCAGGTGTGGGGCACCCCCTTGGTAGATCTCTTCGCATCTCGAGTGAACCACAAAGTCCCTCAGTTCTGTTCCAGGCTTCAGGCCCACGGCAGACTGGCATCGGATGCCTTCCTCCTGGATTGGGGGGAGGGCCTGCTGTATGCTTATCCTCCCATCCCTCTGGTGGGGAAGACTTTGTTGAAACTCAAGCAAGACCGAGGCACCATGATTCTGATTGCTCCTTTTTGGCCGCGTCAGATCTGGTTCCCTCTTCTTCTGGAGTTATCCTCCGAAGAACCGTGGAGATTGGAGTGTTTTCCGACCCTTATCTCGCAGGACGAAGGGGCTCTTCTGCATCCCAACCTCCGGTCTCTGGCTCTCACGGCCTGGATGTTGAGGGCGTAGACTTTGCCTCTTTGGGTCTGTCACAGGGTGTCTCCCGCATCTTGCTTGCTTCCAGGAAAGACTCCACTAAGAGAAGTTACTTCTTTCATTGGAGGAGGTTTGCCGTCTGGTGTGACAGCAAGGCCCTAGATCCTCGCTCTTGTCCTACACAGACCCTGCTTGAATACCTTCTGCACTTGTCTGAGTCTGGTCTCAAGACCAACTCTGTCAGGGTTCACCTTAGTGCAATCAGTGCATACCATTACCAAGTGGAAGGTAAGCCGATCTCAGGACAGCCTTTAGTTGTTCGCTTCATGAGAGGCTTGCTTTTGTCAAAGCCCCCTGTCAAGCCTCCTACAGTGTCATGGGATCTCAATGTCGTTCTCACCCAGCTGATGAAACCTCCTTTTGAGCCACTGAATTCCTGCCATCCGAAGTACTTGACCTGGAAGGTCATTTTCTTGGTGGCAGTTACTTCGGCTCGTAGAGTCAGTGAGCTTCAGGCCCTGGTAGCCCAGGCCCCTTACACTAAATTTCATCACAACAGAGTAGTCCTCCGCACTCACCCTAAGTTTCTGCCAAAGGTCGTGTCGGAGTTCCATCTGAACCAGTCAATTGTCTTGCCAACATTCTTTCCCCGTCCTCATTCCTGCCCTGCTGAACGTCAGCTGCACACATTGGACTGCAAGAGAGCATTGGCCTTCTACCTGGAGCGGACACAGCCCCACAGACAGTCCGCCCAATTGTTTGTTTCTTTTGATCCCAATAGGAGGGGAGTGGCTGTAGGGAAACGCACCATATCCAATTAGCTAGCAGATTGCATTTCCTTCACTTACGCCCAGGCGGGGCTGGCTCTTGAGGGTCATGTCACGGCTCATAATGTTAGAGCCATGGCTGCGTCGGTAGCCCACTTGAAGTCAGCCTCCATTGAAGAAATTTGCAAAGCTGCGACGTGGTCATCTGTCCACACATTCACATCTCATTACTGCCTGCAGCAGGATACCCGACGCGACAGTCGGTTCGGGCAGTCAGTTCTTCAGAACCTGTTTGGGCTTTAGGATCCAACTCCACCCCCCGAGGGCCCTGTTTGTTCTGTTCCAGGCTACACTCTCAGTTAGTTGGTAAATTTTTTAGGTCAATCTCAGTTATGTCCTCGCCGTTGCGAGGCCCAATTGACCATGGTTGTTGTTTTGAGTGAGCCTGGGGGCTAGGGATACCCCATCAGTGAGAACAAGCAGCCTGCTTGTCCTCGGAGAAAGCGAATGCTACATACCTGTAGAAGGTATTCTCCGAGGACAGCAGGCTGATTGTTCTCACAAACCCGCCCGCCTCCCCTTTGGAGTTGTGTCTTCCCTTGAACTGTATTGTCTTGCTACATACTGGACTGGCCGGCTCGAGCCGGTTTCGGGCGGGAAGACGGCCGCGCATGCGCGGTGCGCGCGGGCGCGCGAGGGCTAGCAAAGGACTTTGCTAGTGAAGTTTCCGATTGGAGGGGCTGCCGTGGACGTCACCCATCAGTGAGAACAATCAGCCTGCTGTCCTCGGAGAATACCTTCTACAGGTATGTAGCATTCGCTATTGAGGTGGGTCTTCTGGAGCATTGCTGTCTCCGCCCCTTGATATTTTAAATCTGTCAATATCTTTTCCTTTTATTGGGGAACTTAACCCACCAACATTCCACATATTCACCTTATGTTCAGTCATGGAAAAAAAAAATCAATACATACCCATCCATAAATGCAAAAAAGGTAACTGTTGTAAAGCTATAAAAGGTATCTAAACAAATCCTAACCAATACAACCCCCCTTCCTCCTCCTCCTAACAAAGTAAATAATTTCTGTAAGTACAGTAAAAAAAACATACAAGCCATTTCTCTCTTGTAATATTCCTCACTTCATGTTCAGAAGAGAACACTGGTGTTTACTTCAAATAGAAAATTTGTAATCCAACTAAGAGGATCAAGTTGCTGTACTCGGAACTCCAGCCTAATCCAGAGACTGATGTTTAAGAAGATTTTGATGCTCAGGGACCCGCTGCCAGCAGGGTGTGGGGGAAGGAACCTCATTCCCTACCTTTGATTCTGGATGGTTCTACAGGCCCACTTTCCTCAGTATAGCCTGACCATCGCCTACAGTTTTAATAAGGTGGTTTTTTCCTCCAAGAAAGAATGTCATCCTAAAGGAAAAGAGCCATTTATAATGGATCCTTTCTCTGCGCAAGAGAAAGTTGACATCCTGGATTTCTCTATGCTTTTGGAGAGTAGTTACAGACAAGTCTTGACAGATTTCCACTCGTGTGCCGTTATACAAAATCGGGCCTTTCTTGGTGCATTTTGGAGAATCCGCTCCTTCAATAAAAAGGAGTGAAAGCATACCAGCAAGTCATATGGTCATTTGGAGCGCTGAGGACCCAAATCCCAATATGCGGACTCCAGGGTGTTCTTCTCCTCAGGTGTTGAATTCTTTGGAATGCAAGCCCAAATTAATTTGCAAATCTCGTGCACTACCAGGTCACAGCACTCATCCCACTCTGGGACATCCTGAAACCAGAGGTTATCAAGTTGGGCTCCGTTCTACAAGTCGTCGTTTTTTTTCTACCAGAGCTGCTATTTGCACTTTGTGTGTCTCCTCCAAGCCCGTAATCTCCTTGAAACAAAGCGTTTGTTCATCCAGTTGCTGCTCTACCTCTGCAACACAAGGTCCTCTAACCCACTGTGCAGATCCTGTATGAGGCTCCACGGCTCTGCCATGTGAGCTGTGGAGTCTGCCTGTAAATGGTGCTTCAAGTCCCAAAGCAACAGTTGTAAGTATCACTTCGTGAGTGGTTCCTCTATTGCTATCGAATTGCCCTCTAGTAAGTATGCAGAAGCTACTGTATCATCCTGTGCTCTGCTAACATTTTCCAGGTCTATCATGCCCCATGTGCTACTCAACTCGGTGTGGGCTTCAGCTGAGACACATCTTATCAAACAAACCAGATAGTGATAAGAAAGCCCCAAGTTTTTGTGTGATTTTGTGAGGTTTAGTGCTCGGTTAAAAATGAATATTGCAGGACTTGATCAGAGCTCCCGGTTTACCCTGCCATATTGCCGATGATGTCACAGGAAGTTTGATACGTGCCCAATTTAGGTGTGTACATTTGCACAACATTTCAGTTGGGGCAAACGGCCATGCTTAAAGTTAGACGCGATCCCTGGTCATAAGTGCTATTCTATAAACCATGCCCAACTTTAACCATGGCTTATAGAATAGCGCTTTTCTCAGCGCTGATTTTTTTTTGGCGCCATATTTAGAATTCAGTCCTAAGTGCATAATTGACACGGACATTTACGTTCATCTTGCCTAAAATTATCAATAGCTAATCATAAAGACACCTTCTTTGTGGAATTCTCTTCCACAAATGTTGAGGGGAGTACAGTCTTTGTTTCAATTTAAACGCCATTTGGTTTTTGATGTTGCCCTATTAGGGGGGATTGGGCCTAGACCTGTTCAGGCATTGTGTCGTTTGCCTGTATGTGAGCGGTTCTGTCCTTTCTTTTTATTGGAGTTCTTTTCTGATTTCATTTTATGGAATAGGCTCCAAAAAGACATGTTCTTTGGCACCTAAAGCTAGGCACTCATTTTTAGAATTACCCTCATCCTATGTTGCCTGCATAAAATAAACACAATTTAGTGCCTTTATGTTAGGTGGCCTTTTATAGAATTATTTTTGGCATATTTATTATCAGCCAGTTTGGTAGTATTTGGCTTTCCACACAATCTCCATTTCAGCTTGACAGACAGACAAATATTTTTATGATGTTTTAAAAATGGCAGTTTAGCTGGCAAGGTCTGGCAGGGACATTGAAACAATAGGAATTGTTTTCTACATTCTTGGCTCCATATAATTTATAAATTTTGTTTTCAAAAGAGTAGAACTGTATTGGACACATAACATGTCTTCATTTCACATGTTTTCATAACAGGAGAATCAAGACAAACAATGTAAAAGCTTCTAACAAATGTCTATATTGCTTTACACGGTGGTTCTTAGCCCAGTCTTCGAGACCAGTGGCATAGCCAGATACCAAATTTGGGCACAAAAACCTCACCACCACCTGGTATCTCTCTCCCCTCCCCCAAAGTCAATCTGGCATTTCTCAACTCCTCCCCTTTCCTTGCAGGTGATCTGGTGCCTCTCAACCTTGTTCATGTGCCATTTAAACATTTCAGTTCTTCGCTGGCATTGAGCAGAGATTCATACATGCTGCTGCACTAGACTCAGAGCATTTCCTCTGGTGCAACTTCCTGTTTCCAGAGGGAAGGCTCTGGGGCCAATGTGAGCAGTGTGTAGAAGTCGCTGTTCACTGCTGGTGAATAACTGAAGTGTTTAAAAGGTACATGGGAGTTGGGGTGAAGGGTGACAGATAGATCACCTGCAGGAGAGGGGAGGGAGAGATACTGAGAGTTTTCAACTGGTGGGGTATGGACAACCCCACCAACCACATCACAGACGCCCACCCAGGGCTACGTCACTGCTTGGGATACACTTAGCCAGTCAGGTTATCAGGATATTCACAATGAATACATGAGTAAGCTCTTTGAGCAGGGACTGCCTTTTTGTGTATGGTGTACAGCGCTACGTATGCCTTGTAGCGCTATAGAAATGATAAATAGTAGTAGTAGTAGATAGATGTGCACCTAATGAAGACAGTGCATGTACATTTATCTCATGCCTATATGCTGAAAATCCAACTGACTGGGTGTGTCCGAGGACTGGGTTAAATAGCCCTGCTTTAATATGACAAAATCTCTCAGATTCTAGAAACAGCTCTGAATCAAACAGTAGAAGAAGAAATATTAAACACTGCAATATTTCTTCTGAAATAATTCATATTATTTCAATGTAAAAATATTATTGTTTTTAAAATTAAGAACAATAATAGATGGCATAATGAATTTGGATGAAAAATGCTCACTTATGAAGAAAAGAAAAATTAAAACCTTATGTACAGCAATAAGCCACCAGAGGGTGTAAGGTGCTTATGTTAATTCAAATTTCAATAGATTTTCTGCTATTTCTGTAATACGGTGTCCAGAGTGTAACATGTGTGATTTGTTGTTACTATGGAAACAGACAAAAACAAAGGGTAAATATGCTGACAATGGCAAAAGACAATTTCAATTTTCACCCTAACCTAAATGTCACAAGATTTTAACACTGTATGTGATAGTGCATCTGTAGCCCTGTGCTATGAGCCAACTTCCTTAAAGTCTTTAGAATACAAGAACTTCATTATTTCCTTATGGAAACACAGCACGTACATTGATACAGACACTGTGATACATTGTAAGAAGGCCTAGCTTGATGGGATACCAATAAAAGCCTTCTTTTTCCTCATTTTTTTTTTAAAGGAGCAGCTGTATTCTTCAAATATGAATAATTCATATGTTGTGTCTGTCTGTCTTTGGTCTAGAAAAACTAACATCAACAATTTTTTAAATTAGAAAGTAGATTTGATTTTGCTGTTGCAGACCTTAATCAGAACTTGCTTAGATTTCAAAGATTCATCAGATTTCTCTGTATATACTTACCAGCCATTAAAAGCATTTATACTGAACGTCTGCCTAAATAGACTGAAATGATTGAATTCATTTCAGGAGAGTGAGGAGGATAATTTTATGCATGTAAAAATACACAATTAACTTTCTGTGTTTGGACTTTGCTTAATTTTCTAAGGGGCCCTTTTACTAAGCTGCGTAAGGTGCTAATGTATATCTAATGTAGTTTAAAATGGTATACTGCAGGAAAATATATGGTAATTTTTTGAGGGGGAATGTCAGGGGCAGAGGGTGGGCATTCCTGTGCTAACTAGTTAGTGTAGCTGCGCTAATGCTACAGATAGTGCATGAACCCTTACTGCATCAAAATGGGTGTCAGCAATGGTAGATGAAGTAATTCGACAAAATGGCCACACACCAATGGTAATATTAGCTCATTAGCAAACACAGTGGATAGAAGGACCAGATTTTATTATGGAAAATCCAATTAAAATTATGTTCAACATGGCCAAATTAGCACACACAATTTTTGGCAACTTTTATAGAATTACGGGGATAGTGTGCAATGGTTAGTGTGCACTAAATGCTGCTCAGCCCTTATATACCTATGGCTGCATGGCACTTAATGCACACACTAATTTCTTAGACTGCACTACTACTACTACTACTACTACTACTATTTAACATTTCTAAAGCGCTACTAGGGTTACGCAGCGCTGTACAATTTAACATAGAAGGACAGTTCCTGCTCAAAGAGCTTACAATCTAATGGACAAATGGACAGACAGTCAAGTAGGGGCAGTCAAATTGGGGCAGTCTAGAAAGGTATAAAGGTTAGGTGCCGAACGCAACATTGAAGAGGTGGGCTTTGAACAAGGATTTGAAGATGGGTAGGGAGGGGGCATGGCGTAGGGGCTCAGGAAGTTTATTCCAAGCATAGGGTGAGGCGAGGCAGAATGGGCGGAGCCTGGAGTTGGCGGTGGTGGAGAAGGGTACTAAGAGGAGGGTATTGTCCTGTGAGCGGAGGTTTCGGCCGGGAACGTAAGGGGAGACGAGGGTAGAGAGGTAATGAGGGGCTGCAGACTGAGTGCATTTGTAGGTAAGAAGGAGAAGCTTGAACTGTATGCGGTATCTGATCGGAAGCCAGTGAAGTGACCTGAGGAGAGGGGTGATATGAGTATATCGGTTCAGGCGGAATATAAGACGTGCAGCAGAGTTCTGAATGGATTGAAGGGGGGATAGATGGTTAAGTGGGAGGCCAGTGAAAAGTAGGTTGCAGTAGTCAAGGCGAGAGGTAATGAGAGCATGGATGAGAGTTCGGGTGGTGTGCTCAGAGAGGAAAGGGTGAATTTTGCTGATGATAAAGAGGAAGAAGCGACAGGTCTTGGCTGTCTGCTGAATATGAGCAGAGAAGGAGAGGGAGGAGTCGAAGATGACTCTGAGGTTGCGGGCAGATGAGACGGGGAGGATGAGGGTGTTATCAACTGAGATCCAGAGCGGAGGAAGAGGAGAAGTGGGTTTTGGTGGAAAGACGATAAGCTCGGTCTTGGCCATGTTCAGTTTCAGGTGGTGGTTGGACATCCATGCAGCAATGTCGGATAAGCAGGCCGATACCTTGGCCTGGGTCTCCACAGTGATGTCTGGTGTGGAAAGATACAGCTGGGTTTCATCAGCATAAAGATGATACTGGAAACCATGAAATGAGATTAGGGAGCCCAGGGAAGAGATGTAGATTGAAAAAGAAGGGGTCCAAGGACAGATCCCTGGGGAACTTCAACAGAGAGCAGAATGGGGGTGGAGGAGGATCCATGAGAGTGTACTCTGAAGGTGCGTTGGGAGAGATAGGAGGAGAACCAGGATAGGACAGAGTCCTGGAACCCAAATGAGGACAGTGTGGCAAGAAGTAAATCATGATTGACAGTGTCAAAAGCGGCGGATAGATCGAGGAGGATGAGGATGGAGTAGTGGCCTCTGGATTTGGCAAGGAACAGGTCATTACAGACTTTAGAGAGTGCTGTTTCTGTCGAGTGTAGAGGGCAAAAGACGGATTGAAGTGGATCGAGGATGGCCTGAGAGGAGAGAAAATCAAGGCAGCGGCTGTGAACGGCATGCTCAAGTATTTTGGAGAGGAAGGGTAGGAGGGAGATGGGGCGGTAGTTGGAGGGACAGGTAGGGTCAAGTGATGGTTTTTTGATGAGAGGTGTGACTATGGCGCGCTTGAAGATGTCGGGGACAGTTGCAGTGGAGAGAGAGAGGTTGACGATATGACAGATGGAGGGGGTGACAGTATGAGAGATGGTGTTAAGTAGGTTGGTGGGGATGGGATCAGAGGAACAAGTTGTGCATTTCGAGGAGGAAAGAAGGCGGGTGGTTTCCTCCTCGGTGATATCAGGAAAGGAGGAGAAAGAGTTGGTTGGTTGGTTGAGGGAGAGGTTTGAAGGGTGAAGAGGAGGAGGTGGCTTGGTAGTGAATTCAAGGTTGATCTTTTGCACCTTGTCGTGGAAGTAGTCAGCCAGTGATTGAAGAGAGAGTGAGGGGGGGTGGGAGCGGAGGGCACTTTGAGGAGGGAGTTAAGGGTGGCGAAGAGACGACAAGGGTTGGAGCTGAGAGAATTGGTCAATTGGGTGTAGTCCTGTTTGGCAAGGAATAGGGAGGACTGGAAGGAGGATAGCATGAATTTGTAATGAAGGAAATCTGAATAGGTGCAAGATTTCCTCCAGAGGCGTTCAGCAGATTGGGCGCAGGAGCGAAGGTAATGGATGCAAGGGGTCAACCAGGGCTGGGGATTAGTACGCCTTGTGGGACGGGAAATGGATGGTGCGAGGGTGTCCAGAGCAGAGGAGAGAGTGGCATTGTAAGCGGAGACAGCCTTGTCGACAGACTCAGAGGACATGATGGAGGGGAGGAGATTAGAAATACTAAATCCTTTAGTGCACCTTAGTAATAGGACCCCAGTGTTATTTAATAGCATGTGCTATTTATCAATAGGATCACTATTGAAAATAAAGGGCACGATATTTAGACCATGGGAGGTAGCTTGATCTCACAGTTTCAAATTCCATGAACTTCTGCCATGGCGTGACTCAAGCTTGCAGAGAGCCAAGTCATGGTGGGGAAGCAGGAATCCCACTGTTTCTTCTGCACCCGAAGACAAGTGAGGGAAAAGAAACTAGGTGAATGTTGGGAGATATGTGAGCGAGAGAGACTGGGTGAAGGCTAGGGAGTTACATGAGAAAGAGCAAGACTGAGTGACAGCTGGAGAGGGGATGATGCACTGCCGTATTTTACCAGTATTTGACAAAACATGGCAAAATATGATGGTTCATGTTTTGGCCCTCCAGTGTCACAAAATATAAAATGTGGCCCTGACAGAAAAAGGTTGTACAAGCCTGATCTAGGACCTGATGATCATTCACTATAACATCAAAAACACTTTTCAATGTCTGATCTTCAAATCGGAAGATGGGCTTCCTTCTCCCAGGGTCATCCAAATCGGCATAATCAAAAGCAGATTTTGGGCGTCTCCAACTGCTTTCCATCGCGGGGATGACCAAAGTTCCCGGGGGTGTGTCGGAAGCATAGCAAATTTGGGACTGGGGTGTGCTTAACACATGGGCGTCCTCGGCCGATAATGAAGAAAAGAAGGGTGTCCCTGATGAACACTTGGCCGACTTTACTTGGTCCATTGTTTCTTGTGATCAAACCTCAAAAAGGTGCCTGAACTGACCAGATGACCACCGGAGGGAATCGGGGATGACCTCCCCTTACTCCCCCAGTGGTCACTAACTCCCACCCTAAAAATATTTTTTTTCAGCATCTATGCCAGACTCAAATGTCATACCCAGTTCCCTAAGAGCAGTAAGCAGGTCCCTGGAGCAGTTTTAGTGGGTATTGCAGTGCACTTTAGGCAGGCAGACCCAGGTCCATCCCCCCCCCACC
Organism: Microcaecilia unicolor; assembly: GCF_901765095.1. Taxonomy (NCBI): domain Eukaryota; kingdom Metazoa; phylum Chordata; class Amphibia; order Gymnophiona; family Siphonopidae; genus Microcaecilia; species Microcaecilia unicolor. Next base: position 576,907,142 of record NC_044031.1, read on the forward strand.
TGTTACATTTGTGGTGGTAAATTCGAGCCCTTTAAAACCCACCACAAACCCACTGTACCCACATGTAGGTGCCCCCCTTCACCCCTTAGGGCTAAGGTAGTGTTGTATAGTTGTGGGGAGTGGGTTTTGGTGGGGGGGTTGGGGGCTCAGCATACAAGGTAAGGGAGCTATGCACCTGGGAGCAATTTATGAAGTCCACTGCAGTGCCCTCTAGGGTGCCCGGTTGGTGTCCTGGCATGTCAGGGGGACCAGTTCATTACGAATGCTGGCTCCTCCCATGACCAAATGACTTGGATTTGGTCGTTTCTGAGATGGGTGTCCTCAGTTTCCATTATCGTCAAAAACCAGGGACGACCATCTCTAAGGTTGACCTAAATGTTGAGATTTGGGCGTCCCCGACCATATTATCGAAACAAAAGATGGACGCCCATCTTGTTTCAATAATACGGGTTTCCCCACCCCTTTGTGGGGATGTCCTGCGAGGATGCCCTCAGGAAAACATGGGCACCCCGTTCGATTATGCCCCTCATTGTGTTGACATTGTAAGTAGTATACTATCCAGCTTATAATTGAAAAAGAAAAACGCCTATATTGCGACCCAAATCGGGAGATAGACGTTTATCTCACAAAAACGAATAAAGCGGTATAATCGAAAGCCGAATTTGGACGCTTTCAACTGCACTCTGTCGCGGATGCGGACAAAGTTGATGGGGGCGTGTCAAAGGCGTGGTTAAGGCGGAACTGGGGCATGGTTATCGGCCGATCAGAGATAGGCGCCTTTCGCCGATAATGGAAAAAAAATATGCGTTTTTAGCGAGAATTTAGGGCACTTTTCCTGGACCATATTTTTCCACAAATAGGGCCCCAAAAAGTGCCCTAAATGACCAGATAACCACTGGAGGGATTCGGGGATGACCTCCCTTGACTCCCCCAGTGGTCACAAACCCCCTCCCACCACAAAAATATGCCGTTTCACAACTTTTTATGTTCACCCTCAAATGTCATACCCACCTCCCTGGCAGCAGTATGCAGGTCACTGAGCAGTTATTAGGGGGTGCAGTGTACGTCAGGCAGGTAGACCCAGGCCCATCCCCCCCACCTGTTACACTTGTGCTGGTAAATGGGAGCCCTCCACACTGCCCCCCAAACCCACTGTACCCACATGTAGGTGCCCCCTTTCACCCCTTAGGGCTATAATAATGGTGTAGACTTGTGGGTGGTGGGTTTTGAGGGGGATTTGGGGGGCTCAACACACAAGGGAAGGGTGCTATGCACCTGGGAGCTCTTTTACCTTTTTTTTTTTTTGTAAAAGTGCCCCCTAGGGTGCCCGGTTGGTGTCCTGGCATGTGAGGGGGACCAGTGCACTACGACTCCTGGTCCCTCCCACGAACAAATGCCTTGGATTTATTCGTTTTTGATCTGGGCGCTTTCATTTTCCATTATCGCTGAAAAAAAAAAACGCCCAGCTCACAAATTGTCAAATAAAACATGGATGTCTATTTTTTCCCAAAATACGGTTCGGACCGCCCCTTCACGGACCCGTTCTTGGAGATAAACGCCCATGGAGATAGACGTTTTCGTTCGATTATGCCCCTCTCTGTTATTCTTTGCATTGTTATTTGAATATTTTTACTGCTGTAATTGTCTAATACTTATGTTAGATTTATTCTTACTGTACACCGCCTTGAGTGAATTCTTTCAAAAAGACGGTAAATAAATCCTAATAAATAAATAAATAAATAAATAAATAAAAGTGTTATAAGCATCAGGTTCTGTATCACTCTCTCCCATTTGGATTCTGTTAACAGCTGCTTGAACAGTTCTCATCCTCCCATCCTGTCTTCGCTACAGTTAGACCATCTTCAGTCTATCTTTAAGTGCTATATTCTAGGTAAGGTCTCAGCAATGACCTTACAAAGACTTTATTGCCTCATTTTTTTTCTGCTGGTTGTGCCTTTCCACAATATCCCTCTAGCTCTGGCCATTACATTAACATAATTTTACAATCTCAAGATCAGACACTATCACTCCGAAATCCCTCTCCAGTTTGGTGCATATCAGTTTCTCACCCTCATTGTATAGTGCTTCCTTGGATTTTTTCACCCTAAATTAATGTTTGTTTGCACTTTTTTGCATTGAATCTATACTGCAAGCAATTGTCTGCCTTTTCAGCGACTGCCATCTGCAAAATGGCAAACTTTACCTTCTAGTCCCTCCACAATATTGTTTATGAGATGATACGTTCTGATTAAAACTTCCAAATGGTATAGACATAACAGCAAGTTACTAACTATTAATCACTGATGAGGGGAGACTTTGAGTTATAAAATGTTGGCATGGTCACTGTAAAAAGACTTTTGGAGAGCTCATTCAACTTCTCATACAAGAAGTCTGTGCTTTCGTTGAATCAAGGAAGCCACATATATTTAATACTGATGCAATCCTTTATGGAGGGGGAACAGTACGTCTCCAACAGTATGAAGGTCGCTATCCAGCTTATTTTCGAAAGAGAAAGATGCCCATATTTCGACCCAAATCGGGAGATGGGTGTCTTGCTCCCGTGGGCGAACAAATTGGTATAATCGAAAGCCGATTTTGGTCATCTTCAACTGCACTCCGTCGCAGGAACGAACAAAGTTGACGGGGGCGTGTCGGAGGTATGGTGAAGGTGGGACTGGGGCGTGGTTATAGGCTGAGGAGAGATGGGTGTCTTTAGCTGATAATCGAAACAAGAAGGGCGTTTTTGATGAGAATTTGGTCCACTTTATTTGGACCCTTTTTTTTCAGGTCCCAAAAAAGTGCCCCAACTGACCAGATGACCACCGGAGGGAATCGGGGATGACCTCCCCTGACTCCCCCAGTGGTCACTAACCCCGTCCCACCAAAAAAACCCACTTTACAAACTTTTTTTTGCAGCCTGTATGCCAGCCTCAAATGCCGTACCCACCTCCATGACAGCAGAATGTGCTCTATCCTCTGACAGCCTTTCCCTGGTTGTGATGTGGCTCTTGGGTGAGTGTGACACCTTTTCTGTTATGCGCACTGCAGAGTCACATCGGCAATGCATTGTGGTGGGTGTAGGGTATTGGGCTCCGTGATTACACTAGCTTGTGTTACATGCTCACGATGTTGGTAGTTGGTAGGCTCTACTCCCATGGTGCTTTTCCCTCTGCTTACTGGGTCAGAGTGTGCCCTGTTTTGTTTCCGGTAGTCCATGAGGTAGTGGCCATTTTTGTAAGCCAGTTTTAGATCCATTTCATGGGTTAGCCACGTTACAGAACTTAGTTCTTACCTTGAATGTTGCTGAAAGAGGGCATTGTACACCATTCTGCCAGCTCGGACCTACTGCTAATCTCAGTACCAGGGAGACTCTTTGCCAGTGGGGCACAACCTCTGATCTGCAGTTAACTGTGAGTAAATGCCCGCAACCTTGGTGTCATCTTCGACTCCTCTCTCTCCTTCTCTGCGCATATCCAGCAGATAGCCAAGACCTGTCGCTTCTTCCTCTACAACATTAGCAAAATTCGCCCCTTCCTCTCTGAGCACACCACCCAAACTCTCATCCACTCTCTCATTACCTCTCGCCTTGACTACTGCAATTTACTCCTCACCGGCCTCCCACTCAGCCACCTATCCCCCCTTCAGTCCGTTCAGAACTCTGCCGCATGTCTTATCTTCCGCCTTGACCGATATACTCATATCACCCCTCTCCTCAAGTCACTTCACTGGCTTCCGATCAGATACCGCAAACAGTTCAAGCTTCTCCTACTAACCTACAAATGCACTCGATCTGCAGCCCCTCCCTACCTCTCTACCCTCATCTCCCCTTACGTCCCTACCTGTAACCTCCGCTCTCAAGACAAATCCGTCCTTTCAGTATCCTTCTCCACCACCGCCAACTCTAGGTTCCGCCCTTTCTGCCTCGCCTCACCCCATGCTTGGAACAAACTCCCTGAGCCCATACGCCAGGCCCCCTCCCTACCCATCTTCAAATCATTGCTCAAAGCCCACCTCTTCAATGTCGCTTTCGGCACCTAATCACAACACCTCTACTCAAGAAATCTAGACTACCCCAACTTGACATTTCGTCCTTTAGATTGTAAGCTCTTTGAGCAGGGACCGTCCTTAGTTATTAATTTGTACAGCGCTGCGTAACCCTAGTAGCGCTCTAGAAATGTAGTAGTAGTGGTAGTAGTAGTTATTCCAATAAAGGACGTTTTTGGAGACATTAGTCTTCAGATGTCAACTGGTGTGCCGAGGTTATACAGCAGCAACAAGTCCTAGAGGCCTGCGTGTATGCAGGTCCCTGGAGCACTTTTAGTGGGTACCACAGTGCACTTCAGGCAGGCGGACCCAGGCCCATCCTCCCTACCTGTAACACTTGTGCTGGTAAATGGGAGGCCTCCAAAACCCACTGTACCCACATGTAGGTGCCCTCTTTACCCCTAAGAGCTATGGTAGTGTTGTACATTTGTGGGTAGTGGGTTTTGGGGGTGGGGGGTTGGGGGCTCAGCACACGTGGTAAGGGACCTATGCATGTGGGATCGTTGTCTGAAGTCCACCGCACTGACCTCTAGGGTGTCCAGTTGGTGTCCTGGCATGTCAGGGGGGCGAGTGTACTACGAATCATGGCCCCTCCCATGACCAAATGGCTTGGATTGGGACGTTTTTGAGCTTGGTGTTTTTAGTTTCCATTATCGCTAAAAAAAAACAAACGCCCAGCTCGAAAACGATTAAATCCATGGTATTTTGGTCCGTACAAACCGTATTTTCGAAGCGGAAGATGGACGCCCATTTTTTTTTTTAAAATACGGTCTGTCCCACCCCATTACGTACCCATTCTCGGACATAGACACCCATGGAGATGGGCGTTCACATTCGATTATGCCCCTCCACGTTGCTTTCATGGGGCATAAAAACCTATTTCAGATAAGTCATTGTAATTGCAATTGAGAAATCCAGATTGGGATTGCTTAATTCTTGCTGTAGTTTACAAAAGGCTCAGCCAAACATGGAGTCTCTTGCATGCTCATACATAGTAGAGCACTGGAAAAAACACAGATTTTTACTGGCATGCCTAGCAGAAACAGTGATTCTAATACTCAGCATATCAATAAAAAGGGTGCTCCAATTACACAAATTTATTTTGCAGCAGCTAGGAACATTGTAGTTTCCAGACTGCAGTGTTGCAGATAGAGGACCCCAATTTATGCCTGCTCTTAACGAGCCCAGGTGTGGGATAAAGTAACCCACCTCCTACTCCTTGCTATTGCATAATCAACCTACCCACTCCTCTAAACTCCATATTACAGATAATACCACCATCTTGAACTTCTCCCTGCCCCTGACATCATTAAACATTCCTCCACCCCCTGAACCTCTTCAGCTCTTACCATAGCTCTCTCTGGTGGCTATTTGGGGGGCAGAAGTGACTCCTGGATGCTCCTACCCTGCTGGTGTCTGTGTTCAAAATGATACCTCTAACTCTCTAGCAGTTGTCTAGTGATACTATTGCTAGGGGTCAAGCTCTCAAATAAGGGCTAACCCCCTTTATTTAACAGATACCTAGCAGTAGTATCACAAGACTTCCACCAGGGGTCAGAGTGTCTTTTCAAACCCATGTGGCAATGAGGCACGAGTATCCATGGATTCCTCCTATCTTCCAGCTGCTATCAGGGATACACCATGCAAGAGCTGAGGGTGATTGTATGCAGCTAAAGGGATCAAAGAGGATCAGGAGGTGATGGGGTGATCATGTCTTTCACCTGCCCCTTTATTAAGATCCCAGATAATTGCAGTGATTAGGTGTGTCTCAGGGCAGGTGCAAAAGCTGACATACATTTTTTTTTCAAATAGATGTGTATTTCTATTATAAAATGGAATATATGTTTCTATTTTTTGGCTACACACAAACTATATCCCCCAATACATACCCTTTTAATCTCCATATCCTAGGGATGTATATGTGTAAATAATGGCTTTATAAAAATGAAATTTGCATAAGTATGTGATCTACTTGTGTAAATTTTGCTATTAACAAGTTTGAATGTTTTTTTTTAGAATGACCTCTATAGTCTGAATAACACTAAGAAGTACTATCCGAATTTAAACTTTTTACTTTGAAATTGCTATAGTAAAACAATGAAATGAATAGAGAGGGTACTACAGCATACATACAAAGTACACAAACAGAAAAGCAACACTGGGCCTTCAAGACTGAGGCAACTGAAGTTCTTTACTGACAAGTGACCCGACACGGGCCGTGTTTCTCCCTCAGGGGTCTAATGACAAGACATAAAAACATTAATATATATAAAAAAATATGTAAAAAATATAGACAGTAGTCTGAACATCAATATGATATTGTGAAATATGATAATAATGATAAAACATAAATAACAATCTAAGAATAGCATCACTGAAAATAAAACATGAATAATATATATGGATAACATATAGTTACAGCTTTAAAAAATTAATATTAAAATTATTAATAATATCATACAAAATAATGAGGAAAATGCAGCAGAAATGCAGTATCACTAAAAATTATATATAAATATAAACATACATTTAGTTCCATATATAAACAAATATAGGTACTTGTTGATTATCATATACATGACATAAATATATATCTAAAAATGAGAAAACAATGTATATAAGATGTTGTCTTTTATTTTCTTTTCCTCCATGAGGTTAATCTGCAATACAAACCAGGTTTAAATAATTCCAATGCTTGCAAATTTTGTCATGTACTTCTGTTATCCATAACCAGAACAATATTTTGACCCCATTTCAGTGGATCGAATAAAAGCAATGAGTATTTCTTGGAATAGCCTACTGCTGAGACCATTAAGAAAGCAGTGGATGCTCTTGGTGTTCTTCCAGAAGTTATTCCAAATGTTAGTTTCAGATTCACTAGCCCAAAAGGTTCAGTACTTGCTCATCTAAGCTGTAACAAATTATGAGATTCTTAGAGAAGATATTCTAGGAAAGGAGACAAGATTAATTTCAAATCCTTTTAATGTTCTCTGGCTCAAGAAAGAATGATGTAAACTCATTTTGAAAAATGTGCTATTACCCTTCATCTATCAAAGAACAATTGAGTTATCTTATTATTTATTTATTTATTTGTTTGTTTGTAACATTTATATCCCACATTATCCCAAACAAGTTTGAGTTCAATGTGACTTACAATAAACAGTATAGGATACATATCAAAGAATAATGTATAAGAAAGTAATTTGTAGTAAGAATCCAATCTTACAATAGAGTATCATAAACATATTGGGATAGCTATGGATGTTTAACATTTAGAAAATCTGTAATGAACGAGAAATTGTACATGAAGGAAAGAGAAGGTTAATGGTAAATAGAGTAATAACCAATTCAAGTAATAATTAGTTTGAGATATTGTTGTTCTTTGTGAGGGTTTGTTTGAATAGGAATGATTTGAGCATTTTGCGGAATGTAGTATATTCCTGTATAGTTCTTATTTTGGGTGCTAAGGAGTTCCAGCATTGGGTTCCTAGGTAAGTGAAGTCTGCTGAGTGGACAGTTTTGTAGATCACTTTTTTGCAATTTGGGAGGTGTAGTCTGAGATAGTTTATTGCCTCATATTTAGCATTTCTTTGAGGTAAGTTTATTAATGGAACCATATAGTCTGGAGCTGTGCCATTTAGGATTTGAAAGATACAGGTACATAATTTGAAGGTGATCATTAGACTACATAAGTACATAAGTATTGCCAGACTGGGACAGACCAAAGGTCTATCAAAGCCCAGCATCCTGTTTCCAACAGTGGTCAATCCAGGTGACAAATATCTGGCAAGATCCCGAAAAAGTTCAATATATTTTATGCTACTATCACAGAAATAGCAGTGGATTTTCCCCAAGTCAGTATAATAATGGACTTTTCCTTTAGGATGCCAGCCAGACTGTTTTTAAACCCCACTAAGCTAACCACCTTTACCACATTCTCTGGCAACGAATTCCAGAGTTTAATTACCTGTTGAGTGAAGAAATCTTTTCTCCGGTTCATATTAAATTTACTGCTTTGTAGCTTCATCACTTGCACCCTAGTCCTAGTATTTTTGGAAAGAGTAAAGAAATGATTCACATCTACCCAGTGGCGTACCAAGGGGGGGCGGTGGGGGCGGTCCGCCCCGGGTGCACGCCGCTGGGGGGGGTGCCACGTGCCTGTTGGCTCTTCTTTTTCATGCTCCCTTTGCCCCGGAACAGGTTACTTCCTGTTCCGGGGCAGAGGGAGCATGTAAACGAAGAGCCAGCAGGCGCGTGGCACCCCCCCCCAGCGGCGTGCACCCGGGGGGGGGGGGGTTTTCACCAGGGGATCGGGGGTTCTTTCGCTGGGGGGCGTCGCACTGTTGCAGGAGGGGCGCTGCACCCGGGGGCGGGGCGCATCGGCGATCCGCCCCGGGTGTCAGCCCCCCTAGGAATGCCACTGCGTCTACCTGTTCCACTCCACTCGTTATTTTATAGACCTCTATCATATCTTATCTCAGCTGTCTTTTCTCCAAGCTGAAGAACCCTAGATGCTTAGCCTAGCCCTAGCCTCTGCTCCTTCAAGTTTTTAAGACAATGGTACTACAAACATTCTACACATCATGTAATTGAACAATATGAAGAAAACAAACTCTGAAAATTAAACATACTCCCCCGGATTCTATAAAGGGCGTGGATCCAAGATCAGTGCCCAAAATAATTACTTAATGACCTTTAATGATTTAATTATTGGAGTTAACACACACTTAATTGGCACTAATTATGATTTGCATGCGAATCTGGCTGTGCACTGTTCTGTAACAATGGGTGCCTAACTTGTATCATATGACAGAGGCATTCACAAAAGATGCTTTGCTATGATATGCTATATGATTCTTATATTTTGCTAAGTTGAAAAGAGATTCTAAGTGGATTACAAATAATAAGTCCTTCTTCAGGAAAATTTACAATTGCATTTCTGATACATTGAGACTAAAAAAAAAAAAATCTTTCTCATCAATTGCACATCTAAAACATTAATTACAGTTGTGTAATACATTGAAACTAAAAAGCACCTTTCTCGTCAAATACATTGAAACTGAAAAAAAAACAAACACCTTTCTCAAAAAACAAAAAACACTTTAGTGCTTTCCTGAAGGAATAATATTGTGTTATTCTCCAAGGGGGTCTTTTATGTAGGCGTGCTGGCATTTTTAGCGTGTGTTAAAAATAGGCACACGCTAAACACTAATGATGCCCATAGGAATACATTGGCACCTTTAGCGTTTAGCACAAACCTATTTTTAATGCGTGTTAAAAGCGCCAGTGTGCCTAAGTAAAAGACCCCCCAAATTTCTAAAGGCAGTCTGTTCCAACGCCTGATTCCCTGATGTAAAAAGGAACACTCTAGCATGGTTTTCTTCCGAACACCCTTAAAAGACAGTTTAATTTCAAACAGCGTTCCGATCTACCTGAGGAAAAAGATGATGGAAAATCTAAATAACTAATCAGTCTACCAAATCCATCATTGTACAGCATTTTGTACATCATACATGCTTGCTTAAATGTCAATCCTGAGGATACTGGAAGCCAATGTAGCTCCTTCGACAGTGGGGATGCTCTTTCAATTCAATTCAATTCAATTCAATTCTTGTATACTGCTAATATCCCCTTTCCAGGGTTCAGAGCGGTTTACATTCTAGGTGAGACAAAAACAGACAGTGTTAGTGTGAAGTATGAAAAACATTAGAGACCACTGGTGTAATGCATGAGACTAACAACATTAAAGGAAAGGATAATGGATGATACTAGGAAGTAGAAGTCATGAAGGATTATTATGAAGCAGTCTTTGGGAAGAGAAAGGTTTTTAGCCTCTTCCTGAAGTTGAGGTAGCTGTTTTCTGCTCTGAAGGGAATAGGTAGTGAGTTCCATGTTTGGACTCCAAGTACGGGGAATAGAGAGCTGAAAATCTTCTGATTTTGAATTGTCTTTTGAAATGGTGATGCTAGCATTAGTTGTTATTTCAGTTTGTTAGACTGGACCAGATATAGGGAAGCAGTCTTAGCCAGCAGTTCAGAGGAGAAGCCCTATAAGATTTGAAAAACTACTACTACTACTACTACTTATCACTGCTATAGTGCTACAAGGCATATGCAGCGTTGTACACCATACATGAAAAGACAATCCCTGCTCAAAGAGCTCACAATCTAAATAAGACAGGCAAACAGACAGAACAACTAAGAGGTAAGGAAATTAAAGAGGTGGGGATAAAAGGGTACAGGGCGAGTGAGTAGTGGTTAGGAGTCAAAAGCAGTGTGAAAGAGGTGGGCTTTTAGCCTGGATTTGAAAACGGCCAAAGACGGGGCTAGACGTACAGGCTCGGGAAGTCTATTCCAGGTGTGAAGTGCAGCGAGATAAAAGGAACGGAGTCTGGAATTAGCAGTAGAGGAGAAGGGGACAGACAAGAGAGATTTATCCACAGAACGGAGTACCCGAGGGGGGGCGTATGGAGAGACAAGAGTGGAGAGGTACTGGGGAGCAGTAGAGCGAATGCACTTATAGGTCAGTAAGTTTGAATTGAATGCGGAAACGGATAGGGAGCAAGTGAAGTGACTTGAGGAGAGGGCTAATGTGAGCATAGCGACTCTGGCGGAAAATGAGTCACGCAGCAGAGTTTTGGACTGATTGAAGAGGAGAGAGATGGCTAAACAAGCAGCTTTGAACCTGAGTCTTTTGCTATAGGGAGCCAGTGCAGTTTGTTTAGATGAGTCAAAACACTAGTATATCTATTCAATCTCTATATAAATGCAGCAGCTCTATTCTATATGTATACTTTCCCAGGCTGTAAATCAATCTTGCTGCAGTGTTAGAGATTAGCAGGGCTCCACACCCAACTTGCACACCAGGATTTACACCAGGTTTCAGCTGGCTTAAGTCCTCATGCCCCAAGTTGATCACAGAATATGGCACTCAGCAGGGGTGTATCTGGACTTCGCCGGTAGGGGGGTCCAGAGCCGAGGTGAGGGGGGCACATTTTAGCCCCCCCCCCCGGCGACCCCCGCCACCATTGCCGCTGCCCCCGCCGCCATTGCTGCCCACGCCCCCCCCCGCTGTCAGAACCACCTCCAAATGATGCCCACCCAACGACCCTCTCGACCCCCCCCGCCCGCTGTCGCTTACCTGTGCTGCCGGGGGACCCCAACCCCCGCCAGCTGAAGCCGTCGTCCTTCGTTCATTTGTTCTATCTGAGTCTGACTCATCTCTGACGTCCTGCACACGTCCTGCACGTTGTGTACGTGCAGGACGTCAGAGATGAGTCAGACTCAGAAAGAACAAAACAAACGAACGAAGGACGACAGCTTCGGCTGGCGGGGGTTGGGGTCCTCCGCCAGCACAGGTAGGCGATGGCAGGTTGGCGGCGGGAGGGGGGTTGTGAGGGCTGTTGGTAGGGGGGTCCAGGGCCAAATCTACAGGGGCCCTGGCCCCTGTGGCCCCATTAAAGATACGCCCCTGGCACTCAGTGCTATTCTATAAAGAGCGTTCATCCCACAGCGCCCTCTATAGAAATACATTGAGCTCCAATTCTTATCGGTGCCTAATTTTCCGCACCATTTATAGAGTTTCCCCTTCTAGGTATTACAGTCCAAAGATGGTCCATATTCAAAGAGAGTTATATTTGGTTGCTAGGTGGCTAATGCTTAACTCTCTTGTCCATAGAGTTTTAGAAATTATAAATTGCCAAACTCCCCAAGGCTAAATAGAGGGAGGAACAAAGACGTCACCACAAATATTCCATTTAGCAGTAATAGCTCTGAATATTTACTGTACATTAAGTTAAGCCCCCAGTGCTTAACTCATTCTGGTGACTGTCCCAGCTGAAAAGTTGGTCCTATAAATTTGGCATCAGAAGAAACTCATGTGTCCATATTTCATGATCAGCAACAATAGCTATCTCATGGTTCTTATGTGCCTATTTTCTTCTCTAGAATGTATAGGTTTAATTGAGCTTCCAATACCCACCTCCCCCTGCAGCAATACTGGCACATAATATAAAACATTTAGGGCTCATTTTAACAAGCTACGGCAAAAAGGGGCCTGCACTGGCGTCGGTGTGTGTTTTTGACGCACGCCGAGGCCCCCTTTTACCGCAGTGGAAAAAATGGTAGGTCTTTATTTTTTTAAAGAAATGGCCATGTGAAGCACTTGCTGTATGGTAATTTGGGGGGGAGCACTTACTGCCACCCATTGAGGTGGTGGTAAGGGATCCCGCGCTAACCTAGCGGTAATGAGGCAGTGCGCAGCACTGCCCGATTAAAGCTGGGTACACACTGATGCTACAAAAATAAATATATATTTGTAGCACCGGATATGACAGTGTTGAGGTTGGGAAGTACTGCCAGGCTGCTGCGGTAGCCCAGCGTACTTCTTTTCTAACGAGTGGTAACCGTCACTTTGTAAAAGGGGCCCTTAGTGGCTGATTTAGGGTCCCTTTTACAAAGCAGCGGTAAGACCAACGTGGGCTTACCGCTTGCTAAAAAGGAAGTACCACTGGGCTATCGTAGCAGCCCAGAGGTACTTCCCACCCCCAGCGCACCATCATATCCAACGTTACAAAAATATATTTATTTTTGTAGCGTCGGTGTGTACCCATGGTAATCAGGCAGAGCCGTGCACTGCCCAGTTACCATTGGGCTAGCATGGAGCTTTTATCGCCACCTCAATGGGTGGTGGTAAGGGCTCCCCCCCCCCCCAAATTTTGATTGAAAGGCTAATTTGAAATGTTTGGCTGTTCTCTGTCACATGATGGGATACAATGCGCTGACGCCATTTTATTCTTCTTTTTCACAGAGTTGCAAGAAGTGAGCATACTGGAGCTACTTGTCAGGAATAAGGGGGCAAATTTCCTACAGCAATGCATTTTGATTAAGAAGTGACCACTCCCAGAGCACATACTCGAAATGCAGTGCTGTGTTGAAGTGAGGATTATAGCATTGCGCAGATGCGTAATATGCTGGGACACTAAGATAAGTTAAAATGTTGATTTTTTTTTAGAAACTTATGTATTGATTTTGATTTGTTTGGACACATGTACACTGAATTTGAGTTGCGATAGTAATTCACAATTAATTAGACTGATGATCGGAATATTATTCATGCCAGGTGGCATAAAACGTGAACTGGCAATATATTTTGCTGTGTTATTATTATGGTCATCTTAAACAGCCAGCGCTTCACTTCTTTCCGGAATTTTAAACAATTTGTTTCTTCCTGGACTGCATGTGGACATGTATTCCAAAGTGAAAGCAAAAACAAATGTTAACAAATGAATAGTTGCCAATTTTGCAGCTGCAGGTGGAAGTGTTTTCAACAGAATTTACTGGGATGACCTTAATGGTCAAGTTGGATCACACCAGACTAACAAATCGGAGAAATATGTTGGACAGGCTAAATGGAGACATTTGAGCACTATCATCAGGATTTTAAAGGTTATTCTGAACCATACTAGGAAGCAATGCATTTCCATCAGAATTGGCTTAATATTTCAAATTTACCAAAGCTATTTTCCAGTGAGGACAATGGAATATAAAGCTGGATATGTTTTGGATGTATGAAGTAAGTGATGCCTAATATAGCTGCTTAACTTACATAAGGACCAAATGCACAAAGCATTACAGTGGCTTTATCCTGGTTTTACTATTGGATTTATTGGTTGAGCAATGCTCAAATGGTTTCAGATAAGGTATTAACTCACATAGAAGCCATTACTGCAGGCCATATTACAAATATTGCAATACATTAAAATGCATGCTAATGTGGTCATTAGCTATTCTGCAGCCATGGTAATATATTATATTATATTATACCCCATAGTATCTGACATAAAAACTGAATAATGAAATATGGCATTTTAATCAGGAAACGGACAGTTTTCAACCCCGAGGCATGATCACACCCTATCATTTTGTCTGAATCACCCCAACCTATTTACCGATAATTCTTTACTGTACTTGTCACTGTAATAGTACCCCTATACTGTATTTGTTCACACCAGAGTCTGTAACCACCTCTCCGGAACTATGTAAGCCACTTTGAGCCTACTAATAAGTGGGGAAAGGTGGGATACAAAAGTAATAAATAAATAAATTATATATATATATATGTGTGTGTGTGTGTGTGTGTGTGTGCTGGGAAAATTTCTGCTAAGTCTAGGGCAGTGTAGAAGAGTTGGTTAAGAGAAGTGAGTGTCTAGCACTGGCCCCTAGCAGCCACCCTTCCTCTCTCCAACTCTACCCAAATCCCCCCCCCCCCCACCACACACACACCTCCCGCTCTCCTCCTTCCTCCTTTCCCTGGATATTAAAAAAAAGTCTGCTGGTCTAGTGGTCCCCCTGACTCCTGGCCTCATCCCTCCCTCCCTGCCACAAAAATTCCATGATAGTCCTCTCCTCCCTCCCCAAATCCCCCAAATATCCCTGGTAGTTTAGTAGCCCCCCACCCACCCAGTGACCTCAAATTCAGGCCCCCTGACCCTGTACTTCAAAGAAGGCAGGAGTGATACCCACTTGCTCTCACTTCTGGTGACATCAACTTCAAAATGGCAATGCCCTGCTCCGAGCGATGCATGCCTACCATATTAAAAAGTGCTAAGAACACTGTGCATTCCATATTTGATATGTCCCATGAGGTAGTAGGGATAAAAAGAAAAATATTTTAAAATGAGGTATAAAACATGTATTTCTACTTTGAAAAATACTCATTTTGACATTAAAGATGTAAAAAGAAGTTCAAAATTAATCAACTAATCAACCCACGTAGACTGATTAAAAACTAAAGGGCCCTTTTACCAATCTGCGCTAAAACGTGGCCTGTGCTATCCTTTGTTTGGGGCTTTTGCACAACATGAGGCCATTTTCAGCTTGGTAGTAAAATGGCCCCATTTTCCATGTTCTCTATTAACAGCGGTGTGCTAAATTTTCCCATTCACTCACGGCCATGAGTGTGGGAGCCTTTAACGCCACCCATTCTGCAGGTGGTAAGGGCTCCCACGCTAACCACATGCTAATCGGTTAGCATACAGTGATGTAGCTGTGCTAACCAATTAGCGCAGGGTATGCCTAATGTCCACCCCCAGGTCTGCCTCCAGTGCCAATCCCAGAACTACCGCGGGAAGCCTGAGTGCACCCCACACTATTGCCTATTACCCTATGGTTAGTGCTTACCGCAGGTTAGTAAAAGAACCCCTAAAATATGAATTCTCCCTGAAAAAAACAGGTGATAAACAGACTATTCAAAACTCAAATGTAAACCAAAGGCAAAAAGGTATAATCCAGTAAGACAGTGTCTAAAATTTGTCCAAACCTTGTTTAAGCACAGTTAAATTAACACTTGTTACTAAATATTCTGGCAACATGTCCCAGAGCTTAAGTATGCATTGAGGGGGAAAAATATGTATTACTATAACTTCAAGATGTGTCCTGTGGTCTTTCTTCTTTCTGAAAGAGTAAAGAATCGATTCACGTTTATTCAACTCCACTCAGGATTTGATAGACCTCTATCATCATTTCTCACCTAAAATTTTTTTTTAAAGTATTCCTTATAGCATGTGTCACATTCACTTCAAAAATATATTTATAAAGCTTCACGTTATTAAATGAACAACAATTCAAGGAAGGAAAAGGCCTCAGAGAATTGCTTCTAAGAATTGTTTTCTAACAGTGATTTTTAAAAAGGGTTCCAGGGGTGATCCGGGAAATTACAGACTAGTAAGCCTGACTTCAGTACCATGGAAAATATTGGAAACTATTATAAAGAATAAAATTATGGAACACATAGACAAATTTGGTTTAATGGGACAGAGTCAACATGGGTTCAGCCAATGGAAGTCTTGCCTAACCAATTTGCTTCATTTCTTTGAAGGCGTAAATAAACATGTGGATAAAGATGAGCTGGTTGATGTAGTGTATCTGGATTTTCAGAGAGCTTATGACAAAGTTCCTCTTGAGAGACTCCTGAGAAAATTTTAAAAAGTAATGGAATAGGAGGCAATGTCCTTTTGTAGATTAGGAATTGGTTATTGAATAGAAAACAGGGGGTAGGTTTAAATGCCAATTTTTCTTAATGGAAGAGTGACTAGTGGAGTGCTGAAGGGATCTGTACTGGGACCAGTGCTGTTTAACATATTTATAAATGATCTGGAAAAAGGAATGATGAGTGAGCTGATTAGATTTGCAGATGACATAAAAATATTCAAAGTTGTCAAAAAGCATATGGATTGTGAAGAATTGCAGGAAGACCTTAGGAAACTGGAAGACTGGGCATCCAAATGGCAGTTCAAATTTAATGTGGGCAAATGCAAAATGATGCATATTGGGAAGAATAATCCAACTCTTAGGGATCCTTTTACTAAGCCGCAGTAAAACGTGGCTTGCAGAAGTGTAGGCGCGGGTTTTAGGCGCATGCAGAAATATTTTTTAGCGCACATACCAAACATGCTTTTTAAAACTTTTTTTCCGAAAATGGACATGCGGCAAAATCAAAATTGCTGTGCGTCCATTTTGGGTATCTGACCTTATCGCCAGCCATATACCTAGCGGTAAAGAATCTGCACGGTAATGACCTACGCATGTCAGATGCCACTTGGCGTGCGTCCGCTATGCATGTCCGAAAATAAAAAATATCTTTCAGATGTGCGTATATTGAAAGATGCTAACTGTATACGATTGTTTTAATAGTAAAATAGTGTAAATTTTAAAGGCCCTCTTTGCGCCCCATGAATACCCTCATCCAGGGCCAAAGGGTCTGCGCTTCCACTATCTCTTGGTCCGCCTGCCTAAATTCTTTTGATATTCCATCCCAGTCATATTTCTGTTGTGGAGGTACCAGAAGGCGTAACTCTAGGATAATGCCCATGACCTTGTCCTTCTGTCTATTAGGATCTAAGTGAATCCTTGGTCATCTATGTTCCCACATATATTATGAGTCCTTAAATTAGTGCAAAGAGTGTGTATTATTTGTATGTGGCTTAGTTTGTAGTATAAATGACAGGTGAAGAATACTTGAAAATAAAGACAGAGATAGATTTCAGAAAGAAGGCTTTATTCTTACCAAGTTGTTCAATTAAGTACAGACATCAGACAGACTCTGGTTTCAGTCGCACAGGGCCCTGCCGTCTGAGAAAGCGTTGGGGAGGATTCCAACTCTCTCTCAAAATCTTATCTCTTTTATAACCCCAAGTCCCAATACAAGTCTATTGTGAGGTACCTTTTTTTCTAATATTTCTCAATTTCTGAGATCATACTTTCGTATCCGGCCACATGCGCATCTGTACCATCTGTCTTTCCGTTCTAGCTATTTCAAGAGATTGCCCCATATCCGTTAAAGTCAACATGTTTTGGAACATTTTGTTTTTCTCATTACCAAAATATCAGTTTCACATCTCCCTTTTGTAATACCTTTCATAACATCTCATGATCTGTGTGCCATCTTATGGAAAATAAGTCCCATTTTAAGAACCTCATTTTATTCCTTTTACCCATTATTCTGTCATTATAGGTGCTATATTCAATTAGAAAGTTGTACCTGGTTGTGTTAAGACTCATTGTTCAGACCTGCCTTTTGCAGATTCTCATATAAGAAATCATTAGCTTGTTATTTGGCCTAGTCAATACTTTTTAAGTTGCTTTAGGCTGTGTAGCTTAGCCCACCACTATTTCAGTGGTAGGTCTGAAGCTAGGCCACATATTAACATTCCCCTCTTCACCCTATCCCATAGGGTGACACCAGGGTTAATACACCATGGTACCATCCATTCCAGAAGGTATCCTATCAGGCCATCAAATTTTCTGAGTCTTACGATTAACTGGTACAGTCTAATTTGTTTTTGGTTTGAAATTACCATCTTGGCATCACTTCAATTATTTCAATACTTCTTATTTATATCTATGGTTATACAAAAACTTATAATTACTATAATAATATTTTTGATTCAACCCTTTAATATGCAGGTTCTAACTTATTCTTACCTATGTGAGTATATATGGTTATCAATCATAAATTCTTTGGTTATATACTGATTATATCTTGAGTATACATTTGCATAGATGTGCATAGGTTATGTAGACATTTTGCTCATGTATCACATCATCTTATAAAGCTTTATATGGTTATATTGTATCCCTGTGTGCTATTACCTGATTATACAGTTGCAGAATTTTCTCTAGTGTCTCTAGCATTTGCATAGCGATTGGTCCTTCTCAGAGGGAGATAGTCCAATGTGTTATCTCCAGTGGTGTTGGGAAGGAGATTTTCGTACAGGACATATTGTCCTGCTGTTGTCTTTTTCATTATTGCAGTTTCAATTAGGCGTTCTACTAAGCCTCTAGCACAAGGGATTATGCAACATCCTACTAATACAAAAATTGCTACCACTATAATTATAGTAGTGGCTGCTGAAATGATAAATGTCTTCCATTTACCAAAAGCTCTATCCATCCAACCAGTCCAGGATGTGTCAACACCAGAGTTCTCTGCCAATTCTTGTGACAGTGAGGTTAAGCCTTCCAAAGCTCTGGTGATTGATCCATCTGGAGCAGTATTGTTGGGGATAAAGGTGCAACACTGTGTACCTATCTTCCGGCACACTCCGCCCTCCGATGCCAAAATCTGGTCAAGAACTAATCTATTTTCCAACGTCATCCTGCTGGTGGCGTCTAATTGTGTTGCAATTCCTTGAACTGCATCTCTAGTGTAGTTCACAAATCTCTGCTGATTGTAATATATATAGTTGATCCAGTCTAAATTCTTATTTATAGTAGCCCACCAAAAGAAAGCTGATTCGAATCCTGTAGCTATTTGGTTTCTGGCTTTGAACTCATCAGGAACCCCTCTTGGAACTCCAATTGCATCTATATAGACCCGATCATCAAAAGATCCAGGCATTGCATTTCTCTTCACTCGTGAGGAAGAGCTGCTATGAGGAGGGAGCAAAGATGCTATTACAATTGGAATTACCAATTTGACTAAGGCACATCTGCCTGTCCAACTTCTGTGAAGTGTATTGTGGATAGTACGGGTTCCACAATACCACCATATGTCTGCTCTAGCTTGTGAAAAGTCTGTGAGATTTAGATTTCGTAGAGTCCCTTTTTCTAGGGTTGTGTTACAATTGGTCAAATTTCCTAGAAACCGTGTATTCTTCACCCCATATCGTTCCAGACATGTACGATATCTGGTAGCAGGATCTGGAATCCTGAATGCGGGTGGAACCCTCAGCCGAGGGGGTAAGTAGGGGTGGTGCTCGTCAAGATGTTGACAAGTCTGGTTGATATCATCTTTCATTTGTAATAACGTTAACGTACACCAAAAACCATCTGGGTCATTGTGGAGATCTAAAGGAAAGGGAACTACTGTTGGTTCTGCTCTTGCATGGGAACAAAAATAACAATTAGAGACATTCAAACTCTTTGTAGTATAATGCGCCCATTCAAGCCACAGGTTTGTCTCTCCAAATCCTGTTTCTAGTGCCACTAAATCTTTAGAATTATTAATTGGCACGATCTGGTAAGGAATCTTTACTTCTGGGATCTTTGTTGGCATCAAAGGATTCTTTTCTGGTTGGGCTGGGGGTGGAACAATCTTAAATTTTCCAACGGGGTCTCTACCTGAGGCATCAATTCCTAAGGAATAAGTTCTGTATGTAACAGCCGTTACTCCTCTGAAAGTGATAGCCACTTGATTACATTTTGTCATTGGACAGAGGCCATTCACTCGCAATTTCATGATAGAAATGCTCTTTTTGAGATCTGGAATCTCACTACCTGAGTAGGGAATCCATGAACCTGTGTACCACCATACTTGTGCCCAACTTCCGCAATTGGAGAAGGGACACAGGTATACCTCAAAAGCTGACAAATATTGCTGTATAGGATGTTCCCCACACATTGTGTAAGCACACACATCAAGGGTGATTGTGGTCGTGTCCTCAGTTGTGGGTAATGTTATTTCAGGGGTGGTAATAAACTGTTGCAGAAAACTTTCTAGATGCTTTGTTCCTTGTACCATAGGCATGGTGAGCACACACAACAGAAGGGCTAGGCACTTCATGTTGGTAGTTTTCATGGTTAAATGTAAGATCTGGACTGTACCAAAGGCAATTGGCGGTTAATGAAAATGAGTAACAAAATTAATGCTAGGGTCTTAACCAGAACTGCAATTGCTATAATTAATATTCCTACGTATACCAATGCTTGATATATCATTAGGAAGAATTTGGGTAGGGTGGGTAAATTCTAATAGCTCCTCTTTCAGTAGGGTCGGGGATTTCGAAAAGGCTATATACTTCCAAAGGTCTCAATCCAACCTCTCTAATGAACAGGAAGGGTATCCAGTCAGTGCCCAGTACAGCGTATGTGATTAACCAAAAATCTACAACGTCACCAGTTTCTGGTCTTATTAGGAGGTCGTCGGTTTGTTCAACTTGTAAACCTAAGGTTCCTCCAAACAGTACCAGAGTGTGTGTGACCGTTCGACTAGGACCTAGTGTCCAACTCTCGAATAAGGGTTCACACAATGTTTGAAATCGTGTGAAGGGGTCCCAATTGGGATCGTCTTCTGGAGCTGGGTCCCAATGGGGATGTATTAATTCTCTTGCATCAAAAAGGTACTCTGGGGGTTCGGGGATTAACTGTTCGCTTAAATTTAGAGGCGACGGTGGGGGAGAATCAGGTGGAGAAGGCTGGTTATCTGGTCTGTTGTGGGACATATATTGATAGCTCCTTTGGGATGTTGAGCTATCTGGGAGGACGAGTAGCTGGGACGGTGATATTTGGAGTGGCTAAGGTAGTATTCGTGGGAGGAGGAACGTCACTAGTAGGAACCAGAGGATAAGGAGGAGGGGTGGGTCGTAATCCAAGCAAGGTAATATTATCCCCAACAGCAGTTGTAAGATTGGGGACAATATGGACCGAGCTACTGATATTATTGGGAACACTTGTAGAATGCAAAACAGGAGAATTAGTGAGGACAGGAGTAGTCGCAGAGTTTTCAATAGGCACTGTAGGATTGCCAGTTGAAAAGTCTGTTGTGGCAGATGTGTCTGACCAAGAGGTGGGATTACTGGTGGCAAGGGGACTGATCTTTTTGATCGTTTGGAGGGATCTGTGTCCAAACAGGCGTGTGAATGTGGTGTACTGTTGGGGCTCTGTGTAGGCTGCTGTAGTGGGTGGAGGAGCAGGAGCAGTTGCAAGTACAGAAGTAGTTGCAAGTACTGCTGGGGTAGTTGCAAGTACTGAAGTAGTCGCAAGTACCGCTGGGGTAGTTGCAAGTACCGAAGTAGTTGCAAGTACCGTGGCGTTTCCAACGGGCAAAGTAACGTTGCCAGTGGGAAAGGCAGTGAGTGTGGTCCAAAGATCAAAGAGGTTACTGTCAGCAGTATAGGTAAACAAGGTAGTGAGAAACAAAATCAAACCTATACAAAGTAGGATCATGCACACAAGTCCAACAGCAAACAATCGAGCAGATGGGAAGCAGAAGAAGAGGGTGTACTGATGTAACACCGTTACTGCTGCTGAGACAACACTTGGGCGGGTGCTGGTTCCGTCCGTGTCGTCAGGAATGATGTCGTCTTCCAGATAAGGTTCGTCAAAGTCGTTGGACCAATGGGTATTGGTTTCAGATAACTGCTCTGAGTCACACTTATCAACAGGGTAAAGTCCAGTGTTCTGTGGGTCTGGTTCCTTGATATCGTCAAGGGCAGCAAGGTTCTCAGCAGTTGGTTCCCTGCGGAGAACTTTGCCAGCGGGGGAGGATAGTGGTATTAAAACTTTCACAGGAGTGGTTGGGAAAGGTGGTATTGGAATAGGAACTTTATGTAGAGAAATAGTCTGTAAGGGAATGAGTTCTTCTGGAGTGAACAGCGGCGGAACTTGCTGTGGCATTTATCTGGCTTGATTCGGGAAGTACAAATGTAGAATGTCGAGCAGCTCACAGATGTTGCTGTGCAAATTCTGTACTGTTGAAACCGCAACAGACTCTTGTTCGTCCAGATTCAACTCTCCTGCTAAGTTGCGGACTTGGGTGAGATCTTCTGCAAGGTTACGGATTCGGATGAGACGGATGTGAAGATCAACGTAGGGAAGTGGGAAGGCTGGAACAGTGGGAGGTGGAGGTGAGGATGGCAACTCAAAAGCTGGTTCAAATACAGGTGGTTGCTCAGATGGTGACTCTGGAGATTCTGCGATGGTTTGGATGACGATGTCAGCCAGATCAAGAAGGTGCGATTCAGGAGATGGATGGTCTAAGTTGATTAAGTGGCTAAGTCTTTGGTCGAGTTGATCAAGATGGTTTAAGAGTGTTGGATGTGGGGTCGGTGGTCTTGGGCTCAGTGGCGGTGGAGATGGGGTCCGTGGTGGGACAGGTCTCTCCAGTGGCTGCTGTACTGGAAACATCAATGGAAACATCCAGGAGGCCTGAATCGGTATTCGGGTACACTCGTATATCTTTCAGATGGACCCAGGATGTGTGGTCCTCAAGCTTAGCAGCTGTTGCTGACAGAGCTTCTATCTTGAAGGGGCCAACGTAGATGGGATCTCGCCAGGTTTTGTGCGTGTAATAACGCCGATGCACTAGATCGCCCACTTTGTAAGGGGGGGATCTATTGGCATCACAATCCCCTCTTCTGTCCGAAATGGCCTGTGGAATTGAGGACAGAGAACTTACAATAGTCTGCAAGATATCCCAATATACTGAGTATTGATCGGGCACTTGAGTGTCTGGATTGCCAGGTAGAAGTCGCATTGGACGACCTGTACATAATTGGAAAGGCGTCAGTTTAAGGGAAGAGGATGGAGTGGCACGAAGTGATAAGAGTGCCAGTGGGAGGGCATCAAGCCAATTCTTTATCCCATTTGCCATAAGCTGACGCATTTTGGTTTTGAGCAATCCATTGTATCTTTCTACCAAACCATTACTGGTGGGTTTGTAGACACAGACAGTTCTGTGAGTAATGCCAAGTGCTGGAAGGAGATTCTGCAGCAGTTCATTTACAAAGTGCGTACCATTATCTGTGGTTATTTTGCCAGGAATACCAAATCGAGGAATAATTTCATTGCACAGTGATTGTGCCATAGTTTGTGCGGTTTCTCTAGAGCAAGGGAAAGCTTCCACCCACCTAGAGAAAGCGTCCACGCAGACAAGCAGATACCGTTTACCACGAACAGGTGTCAGCATATCTGTGAAATCAATATACCAATGTTGGCCAGGTCCCTGGACAACAGGTAAATGACCTGAAGGAATGACAGGTCCTCGTTTAGGTGTATACAGAAAACATTTGTAACAATTATGAACCACAGTGTGACACATGGGCATCATTTGGGGAGCCCATAATTTTGAAGACAGTTGATCATACAATGTATTAGCATTCAAATGCAAAGGGTAATGGAGGGCATGCAGGAGGAGAGAGAAAACATGCTGTGAAACACATAATTGATCGTTGGGATGGGTCCAAATACCATTAGGATTAAGAAAACAGCCTGCTTGCTTCCACAAGGTGATTTCTGCTTGTGTAAGTGAGGACGTGAGAGTAGAAGAGAAGTCGGAAGTTAGGGGTTCAGAGGTGACAGGAGGAGTAGGCTCGTTCTGAGGAAACTGTGGTGCTGGAGATAAGGGAGGGGTAATGATGGGGGGAGCATGAAAAAGGGGAGGGGTACTTGGAGAGGAGGAATCAGATTGTGTGGAATCGGAAGGAGTTGAAGGAGGCGTGTCAAGAAGTGGTGCTTCGGACACAATGACCGGAAGTGTCGCATCGGCAGCGGTGCCGGAAGGAAGACTGGAAAGGGAAGTGACCTCACGAGCTAGTTCATCAGCAGCATGGTTGCCGTTGATGGCAAAAGAAAAGACTGTCTCCTGATGTGCCTTTATCCAGGAGATACTGGTGCGGAGGCCTTTTTGATGACGCTGTTCCAGCGCGTCAAAAAGAGCAGTCCACAACGGTAAGTGACTTAGGGGTTGTCCAGTTGAGGAAATCATACCCCTCTGGTTCCATTTGCGAACATGGGAGTGCAAGGAAGCAAAAACATAGTCTGAGTCGGTCACAATGCTCAGATCTGAGTGTAGTGCTTTGAATAGCAGAACGTACAAAACAGCAGCAAGTTCTGCAGTTTGGGCTGTGAATGCCTCTGGCAGTCTAAATTGTACAGGGTCGAGTATATGTTCTTCGGGTGTGTAGCGTAGGGCGGCAAAACCAGCTACCCCGTTTTGCTGAGAACCATCTGTAAACCAAACCTCGCCACTCTGCAAGATTTCAGAATGTACATGGAGAGATTCGGGTACAGATAATTGGGTAGTGCACTCATGGGGAAAGATAGCATTCTGTGCTGTCTCTGTTACGGTGAGCAATGGATCCAAACGTTGAAGGTCAGTTAAAGTTAATGGGTGAATGGAGTGCACTACACTAAACAAAAGTACTTGATACTTTTGCAAACGGCAGACAGTCATGTGACTGATCTGTTTGTCCAATAGATATTTAACATTATGGGACGTGTGGAGAATCACCGGAAGGTGAGGAATGTAGCTGTATAGTTTGGTAACAGCAGTACTGGCGGCAACAAGACCTTTCTCACAAGTGGCAAAAGCTCTTTCAACGGGTGAAAAAGTTCCTGAAAGGTAACCACATGCAAGATCATCATGTTCTTGTGTGATTAGGCAAGACCAAGTATCCTCAGTATGCACAACCCAAAGGTGCACATCCTGAGAAACATCAATGGTTGCCAATGGTGAGGAAAGCATAACATCATTCACAAGGGCCATAAGATCAGCAGTTTCCTGAGCTGTAAAGTGTAAGGGTTCATGTTTCACTTTCTGTTTACCTTGTAGCTTCATGTAAAATGGCTGAGTCCGGGCGGAATAATTGGGTATCCAAAGGCGACAGAAGTTTAGCATGCCAAGGACACCTCTGAGATCAGAAACTGTTGTGGGCATACGCAAAGAAGAAACGTGTTGTAGGGTATCGGGACCTAGGCCCTTCTGACGGGGGCCAATGTGATGGCCAAGGAAGGTAACATGTGTCTGAGCTACTTTTAATTTCTTCCTGTTAACTTTGTAGCCTTTCGTAGCAAGAAAGCCTAGAAAGTCACAGGTGACTTGAACACAAGTGTCAAAGTCAGGGCATGTGATAAGCATGTCATCCACATACTGAATAATAGAAGTATGTGGTGGGAGAACATACCTGTCACGTTTAAATTCATGTATGTGTTCTGCTAGAGTTTGGGAAAAGATGGTAGGACTGTCAGTGAATCCCTGGGGAAGGCGAGTCCACTGATATGTTGTGTTATTGAATTGGAAGGCCGTTAGCGGACGGCTTACAGGGTCTAGAGTGATGGAAAAGAAGGCGTTGGATAAATCAATAGTGGAATGGTATGTCTGCAAGGAGATGCTATTGAGGAGTGTAGTCGGGTTTTCCACATTTGGGAATGTAGCGTAAGTGAGGTCATTTAGCGCTCGTAAGTCCTGCACTATACGGAAGGTTCCAGGATCCTTCTTTGGGACAGGGAACAATGGAGTGTTGTATGGTGAATTACATTTTTCAATAATACCCTGCTGTAACAAGGAATCAATTTGTTCCTGAGCTCCAGCAATAACTTCAGGCTTCAGTGGATATTGGGCAATTTTGGGGCCTTTACAGCCAGGTAAGAGCTGGATACGATGGGGCGGACCTGTTACTTGACCATAGGGCTTATCAGATGTGGCCCAAAGGAAACCTGGTAGGTCATTCAGTGCAATCTCTATTTGTTTCTCAACCATAGAGGTGACAGCCATCATGAGTGAAGTGCTTTCATTAGGGGAAGGATCAAAATGAATTTCAAAATGAAACAATGTCAACAGATCTCTTCCAAGTAAATTGACAGGACATAGTGGAGCATACAAAAAAGGAGCCGAAAGTTGTAGGTCGGCATATTTAGTGGGCAGGGGTTCAAGCAATGGTGTGTCCGTTGGGATACCATCAAATCCAGTGGTGGTAATGTTGTCTGGAGAAACTTTGAGAAACTTCTGCAGTTTGTGCGGAACATGGGCAAGCACAGAGCGAGAAGCGCCTGTGTCAATTAAAAAGGGGACGGGAACATCACAGATTAGCAAGGTGATCATAGGATCGTCCAATCCTGCTGTAGTGTGGACCACGCCTAGTCACTGTGGGCGGCGTTGATCCGGGTTCCATAATGGGAATGACTGTCGTTCTGGAGGGTTTTGGCGGAGCTGACTTCTGGGTATACAGTGTGGTGGTTGTAAACATTCGCGTGCATAATGACCGTATTGCTGACAGCGGTAGCACATGACATCGGGAAAGCGATCAGGACTAGGCCGGGAACGGTAGTCTCTGGGTCGTCTGTTGTCATCTGGAGGGCCCCGTAGGGGACCTCTCCGAGGTTGAGAGCGGCGACCACGTTCTTCAGGGTAATCAATTCTACGGTCTGGGCGGTAGGGCCGTGGGCCCTGATTTCGGGTGTTATTGTCATAGCGTTGGTCAGCATACATAACAATAACAGGGGGAGAGGTCTCGGGGGTATTGGGATCTGCGTCAGAGCTCTTAGAGGCTCTCTTTTCTTTGAGATCTTCAGTTTGTAGCACTTCTAAGTTAGTGCGTACTGTCTTACGATGTAGAGCTTCATCTTGCTTGCTTTTAATAAGCCTTCTACAATGATGTAGAATGTGCTCACGGATTTTTGGCCATTTTTCTAATTGGAGACCAACTGTGTTCTCCAGTTTATTTTTAATCTCTGCGGGTAAGGTTCCCTTAAGTAAATGGTAGAACACTGGAAGGGCATTATCGGAGTCAAATTTTTCCTCCGTCTCTTCTTTAAAGAGATCTTGGAGTCTGAGCAAGTAAGCCTCAATAGGCTCTGAATCCATTTCCCATCTTTGGGAAGTGATAACTGAAAAATCTTTAAGAGCCGGATACATGGTCCGGATTTCCTGAAATACTTTGGTCTGAATCTCTGTTAAAGGGTTGCCATCATACTGGGTATCGGTTACAAATTTGGCATAACCTGATTGAGTGAATATGTCAGTGACACTGGCGTGTGGGGTTCTGCCCAAAAGCGCTTTCATATCACCGACTGACAAGGTGGAGCCTAGTGTAATGTCCTGCAATTTCTTTAACCATCGGTTGCCTCCCATTGCAATATCTGGGAGTTGTAGTATAAGGCTATTTAGTTCAACAGCCGAAAGTGGGGTGTACTCCGTATGAGGGACACCACCTGACATTTTATTTAACAAGGGAAAAAGTTTAGCATTTGAAGATGGAAGGGGCCCTGCTATGGCATTTGGGGGAAATTGATTCTCATACTTTTTCCAAACCTGAAGACCCTGGATTAGATAAAGGGTTGTTTGCTGATCCCAATGGGGGTCAGGGTGGTCATAAATAAGTTCTCGCACCAGCGAGAGCTTGTCAGACCGCAAGGATCCTTCACGTGGAAAAAGGGCAGACTGGGGCTGGAGCGCCTCAGACCATCCTGCAAGATTATCAATCCATGGCTGAACATAATGCCATGAGTTCTCATGTAATGCCACATATTGGGCGGGTGTATCAGGCGGACTAGATAAGATAGGGTCTGCACTGATATTTAGACCTGTAGGGTGACGGGGACTGCCAATGACTGCAAGGCAGCGGCTGGATCCCTCATTAGTAAGATAACTTCGAGGGTGGCGCTGTCTGGTATGATGAGAAATAACATCATGTTGTTGGGGTAATTCGGATTTTGGTGCAACAGAAGTAACAGTGTCCGGGATATCAGGGCGCGGTTGTGTTGACAGGGACTTGCGTAAGGAACGAAGTCCCTCTGAAACAAACGCGAGGCCATCTCCCATACTGGCCAATGCATGACCATATTGCATAGGTTGTTCTCCCGAAGGGACTGGGGTAGTAAGGGGAAGAGCCTTAGGTAAGGTGAGACGAGGTGAATCGTCTGCAAATGAAGGGATCGCTTCACTATCTTGAAGAGAGGAAAAATCGAGCATCGGAGGAGGCTCGTTTCGAATATCCTCCATGTCAGATTTTGTTGGGAGTTGTTGTTTTAAAACTTCCCATGCTTCTTCTAATGGGGAGGGTCTTACCTTTGGTTGCCCCTCTTTAGCCGGTATCTGAACCTTTGGCCGTGCACCTAACGTGTCCCATCTAGGGGGAGTAGAACATTCAGGTGCAAGAATGGGCATGGATGGATTATCCGAGTCAGGGGGTAATTTTACATAACCCTGATCGTACAATTCCTGACAAATTGCACGTGCCTGTGTGGCAGGGCTGCATGGAACAAAACCCATCTGTCGTAACTGAGACAGAGTAGGGCATGGTAATGATGGCGGGGGCAGGGGACCAGTTTGGGTGGCGGAGTCCCAACATGGTGGCAAAGGTGAAGTCTGAGTTGTATGTCCCATATGTGGGTAGATAGTCGTTTGGGTTGTCATGTGTGAGGTCAATCCTGATCCAAGTGCTGGACAGAGGGAAGTCTGGGCAGCCGCGTCAGTTTGACTGGTAGCTGGGCGTTGGACGTTGACCGGAACCAGTGGGTTCTGGACACAAGGATATTGTTCAATAATGGGAGGGGGTATCTCAATCTTTTGGCCGTATATAGTACGATAGACATGAGGTTGTGGAGTAAGCGTCTGGGTCTGGGTAGTTGCTTGCATCGTTGGAGCAGTTGTGACAGTGGGTGACTGAGTGATAGTCTGAGCCACTGGTATTGTTGCAGGGGTTACGGGCGGCTGAGTTGGTGCCGGCCCCTGGGACATAGGGATAGGGTT
Source organism: Microcaecilia unicolor (assembly GCF_901765095.1). NCBI lineage: Eukaryota > Metazoa > Chordata > Amphibia > Gymnophiona > Siphonopidae > Microcaecilia > Microcaecilia unicolor. The sequence goes on from NC_044031.1 coordinate 576,935,933, forward strand.
CTTTTGAGATGAAAGAGGAGATATATCGACAACACCAGCAATATGCACAGTGGTAGGTGGGTCGAAAATCGCAGGAGCTAGAGATCCCACAGTCAGCGAAGGTGTCACTGTTTGAGAGGCCAGGGATGAGGAGGTCCCCGTCTGAGATCCCTGGGAATTCTGTAGCAGAGGATCGGTGATAGGTTTATCACAATATCCTGGGGGTATTGGGGTATATCCCACTGCACATGGTAGCAGCTTAGTGGTGCTAGCGGCAGCAGCTGCGTCATAAGGTGGTGGGGCAGTAGGTGTCACAGGATCTTGGTAAGGGGCTTGATCGGTATCGGACTTACCTAAACTCCTATCGTTCTGGTTTTGTGCAATAAGTATGAACTTATTAATAGCAGCTAAATGTTTATCCCTAGATTTTCCTGTTTTGTTGGACTCATTGTAGCAGACCAAGGCTTGGAGTTTGCCCTGATCAAATGAGCCCTTTGATGGCCATTCCAGTCCTTGATCCTTAGCGGACCAAGCGGTATGCCAGGTTTGACATAAACGGGTAAGTTCTTTTCTATCAGCGGGAAAGAAATTAAGGACTCTTTCCAGGGGACTAGGGGATGAGGAGGGGGACATAGCGGAATCTGAAATAGGGGGAAGACAATCCACATAGGAACTCATAGGACAGTGTATTCAATATAATGCAATATCTATAAGTGATGTACAAGAGATGGTACAAGTCAAATGCTTGTTTCAAGTCAAAAGTCTGAGACATATAATAGGGGCAACTAAAGTATACAAACAAAAACGTGCAAGGGAAAATTATCTAAACAAAAAAAACATGCAGCATGCGTATACCAAATACTTTTATACTCACGCGTCTTCAAGAGCGTCCCGGTGACGGAACCTAGAACAGAAATTACTAATTGGCGGAAAGCTCAATGCTTTTGCCGCAGGTTACATGAACAGAGAAATGAAAGTAACAGGATAAAAGCAGTGTTTAAGAAAATAGTGCTAATGTTAAAGGTGTCAGCTTTTATATATTTATATATATATACTACTCTACCCCCAATTAATGAAAACTACTCTCCAGAGTGTGCTTCTAAAGGCATAAAGAAACCCAGTTTCCCTGCCTGCCAAGAACTGTTTCAGATACTTAGCCATGAGCTACGGCTCATGATAGAGCCCCTAAAAAGGGACATTGCAAACACTCCCAAGAAGAACTCAAAAAACCAGCGAATAAGGTCTCATGAGTCGAAGAGAAGCGGTCCATTGGGTTTCCGCTGATTCGGGCATCTCACGCGACTAACCACCCCAATGGGCCTTTAAAGCTTTGGCGGTATCTCACACAATAGCGGCATCCGACTCAACAACCAAGCATGCAAAAATTTCATAGCTGGGCAGCATCTCACATAACCTAACCATAGCTAGGCAGCATCTCACGTAACCTAACTGTCCTTAAAAGAATTTATGGCAAGGCAGCATCCCACATTACCTAACCGTCCAAAAATATGGAAAGGCCCTAGTCAACTAGTCCAAACTCGCAACGAAAAGCGTCAGACGTCTCTATATTGCTCCCACGCTCATCTGTACTAGGTAACTCATACGTGGGCGATAATGCCGAATCCGCAGGCCACTCCGAAAATGGAATGGAAGTCTGCTCCTACTAATTGAGATACCGTCATCCATTGAAGGATCACCTTCGATGGGTGTAAGCCCCAGGCATCGGTATCAAAGCCAATGGTTATAGCGTGACACTGGTAAAAGAAATAATAATAAAAAAATAAGAAAAGGAAAAAGAGAGAAATAAAATAAAAAGATATATGGCATGTTCCTAGAAAGAATCCCTGAAACCTATTCCAGAGATAGCAAGTAAAAAGAAAAAAGGAAAAAAACACATGTACGCTCTTCGGGTAAGGTACATTCACTATACACTAGATAATACACTTGCCACACATCAGACAATGAAAGGAAGACTGTAAAGCACTAGAGCGAAACAGCTGGCAGTAAGGGAACTTGGTCAAGCAGTACGAAATCAATCATGCAAAACGAGGAGAGCAGAAAAAGTCTGAGAGATACGTGACATTCACTGAAGCGGGACTTAGAGATTGAAAGACAGGCATAGATCATAAAGCAAGCAGCATAGTATCTTCTTGTATGGCTGACATCCTTGTATCGGGAAAAAATTAAAGATAAATATATAGACTGATTTTATTAAAGTAAAACGAGTTGTAGATGAGTGCTATGAAAATGTAAAGATTATAGGTGTGCAGCGAACCAGCACTGCCATCATGAAAGTGAAACTTAAGAGTATTCGAGCACAAATGTTTTTGCAAGAAAGAGCTGGTGTGTATTAAAAATAAAGAACACAATGCATATAGAGAAATATAGTAGGAAACTAGGTTGAATACAATACACCCTTTTTCATAGAACAGCAGCACAATATGATAACATTTAAAAAGGAGAAAAACACCAGCTTCTTAACGGCGAAACAAAGCATGTGGTTAAATAGGCAGCGGGCATCCTGAAATGCTATCGGTTATCACTCATACTGCGGATTAGTAAGACATGTATCTCTACAGAGCAAAAGAAATGTAACAAATCCAAAAAGTAACTCACACCATTACAGTTAAAAACTGAAATCACAAAGTATTAAGTCAAAATATTAAAATGATGAGAAATGGGGGGGCTATGCAAATACACATAATGAAGTACATGTGCCATCAATTACCCATTATACTAAAAATAAATTAAAGAAACATCATCTGGCATGTGAGAGGGAGATACAGATGTGATCGCTGGAAGGCAGGGCAGAGGAAAGACGGAGAAAGCCGGTTTTGAAGGGAAAGTACGCAAAGTTCTGTTTAAAGGGAAAATACACGTTTAAAACTTTGTAAGCACGTTGGGGAACACAATCAAGCTGTCACTTGCAGCGTAAAAAGAAAGAAAAACCTGTGTCGGGGTTTAAATCTTGCCTCAGAAACAGAGTGAGAAAGCATTAAAGTATCAGACGGTCTATTGTTTAGGGAGGGGGTGGGGGAAATAAATAAAATATGTAAGAGGAGAGCATCAGAGATGAGGGCAGGGGGGGTGTTTCAAAATGTAGGGATGCAGGGATGGGTATCAAAGAAGATGATAGGGCAGAAGAATCAGTGACAGAGACAAGAATATAACTTTGCTAACATGAGAGTAGGGCCGTTGAGAGGAAACAGGTGCATACTGAGATGAAAAATAAGACATATGGGGAGATGCAAGGGGGAGCGGACACGCCCACGGACAACAAAGCGGGCACATACAGTAACAGAATCTAAAAGGGGAAATAAGAGTAACTACGCAGTTTTTTTTATTAAAGACCAGGAAATGTGCATAACAGCTGAAAAGATTACAAGAATCATAAGATTGAAACTCTAAATCTTTCACAGAAGCACTGCAATACAGTTCCTAACAGAGATGAGGAGAAATCTATATTGGCCAAAAACCAAAACGGAGGTTTCAGTGCAGCGCAAAGGAAATGAACCGAAGTATTTTTAGAGGGCATGTTGGGCCAGAGAAAAATAGAAAAACTGAAGTGTGTGAGCAGGAAGAAGGGGGGCTGCAAGTTTGAAATGAAAGCATAGCTCGGAAAGAAAACAAACCAGAATGCATTGTAAGGAGAGATATAAGATTTTAGGGAAAAGGAATAACACATGAGCAACAGAGAGGGATGACAAATAATGTAAGGAACATAGTCTAGAAAGACAAACGGAGGACAGGGACATAAGACACGAAATGTCAAGGCGTTAGGCTAAGAATAGCCAGCATAAGACCGCTAATGACAATCGTGGTGAAATAAGAAAAAACAGCCAACATCTGCTAGCCGTGGTCTCCCAGGCTAGAACCAAGATGCCATTCGTACCCTTACAGACACCAAGCACTCGAAAGGGACAGTTTATAGGTGAAGAATAAAAGAAAAGATATAAGGACAGTGATCAGATGGACAGAATCACAGAAGGACAGGAACAGAGAAACAAGTGTGCCAGTCCAGCGCAGGAGAATAAGGCGTGCAGGGAACAGAGGAAGAAGCCAGGGAGATAGAAAGGGAACAGAGGAAGAAGGCAGAAAGATAGAAGAGTATTTGAGGGAGGGGTGTGAAAAAGAACGGACAAAATATCAGTGCCCAGTACCCCTCAAATGGGCAATGTCCGTGAGAAGGAAATGAAAAATAAGGAAAGACAGAGAAAGGACATCATAAGGGGGGGAAATATGAGAGAAAAAGAGAAAGGAATATTGAGTGACAGAAAGAAAGCATTGAACGCACAGATTAAAGTATCCCCTCTTGCGTTCAAATGGCGAGCGGGAACCGGTCAGCGATCGGGAGTCACCAAATGTAAATTTTAAAGGCCCTCTTTGCGCCCCATGAATACCCTCATCCAGGGCCAAAGGGTCTGCGCTTCCACTATCTCTTGGGCCGCCTGCCTAAATTCTTTTGATATTCCATCCCAGTCATATTTCTGTTGTGGAGGTACCAGAAGGCGTAACTCTAGGATAATGCCCATGACCTTGTCCTTCTGTCTATTAGGATCTAAGTGAATCCTTGGTCATCTATGTTCCCACATATATTATGAGTCCTTAAATTAGTGCAAAGAGTGTGTATTATTTGTATGTGGCTTAGTTTGTAGTATAAATGACAGGTGAAGAATACTTGAAAATAAAGACAGAGATAGATTTCAGAAAGAAGGCTTTATTCTTACCAAGTTGTTCAATTAAGTACAGACATCAGACAGACTCTGGTTTCAGTCGCACAGGGCCCTGCCGTCTGAGAAAGCGTTGGGGAGGATTCCAACTCTCTCTCAAAATCTTATCTCTTTTATAACTCCAAGTCCCAATACAAGTCTATTGTGAGGTACCTTTTTTTCTAATATTTCTCAATTTCTGAGATCATACTTTCGTATCCGGCCACATGCGCATCTGTACCATCTGTCTTTCCGTTCTAGCTATTTCAAGAGATTGCCCCATATCCGTTAAAGTCAACATGTTTTTGGAACATTTTGTTTTTCTCATTTACCAAAATATCAGTTTCACATCTCCCTTTTGTAATACCTTTCATAACATCTCATGATCTGTGTGCCATCTTATGGAAAATAAGTCCCATTTTAAGAACCTCATTTTATTCCTTTTACCCATTATTCTGTCATTATAGGTGCTATATTCAATTAGAAAGTTGTACCTGGTTGTGTTAAGACTCATTGTTCAGACCTGCCTTTTGCAGATTCTCATATAAGAAATCATTAGCTTGTTATTTGGCCTAGTCAATACTTTTTAAGTTGCTTTAGGCTGTGTAGCTTAGCCCACCACTATTCCAGTGGTAGGTCTGAAGCTAGGCCACATATTAACAATAGTAAATGATGGCAGATAAAGACCTGATGGGTCCATCCAGTCTGCCCAACAAGATAAACTCATTTTATATGGTATGTGATACTTTATATGTATATCTGAGTTTGATTTGTCCTTGCCTTTCTTAGGGCACAGACCGTAAAAGTCTGCCCAGCACTGTTCTTGTACTAAACGTTCTGAAGCTAAGGTCGAAGCCCCTTAAAATGTACACTCCAGCCCATCCCCATCTATTCAGTTATGACCAAGTTGTAGATCATAGAAGTCTGCCCAGCACCGGTTTGCTTCCCAATTACCAGCGTCGCTACCCAATCTCCGCTAAGATTCCTTAGATCCATTCATTCTAAATAGGATTCCTTTGTGTTTATCCCATGCATGTTTGAATTCTATTACCATTTTCATCTCCATCACCTCCTGTGGGAGGGCATTCCACTATCTACCACTCTCTCCATGAAAAAAATACTTCCTGACATTACTCCTGAGTCTGCCCCCCTTCAACCTCAATTCATGTCCCTAGTTCTACCAGTTTCCCATCTCCGGAAAAGGTTCATTTGCGGATTAATACCTTTCAAATATTTGAACGTCTGTATCATGTCATCCTTGTTTCTCCTTTCCACCAAGGTTTACATGTTAAGGTCAGCAAGTCTCTCCTCGTACAGTTTGCAATGCAAATCCCATACCATTTTTGTAGCTTTTATTTTCCCCCGCTTCCAGTCTTTTTACAAAGAAAAGCTACAAAAATGGTATGGGATTTGCGTTGCAAACTGTACGAGGAGAGACTTGCTGACTTGAACATGTATACCTTGGTGGAAAGGAGAAACAGGGGTGAGAAGATACAGATATTCAAATATTTGTAGTTGTCTTCTGTCCTATAGTAGGAATCACAATATACTGGATCTGTTGTGTAAATCTGATTTATGGGCACAAATAACAGTTGGAGAAATGGTTCATTTTAAATGTGAGCATTGTCCAGCGTGTGAATTAATGATTGAGGGTTTATGTATGAGACTTCCTAATCGACCCTGATATCTATTTGAGATATAAAACTACTTGTATTTCTTGTAATGATATTTATTTGGTTTGCCCATGTGGACTTGTTTATGTGGGCCATGCTTCGCAGCAATTGAAGAGCCGCATGTTTGAACATCACTATAATATTAGATATTACCGTACTGAGAAGCCCTTGGTTTGACATTGTGTTGAAAATCAGCGTTCTTTTTCTGAACTGCAATGTGGGGGTTTGGACTCTATAGCTGTTTGTAAGCACTGAGGTAATATGAAACTTAAATTACATCAAAAGGAACAATGTTGGATATGTTCCTTGAATACAGTTTGGTCATTGGTCATTAGGATTAAACTGTAGAGTGGAGTAGTTTGCATTTTATTGAGATGATTTTAATTATGACATTATTTTTTTATCTTGAGTTCTTGATGATGATGTCTACATGCGGTGGGATTTCTGGAAGTGTGAGTGTTGGCATCTTCTTTAGTCTGGGGGCCATCTTTGTGGATGTAGCACTTGTTGGAAAAAAACTGTCCCCTGAAGCAGCCAGGTGGTCTGACGGAATAAGGATCTTTTGTTGGGACTATGTTTACTTCTGCACAGTTCAGGTAAGTGAATTTTCTGACTTGAGTTTTTGGGTGAGGATGAATTTAAGTGTAATTTATGGATTTTGAATGATGCAGGGGCTATTCCTGGTGCTTGGGGAACTCTTAAAGGTTATCAATAGAAATCAAACAAAATAAAACATGGAAAAGAAAATAAGATGATACCTTTTTTATTGGACATAACTTAATACATTTCTTGATTAGCTTTCGAAGGTTGCCCTTCTTCGTCAGATCAGAAATAAGCAAATGTGGTAGCAGATAGTATATATAAGAGGAACATCAAAGCATTACTTTGACAGTCTGACAGAGTGGGAGGGTGGGGGTATGCATGGGGACATCAAAGCATTTCATTGATATTCTAACAGGATGGGGGTTGGTAGGTGAGAGGAGGGTAATAAACTGAACTGTTAATTCTTTCCAGTCTTAATAAATCAAATTTTTTTACGCCAATAATATGATTTATGACAGTTTTTGAATGTTTTGTGCTTGTTTGCTGTCACTTAAGTATGAGGCTTTTTCTCCATGTGACCATTTAGAGTAGACTGGGTCGGGACTGTAGTGAGTCCTTTATAGAATTTGATATATCGGTTATATTTGATTGCTATGCTATTGTAAGTTTGTTTGTTGTGTGTGATACTAATAGAGGCATTTTATACTGTTTGAAGGAGGAAGAAGAACATTATATAATCTGCATAGATTCTGTATTTACCTCTGAATTATATATAGCGTCACCAAAATTGTGTATGCAAATCTGGTCATATTCTGGATTTGTGCACGGAATTTAATTACTTAATAAGCCAATCAGTGCCGATAATTCTCTTAATAAGCAATTATTGACACTAATTGGCATTAATTAGAATTTATTCACACACTTGCTAGGCATATTTTGAAAAGTGGTGTGCGTAAATTCTAATACGTGCTGCCAAAAAGGGGGCATGGTCTGGGTGTGGAATGGGCGGGCTGTGGGCATTCTGAAAATCTATGTGCAGGATTATAGGATACACCTGCTCCATATCTAACTTAGGCACCGGTATTTAAACCAAATGTGGACACGCCTAGAGTTAGGTGCAGGCATGGCCTCTAGGTGTATTCTATAAACCTCACCTAAATCTAGGTGGGGTTTACAGAATACGCTTAGGCTGAAATATTTTCAGTGCCAGTTTTTTTTCAGGCGCCATATATAGAATCTATATCTTAATGCTTAAATCCTTAAGAATATCATAGAGGCTAATACTAAAAATTGAACAGCTCTATGAATGACGAATAGCGAATGGAGTAGAGTTTTGGGTTCCTACATGTATTTGCTGCATTATGTTGACTAAATAAGAAGTAAACCACATCAGCACTGTAGACCAATGCCATCACCTGCCAATTCTTTCATGGTATGGCCTACTGTGCCAAATGTTGTAGTAATGTCTAGACAAATTCCTAGAATTAGGCCAGAAACCTCTGGTTGCCATAACCAGTTTACCAGAGTGGATGCTAAATAACATTTTGGTACTATAAATGAGTCTAAATCTGAACTGAAACTATCCAACACATTTTTCTCCCAGGTATATTCCTGCATCTGCATGAACACCACTCTTTCTATTAGTTTAGCCAAAAGAGGTAGATTCAATATTGACTGATAACTTTTACAATCTCCCCAATGAAGGATTTTTAAAGTTGGCTCTTACCAAGGCTTTCTGTAGCTTCAAAGATTTCAGTTTCAGCTGAGACCTTCCAAAGCTGTGAAGATTTTAGTTTCTCAAGCCATCTTTAGCATTAATTAAAAGGGGCCAATTATTTACCAGTGCTGCTGCAGACATTGTTAAGTTAATTTGTTAGCTGCTTTCCATTTACATAAGTACATAAGTACATAAGTAGTGCCATACTGGGAAAGACCAAAGGTCCATCTAGCCCAGCATCCTGTCACCGACAGTGGCCAATCCAGGTCAAGGGCACCTGGCACGCTCCCCAAACGTAAAAACATTCCAGACAAGTTATACCTAAAAATGAGGAATTTTTCCAGTCCATTTAATAGCGGTCTATGGACTTGTCCTTTAGGAATCTATCTAACCCCTTTTTAAACTCCGTCAAGCTAACCGCCCGTACCACGTTCTCCGGCAATGAATTCCAGAGTCTAATTACACGTTGGGTGAAGAAAAATTTTCTCCGATTCGTTTTAAATTTACCACACTGTAGCTTCAACTCATGCCCTCTAGTCCTAGTATTTTTGGATAGCGTGAACAGTCGCTTCACATCCACCCGATCCATTCCACTCATTATTTTATACACTTCTATCATATCTCCCCTCAGCCGTCTCTTCTCCAAGCTGAAAAGCCCTAGCCTTCTCAGCCTCTCTTCATAGGAAAGTCGTCCCATCCCCACTATCATTTTCGTCGCCCTTCGCTGTACCTTTTCCAATTCTACTATATCTTTTTTGAGATACGGAGACCAGTACTGAACACAATACTCCAGGTGCGGTCGCACCATGGAGCGATACAACGGCATTATAACATCCGCACACCTGGACTCCATACCCTTCTTAATAACACCCAACATTCTATTCGCTTTCCTAGCCGCAGCAGCACACTGAGCAGAAGGTTTCAGCGTATCATCGACGACGACACCCAGATCCCTTTCTTGATCCGTAACTCCTAACGCGGAACCTTGCAAGACGTAGCTATAATTCGGGTTCCTCTTACCCACATGCATCACTTTGCACTTGTCAACATTGAACTTCATCTGCCACTTGCACGCCCATTCTCCCAGTCTCGCAAGGTCCTCCTGTAATCGTTCACATTCCTCCTGCGACTTGACGACCCTGAATAATTTTGTGTCATCGGCGAATTTAATTACCTCACTAGTTATTCCCATCTCTAGGTCATTTATAAATACATTAAAAAGCAACGGACCCAGCACAGACCCCTGCGGGACCCCACTAACTACCCTCCTCCACTGAGAATACTGGCCACGCAATCCTACTCTCTGCTTCCTATCTTTAAACCAGTTCTTAATCCATAATAATACCCTACCTCCGATTCCATGACTCTGCAATTTCTTCAGGAGTCTTTCGTGCGGCACTTTGTCAAACGCCTTCTGAAAATCCAGATATACAATATCAACCGGCTCCCCATTGTCCACATGTTTGCTTACCCCCTCAAAAAAATGCATTAGATTGGTGAGGCAAGACTTCCCTTCACTAAATCCGTGCTGACTTTGTCTCATCAGTCCATGTTTTTGTATATGCTCTGCAATTTTATTCTTAATAATAGCCTCCACCATCTTGCCCGGCACCGACGTCAGACTCACCGGTCTATAATTTCCCGGATCTCCTCTGGAACCTTTCTTAAAAATCGGAGTAACATTGGCTACCCTCCAGTCTTCCGGTATTACACTCGATTTTAGGGACAGATTGCATATTTCTAACAGTAGCTCCGCAAGTTCATTTTTTAGTTCTATTAATACTCTGGGATGAATACCATCAGGTCCCGGTGATTTACTACTCTTCAGCTTGCTGAACTGACCCATTACATCCTCCAAGGTTACAGAGAATTTGTTTAGTTTCTCCGACTCCCCCGCTTCAAATATTCTTTCCGGCACCGGTGTCCCCCCCAAATCCTCCTCGGTGAAGACCGAAGCAAAGAATTCATTTAATTTCTCCGCTACGGCTTTGTCCTCCTTGATCGCCCCTTTAACACCATTTTCGTCCAGCGGCCCAACCGACTCTTTGGCCGGTTTCCTGCTTTTAATGTATCTAAAAAAGTTTTTACTATGTATTTTTGCTTCCAACGCTAATTTCTTCTCAAAGTCCTTTTTTGCCCTCCTTATCTCCGCTTTGCATTTGGCTTGGCATTCCTTATGATCTATCCTGTTACTTTCAGTTGGTTCTCTTCTCCACTTTCTGAAGGATTGTTTTTTGGCTCTAATGATTTCCTTTATCTTACTGTTTAGCCACGCCGGCTGACGTTTAGTCTTTTTTCCCTTTTTTCTAATACGTGGAATATATTTGTCCTGAACCTCCAGGATGGTGTTTTTAAACAGCATCCACGCCTGATGCAAGTTTTTTACTCTGCGAGCTGCTCCTTTCAGTCTTTTTTTCACCATTTTTCTCATTTTGTCGTAATCACCCTTTCTATAGTTAAACGCTAGCGTACTTGATTTCCTAGTTTCACTTCCTTCAATGCCAATATCAAAACCGATCATATTATGATCACTGTTATCAAGCGGCCCTCGTATCGTTACCCCCCTGCACTAGATCATGAGCACCACTAAGGACTAAGTCTAGTATTTTTCCTTCTCTTGTCGGCTCCTGAACTAGCTGTTCCATGAAGCTGTCCTTGATTTCATCAAGAAATCTTATGTCCCTTGCGTGTACAGATGTTACATTACCCCAGTCTATATGCGGGTAATTGAAATCCCCCATTATTATTGTGTTGCCCAGTTTGTTTGCGTCCCTGATTTCCTTTAACATTTCCGCATCCGTCTGTTCGTCCTGGCCAGGCGGACGGTAGTACACTCCTATCACTATCCTTTTCCCCTTTGCACATGGAATTTCAATCCACAGTGATTCCAAGGAGTGTTTTGCTTCCTGCAGAATTTTCAATCTATTTGATTCAAGGCTCTCGTTAATATACAATGCTACCCCTCCACCAATCCGATTCACCCTATCACTACGATATAATTTGTACCCCGGTATGACAGTGTCCCACTGGTTATCCTCCTTCCACCAGGTCTCAGAGATGCCTATTATATCTAATTTTTCATTTAGTGCAATATATTCTAACTCCCCCATCTTATTTCTTAGGCTCCTGGCATTCGCATATAGACATTTCAAACTATGTTTGTTGTTCCTAAGTACATCATGCTTAGTACTTGACAGTATTAATTGGCAATCTTTTGTCTGATTTTTATTGTTATTTAAAGATACCCGATCTACTACAATCTCTTTTGCAACCTCACTATCAGGATACTCTATCTTCCCTGTTATGGTGATATCTTTGAAAGATACCTTATCCCGAACCATGCTCTTTTGAGCGACTGTCGGCCTTCCCCCCATTTCTAGTTTAAAAGCTGCTCTATCTCCTTCTTAAACGCCGATGCCAGCAGCCTGGTCCCACTCTGGTTAAGATGGAGCCCATCCTTTCGGAATAGGCTCCCCCTTCCCCAGAATGTTGCCCAGTTCCTAACAAATCTAAAGCCCTCCTCCCTGCACCATCGTCTCATCCACGCATTGAGACTCTGGAGCTCTGCCTGTCTCTTGGGCCCTGCGCGTGGCACAGGTAGCATTTCAGAAAATGCTACCCTGGAGGATCTGGATTTCAGCTTTCTACCTAAGAGCCTAAATTTTGCTTCCAGAACCTCTCTCCCACATTTTCCTATGTCATTGGTACCCACATGTACCAAGACAGCGGACTCCTCCCCAGCACTATCTAGAATCCTATCTAGGTGACACGTGAGGTCCGCCACCTTCGCACCAGGCAGGCAAGTCACCAGGCGATCCTCACGTCCACCAGCCACCCAGCTATCTATATGCCTAATGATCGAATCACCAAGTACAACAGCTGTCCTAACCTTTCCCTCCCGGGCAACATTTGGAGATATATCCTCGGTGCGAAAGGATAATACATCCCCTGGTGGGCAGGTCCTGGCTACAGGAGTACTTCCTACTTCACCAGGGTGATGCTCTCCTTCTGGGAGACCTCCCTCCTCCAAGGTAGCACAGGGGCTACCTGACTGGAGGTGGGACTTCTCTACAACATCCCTGTAGGTCTCCTCTATGTACCTCTCTGTCTCCCTCAGTTCCATCAAGTCTGCTACTCTAGCCTCAAGGGAACGGACACGTTCTCTGAGAGCTAGGAGCTCTTTGCATCGGGCACACACATATGACACCTCACCAATTGGGAGATAATCATACATGTGACACCCAATGCAAAAGACTGGATAGCACCCCTCTCGCTGCTGGACTGCTGACTCCATCTTAGTGTTTTTTGAGTTTTTCCGTAATTTAAAACTTGCTAAAGTATTAAGGATATCAGCCTATCACTAACTTACAGTTCCTCCTTTAAACCCCAATCTTCAAGTTCCGAAAGCACAAGCAAAATTTGTTCACTTACCAGAGAAATATCCTCTTCTCCCAGAACTTATTAGAAGGAAAGCTTTCGCGCGCGGCACCTTGAGCAGAGGCCCCGAGTGGATCGGAACGGACCTGTTTGCACTTGTTTGTTTACACAGCTGGAAAATTTGATCTGAAAGACCTATACTGCCCAAATCTTTAAAGGTTAATCATGTCACTCAAAAAAATATACAGCAACACAATTAGGTTAACAGTTTTTCTGGGAAAAGGGAAAAAAGTATTCTTTTTGAAAGGCAAAAACTATTTAGCAGCTATGACACCCTTAGGAAGAATTCTGATAGGATGATAATGAGCTAAAGCAATCCAAACAATATGCATTTTAAGTTTATCTTGTAATCTTAACACCCATTTTAGTCCAGGTCCTCCACTTTCCTACAGACACCCTCATTTAGGCTCACTGCAATTTTGTAACACAAATCTCTATTTTCTCTGAAATTAGAGTCATTTTGTTGCTATATTTGGCTCAATTCACTAATTATGGACTTTTTAAAGGGAAGGGCTTTTGTATCCCCCCCCCCCCCCTTCATGCCAGGGTATAGTTCCTCATCATTTGCATACAGCATCTCTATGTACAATCACAGAATAGAAAGCTCATTTTATTTATTTTATTTATTGGGATTTAGTCAGTGTACAGCAGGTATAGTTTAACATAAAATTTACAACTTTGTTAACAGCATCACAATAGTAAAATGACCACATATACAAATAAATACAATAAATGAGATAAACTTGGAAAATGGCAAATTTACGCCAAATAATAGAGCTAACATGAAGCAGTATCAAAAATATACACGTTTAACTTTAACAATTGATACCCAATATTCTCAGAAGACTTCAAAGCAACACAACAGAGATGAAAAGAACAAAAGATTAAAGAGAAAGGAAGTACAAGTCACAGGAACTTTCATGATTATTAGTTTTCTTATTTGATATAGTTATATTACATGTGGGGAGAAGGTAATGAACATACGTGGATTGTTGGATTGTTTTTGACTCTCTTGGTTAAGCATTACCTATGTTTGCTGTATTGCTCTTTAAAAACGTCAATAAAAATTCAACGTTACAAAACATTTCAAATTTAAAAACAAATTTGAATATGGCTGTGATCATGATTTTCAACTTGAATTTCTGACTGAATTATTGGGCTCTTCAGTGTGAATTTATATAATGTTTCATTTACAGGGTCAGCTTAATTTAATGTAATTTGTATTTGTGCTCTGCTTTTCCAAGGATCACTCACATTTAAATTGGATCGCATACAATTAATCAGAGACAAAACATCAGCCTAGCATAATTTACCAATATCATAAGATTGAGAGAGAGAGAGAGAGAGAGAGAGAGAGAGAGAGAGAAAAGATAATGTGGAAAAATAAAGACACTCACACCCTGTCATTAGACTCAAATGAAACCAAAATCAAGATCATAAATAATTAATGGCCACACAAGCCACCTTGCTTATGTTATGCTACAAGTTTATTAGATGATCAAAATTAATGACAAAACAAACTTCAGAAACAACCTCCAGGGTAATCTGGGCCACAGCTGAAAACAAGATCCACTGCCAAACTTGGTCATGAGCGGTAAGGTAAAATCTGACCATAATGAAATAGCTGTGCCCTGCAAATGCTGTAATCATTCTCTCAAGTTCCAGTGCCACTAGGTTGCAAAATTTCTAGGGTCCCAAACACATGCTAAATCCCAAGCAATACAAACATTGGAAGGGAAAGGAGAAAGATATTCCAGCAGTCTCAGGCTCTGATGGGTGACTGAATACTTCAGCATCCTTTCCCCCTAGGGCTTCAAGACTGGCCCTCATTTACTGTGCAACACACCCCTCCCCCCTCCATCACCAGCAATATCCTCATTGGCATGTGACTCATAGCTAGTAGGAACAATAAATCTAATAGTTAATATGGACTTTCATTCTGAGGGATTTATTCATGTTAATAGAGGTCCCAAACTAATATGGAGTCAGCATAATTACAACGTTGATTAGGAAGAATGGTGATCCTGAACATATTGGGGAAGGGAGATTGATGAAGAGATGGGAAATATTATGTGGGAAATAGCTGTGAAATAGCTAGCCTCGTGAATCACCTTGGTTCTGTAGATATAGGTAATACTTTTAAAAAAGAATAAATAATCAATATAAAATGAATAAACATATAAAATCAATACAACAAAAAACAACAATCTTAAGTAGCCCTTTTACAGTTAAGTTTTTGCACTTACCACACATTCGGTGAAAACACTCATATGAGAAAAAACTAAAGAGGGTAGGGCTCTTCAGCTTGGAAAAGAGATGCATGAGGGGAGATGTGACAGATGTGAATCGATTTTTTTACTCATTCTAAAAGTACAAAGACTAGGGGACACTCAAGGAAGTTACACGGAAGTACTTTTAAAGCAAATAGGAGGAAATGTTTTTTCATTCAACGAACAGTTAAGCTCTGGAACACTTTGCCAGAGGATGTAGTAACAGTGGTTAGCATATATAGGTTTAAAAAAGAGCAGGAAGAGCTGCATGACTTCCTTTTTCCCGTTTGACCTCCGTTGATAGAGCTGAATGACGCTGTTGAGATTGCATACCTTCAGGTCTTTTTCAAGACCCCCATATCTCTCAGAGGCATTAGTTATAACTACATCTTACAGAGACTCCTGAGGCAGGCCTGTGGCCGAAACATGGATCTGTGTCGCGGCTGTAATAAAGTTTTTTTCTCGTTTAACCCTACTGTCCCAGTCTCTGGAGTCATTGGTCCACTTCCCACTCCTGGTTTTGCATTCATTCTTTTTGCATCTTAATTTTAACATCACTATGCAATATGTATTTTCAGGTTTTTATAATTGGTATACTTTAAACATGTTGTATTCCTACTTATTTTTTGTGGCACAGTTCTCTGAGATTATATATTTCTCCTACCCTTCGTCTGAGTCAGTTTGTATTCATGTGATAGTATTTATGCACAGAGCCATGTTGTTTATATACAGTGTGTATACCTACAATTCATAGATTATATATTTTATTCTTTAAGATACATTTTATTATTTTTTTAGCTTTGTTGATATAAAATAACTACATCTTTAATATTTTATCATACCCATTACCTTGCATTTTAATTATTCATGTTTTAAGATTATTATGCTATTTCTTGTCATTTTATAATGTTATTATTTATTGTAATTGATATGTTGATGTATTATTTTATTTGTGCTTATTTTTAGACTCCTGAAGCAGGTGCCAAAACACAGCCGCTGTGTCGAGTCTTTTAGTGTATTTTATTAAAATATCATATAGAAGAATCATCACATCTCCATTGTGTCTTTTGGAAAAGTCTACCTACCCTACTCTTTGGTCTTTGTGTACTACGTTCGTAGGGATAGAGTGCTCTTCCACACCTTGTGGTTGACTCTAATGTACACGTGTGCACCATGATATATATTCACACACATATTCTTCTTTTATAGACTAGCACTTAGAGCATTCCCTAATGTTTGAGTGCCTATCTGCTGCTTTTAGTGTGCTTGCCCTTGGATTAGATATCTGACACTAAGGGCCCTGTTTACTAAGGTGCATTAATGTTTTTAGCGCACGCTAAAAACGCTAGTATGACTACAGTGCAGCTTAATAAATAGGGTCCTAAGATATGCGAGCCAAAATCTGGGCACACTTCAGAGATGCACATGCAAATTACTTGGCTAATGAGTCAATTAATGTCAATAATTGGGTTATAATAACCAATTACTCAAAAGGGGGCATGGCCATGGGAGGGGTCTGGGCATGTCAGGGGATTCCAAAAAGTTACATGCATTCTTACAGAATAGTATGACAGCACACCATGATTGGGCAGCAGCATTTACACCAGATTTCAGCAGATGTAAGTCTGACACCAAAAGTTAGGTGTGGGAAGTGGTGCTACACTTGGTTCTTTAAAGGGTGTGCACCCTTGATAGAATGATGCTCAGCACCGATTTTTTCAGGTGCCGATTTTTGAGCACCATTTAGAGAATGTCCCCCTTTGTGCCTAACTTTTATAGAATTGCTAGATAGTGCTAGGGTGGTCTGGGGACATAGTTGGGGTGTTCTCCAAAATTATCTGGGCACCTTTGATATTCAGTGCCAGTGCCCAGATAACACAATAGCAGTCCTAACTTGCATGTATAGCTATTCATGTACTGGCACTGAATCCTGTCAGTACCCGAATAACTTCTGAGAGCTGGAGAGTGCCCATATTTTTAGAGCTGGCACTGAGTATGCAGCACAAAGTCTATGGCTGTCAATGTTTATGAAAAATCTGACTGCTGAGACTGAAATCAGGAGGGGAGCGGTTATATTTCTCTACTTTTCCTTATATTACTTTACGTTTTTTGGAAAAAAAGGTAACCTAATTTTTATCTTTTTGGGGCTGTGGATTTTTATGTTCCTATTTACTATGTTTTTTTTTTTGTTAATCTTACAGAATTATATAGCTATTATTTTTTAATGGTTTTCTTACATATGAGGTAATAATTTGTTTGGATTTAGATCATGCCTATTTTGTAGTAGCTTAAGGTAAGTTATGTTTGGATATGCCCCTATCCTTCAAGAGCTTATAATCTAGGCAATGGAGAGTTAAGGGATCCTTTTTATTTATTTATTTATTTATCATATTTGTATCCCACATTTTCCCACTGATTGCAGGCTCAAAGTGGCTTACAATACTACTGCAATAAAGTTGCAATGCAAATAAGTACAGTTTTGCAAATTAAGAAACAAGGTAGGAATAACAATTGAACAGTAATAATTATTACTCACCGCTGCTCTTTCTCTTTACCTCGCTTTTGCCTTTTCCCCATTATACTTCTAGGACATTAATTGTTTGACCCCTGACTTGCTGTGTGTTTATGTAGATTGTTGTAAGCCACATTGGGCCTCCCATGGGTGGGAAATTGTGGGATATAAATACTGTAAATAAATAAATAAAATTAAGTAAGATAGAATTAACAATTAATTGATAATAAAATGAGGAAGATAATAACGTGTAATTAGTGTCCATTGGATCATATGATGGTAAGGTACTAAGCTACATTAAGAAGTGGCCTTTGCGCACCCTTACTGGGGTCTTTTCTTAGGGGGTCTTTTACAAAGGTGCACTAGCATTTTTAGTGCATGCTAAATGCTAGAAACACCCATAGGAATATATGGATGTCTCTAAAGTTTAGTGCACGCTTATTTTTAGCATGTGCTAAAAACACTAGCGTGCCTTTGCAAAAGTGGCCCTAAATGCTTTTTTGCTTTTTGTTGCCTTTAGTGCACAGCCATTTTTTAAAATTATCATGTGAGCACTTACCACCACCTATTTTGTAGGCAGAAAGGGCTCAAGCGATATCCGTGCTCTCAACAGCATGAGTAATGTAGATGTGCTTACTGGTTAGCACAGAAACTCTCACTCTCCACCAATGAGACATCCCTTAAAAAAAAATGAAAAACATTTTTTAGCACACAATTCATGCTCACAGATTTCAAAGTTAGTGTTGGACACCTGAGTGTGTCTCACAGTACTCCATTTTTTGACGCTTTAGACCCACACTAGCGCCTAACACTGCTTAGTGAAAGGACTCTCAAGTGACTTGCCCAAGGTCACAAGGGGCAGCAATGGAATTCAAAGCCTGGCTTTTACCAGTGTGAAAGAGTAAAGGGCCCCTTTTACTAAGCCGCGTAGACACCTATGTGCGCCCAATTTGCGCCAAATTGGAGTTACCACCTAGTTACTGCGTGGCCCTTGCGGTAATTTCAATTTTGGCGCATGGCTACTACGTGCATCTGAAAAATAATTTTTTATTTTCTGGCACACGTAGCGGATGCATGCCAAGTTACAATGTGCGTAGGTCATTACCGCCCAGATTCTTTACCGCTAGGTCTATGGCTGGCGGTAATGTCTCAGACCCAAAATGCACACATGGCCATTTTGATTTTGCCGCACGTCCATTTTCGGGAAAATAAAATGGGCTTTTTTTACAGGCGTGCTGAAAAATGGATTGGCGCGCCTAAAACCCGCGCCTACACTACCGCAAGCCATTTTTCAGCGCGCCTTTGTAAAAGGAACCCAAAGTTTGATAGTGCCTATGTTATGAATAAAATTTATGGCTTCTGCTATGTGACAAAGACAAATTATAAGGGCAATACATTATCTAAGTGCTTGAATGGTTCTATCCAATGAATAGAATAACATGTCTGGGCATGTTAGACATGCTCTGTAAGTCAGGCAGGTTTTGTTTGCAGGAGAAAGACACAAGTAATAACAAAGGAATGTGTGAATCGGAAAGGGATGTAAAATCACACATAAATATTAAAAGGGAAAAAAGACTGCTGTAACTCAAACCAGTTGGGTTGATTACCAGAGTTGAGATGGGAAGTCCTAGTGTCTGAGAGTACCCTAGTGACATTTTGTGATGTGGCAAGCTTCGTTATATGTGAAAGAAACATAATTATGTATCCCACCTGACTTGCACAGAAACCTGGAAGTGTGCCTTCCTCGATCGTGTGAAAAAGAAGTGATGAAAATTCCAATATATAAATAGACATGGGAATAGAAGGAAATATAACGTGTAAGAAAACAAAGTTCTGCTGTAAATTAGCGTTTCTCAACTTCTTCAAATCAATTAAACCCCTTTAGTCGAACAAGTTTCAACCTAGTATCCCAAAACTCTGGTCAGCAGAGATTTGAAATGAAAATTCCAAAAACTGATATATTCTAATCACAAAATAGAAAATAAAATTTATTTTTCTACCTTGGTTATCGATTTTATTTTTTTAATTATATTGGTCCGAGCTCTGGTTTCTGTTTTCTTTCATCTTCTATTAACTCTTGTCATTTTTCTCCTTTCAGCTTTCTTCAATTTATTTTTCTGCCTCTCTGCCCAAATTTAATTCATCCATATTATACAGTCTTCCATTTCCCTGCTTTTACTGGTAATCAATAGAAATAAAACAAAATAAACCATGAAAAAGAAAATAAGATGATACCTTTTTTATTGGACATAACTTAGTACATTTCTTAATTAGATTTCGAAGGTTGCCCATCTTCGTCAGATTGAAATAAGCAAATCTTGGTAGATGACAGTATATATAAGTGAGACATCAAAGCATTTCAGTGACAATCTAACAGGGTGGGGATGGACGTGGATGGGTGAGACAGGGGGATATGCATGGAGACAGGAGAGTAGCAAACAAAACAGTACAATTTATAATTTTATGGCTTATAATGGGCTAGAAAGCCCAGATCTCTTAAGTCCTGTCTGGTGGGTGTCAAAATATTTAATCATTCTGACTTCAAAGGTCTTAGGTTCCTGTATTGTTTTAAAGTTACCTTTCAGGATTCTTACTATGAAATCACTAGTACAGTGTTCTGTTTTTGTACAGTGTTTTACTGTATCTAGAGGCCGGCCAAAACCAGGATTCTCGGTTTTGACTGAAATGGAACCAGCAACCAAAATTTGCAGTTTGGTTTCAGTTGAAAATGAAAACAAACCCCTCCCCCTGCAATCACTCTTGGAGGTCCCCATACAATCAGTCTCACCGCTGCCGGCCCCCCCCCCCCCCCCAACAATCACTCTTGCTACCCCTCCTTCCCTCCCTGGGCCTACCTTTAAACCATCTGCTGGTCTAGTGGGTGTTCAGGGCAAGATAAATCCCTAGTCACTCTTGCCCCTGCCAGTTCTGCAGCCAAAATGGCTGCTGGGACTTCCCACAGCAATCTTGAGACTGCCACGAGAGGTCCCAGCAGCCATTTTGAGATTGGAAACAGCATAAACAGGAGCAACTGGAGATTAATCCTACTTATGCTGCTTCCAATCACAAGATGGCCACCGTGACCTCCCATGGCAGTCTCGTGAGACTGCCACGGGATGTCCCGGCAGCTATTTTGGCTGCGGAACCCAAGGGGGAAGAGCGACTGGAGATTGCTCTTGGCCTGAAGATGTGCAGAAAGTTTAACGGTAGGCTCATGGAGGTCCTTTGGGTGGCAAGTGGTTGGTGGTTGGAGGATGGGGGCACAAGGTGAAGAGTGATTGTGGAGGGGAAAACACAGGGAAGAGAGTGATCACGGGGGGGGGGGGGGGGGGGGGGGGGTTGTTTCAGCTGAAAATGCACTAGCATTAATGACCAAAACCCAAACTCAGATTTCAGGTCAGTTTTGGTTCTGAAACCAAAACCAAAATTCGGTCAGGCTCTAACTACCTTTACCTACAGTTTTCTATCTCTTTCCCTATCCCCGCTCTCCTATTCCCCTTTTACTTATTGCCCAGTCATTTACTAACTCTATCCTCCTCCTCTCTTCCATACAGCATCTCTCCTCTTTCCATCCAATGTCTCCCCCTCTTTTTCTCCCCTTCCTACCATCCAGCGTTTCCCTTTTCCCCATCCTTATATTTAGGATTTCCCCTTTCACCCCTTTCATCCAGCTTCTTCCCTCTTCCTCTTCTCCTTCCATCCAGCATCTCTCCTCTTTCTCTCCCCTTTCCATCCAATGTCTCCCCCTCTTTTTCTCCCCTTCCTACCATCAAGCGTTTCCCTTTTCCCCATCCTTATATTCAGGATTTCCCCTTTCACCCCTTTCATCCAGCTTCCTCCCTCTTCCTCTTCCCCTTCCATCCAGCATCTCTCCTCTTTTCACCACCCTTTCATCCAGCATCTCTCTCTCTCTCTCTCTCTAATTTCAAGTCTACCTCAGCATCTTTGCTGCTTCTTCAGACCAGCAGCAACAGAGTGGCAAAACAAGCTAAAACAGTTCTGGGGCTGCAGTCTTTATGTACATACTGTCAGCGCTGCTGGTCCCCCACCCTAGAAAAGGAAGTTAATATCAGAGGGGCAGGGGACCAACAGATCCAACAGTATATGCATGACAACTGCAGCCTTGGGACTGCTTTAGGTTTTTTGCCACTACTGCTGCTGCTGGTTTGGAGAAGTAGCAGCAGTGACCAGAGTGGCAGCATCAAGGAGGCGAGGAAGTCCTCTGCTAGGCAGTGCATATCCCCTGCAGAGATCTTGCATTTCATGTACCACATATTGAGAACCTCTGCTGTAAATCCTTGGCAGTGTTCACTGAATGCTGTCCTGGCAGCTGGTGAAATAAACCATGAGTTTTCTGGATACACTTATCATCTTTTATTTCCTTCACATCTGATTCTTAGGATGCTGCTCTAAATATTAGGCTGTTCTAGGGGCAGCAGAACTCTTTTTTGTTTGGGGGTGCCCAAGCTTCTCCCCCAACTCTTCCATACCACCCTAGTCCCCTCCTATGGCATCCAACATATCTTTCCATCTCTCTATTATTCTCAACTCCCTCCGTTGTGTCAAAAATTTCTCTCCTTTCCTATTCCCTTTCCCTGTCTTTCCCCAGCATCTCTCTCCTTCCCTCCCTCTCAATATCTCATGGTCTACAGTATCTCTCTCCCTCCCTCCCTTCCTCATTGTCTATAGCACCTCTTTCCTTCCCTTCGCCTGCCCCTGCATTTAGTGTTCTACAATCCACCCCTACCATTCAGCGTCTCCAGCATCTCTCTCCTTCTCTCCCTCTCAATCCCCCCTCATGTTCTACAGCATCTCTCCCCCACCCATGGTCTCTAGTATAAGAACATAAGAATAACCATACTGGGTCAGACCAATCTAGCCCAGTATCTTACTTCAAACATTGGCCAATCCAAGTCACACAAACCTGGCAGAAACTCAAATAGTCAAAATGTCAAGGGGAAGCAAACCACTCCACAGTGATCAATAGCAAAAGAAACAGGTGCAGTTATAATATGACAACAAGGACCAGGCACTGTATTCTCAAATTATTTTATTTCCTTTAAAGACAAAGAAACATCAGATGTTATTCACAAGGAAAGAGCTATAGGATCTCCTATAGAGCACAGCAATTCCAGATTTAAGCTCTGCAACTTCATCAATCACTAGCCTCAATTGTCTAAATATATTTGATATCTAATTCTCATGCTGTATTTTTATCTCTGTTGTATTGCATCAATAAAATGTATTTAAAAAAAAGAAGAATGTGCCAACAATCAATATAAGCAAAAGCTAAAAGCTTAAAACAATTTTTAAAACAAAATAGCAACTATTTAGCTTGTCTGCGCTTACAACGCACAGCCCTGGCAACCTGGCAGAGAAACACCTGACACCCACATCCAACAGACAGAGGCATTTCGGTCAACAAGACCTGCATCCGGGGTAGTCAGAAGCAGTCGTTAAAATTATCAGTCGTACTGGCAAAAGACGCCATCTTCAGAGAGATACCAAATAAGAGATTTCTCTACTGTTTGCTGCTACATTTCACCAGGTCTGTGGCTTTTCATGTTCTGAATATTATATAGACTGGGTTGTATAGCTTCTCTGAGAAGGAAAAAACCTCAGAATTTATGTAAGCGAGAATACCACACCGCTTATCTGTTGATGTCACAAACATAAAAACCTACCTGTGACGTGAGAAGTAAGAGAGCTATCAAAGCAATTTTGATGGAGTTAGTTTTTTTGTTTCATTATTGTGGCATTCCCCCCCCCCCCCCCATCCCTCTACTATAGATTTGCTGATCTTCGATACATGGGTCTTTATAAGACCCTTTTACAAAGCCACACTGAAATCTGGCTTAACAAATCTTAAAGTGGGAGTTTTCTGCTTGCTAAGGCTAGATGCAACATAATGTATTTTAAAGGCTTTTTTTTCTGGGCATGTGCTATGAGGTGTGTTTTCAAAGCACTTAGACTTACAAAGTTACATAAGGCTCATTTTCAAAGCACTTACACTTACAAAGTTCCACAGTAACCTATGAAACTTTGTAAGTCTGCTTTGAAAATATGCCTGATAGTAGCCTTTCCACCTTATAATTGAAAGAGAAAAACGCCTAGATTTCGACCCAAATCGGGAGATAGACGTTTATCTCACAAAAACGAATAAATCGGTATAATGGAAAGCCGATTTTGGACGTTTTCAACTGCACTCCATCGCGGAAGCATACAAAGTTGACGGGGGCGTGTTGGAGGCGTGGCGAAGGTGGAACTGGGGCGTGGTTATCGGCCGAGGAGAGATGGGCGCCTTTCGCCGATAATGGAAAAAAAGTATGCGTTTGTAGCTAGAATTTAGGGCACTTTTCCTGGACCCTGTTTTTCACGAATAAGGCCCCAAAAAGTGCCCTAAATGACCAGATTACCACCAGAGGGAATCGGGGGTGACCTCCCCTGACTCCCCCAGTGGTCACTAACCCCCTCAAACCACAAAAAATGATGTTTCACAACTTTTTATTTTCACCCTCAAATGTCATACCCACCTCCCTGGCAGCAGTATGCAGGTCCCTGGAGCAGTTGTTAGGGGGTTCAGTGGACTTCAGGCAGGTGGACCCAGGCCCATCCCCCCCTACCTGTTACAATTGTGCTGCTTAATGCTTAGTCGTCCAACCCCCCCAAACCCACTGTACCCACATGTAGGTGCCCCCCTTCACCTCTTAGGGCTATAGTAATGGTGTAGACTTGTGGGCAGTGGGTTTTGAGGGGGATTTGGGGGGCTCAACACACAAGGGAAGGGTGCTATGTACCTGGGAGCTCTTTTACCTTTTTTTTTTGTAAAAGTGCCCCCTAGGGTGCCCGGTTGGTGTCGTGGCATGTGAGGGGGACCAGTGCACTACGACTCCTGGCCCCTCCCACGAACAAATGCCTTGCATTTATTCGTTTTTGAGCTGGGCACTTTCATTTTCCATTATCACTGAAAAACAAAAACGCCCAGCTCACAAATTGTTGAATAAAACATGGACGTCTATTTTTTTCGAAAATACGGTTTGGTCCGCCCCTTCACGGACCCGTTCTTGGAGATAAACGCCCATGGAGATAGACGTTTTTGTTCAATTATGCCCCTCTTTGGCACTTTGTAAGTCTAAGTTCTTTGAAAATGAGATCCCATATCTACTAGTTTGCATTACGGGTAAAAAATTAACATGGGAGCAATATTCCTTCCTATTTGAGTACTCAGGGCTAGATTCTATATATGGTGCCATGTAAAAAAATACGCCTATATTTTATAGAATTCACTTAAAAGTTCTGCACAGTTTATAGAATACGATCAGCGTCCATCCGCACAACTGAATTTAGTCATGGCCAGTTACGCCAAGTAAAACTTGATGTAAATGCTGATGCCTAAATTATGCACGGATGAGGTGTAACAATGCGCATAGATTTTAGGAAGGCCCATGACACGTCCATGGCCACGCCCCCTATTCAATTATGCGACTTAGAATTTAGGCATATCACATTACAGAATATGCTTAGTACATAAGTATTGCCATACTGGGACAGAGTAAAGGTCCATCAAGCCCAGCATCCTGTTTCCAACAGTAGCCAATCCAGGTCACAAATACCTGACAAGATTCCAAAAAAGTACAAAACATTTTATGCTGCTTATCCCAGATATAGTGGATTTTCCTCAAGTCCAATTTAATAATGGTCTATGGACTTTTCCTCTAGGAAGCCATCTAAACCTTTTTTAAACTCTGCTAAGCTAACCGCCTTTACCACATTTTCTGGCAATGAATTCCAGAGTTGAATTACACATTGAGTGAAGAAATATTTTCTCCGATTTTTTAAAATTTACTACTTTGTAGCTTCATCGCATGCCAACCTAGTCCTAGTATTTTTGGAAACCGTAAACAGATGCTTCACGTCTACCCGTTCCACTCCACTCATTATTTTATAGACATCTATCATATCTCCCCTCAGCCGTCTTTTCTCCAAGCTTAGACAGTAATGCGCGTAAATTCGAATTGATGAGTATCAATAATTGTTTGTTAAGTGGCAATTATTGGCACTGATTGGCTTGTTAACTAATTCAGTTGTGCATACAAATACAGAATATGACTATATTTGCACATGCAACTTTAGTAACACTGTATGTGGAGTGGAGAAGTAGCCTAGTGATTAGTGCAGTGGACTTTGATCCTGGGGAACTGGGTTCAATTCCTACTACAGCTCCTTGTGACCCTGAGCAAGCCACTTAACCCTCCATTGCCCCAGATACAAATAAATACCTGTATATACTATGTGAACAACTTTGAATATAGTTGTAAAAAACACAGAAAAGCAGTATATCAAGTCCCATTCACTTTCTATATAATATGAGGTAACTGTTCCCACATTAAGTACATATTATTCAGGTAGCACACATTAGTGTGAATGCATTAACTGAATAACACTTCAGTTGTGGAAGAGTAGCCTAGTGGTTAGTGCAGTGGACTTTGAAACTGCGGAACTGAGTTCAATTCCCACTGCAGCTCCTTGTGACTCTGGACAAGTCACTTAACCCTCCATTGCCCCTGGTACAAAATAAGTACCTGAATATATGTAAAACTGCTTTGAATGTAGTTGCAAAAACCTCAGAAAGGCGGTATATCAAGTCCCATTTCCCTTTCCTTATTTGAGATTCTAGATGGAATGTTGCTACTATTGGAGATTCTAGATGGAATGTTGCTACTATTGCAGATTCTGTTGCTACTATTTGAGATTCTACATGGAATGTTGCTATTCCACTAGCAGCATTCCATGTAGAAGCCTGCTCTTGCAGATCAGCTGCACAGGCTTCTGTTTCTGTGAGTCTGACGTCCTGCACATACGTGCAGGACGTCAGACTCACAGAAACAGAAGCCTGCGCGGCCGCACTGCTGATCTGCAAGGGCAGGCTTCTACATGGACTGTTGCTAGTGGAGGAGTAGCCTAGTAGTTAGTGCAGTGGACTTTGATCCTGGGGAACTGAGTTCAATTCCCACTGCAACTCCTTGTGACTCTGGGCAAGTCACTTAACCCTCCATTGCCCTTGGTACAAAATAAATACCTGAATATATGTAAAACTGCTTTGAATGTAGTTGCAAAAACCTCAGAAAGGTGATATATCAAGTCCCATTTCCCTTTCCCTTTCCTTGTCCACACAACTCCCCCTCCAAAGATACTTCTAAAAATATATATATAACATACACTTTTAACAGCAAATGATCAAAAATGCTTTTTATCATGTTTTGCAGTAAGCTTAATAGTTAGTGCAGTGGCCTTTGAACCAGATAAATTGGGTTTGATTCCCACTACAGCTCCTTGTAACTGTGAGCAAGTCACTTAGCTCTTTTATCAAACTACACTAGCAATTCCTGCACATCAATGCCGACAAAGCTCATTCAAACTGGTAAAAAAAGGCCCTTAACCCTCCATTGCTCCAGGTACAACATAAATATCTGTATATAGTAAGTAAACTGCTTTGATTCTAGCCACAGAAAGTATTTTGTTACATTTGTACCCTGCGCTTTCCCACTCATGGGAGGCTCAATGCAGCTTACATGGGGCAATGGAGGGTTAAGTGACTTGCCCAAGGTCACAAGGAGCTGCCTGTGCCTGAAGTGGGAATTGAACTCAGTTCCCCAGGACCAAAGTCCACCATCCTAACCACTAGGCCACTACTTCACTCCCCCCTGTCACTCAATGTGGCTTTGTAAAAGGGCCCCTATATTTTCAAGGGTATGCCTTCATTGACATGCATTTGGTTCGTTGCTGGACCTTTTAATCTGAATGCATGTTATGTCAATTACCACTATAAAAAGTTATAATACATTACAAACATGTCTAATAAAATGAATATGTGAAACATACTGAACCCCCCCCCCCAAAAAAAAAAAAAGTCCAAAAACTAAAGAAAATGAGCACAAAATTATTGTACCTTATTATAAATTTGGAATTCTCAATATTCCAAGTTGCTTAAATGGAAACAAAGCAAAAAAAAAAGAATTTCAGTACAGCTGCATACTCTCATTTTAAAACCCTATTATTAAAGGGAAAGGGATTTGATACTGCCTTTCTGTGGTTACAATCAAAACAGTTTACATATTATATACAGGTGCTTATTTTGTACTTAGAACAATGGAAGGTTAAGTGCTTCCTCAGAGTCACAAATAACTAGTTTCCCTGGTTCTTAGCCCACTGCACTAACCATTAGGCTACTCCTGCACACCTTTAGTCTTTTGTGCATGCTGATTATACAGTAGGGAATGTCTTGTTCCAAAAAGGTTAAACATTAGATTTCTGTATAGTAGATTCCAACCTGGTTTTCTTAACAGTACATGCAAGTCCATTCTATGTGCATTGTCGAGAATTAAGGGCATCTTTGCATACAGTAAATAAAAATGTGTGTTGCAACAAGAATCAGTCTAGATATTCTTTCATGAAAATGAGTGCATCACACAGAAGGGGAACTTGCCAAAACCAGGGATTGTATTGCTGCTGCTTGTTGTTAAAATTTCACAGAGCTCTGAGCTGTTCTCTAGTGCTAAAATTGAGTAATTGTTACATAAACTGCCTTTCCATCTAACCTATGACTCTTTGGCAATTATATTGTAGCTATTAGACGATGAACGATGTTCTAGCACAAAACCACTCATGTTTCAGCTCAGTGAAAGGAGCCAAAAATGAGAATCTGAGCTGTACTAGGCTTACTGAGCTCAGTATATTCAGCTAACATTGGGTCAGAGATGCATCAAATCAGATTTATATGTGTCTTGGAAAATATGAGCAGCCTCTACTTCCTTACCCATTGACCCATCCGTTCAGAAATGTCAATTTTAAAATGAATTGGCTTATTTATATCACTGCTTGCACTGTGCAGTACTTTAAAACATTGAACACTTCATAGAGGGTGCAGCGACTCGTTAAGATTGTTTGATGGTGAAGGAGAGGGGACAAGTGTGTATGTTAATTTATGTTTTTTTTTTTTTTACTTTATGGTTACAGATGGAAAAGATTCTCAC
This sequence comes from Microcaecilia unicolor, assembly GCF_901765095.1. Classification (NCBI taxonomy): domain Eukaryota; kingdom Metazoa; phylum Chordata; class Amphibia; order Gymnophiona; family Siphonopidae; genus Microcaecilia; species Microcaecilia unicolor. Next base: position 576,964,806 of record NC_044031.1, read on the forward strand.
CATTTCTGAACTCCAGTGGGAATTCATAGAAATATAGAATCACAGAAAATGTATAAGTCTAAATGCTTTGAAAATATGTCTCTTTTTGACCTATCCAGTCTATCGATCCATACTAACTACAAATCTCTACTATCCGTTTTTCTTACTTTAAGATCGTCTGTCCTTATCCCATGTTTTCTTGACTCATGTGCATTTATGTCATTGAGATATTTAAATGTCACTCTCATATCTCCCCTCTTTCAACTTTCTTCCAAAAGCTACATGTTTAGAAATCTAAGTCTGTCCCCATATACATTATGATGAAGATCTTGGACCATCTAAGCAGCATCCCTCTGGACCAATTCCATTCTGTTTATATTTTTTTGAAAGTATGGTCTGTAGAACTGTACATCAACTGTCTCTAGAACTGTACATCAAGGTGTGGTAAAATATGAACTTTACCATGGAGTTCATGAACCTGTAGGATAACCGGTTGTTGACTCCCATGGTAAATGAATAACGCAGAATTTTTCCAATTGCTTGGGAGAATCAGACCTCAAAGCTGCATCCCAATGCTCCTGGGCCACATCTGACAGGACCATCAGGGCTCCCCCCCCCCCCCAATCCAAACCCTATCCCTCAGGGGGAGGAATGCTGGCTTCGGCCTAACCCCTGGTAAGCCTTTCCTCAGCTGAGAGGTGCCCAGCTCTACCACCGGCTGCCTTTCAGGTGCTGTGGAGGACTTGCAGCTCATCTGCATATCCTTACAGCCTTCTCCGGGGTGACACCCAGGTCCACTCCGATCCACTCAGGGCCTCCGCATTTTTCTCTTTATATCTAATCTTTTTCCAGTTGCTAAAGTACCTCAATCGTTTATGGCCCCTATTCACATTCTCTTCCTAGCTCTGTCCCTTCCTAATCTTTTCCCTCACCCCTACCTCTCTCCGCTACAGGAACTCACTGCCCATCCATTGACTTCATCACCTCACCTTCTCTCCTACCCTCTTCCTCCCTCTTGGCTTTTAATCTCCGTCTCTTTCTTCCCTCCATTTTGCCTTCCCCATTCCACCTAAATACCTCTCACCTTCGACGCCTTCGTGGACACACCTCTCCTACTCTCCTCCGCTCTCTTTTACTCCTTCTCTTACTCTCAGCTGGTGACATCAATCCCAATCCTGGCCCTCCTCACCAACTATTATCCAAACTCTACAGATCTCACCATGACCTCTCTAACCTCGTCTCTATTCCTCTACTCCCCTCCTCTTTTCTGCCCTTCTCTTGCGCCCTATGGAATGCCCGCTCTATCTGTAACAAACTCCCCTATATCCATGACCTTTTTATCTCGCGTCACCTCCATCTGCTCGCCATAACAGAAACCTGGCTCTGCCCTGATGACTCTGCTTCAGTCGCAGCCCTCTGCCATGGCGGTTATCTTTTTTCACATACTCCTCGCCCTGCTGGTCGCGGGGGCGGTGTTGGACTACTTCTCTCTACCTCCTCCAGATTTCAATCCCTTCTTCCACCTCAATCTCACTGTTTTTCCTCCTTTGAAGTCCACTTTATCCGCCTTTTCTCTCCTCTGCCTCTTCGAATAGCGGTCATTTATCATCCCCCTGATAAGTCCCTTTCATCCTTTCTCAGTGACTTTGATGCCTGGCTTGCCTTCTTCCATGATCCTTCCTCCCCCTCTCTCATCCTTGGTGACTTTAATATTCCTGCTAATGATCCTTCCAACTCTTATATTTCCAAGTTACTCACTTTAACATCCTCCTTTAATCTCCAACTATGCTCCACCTCCCCCACTCATCAAAATGGTCACTGTCTTGATCTCATCTTCTCCTCCAACTGTTCACCCTCTAGTTTCCTTGCCTCTGATCTTCCCCTCTCTGATCACCATCTTATAACTTTAACACTGAAATCTCCTCCCTCCCAGTCCCGTCCTATCTTATCTAATTTATCTAGGAATCTTCACGATATTGACCCTTCATCTCTATCCTCCCATGTTTCAAACCTCCTCTCTACTGTGGTACCATCCACGTCTGTCAACGAGGCTGTTTCTTCTTACAACAATACTCTGCCTTAGACACTCTTGCACCTTTGATGACCCGCCCTATAAGGCGTACAAAACCCCAGCCTTGGCTAACTTCTAATATCCACTACCTACGTTCCTGTACCCGCTCCGCCGAACGCCTCTGGTGGAAATCTCGGACCCTTGCTGATTTCTTACACTTTAAGTTCATGCTGACTTCCTTCCAATCTGCTCTTTTACGCGCCAAACAGGATTATTATATCCAACTGACCAACTCTCTTGGCTCTAACCCTCGACTTCTCTTCACCACATTGAACTCTCTCCTCAAGGTGCCCCCTTCCCCAACTCCCCCTTCATTATCTCCTCAGACCCTTGCTGAATTCTTTCACGACAAGGTTCAAAAGATAAACCTTGCATTCTCTGCCTCGCCACCTCTCCCTCCACTAGTCCGTTCCCCTCTCTCTCCTCCCCCTCATTCCCTTTCCTCCTTTCCTGAAGTTACTATTGAGGAAACTACACTTCTCCTTTCTTCCTCAAAATGTACCACCTGTTCCTCTGATCCCATTCCCACCCACCTTCTTAATGCCATCTCTCCTGCTCTTATTCCTTTTATCTGTCACATTCTCAACCTCTCACTTTCCACTGTGACTGTCCCTGCTGCCTTTAAACATGCTGTGGTCACACCTCTCCTTAAGAAGCCTTCACTCGACCCTACTTGTCCCTCTAATTACCGACCCATCTCCCTCCTTCCCTTTCTCTCCAAATTACTTGAGCGTGCTGTTCACCACCGCTGCCTTGATTTTCTGTCCTCACATGCTATTCTTGACCCACTACAATCTGGTTTTCGCCCTCTCCACTCATCCGAAACTGCGCTTACTAAAGTCTCCAATGACCTATTACTGGCTAAATCCAGAGGTCAATATTTCATCCTCATTCTTCTTGATCTTTCCGCTGCTTTTGACACTGTCGATCACAGCATACTCCTCGATACCCTGCATTACTTGGATTCCAGGGCTCTGTCCTTTCCTGGTTCTCTTCCTACCTCTCCCTCCGCACCTTCAGTGTTCACTCTGGTGGATCCTCTTCTACTTCTATCCCTCTGCCTGTCGGCGTACCTCAGGGTTCTGTTCTTGGTCCCCTCCTCTTTTCTATCTACACTTCTTCCCTTGGTTCCTTAATCTCATCCCATGGCTTTTCCTACCATCTCTATGCTGATGACTCCCAAATCTACCTTTCTACCCCTGATATCTCACCTTGCATCCAAACCAAAGTTTCAGCGTGCTTGTCTCCTCAAGTCGCTTCACTGGCTCCCTATCCGTTTTCGTATCCTGTTCAAACTTCTCCTACTAACCTATAAATGTACTCACTCTGCTGCTCCCCAGTATCTCTCCACACTCGTCCTTCTCTACACCCCTTCCCATGCACTCCGCTCCATGGATAAATCCTTCTTAGCTGTTCCCTTCTCCACTACTGCCAACTCCAGACTTCGCGCCTTCTGTCTCGCTGCACCCTACGCCTGGAATAAACTTCCTGAGCCCCTACGTCTTGCCCCTTCCTTGGCCACCTTAAAATCTAGACTGAAATCCCACCTCTTTAACATTGCTTTTGACTCGTAACCACTTGTAACCACTCGCCTCCACCTACCCTCCTCTCCTCCTTCCTGTACACATTAATTGATTTGATTTGCTTACTTTATTTTTTGTTTATTAGATTGTAAACTCTTTGAGCAGGGACTGTCTTCTATGTTTGTGCAGCGCTGCATACACCTTGTAGTGCTATAGAAATGCTAAATAATAGTAGTAGTAGTAGTAGTAGTTATGATCAAAGCCCCACCTCCAAATCAAATACCCTACCCCCCTGATTCAAGACCCCCATCCCCCAAAGGGTCCCCCCCAAAGAAATTCCCCAGTGGTCTAGTGGTGATCCATAGTTGCTCATGCCCTGGCTGGTGCCATTTCCAAAAAGGAGCATCAAGTGGTGGTCTCATGCTACTCAGGGCCATCGAAAGACTGAGCCAGACCCAGGGCAGGGTAGCAGCTGCCACACACCCCGAGGATCGCTTCTGCCACCGCCCCCCCCCCCCCCGCCATAACTCCACATACTTTGGCTGGTGAGGTTCCCAAGCCCCACCAGCAGAAGGCTTCCTCTACTGTTGTTCTTCACTCTGCTGCATTGCCTGCCCTGCCCCTGCGGCTGCTTTTCCTCTCACGTCGCACATGCTCAATTTCATCAAAACCGAGCAAACGGCAACTGGCAAATTATCAGTCCAAAACAGTCCTTGCTGTTCTCCCCAAAGGGGATCTCTTTTTTCTACTTCTTCCGCAGATTATATGTACAGGATATTTAATGTTATATTTACAGGTATTCACAGCTTCTCCTGGCCGTGTCTATTCTGTAGAAAGATATTTTTCCTAAAGGCTGTACTCCTCTTCTTTACACTGGTTTACTTTTTTGGACTCAGACCACCCTCGATCTGACCATCCTTAAGCGGTGACCCCACCTTTGGTCCACACTGGTTCTGGAACAAGCTCTTCCTGGATCTGGTCCCCTGCTCTTGGGCTGGGCCTTCCTCTACCCACCCATAGCACACTATCTCCCGGTTGCATGGGCGGTTTGGGGGGGGGGTGAGGGAGGTATTGCCCTCCCCAAACGCAGGGCAGGTGCAATGCTGCAGTCAACTCTCGGTGCCTCCTTCCCACCCTCAGCTCCCCCGACAGCCCTCCTCTCCATTCCTTCCTGCTGTCCCGAGTGTAAACCTTTTTTTTTAAGTTGCAGCGACGGCAGTGAAGGAAACAGCACAGCAGACTCGCCTTCAGCTTTTTCCTTCCCTCACTCAGTGTTCTGCATTCCTCTGATGATGTATTTCCTATTCCATGAGGGCGGGACACTGTGTGAGGGAAGGGAAAGGCTGGAGGCGAGCCAGCTGTGCTGTTTTTTTTCACTGCCATTGCTGCAACTTAAAATAAAAGGTTTAAACGTGGGGAGGCAGGAACGAAGAGCAGGGCTGTCGGGGAGCTGAGGGTGGGCAGGTGGAGCTGGGTTGGAACTGAAGGAGATTGAAAAGGGGGAGCTGGGGAAGTCACTGGACATGGATGGGAGGGGAGGGTGGGGGGTCAAAGGAGAATCATTGTACATGGATGGGGAGGGCAGAGGAGAATCACTGGACATGGAGGGGAGGGGAGAGCAGGGGAGGGAAGAGAAGAGAAATCGCTGGACATGGAGGGGAGGGCAGAGGAGTGAGGATAATTGCTGGACATGGATGGATGGAGGGGCAGGGGAGAATGGAGAGTTGCTGGATATGGATGAATGGATGGAGGGAACTAGAACTCGGGGACTGAAAAGGGGGAGCTGGGGAAGTCATTGGACATGGATGAAAGGGGAGGGCAGGGAGAATCGCTGGACATAGATGGGAGGACAGGGCAGGGGGAGAGAAGAGAAATTGCTGGACATGGAGAGGAGGGGAGGGTAGGGGAGAGAGGAGAATTGCTGGACATGGATGGATGGAGGGGGCAGGGGAGAGAGGAAATTTGCTAGATATGGATGGATGGCGGGGAGGGCAGGGGAGAATGGAGAGTTGCTGGACATGGATGGATGGAAGGGAGGGCAGGGGAGATAGGAGAGTTGCTGGACATGGATGGAGGGGAGGGAAGACAGGAAGGAGATGCACATGGATGGGAGGGGAGGGCAGGGGAGAGGAGAATTGCTGGACATGGATGGATGGAGGGAGGGGGCAGGGGAGAGAGGAAGTTTGCTGGATATAGAAGGATGGAGGAGAGGGCAGGGGAGGAAGGATGATAAGCTTTTAGCTAACTATCGAACACATCTGATGGAGTATCTTGACATTAATTTGCATTCGAGCCCTTCCTTGGGAATTGTTTGGGATGCCTTAAAGGCTGTCACGAGGGTTTTTTTTCTTCTTAAAATAGACAAGTATTCAGGCTCAGGCTAGGCGAAAGGAAGTTGCAGATTGTATCTCACAATTGTCTCATGTGGAGGATCTTCATAAGTCTTCCCATTCGATTTCTGTCTTGAGGCAGATCCAAGCTCTACGGTTAAGGTTGGATAATATCTATTTGAACCAATTGCAGTTTATCCGTGGTCAGCAACAGCAGTTTCATTATTTTAACCATATTGAACTTGGTCGTTCACTGGCCCTGAAATTGAGGCAATGTAGATCTGAGCATACTATTCTTCGGATTGGAGGGGGTAATAATACGGTGTTAACTAAGTCTTCTTTAATTTGGCAGCGGTTCCAGTCCTTCTATCAGTCTTTATACTCGGCCGATTCTTTGATTCATCAGAATGTGATTGAGGCCTTTCTATCATCTCAGAACCTTCCTTCCTTCACAGACCAACAAAGATGTTTGTTGGATGGCATTATTCAAGTTGATGAAGTTGTTAAAGTTATTAAGGATTTGCCTACGGGGAAGGCACCTGGCTTGGACGGTGAGCTTGCTCCCCTCTTGGTCGAAGGTCTTAATGGAGTTCGGGAGGGGAGGCTTTACCTCCCTCTATGATGGAAGCATGGATAGCTGTTATTCCGAAGCCTGGTAAAGACAAGTCAGAATGTGCCTCCTATTATTCAATTTCCATTCTTAATTCTGATGTTAAAATCATAGCTAAGGTCCTAGTGAATCGACTAGCTAAAGTTCTTCCTGATCTGATCCATCCAGATCAGGTTGGGTTTGTTCCCCAAAGACAAGCTAAAGATAATGTTCGTCAAATGGTTAATTTGCTGCATGTCGCCACAACGTCAAAAACCCCCTTGTGTCTCCTGGGATTGGATGCCGAAAAGGCATTTGATAGGGTACATTGGCTTTTCATGATTAGTATTATGGAGCGATTGGGATTTGGGTCTGGATTTTGGGATTGGACTCGAGCTCTTTATAATTCTCCAAGAGTGTGTGTGCGAATTAATGGGGGTAATTCTCCCTTGTTTCCTTTGTCTAGGGGGACACATCAAGGATGTCCTCTCTCACCGATGCTATTTGCCTTGGTTATGGAACCCCTCGCAATTGCTATTCGCTCTAATCCTAATATCTCAGGCCTTATGGTAGGTAGTCAGGAATTTAAGTTGTCAATGTTTGCTGATGACATCTTGCTTTCCTTAACTAAACTGTTACTTTCCATGCCTAATTTGCTTAAGCTTCTAGCGGATTACTCCTCCATCTCAGGATTCAAGCTTAATATGACCAAATCGGAGGCTATGGCCATTGGTATTTCTAGTCCGACACTGCAATCTCTACAACAAGCCTTCTCTTTTCGATGGGTAACCCAGGGTATTAAGTACTTAGGGATTCTTCTCACCACAAACTTTTCGGATTTATTTTCGGCTAATTACCTTCCCCTCTTGTGGGAATTATTCAAAGATCTGGAGGCCTGGGGCTCTATTGAGTTATCCTGGTTTGGTCGGATTGCTACTTTGAAAATGAATGTGTTGCCACATTTGATGTATCTCTTTCAGGTGCTCCCTCTTCGTCTGTCCCGTAACTTTCTCTCAGGTTTCCAAGACCGCCTTCTTTGCTTTATCTGGTCTAATAAAAGGCTGTGTCTTTCTCGAACATTGCTTTATCGAGATCAGAAAAAGGTGGGTCTGGGTATTCCGAACGTGTACTGGTATTACAAAGCCGCCCAGGCCCATGCTGCTATGGAATGGTTTCATGCAAAGAGGTGGATTGGGTTGTAGCAAGTCTCGGTAGGCGCGTGTCCATTGCATTCCTTAGTGTGGTTGCCCAGGCATTATCGTGTTTTGGGACGGGAGGGTTGTCCTTCTATTTTGACAACTTTTTACTATTGGGATAGTTTATTTGCCAAGCCTGATTTGATTTTGTCTAAGCTTACTCCATTAACAAACAATCCTCTTTTCCCACCTGGGCTTGAATCTGGGCCCTTCTTGAACTGGTTTTCGGTGGGCCTGGAGACCTGGGGACAATTTTTGTGATGAGGAAACCTTTATCTCATTTAATACTTTGGCTGAAACTTATGCAATTTCCCCTAAAGATATTTTTGCTTATAGTCAATTGAAGCACTTTCTCTCTGCTGTTGACATAAAGGCCAAGGTAATCAGAGAGGACTCCTTTTTGGAAGATCTGTGTGAGGACTCCAAGGGAATGAGGGGCCTTATCACTTGCCTATATACATATCAACGTAGGCGAGTGCAGCCTCTCGTGGACCACCGTATGCGCTGGCATCAGGAGTTGGGCTTGACATTGTGTGATGATGATTGGAACTTTATTGAATATGCGTTGGCGAAGATTTCAATCTCTGTTCCCTTCAAAGAAAATGCTGTAAAGGTTTTATACCGGTGGTATTTGACTCCAGCTTGCTTTCACCATATGTTCGTGGAGGCATCCCCATTGTGCTGGAGGGAATGTGGGCAGAAAGGTACTATGGGTCATCTCATAAGTACATAAGTAAGTACATAAGTAATGCCATACTGGGAAAAGACCAAGGGTCCATCGAGCCCAGCATCCTGTCCACGACAGCGGCCAATCCAGGCCAAGGGCACCTGGCAAGCTTCCCAAACGTACAAACATTCTATACATGTTATTCCTGGAATTGTGGATTTTTCCACAATTGGTGGTCCTTTGTTAAAACTCGGGCTTTTTGGAAAGCTATTCAGCATAGACTTCAGAGATGGCTTTCTAGGCCTATTAAGTGGTCACTGGAATTTTTCCTTTTTCCTAAAAAACCTCCGCGCCTGACTACATCTCAATCCCTGTTGGTTCGTCATGCTATGTCGGCCGCTAGGATTACTTTGGCTGCCCACTGGAAATCTCCTCTGGTTCCTTCTTTGGTAAAATGGTTAAATAAGTTGTGGTACATTTGTGAAATGGAGAGCCTTTGGGCCGTGCGTCATAAAACTCTGTCCAGGTGGGAAGCCACTTGGGAGCCCTTCATGTCACACTGTGAGTGTTGAGAGTCTGGGGTGGAGGGGGGAGAGGGGAGGGGTGTGGAGGTTTGTAGTGGGGTGGGGGTGGGGAGTCAGGGGGGGGGGTTCTTTCTCTCTTAGGACAGGGGATTGCATAATGGAAAATTCTGTCATAAAACCTAGAGGTGTTTTGTACGCTAATTATTCAAGTCTTGAGAGTCTTTTGATGTTTGTATAGAAATATAAGGCTTTACTATTGAGTTGTGTACGCTAATGTTGATAGCTATGACTTATTTGCTTCTGTGTTGACGCTCATAAATTTAATAAACACTTCTATAAATTAAAAAAAAATGAGCCCCTTAATATTCTAGACTTACAGCATTCTGGCATAAGTCTGAGTCCCCTCCATGTTCCTCCCAGACTTTGCCTATGTGTATACTTATATATGTGTGTTTTACAGGTATATGCATAGTTACAGAACACGGACATATTTTTGGCATTTACACATATATACTAACACATTCATGCATATATGATAATATTCTAAACATTTACATGTGTAACTGGCACAAATTTTAGCACTTACTTTATAGAATTATTTCTGCTGAATTTATTAGTGCATATTGAAAAGTTTTAACCTGCTTAGAAAATTTTTATAAAAATGGCTGTTTATAAGGAACTGATAAAAGTCCAAATGAACCAAAAATGATTTGAAAAATGCTTTCTCCCATGCACATCCCTTGCACAAATGATACACAATGGGTGACAGTTGAAGGATGGGCCCCTGCTCTCTCTTTTATTACCTGAGGGGCCCTTTTTACTAAGCCGTGTAGGCGCCTATCGGGGCATTTTTGAAAGAGAATGACGCCCATCTTCCCACACAAATCGGGAGATGGGCGTCCTTCTCTCAGGGTCACCCAAATCGGCATAATCGAAAGCCGATTTTGGGCGTCCTCAACTGCTTTCCGTCGTGAGGACGACCAAAGTTCATGGGGGTGTGTCGGCAGTGTACCGAAGGCGCGACGAGGTGTGGTTAAGAGATGGCCGTCCTCGGACAATAATAGAAAAAAGAAGGGCGTCCCTCACAAGCATTTGGCCGACTTTACTTGGTCCCTTTTTTTTCACGACCAAGCCTCGAAAAGATGCCCGAACTGACCAGATGACCACCGGAGGGAATTGGGGATGACCTCCCCTTACTCCCCCAGTGGTCACCAACCCCCTCCCACCCTAAAATAAATATTAAAAAACATTTTTTCCAGCCTCTATGCCAGCCTCAAATGTCATACCCAGATCCATCACAACAGTATGCAGGTCCCTGGAGCAGTTTTTAGTGGGTGCAGTCAACTTCAGGCAGGCGAACCAAGGTCCATCCCCCCCCCCCACCTGTTACACTTGTGGTGGTAAATGGGAACCCTCCAAAACGCACCTGAAACCCACTGTACCCACATGTAGGTGCCCCCCTTCATCCCTAAGGGCTATGGTAGTGGAGTACAGTTGTGGGGAGTGGGGTTTGGGGGGCTCAGCACCCAAGGTAAGGGAGCTATGTACCTGGGAGCAATTTGTGAAGTCCACTGCAGTGCCCCCTAGGGTGCCCGGTTGGTGTCCTGGCATGTGAGGGGTACCAATGCACTACGAATGCTGGCTCCTCCCATGACCAAATGCCTTGGATTTGGTCGATTTTGAGATGGGCGTCCTCGGTTTCCATTATGGCCGAAAACCGGGGACGACCATCTCTAAGGTCGACCATCTCAACATTTAGGTTGACCATCTCTAAGGTTGAAGTAAATGTTGAGATTTGGGCGTCCCCAAACATATTATCAAAACGAAAGATGGACATCCATCTTGTTTTGATAATACAGGTTTCCCCACCCCTTCGCCGGGATGTCCTTAGAGATAGACACCCTTAGAGATGGTCGTCCCCATTTGATTATGCCCCTCGACGTATGCCCAACACGCATGAATTTGGAGTTACCACCCGGCTACCGCGTGGTCCGTGCGGTAATTAAATTTTTTATGCGTGTCCACTACACGCCAGAAAATACGTTTTCTCTTCTGGTGCATGGCCAAAATCGGCCAGTAACTCCAACTTAATGTACATAGGCGATTACCGCATGGTTAAAGCAAGAGACCTTACCGCTAAGTCAATGACTGGTGGTAAGGTCTCAGACCCAAAATGGGCGCATGCAAATTTTAATTTTGCCGCAGGTCTATTTTTGGAAAAAATGTTAAAAAGGCATTTTTTACAGACGCGCTAAAAAATGGATCTGCGAGCACCCAAAACATGCACCTACACTAGCGCAGTCCATTTTTCAGCGCACCTTAGTAAAAGGACCCCTGAGAGAGGTGAGGATCATATACAGGGGAGGAATTAATGGAATCAAAATAAGTAAGAAAGACATAAGGGTGAGGGGTGGAGCAGAGATGAAGGAATAGGAGGAGGAGATTGAGGGAATGGAAGAGAAAAATGGATTAGAAGAGTAGGAAAAGGGAAAATCGAGTGCAAGGGTGGCTGAAAGATAATGGGAACAGATACCAATGAATGGGTGTAAATGGAAGCACATAAGAGAAAGATGTAGAAAAAGTGGGAGAAAAGAGGGGACCAAAATATCTACTGCTGGCAGCTGTAAGTAAAGGAACAAATACCTTTGTTTTATTTCAGTATCAATATAGTTAACAATATCTTGAACCAGGAAAGCCTGTTTAAAGTTTCACTGTGATGCCTTGTCATCTTGGGCAAATCACTTAGGGGCCCTTTTATCAAATGGCGGTAAAATGTGGCCATGGTGGCATTGGCGCATGGGATTGCTGCACACCAATGCCACCTTTTACCGCCACCGGTATAATGGTCTTTTTTTTAAAGGGTTAGTAAATGACCATGCAGTAATTAAAACATTTACTGCTGCAGCCCTTACTGTCTCTTATTTAGGAGGCAGTATGGGCTCCAGCAGTAACCTGGCAGTGATGGGGCAGCGTGTGGCACTGCCCGATTAATGCCAGGCATACACCCCCTGCGTTAGAAAATACAAAAGTATTTTCTAGAGCCAGAAATGGCACGTGGGAAAACTGGAATTACTGCCAGGCTCCTGGGTGAGCCCGGTGGTAGGGCCAATTTGTCATGCGCCAAGCCGGCAGTAGCCTTACTGCCCTTCGGTGAAAAGGCCCCTTAACCTTCCATTGCATCAGGTACAAACTTAGATGTAAGCCCTTGGAGGACACAAAAAATATCTTCTGCACCTGACTGTAACTCTCCCTGAGCTACAACCGAAAAGGCGTAAGCTAAATCCAAAATCCTCTTTTAAGAATGTCTAGAAATATTGCAGCATTATTCTGAATCCATTTAAGAATCTGGAAAAATATATGTCAAGTATTCTGATATTTAAAAACAAACAGCCTTAAACATTTATAAATCAAAATTATAATTTTTTCCAACCTGTTTGTTACATGCTCACGTTTTTTTTTCAAGGAAAAAAAATGTTCCCCTTCTTTATATCTCAGTGCAACTGTCCTCAGTAATATTTTTGTTTGCTTAGCAGATTTTCAGGAGATGGCAGGGGGAGGGGAGAGCCATTAGATCTCTGACAGGGATTGACCTCTGAAAATAAATCCTTTTTATTTGTGTGTGTCTGCTGTATTTCATTTGTCTTACTCTTTCCTTGTTTATTGCTCATGAACTGCGTGTTCACGCTCGAAGTTCTTCTGCCTGCAACATCTTTTGTTCTACTTTGGCGCACAGAGCGCATCGACTTGTTGTTTAGATACATTGACGACGACAAATATTCTCCAGTGGATGATTTTATTTAATACAAGATACTCCTGATGCAGGCCTAGTCGGCCGAAACACAGCTGTATCGAGTCTCCATCATCCCTAATAAACAGTTTTCCTTATCTGAAGCGTCGTCCATTGTCTTTGAGTCATCTTCGCTGTTTTGCTTCATACTGTGTACTCTTGCAGAGATTTGTTTCTTCTGTGTGTACGTCGTTCTTTCCCTGGACCACATGTTCAAACTTGAAATTAGCCTTAAACAAAATAAAAACGGTAAAGTGACAATAATCAGAATTTGTAACAGCTGTAGCTGTGGGTTAATTTCCCACAAAGTCTGTAAAATAAACTCAAGCAGAGTTATAGGGACATGCTGTTTGTTTGTGTCTTTTAAACCTCTGCTACTATATCAAGTGTTCATTGGGCACTTTCCAAGGAGGAAAAATTACACTACCTTCAGCTGAAGAACATGTAGGATGTTAGTGGAAACCTGAGAAAATGTGTTATGTTGCTAAACTATATGTAATTGGAGCACGAATATATGCTTAAAAAATCTTGAAAATGCTGAGCACAGAGCTGTCATGCATCTATTACTGAGAGAAAAATAAAGAATTTGTCAAGCTCTCTAAATCTAGATGAGTGAGAGTACTTTGCTTCCTGTGTTAGTCTGAATAATTATAGTCTCCAGAAAAAGCACATTTTTTATGACACTGACATTTTTATATTATGATTCAGGCATTCTTCTCAATATATATAAGAATGGGTCACTTCTTCTAAAGTGACATACCCTTCAAAAATCAAATTAGATCAGTAAATTTGTCATCACATTCCACTTTGTAATTATTTATGGATTTACATGGCACTTTAGTTCAAAGGGCTATACAGTTTTATTACAACAATAGCTTTATTTTACTTATTTTCTTTCTAAAAAATCATCTCAGCTCTTTTACAGGGCCTGTGTTGGCAGGCCATACTTCAGAACTGGTTTTGGAATTTAGCCGTGACCATTTCATTAAAATTCATGTTCTTGGAAAATGATGTCTTGGGATTTCTTAGAGGGTCTTTTACTAAAGCTTAGCTCATGTTATCTGCAGCACGGCCCATAGGAATAAAATGAGTCTTGCTGCAGATAACTTGAACTAAGCTGTAGTAAAAGACCCCCCTTAATGCCGAAAGAAATGATATGAACTTGATTGAACTTATTTTCAAAGGAGAAGGGCGGCCATCTTCCGACACAATCGGGAGATGGGCGCCCTTCTCCTAAGGCCGGCCAAATTGGTATTATCAAAAGCCGATTTTGGATAGCTTCAACTGCTTTCCGTCGCAGGGCCCGCCAAAGTTCAAGGGGGCGTGTCGACAGTATACCGGAGGCGGGACGGGACGTGGTTAAGAGATGGCCATCCTCGGCCGGTAATGGAAAAAAGAAGGCCGGCCCTGATGAGCATTTGGCCAACTTTACTTGGTCCCTTTTTGTTCACGACCAAGCCTTGAAAAGGTGTCCGAACTGACCAGATGACCACAGGAGAGAATCGGGAATGACCTCCCCGTACTCCCCCAGTGGTCACCAACCCCCTACCCCCCAAAAATAAATTAAAAACATTTTTGCCAGCCTCTATGCCAGCCTGAAATGTCATACCCAGCTCCATGACAGCAGTATGCAGGTCCCTGGAGCAGTTTTAGTGGGTGCAGTGCACTTCAGGTAGGCAGACCCAGGCCCATCCCCCCTACCTGTTACACTTGTGGTGGTAAATGGGAGCCCTCCAAAACCCACCCGAAACCCACTGTACCCACATGTAGGTGCCCCCTTCACCCATAGGGGCTATGGTAGTGGTGTACAGTTGTTGGGAGTGGGTTTGGGGGGGGATTTGGTGGGCTCAGTACCCAAGGGAAGGGAGCTATATACCTGGGAGCAATTAATGAAGTCCACTGCAGTGCTCCCTAGGGTGCCCAGTTGGTGCCCTGGCATGTGAGGGGGACCAGTGCACTACAAATGCTGGCTCTTCCCACGACCAAATGGCTTGGATTTGGCCAGATTTGAGATGGCTGGCCTCGGTTTCCATTATGACAGTGTTTGCATGTTGCTCAAATATAAGCTGCTGATCGATAGTTACACCTAGAATAGGATATTTGATTAATACTAAATGAATTGAAAGGAGTAGAATCAAATGGATTGGTAATGATCAGGAACTAAGTTTGTTTGAACTCAGATGCCCAAGGTTCCATAAGTTCACATCCAGTTTTGAATTTGATCAAAATTTCAGAGATGCATTTACTAACTGGTTAGTGTATGGGGCTAGATTCAATATATGGCTCCGATAAATAATGCGCCTAAGCGTATTCTATAAATGTTGCATAAAGTTAGGTGCAGTTGACAGAATACTCCGAAGTGCTTGGTCTGGCAACTAAATTTAGGTGCCATTTATGCCATGTAAAACTTGGTGTAAATGCCTACGCCTAATTTATATGCAGATCGGGCATATTCTATAACAGCGTACATAGTTTTTAGGAACGCCCATGAACCACCCATTCCACGCCTATGGCCATGCCTACTTTTCATATCCATAACTTAGAATTTACACGCATCACTTTATAGAATATGCTTACCAAGTTGTGAGTGTAAATTCAAATTAATGCCAATTATTGTCAATAATTGCTTTTTTTAAGTCACCAATTATCAGTGCTGATTGGCTTCTTAGTCAATTAAATCGTATGAAGAATATAGAATACGCCTGGATTTCTGTGCACAACTTATGGCTCCGTCTATAGAATCCGAGGAATAGTGACATCATTTCCATATATGAAGGGATTAAATTCTGCAGATTCAAGCCTGCTATCTAAAGGTGACAACATTGCATTGAATAGAATGGGGCAGGGGGAACCGCCCTGGGGCATCCTGCAATCAGAAGACCATGGATTTTAGCGTGTGCAGTTTTCTTTCGCATGCCCTAAATAGCACAGGCTAAAATGAAATACCAGACGTCAACATAAAATGATACACATCTAATATGCTATTTAGTTTTGGTGCATGTTATTTTAACCTCAATTTTGCATAGGTCCTCTCGATCAGAAAAGGGTTATCTAAGTCTGGACATTCACATAATGTAGCCTATTTTACAAATGTCTCACTGGATGTGGAGCCTTTTGTAAAATACATATAAAGGTAAAGTACAAATATATGTATTAAAGCAACACATTTAGGTCAAAATTCAGTTAATGGGTGCCAAAAAAACAAGAGTGCTGAGCACTGTTCTATAAACGGTGCTCCATGTTGGGTGCTGTTTATAGAATAGTGCTTAGCATCGAGATCCTCACCCAATTTTGGGTGTGACGATTTACACCAAGTGAAATCTGGTGTAATTCCTCATGCCTAAAATTAGTCATGGATCTCTCGTATTCTATAACTCTGCATGATTCTGAAGTGAGTGCCCCTCCCACAGTTATGCCCCCTTTTCAGATGCATGCAAAAATAAGTTTACACACACATCTTTATAGAATACTGACTAAGAAGAGGTGTGCATAAATTCAAATTGTTGCCAGTTATCCACAATAATTGATTGTTAGAGCCCAATTATTCACCTAACTGGCTCATTAGTCAATTAAATTGCACACACAAATTGGGTGCATGCCCAAATTTGCAAGTGCAATTTTGAACACCATTTATAGAATTTAGGGAATATCAGGAACAGCCATTTTAGAAAATAACAAGTTGAAAAAAAAAGAGTGGCTTTGAGCTTGTGAGTGCTGGCATTAACACAAATTCATATTAATGTAACCCTATGGGTTAAATTTTAAAAGATTACCTGGCTCCTTCTAGATCTGGTGTAGAGATAGTGAGCAGTGCAGTGAAACTGAGTAGTCTGTGTGCATGCGCTGAGTGTTCCGCATGCTGATGGAACTCTCAGGAGAGTGACAAACAGCTCAGGCTGGCAGTTGGGTGGGAGCTGTATTGGTGAGAACATGGTACTAGGATAAGACTGGAAGAAAGTTGATGCTGGAAATCATCACCTGAAAGAAAAGGTGCCCACCGTTCAAGACAGCCAGAGAGAGAAAACAAAGAGAATAGCTAAGTGACTGAAACTATTTTTAAAAAGTGCACATAGAAAATAGTAAAGAAAACCTGAACAATAAGTGAGAGATAACTAAAAGAAGAAGAAAAAAAGAGTAGAGGAAAACTTACATGTTGAGATCCTTGAAGGTCTCTGGAAATCTGAAAGACAGGAGAAAAAAAATTTAAAGAATCTAGTGTTTTGTAAAATTGAATGTGCTTAAATGATTTATGTACCTAATATTTATACTTATCTGAAAATGCTCCCAATGTTTCTAAACTGATTTGTGTTGCAAACCTGTAATTGAAATACATATGTTAAATTTGCAAGTTGGTAAGATTTCATTAGCATTTAAATATAATTCAAATAATAAAAAAAATATTTTCGTTTTATTGTTAAACTCCCTGGTTGGTGTTGAGTCAATTTGGTGAAACACTGTGACATATTTGGTACCATCATTTAATACCTTGCTCTGCCACCAGGGGGTATACAATTTCAAAGCAGTAGCTGTGTTAGTCTGGTGCAATAACAATGAAGTATAAACTGGCTAAAGACAGGCCTTCTATTTTGGTGACAGGATTTGGCTGCCAAACGTAGCTGGCAATGTGTTGAATATTAGCAAATAGCCAGTTATTTTGCACGATATAACTGGTTAGCTGGTAAATGCTAATTGTGAATATTCAGCTGGAAATAACCAGCTATCTCACACTGAATAATCGTGGATAGACAGTTAAGTGCTATTTAACTGGCCAGTTAAATAGCACTAGATATCAGGGGGAACATCTTTATAATCAAAGTTCTTGAGGAATATGCGGATCGCCTTGGGTGAAGATCTCTATGTGCCCTCTCACATGAGGATCTGGAAAGCTTTTCACTAGCAGTTGATATACAAATGTTTTCACTTGCAACCCTTCCAATGCTTCCTGGACCCCTAGAATATGTAGGTTTTTGACCATCTCCTGCAATTCTCATAGTCCTCTAACTTGTTAAATAAAGTCTCCATTTGCCTTGTTAATGTCGCAGTTTGTGTCCATCATGTGGAGGTCATCCTCTACTACTGCCTTTGCAATCTCTGATTTGGCTTCTGTTAATTCTTGTAGTTCGATTTCCCAAACTCCATCATTATCTTTATCCTTAGAGGACTCCAGGGCAGGTTTTACTGCAGAGCATCCCATCGGGGAGGCACTTCCTGTGTGATCAAGCTCAGCCCAAGTTTGCGGCTTTATGGCCTTCACCACATATATGTCATCAATGCTGGGCATCGGCTTCAACTTTAGCACTCTTGGCATAGTAGTCATCAGGAATGCATTACTAGACTACACAGACTCTGCAACTTTTGTGCTTGCACTGAAAAAAATGTAAAACAGTCTTGAGAGGAGAGAGTCTAGTGGGTGGGGGAGGGGAAAAGGCACACTCAAGCGTGCCCACCCACTATACCTACTGTACTGGAAGTACTTTCTTTGTTATATTGAAATCATATGACTCAAATACAAATCACCTTACGCATCCAGCTTCTCCTACATAAGCACATAACTGTGGAACGCATTACCAAAAGCCTTGAAAATTACGTACGACCACCTAAACTTCCAGAAAAAAACTAAAAACTAACCTGTTTAAAAAGGCATACCCTACCAATCCAACATAAGTGCCTGATCTCTGCAACACATCAAAACTAAAGTACGTAATGGACATAACACAACTCTTCCGTTGTACGATTCCCTAATGTGGCTGTACCACATGAACTTTATCTTACCACAACATCACTTTGTATTTGTTTACACCGGAATCTGCAAACACCTCTCCGGTACTATGTAAGCCACATTGAGCCTATAAATAGGTGGGAAAATGTGGGATACAAATGTAACAAATAAATAAATAAAATATGTTGTGATTGAGCATGGAAGGCCTTCCGGATGTTGTTCCATACTGAGAGGTCTTTGCAAAAGGTCATCTCTTTGCATGCAAAGTGGTCTTGGCCAATGCTTTTTTAAGCCAAACAGGGGCACCTAGACTGTGTGAAGGTGCATATGCTGCATCTAATTTACAAAGGTAACAAATATACCTTTATAAAAATAGCATATCAAAAAGTTCCTGAACAAAGTTATATATGCTCTAAGGCAGGAGTAACTATTTTTTCCCCAGATTTGTCTGAATACATGTGTACCTTGCATCTCTTCCTCCACCCAACCTCCATCCTCAGAAATACCTGTACTCATTGAATGTAAAGTGTACACTACATGCCAGTATTACATCGTTTTATGTATGCGTATCCCTGAGTTTAAAAAAAAATAAAATTACCCCATTAGTAACCAGAAACGTAACTTAGTATTGTTCCTTGCAATCTGCGAGCTACATCATTCTTCCTTCGGAAATCACAGTTTCCATATTTATAGAGCGAGAAAATATACAAGAACATTCTACTACCAAAGCTAGAGTCTAGCATTTGCAAATAGAAAGAATTGGTGTTTCCTTTAATCTTATTGAGTATCTGGATGGCATTTAAGCCAATTAGACATACATGATGTTCATAGCATTCATTCACTGTTCCAGTCCAGCACTGAAACAAAAACGAGACATTCAAAAGTCAGCATAGTACTACTGTTCTTTATGCAATCTGATAGCCTTCTAATGATACTTCAAAGCTTTACTATACAAGACTTCAAAGTTGCATGCGTAATTTACAGTGACTTGGAAACAAGAAACATCCTCATACGACTTCAGATAGGAAGAGCTTATTATTTGATACAATGTGTTACTGCCATGATAAGATTTGGCCAGTAACTGGATAAATAAGTAATAAGCTGCAGGGGGCTCAGTTTACTCAAGCATAGGACTTTGAAGAATTGTCTGAGGGTGCATAATAAAAAAAAAAAAACTTTGGTTCTATGTTACAAATTTGGCTTGATGGGAGTTTATTTCTCAGAAATTTAGCAAATGCCTCCTTCATGGGTTCTTTAGAGAAAGTTCCCAGTCTAAATGGCACTGTATATTCTCTGCCTTATTTTAATATTCAAAATCTTATTATTCGTTTTTCGGGGGGGGGGGGGGGGTCACTTTTTTATTTATGAGAAACATAGTCTGAGTATATGTAAAATTATGGATTTAATTTCACACAAAGTGGATTATATTTGGTTGAACCTTTCATCTAAGGATGATGTTGCTAACTTGAATCAGTTGTTCTCATTAAGGATTTGATTCAACATCCTTGTTTGTCTATATGGCTATATTTTCTGATCTGCAGTCTTGGAGTTTATCTCTGTGGTCTCACTATTCTGATATGCATTTTATTTATTTTTATTTTCAGCTTCAGCAACAAAGCATGTCTGTGCATGTATTATGCAAGTAAATGTTCAGAATGCTAGAAAATAGACATGTAGGTATGTGTGCTTGCGCAAGTTTATGCCAATAATCCATGTAAGGATTATTCATCACCTGAGAATTCATCATTGATAGTTTATCAATAAGACACTTCATCACATAATAGTTCATCATGTGACACTTCATCACAAGCCAGTTTCTTATAAGACACTTCACCATGTGACATTCCATCACATATTCAGGATAAATATATCCAAATTATATGCACAGAAAACTTGTGTGCAAATGGTGGAGCCTTACCAGCACAATTCACTAAAACTTTACTTTTTCACAAAATTTATGTTTAGGTGAAGAACAAAATTGTTTTCCTCACCTTAATCTGCCACTTCATCATGTATTCAAGCTAAATGAATTCAAATTATATGACAGAAAACTTGTAGCAAATGTTGGAGGGAGGAGGGGACATGCTGGTAATCATGGCATTTTCTGTGCATGACTAAAGGAAACCAGAAGTGCTAGCCCACATTGGCACCTGTTTGTGCCTAAATATGAGCCTCGCTATAACACATAGGGGCCAATATTCAGACTACAAGAGTCAGCAGAAGTCTTGCGAGGCCGCCTTTGGAAGTCTCGGTGGCCATTTTTAAAGAGCGATCCGGCAGCGGGGGAGGGTCAGTGCCGGCAGCGGGCAGGCAAGACTGCCTGCCCCGAAGAATTCGCTTGACAATGGAGGTGACAGGTGAGGGACCACCGGACCCTGTAGGAGAGAGAGAGGGAGGAAGGAAGGAAGGAGAGCCGGCTCACTCTCAGGAACAACCGGCTCGCAAGTCGGTAAAAAATTTAACAACCGGCTCTTGCGAGCCGATGCAAGCCAGCTCCAGCACACCACTGTCTTTAGGAAAGCCTGCTTAAGGACAGGGCTTCTTTCCTCCCCCTCACCATAATAACCAAATTCTATCCTGTGCTGAGTGAATTAAGGGAACAGTGCTTTGGAAGTCAGTTTCCTACTACAGGTAAGGGTTTCTCAGTGTGCCTGACATTTTCTCTGACACCTTATTTCCAGCGGTCAGCTTTTGAGCTGGCTTCTGTCTGTTCTTTCTGAGTTAGTTCTGTTTCTGTCTCTGTGTGCTGGCTGCTTCCAGCATGGCTCTGATTACTCCACTATACTGCACCTGTGTGTGTTAAGCCTCTCTGTGCTTCAGTATGCCTGCTGCCTGTGTTTTGGTTTGTGTTCCTCTTGCCCTCTGGTGGCCTGACCTGGTGGCTGCATTGGATTGTCTGTGTGCTTGACTTGCTTGGCTTGTTTGAGCCTGCACAGCACCCGTACCTGCCTTGTGATTGCTGCAGTGAATCTCAGCTGCTGCTGGGCTTTATTAGCCATTTGGAAACTCTCTGCTTTGCCTTTGCATCGCCTAAGGCCCTGGTATGTTGGGGTGCTGGTGCACTTCTGCCTAGTCCAGTTTTTAGTCTGTAATTCTTGCCTGATTCTAGTTTAGTCTTTGTGTAGCTATGTGTTCTGTATTGTTTGTTTACTGTATTGCTTGTTTCCTAGTCTTGTTTCTTGTTTGTTTGTATGTCTTTGTCTAGTTCTTGGATGCCTGTGTTTCTTGTTCAGTGACTGCCTGGCACCTTTCAGTTCTGTCTCTTGTCTATCAGTGTTTGTTCCCTGTTTCAGTGGCTGCTTGCAGCTTTCAGTTC
Organism: Microcaecilia unicolor; assembly: GCF_901765095.1. NCBI lineage: Eukaryota > Metazoa > Chordata > Amphibia > Gymnophiona > Siphonopidae > Microcaecilia > Microcaecilia unicolor. Next base: position 576,986,507 of record NC_044031.1, read on the forward strand.
TGTCTCTTGTCTGTCTGAGAGTCCTAGTCTAGTATTCTGCCTAGCCTCCCTGTGGGTTCTGGTCCCTGTGTGTATCCTGCTGGTATCCTGTTCCGGCCCTGTCTGGCAAGTCCTGCCGGCCACCTGCACCCAGGGGCTCAACTCCTGGGGAAAGGTGGCCAGGTGCAGGTGAAGACTAGCCGTCCCAGTCATTGTTCTGTCTTATCCCTGTGTGGGGTGGTTGTGCCTGCCATTGCCGCTCCTCGGCAGTGGCCCAAGGGCTCACGATCCGAGTTCCTACTTTTGGAAAAGCCTGACAAAACATAAAATATGTTTGGGGTCGATATTCAGCTGGGAGTGGTCATCGGGGTTTTTTTGGCCTCTACTGGATTTATCCTTGGATATGCAATGCTGGCCCATGTCCAGGCACTGGCACTGATTATCCAACAAGCTAACAATTATGCAATATTCAGCAATTAATTGCATAAAGTGAACGGCATAAAGATAGAACTGCGTTTTATGAATATCAGTAATTAATCACATAAACGCTGACTCTGCCCCTGGACCACCCACAAATTTGTTGGTTTCAGTTTAGGCAACAACCATGGATATTCAGTGGCACTCTCCGGGTAAGTGCATCTGAATATCTGTGGTTAGCCCCGGAAAAGAGATTTAAATGGGTAGGAGCCTCTTTTGGTCATTTAAATCACCTTGAATATCAACCCGGTTTATGTATATGTTTTATTAGACTGTTGATATACTGCTTTTCTGTAGTACAACCAAAGCGATGAACGTATTGTATACAGGTAATTTCTTTTTCCCTTGTGCACTCAGGAGTCCTTTTACAAAGCAGCAATTAACAATGACCTGTGATAGTCGTTTAGGTGTGCAGTGGACCATTTTTTAATGTGGCTGGAAAAAAAACTATTTTTTTAATGGAACAGGAGTATTGTGTTCAGTTCTGGTCACCGTACCTCAAAAGAGATATAGCGAAATTAGAAAAGATTCAAAGAAGAGCAACCAAAATGATAAAGGGGATGGAACTCTTCTCGTATGAGGACAGGCTAAAGAGGTTAGGGCTCTTCAACTTGGAAAAGAGATGTATGAGGGGAGATATGATTGAGGTCTACAAAATCCTGAGTGGTGTAGAACAAGTACAAGTAAATCGATTTTTTACTCCTTCCAAACGTACAAAGACTAGGGGACACCCGAGGAAGTTACATAGAAATACTTTTAAAATGAAAAGGAGGAAATATTATTTCACTCAAAGAATAGTTAAGCTATGGAACTTGCTGTTGGAGGATGTGGTAACAGTGGTTAGCATATGTGGGTTTAAAAAAGGTTAAATTCCTGGAGGAAAAGTCCATAGTCTGCTATTGAGGCAGACATGGGAAGCAACTGCTTGTCATGGGATTTGTAGTATGGAGTGTTGCCTCGATTTGGGTTTCTGCCAGGTACTTGTTACCTGGTTTGGCCACTGTTTGAAAAACAGGATACTGAGCTAGATAGACCATTGGTCTGACCCAGTGTAGCTACTCTTATGTTCTTATGTAATATTAAAACTAGTGTGCGCCTATTTATGGCCAGAGCCCTTTCCACCACCCACTGACTTAGCAGTAAGGGTTCACACACACTCATGCAGTAAACATGCAGCACACGTCAATGTGGGTATGCTGCCGGTTACCACTGGAAACGCCTCCACGGTAGAAAATAGGAAATTATTTTCTGTGGGATTCGGCATGCACCAGACTCAGAATTACCACTAGGTGCATGCAGTACCCCAGCGGTAGTGCCAATTGCGTGCATGCTACCTGCGCATTAGCCCCGCCGAACCTTTGTAAAAGGGCCCCTCAGTAAAGCTTTAAAAAATCTGCCACCCTGCCTTATTTTGTGACTCCAAGATTAGATCTTTTTATTTATTAGTTAAAATTCTGCTGCATGGTTTAGCAGATTAGGATCCTTAAAATATATCTTTCTTGAGGTAACTACGTCAGGAAGGGATCACCTCAAGTTAGGATGCCAGCCTTTCATAAAATAATCTTTGCACATCAATCCAGGAACTTTAGTCTCCAGGGAGCCCCTTTAAAATCTTTAAACTTTCTGTAGATATTATTGTAAATATACATGATTTTACTTTAGGTCATGGATCATTTTCTAAATCAATAGAATTTTATTGCCATGTATTCTCAAAAAATAATTTTTCATTATGCTTTGACAAGAGATTGTTCACAAAAGCAAAACAATGGAAGATTACATCATAGTAATATGAACTGGAAGAACTAATTACTAATTTTCCTCTTACACCCACTTGTTTTCACAGCTGACAACAATGTATTAAGTTTTGAACCACAAAGGTCCCCACAATCTTCAGTTTTCCCAGTCGGAGTCAGTGTTGTCCTGGGCAAAGGGAGTGCGTCTTCCTCTGTTTTTGGAGTTCTGCTTTTATTTTCTATGGAAGAGCACTGCCAGCTACTGAACTGCTCCTCTCCTGCATAGAAAACCTAGAGGCTTTCCAGAGTCAGGCTTGTTCCATAGCCCTCCAAAGTGTGGGAATGGTTGTGCCAATTGTCCAAAGTCTCAGAAACAGTTACCCTTCCCACACATATCTGATATTGCATGCCCTTTTCGTTTGCATTCTTTTGCACTTTTAATCATCACATATTCCCTGGAAGTTTCACTGCATGCATTTTTTGAACAAAGCAATTATTGCCACCCCATGGAGCTATTAGATATGTGACATTTCAGTTAAGACAATACTGTTTTCAGAACTTGCCAATACATGCTGGAGGTTTGATTTAAACAAACAAGACAGATGTGAGCAAGTAAAGCTTATTTACACATTTGGCCGAAAGAAAATGAAAGCGTCTTTGGTACTCACAAGGCAGAATTATAGAAGACATATATAGGGGCCGTTTGACTAGCTGCGCTTAAAAGTGGCCTTTCCCGCACACTGAGGCTACTTTTAGCACGGCTGTAAAATGGCCACAATTTCTTTTTCCGCACTGATGGCCAATCACTAATTTCCCAATTAGTGCATGAACAAAAATGTACTAGGAGCCTTCAAAAGCAGGACAAGTCCTTTAATTGCATAAATCTTGTACACCAATCTTTCATCATTGACCCGACATGGGCCGTGTTTCAACACACAGCGCCTGCATCAGGGGTCTGTGATAAACAATAAAATCAGTAAATACAATTTGTTTATTGTAGACTAGGAAATAAATATCTTAATAAAGCCTTACAGAACCATAAACATATATGGTGTGAGCATGCATTAAAAAAATAATAATAATGACCTCAATGTGCCAAAACCATCGTGTCATGAATAAAACATGTCACAGACAAGACATAGAATATTTAAATATAAAGTGAAAAATGAGTAGCAAAACATGGTTATGTTACAATAAAATAAATGGTTGTGTTTCAATCAAAAAATATATTGAGTGATGATACATAATACTAATTGACACACTAGTCTGTTTAACAGCTAAGAACGCTGTATGGAAGAACTGGGGTTAGATAAGGTGCAATGTGATCACAAGAATATGTGATACCATCTTGTTTGATATTATATGAAAGTTGATGCACTGCTCCTGATGAAGCATGTAAAGTGAAATGGGTTTGGCCAACGTTGAGCCATAGTCAAGTGCTCAACAACTTTTTATTATATACAAAAAGAAGAGAATATTTGAAAATAAAGGAAAGATTGAAAATTTTAAATATATCGTGTGGACTATTTGATTAAGCACTTACACTGGACTCTTCATGTGTTGATTTTTGTGTTTCAATCAAAAAATATATTGAGTGATGATACATAATATTAATTGAATTGAATTGAAACAAACAAAAGTATAATGACAGTGATGCATAGTGCATTGTGCAAATTTAGAATTAGTGCATGACCATTAGGACATGAGCCCTTTAATACCACCTATTTATTAGGGGGTAAGGGCTCACACGCTAACACCATGCTCATTAGGCAGTTCACGCCAATTTACCCGTGCTACCCAATTAGCAGAGGGCACACCTACTCTGCACCTCCAAACATGCCCCTTGCCCTAAAAAACAAAATCTATTTTTTTTTATTGTGTGGGTAGCGTGCACCAATCCCAGAACTACTGTGGGACGCCTGAGCACATCCCACCGTAGTGCCTTGTAGCCTATGGTAAGCAAGCGCTAGTGCTTTTTACCACTTAGTAAAAGGGCTCCATAAATAGATAGATATAAATATAGAGATACTCCCCTGTTTACTAAGCCACACTAATGGCTGCCATGCGCTAATGCCAACACGGCCCTTAGTAAACAGGGGGGATAATTAGCTTATGTTTCATTAAGAAGCAGCAATGTGCATTTGCTCTCATGTGTTTCATTAGCACACCTAGAAAAAAAAGAGTGTATAAAATAATGTTATGCATGCACTAATGCATGAATTAACATGTTTAAAGGCAATCTTCATGACTGGGATAAACACTGCGGAATCTGCATGGCAATCGCTGGAATTTCTACCAGGGTCACCTTGATCAAATCCCCTAATATCACCAATCTTGTATGAAAGCCACCCAGGTATCTATTTGCAGCCTATTTTATAAAGAGATATAGGGGCAAAGCAGCAGAAATCACAGCTAATCACAACTAGATTGATGTATATACACCAGCTCAAGGGCAGGCATAAACATATATACATAAAGTATAAACTATGCACTCCAGGCAAACTCTAACCCTGAATAAGTCTAAACGGAGGTCAAGAAAAACTCTGCGCCTTCTTGTCACTGCATGTACTTTTATGCAAGTAACTGCTTGGGTGGTGTAATAACAGTACTTTTACATGTGTAAAATTGCCTTTACACACACAATACCCTTTATAAAATTACCTTCATAAGACACAATTTTATAAAGGAGTTTTTGCAAGTAAGGGTCTTTATGCACACATAGGGGTCCTTTTACTAAGGTGCGTTGAAAAATGGCCTGCACTAGTGTAGATACATGTATTGGACGTGCACAGGTCCATTTTTCAGTGCACCTGCAAAAAAGGCCCTGCAGGGGCGTGCATAGAACGGTTGTGTGGGTCCCAGCTGAATAATGGTTGGGACCACATAACATTTTTTTTAATCCCCAGTGATTTCTCTCCACCCCCTGATGTAGCCTCTCTCCTTCTCTCCCCCCCCCCACAGCCCGTGACACCTCCCCCACAGAACATCTCCCCAACCTTCATATCCATGGTGATCCACTAAAGGCAAAGGGGGCAGGAGTGAAGTCCACTTGCTCCTGCCACTTGTGGCTGCCTGAATACAATGGCTGCCATGACTTCCCACAGCAGCCTGTGGTACTAGTACCAGTGGCATAGCTAGGTGGGGAACCAGGGGAGTGACCGCTTCCCCAAATGGACTTCAGATGGCACCGGCGACTATTTTGCAGGTGATCTGTATCATCTACGCAATGCACGCCATTGCCTATCTGCTCCCCTTGGCATCACAACCTGGCTACACTTCTGACTACCATCTCTCCTGCCTGCTTAAATCACGTTTGAATATCAGGGGGGAGGGGGAGTTGTTTATAAAGGTTGAGCATATGCGCATACTTTATATATGAAAAAAACACGTAATCTAGTGTACAGTATTTTAGTCGATCATATCAGTGCAGAAATATATTTCATCTGTATTTCTCTATCAATCTACCATGTACTTAATGAGGTATCAGGTGGAAAAAGCCTCAGAGTTCCAGAGATGTGTATTGAATATTATCTCTTATTACTTCTAGACAGGGGCGTAGCCAGACTTTGGCGGGAGGGGGGATCCAAAGCCTGAGGTGAGGGGACACATTCTAGCCCCCCCAGTGCTGCCGACCCCCCCCCCGCCATTTTTGACCCCGCCCCACCCCACCATTTTTACCTTCCCGCTGCCACCACCACCTTTGACCTCCCCCCAACGCCAACCCCTTCAATCCCCTCTTCCTGCCACCGCCAACCCTCCCCTGCCGTCGCCGTTGGGTACCTTTGCTGGCGGGGGTCCAATCCCCGCCAGCCAAAGTCCTCTTCTCCGGCATGGTCGCATTGCTGATCTGCAAGGGCAGGCTTCTGTTTCTGTGAGTCAGGATGTCAGACTCACAGAAACAGAAGCCTGCCCTTGCAGATCAGCAATGCGTCCGCGCCGGAGAAGAGGACTTCGGCTGGTGGGGGTTGGACCCCCGCCAGCAAAGGTACCCGACGGTGACGGTGGCGGGGGAGGGTTGGCGGCGGGAGGGGGGTCGAAGGGGTTGGAGGCGGGGGGCTAGGGTCAAATCTATAGGGGCCCATGCCCCCGTGGCCCCACGTAGCTATGCCCCTGCTTCTAGCTCATATCAATCATGTACCTCTGCTCTTAAATCATAGGCTCAAAAAATCCTACCAGCTTATTTTTAAATCTTTTAATGTCTTCTTTAAATGTTAATATCTTCTAATACCCCCCTGTTTACTAAGCCGTGCAGCAACGCTGACATAGCCCATTGAAAGTGAGTAGGCTGTGTCGGCATTAGCGCACCACCAAGTTCAGCTTAGTAAACGGAGGGATAATGTTTTATCAGTTTTTATTAAAAAACAGTTCAGTTAGGGGCCCTTTTACAAAGCGCCAGTAAACCCAATGTGGGACTACTGCCGGCCCAGTGCAGCCACCAGTGGTAGTTCTGACTTGAAAGTGCACCATTTCTGGTGTGCTGGAAACATTTTTATACCGTGGCATAACCCAGCGGTAATTGGGCATCACAAAGTGCTGCCTGTTTATTGCCAAGTTACCAGAGGAGCCCTTACTGCCACCTGAATGGGTGGCAGTAAGTGCTCACCACCGCATGGCCATGCGGTAAGTTATCTTGAAGCATGGCCATTTTTTTGTGTGGGGGTGTTTTGCCTGCTGCGCTATAAAGGGCCCTGGCACAAGGGAAAAATGGCCCCCTCTGCTACCGTAGGTCTTTTTTCTCCGCAGTTTAGTAAATGGACCCCTTAGCTTTTCAGCATTTTTTTAAATCTCCCCAATGCTGGGAGGTGATAGATTTTATCCACATATGTGTTCGTTACATAAGTACATAAGTATTGCCACACTGGGACAGACGAAAGGTCCAACAAGCCCAGCTTCCTTTTCCAACAGTGGCTAATCCAGGTCACAAATACCTGGCAAGATCCCGAAAAAGTTCAATACATTTTATGCTCCTTATCCCAGAAATAAAAGTGGATTTTCCGTAAGTCAATTTAATAATGGTCTATTGACTTTTCCTTTAGGAAGCCGTCCGGACCTTTTTTAAACCCCACTAAGCTAACCACTTTTACCACATTCTTTGGCAACGAATTCCAGAGTTTAATTACACGTTGAGTGAAGAAACATTTTCTCTGATTCGTATTAAATGTACTACTTTGTAGCTTCATCGAATGCTCCCTAGTCCTAGTATTTTTGGAAAGAGTAAACAAACGATTCACGTCTACCCGTTCCATTCCACTCATTATTTTATAGACCTCTATCATATCTCCCCTCAGTCATCTTTTCTCCAAGCTGAAGAGCCCTAGATGCTTCAGCCTTTCCTCATAGGAAAGTAGTGACATCCCCTTTATCATTTTCGTCGTCCTTCTATGTACCTGTTCTAATTAAAAAATAATATCTTCTTTGACACGCGGTGACCAGAATTGAGCACAATATTCAAGGTGTGGTCACACCATGGACTGATACAAAGGCATTAAAACATCCTCACTTTTGTTTTCCATTCATTTCCTAATATTACCTAACATTCTATTTACTTTCTTAGCCGCAGCAGCTCACTGAGCAGAGGGTTTCAACATATCATCAACAACGACGTCGAGATCCCTTTCTTGGTCAGTGACTCCTAACGTGGAACCATGCATTTTGTAGCTATAGTTCAGGTTCCTCTTTCCCACATGCATCACTTTGCACGTGCTCACATTAAACGTCATCTGCCATTTAGACGCCCAGTCTCCCAGACTCATAAGGTCTTCTTGTAATTTTTCACAATCCTCTCGCGATTTAACAACTTTGACTAACTTTGTGTTGTCAGCAAATTTAATTACCTACTAGTTACTCTCATCTCTAGATTATTTACTTCATACTGAGCACTAATTGAAGCAACAAGCACATCTGTGGATAAAATCTATCACCCCTGAGGTAGCGGTTGGAGCACTGTGAAACGGTGGCCAGCATGGGGGAGATTTAAAAAAAAATGCTAAAAAGCTAAGTGAATTATTTTTTTATAATAAATACTAATAAAACTTTTTAAGAAGATATTAAAATTAAAAGAAGACATTAAAAAGTTTAAAAATAAGCTGAGAGGGTTTTTTTGAGCCTGTGATTGAAGAGCTGAGGTGGATGATTGATATGATATATCACTTAGATGGATATTTAATACACATCTCTGGAACTCAGAGGCTTTTTCCTCCCAATGTCTCATTAAGTACATGGTAGATTGATAGAAATGCAGATTAAATGTATTTCAGCACTGATATGATCGACTAAAATACTGTACACTAGATTAAGTGAAGTCATTTTTGTATTGTTTTTAGCAAAGTATTTTAGGCTTTACTCCTCTTTTTAGATATTCATACTTTATATATAACAATTTCTGAACAGGCATAAATGCCTGTGGCTTCACTCTGGCCATGATTTCTGCCTATCAGACTCACTTTCGAAAGAGAAGGACGTCCATCTTTTGACATAAAACAGAAGATGGATGTCCTTCTCACAGAGACGTCACATCTCCAACTGCACTACTTCACAAGGACATCCAAATTTCAAGGGGGCGTGTCGGAAGCTTAGCGAAGGCGGGACTTGGGTATGCCTAACACTTTTCGATTATGGGTCAAAGACGTCCAACACTTGGATGTCTTTGAACCCACAATCGAAAAAAGCAAGGACGTCTCTGATGAACACTTGAACGTTTTCACCCGGACGTGTCTTTTTTACAAATAAGGCACAAAAAGGTGCCCGAAATGACCAGATGACCACCGGAGGAAATCGGGGATGACCTCCCATTACCCCCCCCCCCCCAGTGGTCACTAATCCCCTCCCACTGTCAAAAACCATCTTTAAAAATATTTCGTGCCAGCCTCTATGCCAGCCTCAGATGTCATACTCAGGTTCATGACAGCGCATGAAGGTCCCTGGAGCAGTTTTAGTGGGTTCTGTAGTGCACTTCAGACAGGCGGACACAGGCCCATACCCCCCTACCTGTTACCATATATAGGTGCCCCCTTCACCCGTAAGGGCTATGGTAGTGGTGTACAGTTATGGGTAGTGGGTTTTGGGGGGGGTTGGGTTGAGGGGGGGTTGGGTGGCTCAGCACACAAGGTAAGGAAGCTATGTTCCTGGGAGCATTTTATGAAGTCCACTTCAGTGCCCCCTAGGCTGCCCGGTTGGTGTCCTGGCATGTCAGGGGGACCAGTGCACTACAAATGCTGGCTCCGCTCATATCCAAATGGCTTGCATTTGTACGTTTTTGACATCAACGTCTTTGGTTTTGAAAATCGCCGAAAGTCAGAAACGTCCAAATCCAAGGACGTCCAAATCTAGGGGCGTCCAAATTTAAGGATTTGGATGGCTCTGACGGTATTTTTGAAATAAAAGATGGACGTCCATCTATTTTTGAAAATATGGTTTTCCCCGCCTCTGGATTTTGACATTTTGCAAAGACGTCCAAATCGCAACTTGGACGTTTCTTTCAAAAATTCCCTTCCACATGTCTTTATAAAATGGGCTGTTAAATAGATGCCTATTTGTCTTTCATACATAAGAAATCTGTTATAAATTACCCTCATAGTGGGGGCAATTCTCTAATGATTGTCAAAAATTAGGCACCAAGATGCAGCATGCTAAGAACTAATTCCGTTACAGCCTCTGGGCACCCAGATTCCATTTTAGAATTACTAGTGTAAACTGGCATTTACACACCAATGTCAATTGCAGGTGTAAATGCGTGCACTTAAATGTAGCAGCTTAGCGTATAACTTAAGATATTTTGTAAGTTACATGCATAAATAAGTGACCCTCCTATACCCCGTCAACAAGTCTCTCCCTGTGCATTTCCCCTTACTTTTATGTGCTAAGGGTCCCTTTTACTAAGGCATGCCTAAAAGTGGCCTGTGCTGGTGTAGGCACGTATTTTGGACGCACGCAAGCCCATTTTCTAGCGTGCCTGGAAAAAAGGCATTTTTTTTGTGCCTGAAAATGGATGTACAGCAAAATTAAAACCAGCGCACGTCCATTTTCAGGCTGGGAGTTTACCGCCACCCATTGACTTAGTGGTATGGTCTCACGCACTAACCGGGCAGTAAACACCTTGTGGTAGGCATCCAATGTGCCTTTGTAAAAGGGCCCCTAAATAACTAAAGTTACACAATTCCACTTAGCACCCAACTAGCATTTACACACATAATTAAAACATAACATAAGAATATAAGCATTGCCATACTGGGTCTGTCTGAAGAGGAAGGTCCATCAAGCCCAATATCCTGTTTTCAATAGTGGTCAATCCAGGTCACACATGTCTGGCAAGATCTCAAAAGAGTAAAACAGATTTTATGTTGCTTATCCTAGAAATAAGCACTGGATTTTTGAAAGACCATCCTAATAACAGCTTATGGACTTTTCTTTTAAGAAATTATCCAAACCTTTTAAAAATCCTGCTAAGTTAACTGCGTTTAACATATTCTCTGGCACCAAATTCCAGAGTTCAATCGCACATTGAGTGAAGAAATATTTTCTCCAGTTTGTTTTAAATTGATGAAAGTAGTTTCATTGCATGCACCTAGCCCTAGTATTTTTGGAAAGAGTAAACAAGTGATTCACGTTACCCGTTCCACCCCACTCAATATTTTATAGACCTCTATCATATCTCCCCTCTGCCATCTCTTCTCCAAGATGAAGAGCCCAAGCCACTTTAACCTTTTCTCATAGGGAATTCATCCCATCCCCTTTATCATTTTTGTTGCCCTTTTCTGTACCTAATTGACACAGACTTGCACTTAACTGCTACTACTCCTTAACGTATATGTGCAATTGATGCCTAACTTTAGGTGACCTGTTATAGCATGAGGGGGTGATTAAACAGTTTGAGCCTTCTTGGAGCAGACTATTTTCACCAGTTACATTTACCAATAGCCACTGATGTGCAGAAAAAGTCAAGAGAGGTCTCTCTAATTAACCAGTTGGAAAAGCTCAAATAGAAAGTGAAATGTGCTGTTCCAATGTCTGCTACTCAACCGTGGTTAGTGCAGGGTGGGTGGGTTTTACACTGGAAGCTGAAGAACTTAGAAAATGTTGCATTTTTCTACAACTCCTACTACTTTCCCAACAGATCTGTTCCAGCTGAAGCCCATCTGCCCGTGAATAGGACTTACATTTTGCCAGCTGGTAAACACCATTGGGGGCAGGGAGTGCCTCAAGCTATATGCTTAGATCAGTTAGTAAAGCCACATTCTTAAGCAAGGATGAATATTTTCTGTACAAAACAGTTTGCATATGTTCAGAAAATCCACTGTGCAGAAATTGACATATGATGTGCTTTATTTAGTCTTATCAGCCGTATCATAAGTTTCCTAGGGTAACTGCTCACTGTTCTCTGAGCTTTGTGGAGTCAAGTGGTTTGTGTGTGTAACACTATGACTACTTTGTTATTGGTTTTTATTTTTTGCTTTGGAAGATTTCCCTGTAGCTCATTATTGACCTTTTCACTAAGCCTTGTTAACATGGATCTAATTTATTTATTTTTATTTATTTGTTATTATTTATTTATTGCATTTGTGTCCCACATTTTCCCCACCTATTTGCAGGCTCAATGTGGCTTACAGAGTTTGATTGTGACATAATCATTCCATGATATCAGATACAATCAAGTAATGTATAAAGATTAGGTGAAGAAAGAGAGAAGGAAGGTGTTAGGCAAGATATAGGTGGACTGTAATAATTGGGTGAGTTGGTGAGGTATTTTGTAAGGTTATGGGTTCTCTTTGTAGGCCTTGTTGAATAGATGTGTCTTCAGAGATTTACGGAAGTTAGTTATTTCATCAATAGCTTTCAGGGCTGTAGGTAATGCATTCCACAATTGCTTGCTCATGTAAGAGAAGGTGGTGGCATGTATCAGCTTGTATTTTAATCCTTTACAGCTGGGGAAGTGCAGATGGAGAAATTTGCATGATGATCTTATGGCATTTCTGGGAGGGAGGTCCACAAGGTCTAGCATAGATTGGGGCATCTGCGTGAATGATTTTGTGTACAATCGTGCAGATCTTGAACGCAACTCATTCTTTGAGTGGGAGCCAGTGAAGTTTCTCTCTTAGGGGTTTTGCATTTTCATATTTGGTTTTTCCAAATATGAGTCTGATGGTGGTATTCTGGGCTGTTTGGAGTTTTTTGATAGTCTGTTCTTTGCAGCCAGCGTACAGTGCATTACACTAGTCCAGATGACTTATTACCATTGACTGTACCAAGGTACGGAAGATATATCTCGGGAAGAAAGGTTTTACTCTTTTGAGTTTCCACATTGCGTGGAACATCTTTTTCATTGTGTTCTTCACGTGAGTATCGAGTGTGAGGTTTCGGTCGATTGTGACTCCAAGAATTTTTAGATTTTGTGCGACGGGGAGAGTACAGTATGGTGTGGTTATTGTGGAGTAGTTGTTTTTGTTGTGTTGTGAGGTGAGTACAAGACATTGTGTTTTCTCTGCATTGAGTTTCAGCTGAAATACATCCACCCAGGAGTGCATGATTTGGAGGCTTTGGTTGATCTAGTTGGTGATTTCATTTGTATCCCACATTTTCCGACCTATTTGCAGGCTCAATGTGGCTTACATAGTACCATAGAGGCATTTGCCAGGTCCGGTAAAGAACAAATACAAGGTTATGTTGTGGTTGAATAAGGTTCTTGTGTTTCAAGCATATTGGGATCAAGGGGAGGAAAGGTAATGTAATGATTTTACGAGCTTTGGTTTTTGCTGTGTTGCAGTTCCTTTTACAGTTTAGAGGAACATCTTATTTTAAATAAATATTAATGCACAATTTTATCATAAAGAATTTCCAGTATGATTTACTAAATTATGGTACATGGTTAAATCTTATAGTAATTCTGAAAATGTGCCTTGTTACAGCCCACAACATGTATTTTCTCCCAGCTAGGGCAACACGCATTCCCAGTGCCCATGCTGTATTCTAAAAGTAATCTAGTCTGAAGATCAAGAATGCATGAATTAATGTATCTATCATCATGGCGGTGGCAACTTCAGCTCTAGGCCTTGATTTCTGGAATTGGGTTTCGGGGCATGGAAAGTTTCCAAACTGAGTGTGGGAAAGACCTCAAAAACTCCTACATGGAGTATGGATTGTTGATGAACTGAAAACCACCAGGTACAATGTAGAGGAAATTTTCTAAAATGGAGCTTTCATATGCAGTTCACAATTATTATATCAATGTCCACTACCATGCAATCACTTTCATTTTATATTCTCTAGGAAAACAGCAACCTGGAATCATTACAAAAATGAACAAATTTGTTGAACTTTGAGGTCTCCAAGAAAGAGCTTTACAAAAATATACTTGCTCTTTGTCTGAATTGGATCTCAATACCATGAAGCTTAGTAAGCTCTATGGCAACATCCTACAACCTCTGACATTACCCACTCCTTTCAGTTTTCAGTGCACTGGAAGAGAGCAAAGAAAAAAGTTTGGCTAAAATCTATGCTACACATTACTGAGGATGTGAACACAGTTCAGGTCTCATTGGCTTCCTTATGTCACTTAATTCAAAAGAGACTGAATGTGGATGAAATGTTTACAGCAGTCTGAACAGAAGTCCGGCGCATTTTTGAGGACATTATTCTTGGAAAAAATAAGGAATGTTTTTAAGACCATTCAGCAAAACATCTCTGATCCAACACTGAACTCTTTGCAGCAAGACTTCAGGATCATGGAATTCTGGCAGGCCCTCATGCAGATCCATCTGGTCTGGGGGCTCTGCTGCTGCCATGGACTCTGTGGCCAGTGGCCCCAGGAAAGCCCATGCCTGACCTTGCAATCCCTTCTCCTCCTTCTCTTCCTCCTCAGTTCTCCAACAGGCCCACCACCTCCTCCTACTCTTCTTTCATCCTCTTTGGGCCCACTATCTTGGTATTGCTGTGACCAGGAATGTGCTATGTTCCTGGCTATTGCAATACAAAATACAGTTTATCACATGAATCATTAACCTGTGATGCTGACGTTCTACGTGGTAATGACTCTCACGACAAATTAGACTTTGGCAAAATTGTAAATTTTACTGCAGCTTAGTAATGAATTCTATTCGGGGATATATTTAGTCAGTTTACCTGAGTTGTCAAAGATAGCCTAGTGGTTAAAGCACTGGGCTTGACATCTAGGGATGCCCAGTTCAAATCCCACTGCTACTCTTTGTGATCTTGGGCAAGTCACTTAAACCCTCTAATACTTCATGTGCTAAATTACATTGGAAGCCTGTCAGATAAATATCTAGTGTACCTGAATGTAATTCAAATTGAGCTACTACTGAAAAAGGTGTGAGCAAAATCCAAATAAGTACATCTAGTCAGCTAAATTCTTACTTAGACTGCATTTGATTTCCAACTTTAATGAGGAAAGAAAACAATCACTTCCAGTTCTGGTAAGGCAGTTCAGCTGTGAATGATATAAGAAAAGCTCTACGGAATCCTGACAATTATCCATTTATTGCCATGCAAGTTAAACGGGGTAATATCACTTCAATGTCCTCCCTTGAGCTTTCTATCAGGCTGCGGCTAAAAATTTGTTTTGAAATGGTGCTATCAGTGTTCCTGTGCTGCGTCCTTCCAAAACCTGAAGACAAAGAGTAGTTCTTTAAACAATCTGATTGCTAGCTTCCTAATACTGTGCCATAATGAGTCACCATGTCGGGCACAGCTTTCCTTATCTTTTTTTTTTAACGTGGGAGCTGGCTTATTCATTCTATGCTATGCGCATTGTACATTATGATTGTAACTTTATGTGATATATACTCTATCAAAGCATGCCTTTGTAATGTCGCTCACATTCATTTCAGCAATTAGATCACAAAAAGGATATTGTAGGGGCCTTAATTTGCCATTTGTACAGTTGCAAATGGAAGGTGCTTTCCTGTTCAGAATAAATGGGGAGCATTTTTCTGGGTTTCCTTGGTAAACCTTTTAAATTAGCCTTGGTGCTTCAGGCTTGGTTAGCTATTGACTTGGGAGATATTTCAGACTGAGCAAACACTTGCACACATAACTTGCCCAATTCCAGCTGCAACAGTACAGAGTTGTACCCTATAAATTATTGGCTGAGAAAAATAGACATGGAATTTTTTGTGCTGGCCAGATTTTGTGCTATGTGATGCATGAAATAGGTTTTTAGAATAGTTCTTATTTGCATTTTTAGACAATTTATTACATTGCTCATACAGCCAGTTTCATGTTTGTTCTGTGAAGAAAGACCCAATTATGGTGAACATTGGCTTTTATTCCTAAACCTTTTTTGTTTGTTGAGATCACTGCAAAATGCTAAATGCTAGCCTCTCTCAGAATTGTCCCAAGGGTCTAGTTACTGAAAGTCCTATACTGAACTAGATCCTTTTTAGAAGTTTTGAATATAAAAGCTAAAGAGAACATAAATGCAATGCATTGTATGGAGTTTATGGCAGGGGCGTAGCTAGGTGGGGCCAGGGGGGCATGGCCCCCACAGATTAAGCCCTGGCCCCCTGTACTTTGGACCCTCCCTCCTGCCTCCAACCCTCCCCCATCGCCGCCAACGCCAGGTACCTTTGCTGGCGTGGATCCCCAACCCCCACCAGGCGAAGTCTTCTTCAGTGCCGGTCGACTCCAGCGCCTTCACTGATGATCTGTTTCTGACTCCTGACATCCTGCGAGCACGTCCTGTACGGGGCTACATACAGGAGGTGCATGGAGGATGTCAGGAGTCAGAAACAGATCAACAGCGAAGGCGCCGGAGTCGACCGTGTCACATTAATGAGGAGCAGTGAGCCCTTGGGCCACTGCCGAGGAGTGGCAGTGGCAGGAGAATCACCCAAAACAAGAGACAAGGCAGAACACAGTCAGATCCAACCAGGACTGGAGCAGCCGGACTGAAGCTGCAGCTGAAGTACAGCAAGTTGGAACAGGCAGGGCACAGTAGAAGCTTCCAGGAAGCCAAACAGAGTCTTAGGCTGGTGGCAAGCAGTATAATAAACCAGGGAACAAGCCGAGTCTTGGGCAGGCAGCAAGCAGTAGAAATAAACCAGGAAACACGCCGAGTCTTGGGTAGGCAGCAAGCAGTAGAAATAAACCAGGAAACACGCCAAGTCTTGGGCAGGCAGCAAGCAGGAGAAATAAACCCCCGGAAAACAAGCAGGGCAGGTCCACCACAGGATAAGGAGAACAGGTAGCACTGCAACAACTCTCACCAACGAGAAGCTCTTCAGATGACCTCTGTTGCCAAGGCAAAGTAGAAAGTTTCCAGGTGGTTCATAAAGGCAACCGACAAGGGAGTTCACCAGGTAAGAGTGCTGCTAAGTTCCAAAAATCCCAAGACAGTCTGGAAGGCTGGAAGATCCGGACTGGCATGACTTCTGGAACATGGGAAACAGCAACCAGACAGTCCATTGCAGCCACCATGTCTGTCCACCAGGTGACGAAATGAATGAGCGCATGAAACATGGCCACAATCATGACAGACCGGCGCTGAAGAAGACTTTGGCTGGCAGGGGTTGGGGACCCCCGCCAGCAAAGGTACCTGGCGGCTGGAGGGGGTCCAAAGTGGTGGGGGGGGGGGGTTAGTGGCTATGGGAGGTGGGTTAAACTGTGCTCCCCCACCTCGGGCTCTGAACCCCCCTCCCGCCGAGGTCTGGCTATGCCCCTGGTTTATGGTTGATTGTACTTAATATATCGCCTTTCCAGGGTAGAACAAGGTGGTTTACAACCAAGTAAAAAAAGAGAAACAGAAGAGAATACCATCTGAGGTAGGAATGAGAGGGATAAAGAGGTATAAAACAATCATACTAGAGGTCATGAAAGAAGCACAAGAGGTTCCATTCATAGAAAAGGATCCTGTCAATTAAGTGCATCTTGGGTAAAAGGACAAACTGCTCCCAGTTCAATTGCCAAAGGCCTCTCAGAAGAGATGGGTTTTTAAGGTCATACTGAACCTCTGGAAGGATAATTCTAGGCAGAGAACAAAGGGGAGGGCATTCCAGAGTGATGGGGTGGTATAATGAAAAAGCCCTAATTCCAGTGGAATCGATTGTAGCACAATGCACAGATGGAATATGGAGATGACAGTCATTCATGAGCATAAAGGGTAATGGATGAAGAAAGGTAGGGAGAAATGCCTGCTTGTAGAATTTTGTAAGCCAGGGTCAGAATCTTATACAATGCAATAGTGAATGGGTGGCCAGTAATTTTGAATGAATAGAGGGGTGATACATTCAAATTTGCTAATGTAACTCAGGGGTTATAATTTTTTAAAAATAAATATACCTTGGGGGAGTCCTGAGTCTCTTCCTTTCATTGGTGGTCCATGGATACCTCGTTGGAGGGTTCTGGAGGGGACTTCTGGGGCAGAGCCATGGTGCCTGCCACCACCTCCATGGCTGCCTGGCAGGGAAATGAGCTTCCCTGGGCAGCCGAGATCAGGAAAATGGCTGATTTGAGTCCTAGCGCTGGCTCCGGAGGATTCAGTGGATCCAGAAATCACCTCCAGAGCTGCATTTAGGCCCAAACTGAAGCTGGGGCCTCCATTTTCAAGTTGCCTGGCTGGAGTTCCATGGGGTTTTATGATTTTATAACAACACATGCAATTAATACTAATTATTGTTAATAAACACTTTATAATTATTATACTACTATCTGACTGAGTTTGCCCTGCTGGAGCTCCATAGCATTTTGCAGTTTTATACCACTACTAGTATTGGGGGTAAATCTCTCTCTCTCACAGACACACTCGCACCCAGTCTCGCTCTCTGTCACACTCACACATTCACTCTCTCTCACACACACACTCTCTCAAACATACACACTCTGAGGAAAACCTTGCTAGAGCCCGTTTCATTTGTGTCAGAAATGGGCCTATATATATATATATATATATATATATATATATATATATATATATATATATATATATATATATATATATATAAAGAGTGCCCTGTAAATAACCCAAGGGAAAGTGGTAAGAGAGCTGTCAAGTAGGGCAACAGAAGAAACTGCAATTGAATCTGCAATAAAATTAAAGTTTCTATAAAGCCCTCAGAGTTCTGTGTGGTTCATGGCCTGAGTAGAAACTAAATAGAAGCCCCAACCCCCAGATTGCAATTCTGGACCATTGACCCAGTCCCGAGCTCAACTGCAGGCAAACCAGAACTGATGAGTATGGTAAGAGTGGCCTGAGAGACAGGAACTGCGTGTATGTTTTTTTGTTGCATGGGACCGGAGCTAGTGGATGGGTGAGACCCAGGTTACATCTTTAATATAAATAAGGTACAACTCAACATGGACCATGTTTCGGCCTACAAGGCCTGCATAAGGAGTCTAAAACAGAATAATACATATATGCATATGAAATTAAGATCAGCAACTTACTTCCAGTTACAGCACAGTAGTGTTTATCAGTTTAGGTTGATCTTTCCTCTGTGAGAAGACACAGGGCTTCCAGCACTGTGGCATGTTTCTGTGGTGCCTGAATTCCTGAATTTTCTACTATACACAATGAAGTATGCCACTCAAGTACCTCCTTTGCTCAAGTATCTCTTTCTCCTCCCTCTCTTCCTCATATCAAGAAACCCTTTATGTTTCACCTACTGTTAAGTTTATAATAATTTACAAGGTCAACTACTAAGTTTGTGCACCCATAAAATAGGTGCTATGGAAAATAACATGTTAAAAACATTAGAACAGTATTTTAGAAAAAATGTTCAAATCAGAATTGAGATGTTCAGGTCAGGATGCTACTAGTTCCACTAGTATTTCTGCTGATGTAGAGCCTGTTCTAAAATACATGGTGAAATGGACATTTATGTTGATGATACATGTACTAACTTGAAGTATAAAGATAAAAATACGGGTGGAAAAAATAAGATAAATAATATAAGTGACTATTATAATGAAGAAATGAATAAAAATCGAAAATTTGGATTGATGAGGATTGCGGCACTGCCTCTTGAAATATGCTTGGCTCATAAAAACCATTAGCCATTATAGAGGCAGGTACGCTGATCTGAGGATCCTATTAAAGCGCTTTGATCATTTAGACCACCTTGATATAATAAGGATGTGCTTCTTGTGAAGTTGACTACTCTATAACATGGCACACATTTTAGGGGAATGCGCCTAACCTCCTCAGGCCCCTCCCATGGCCATGCCCCCTTTGCAGATCTACATGGAAACACTTCTATAAATGGATATGTAAATGTGTTTTCGCATGGATCTGCTGTTCCTGCGCCTTGCATCAATTAGAATTCTCTTTTGTGCCAAAATTTGGCACATAAATAGTGCCTAATGTTAGACACCATGTATAGAATCCCCCAGGATATGTGTGAAACATTAGCAGAGAAAAAAGGAATAAGGGATTGTATGGTTATATCTAGTTTACTGTTCTCAAGATATACACTCTCAAAATATGAATAACTAGAAACTTCCAACCTAGGGTTCTAATGGTAGCTTATACTATTTCCATTGAATTGGAATATTTGTGTGATGAGGTGGGTACTCTAATATCCAGGGACAACATGGAATTTGGGGGACATTGACTAGTTAAAAATACGGAAAATGCATAAAGAAAAACCCAGAGGTAATGATGAATTAAGAAAAAAAATAAAAAAAAAAGCAGTAGACTGCTGGAAGTTGTATTCTCAAGAAGTTGATGAATTGAGGAGGCATTTTTTTTTAATTTATCATTTTAATTAATTACATTCACATTTATCATATAAATGTAAGGAAATACAGAAATTAATATAAAAAGGAAAACATTTTCTCTCAACAATATATATTTACATAATTGTCCACAATTGGAAGATACAAGATCAGGAAAACAATCTTAAAGAAAATAAGAAAAACTCAAAATGGTTAATCTTACACTTCACATTTTCTGAGGGAGGAAGGTTAATCGGTTATTGCAGCCGGTACAGTGGTAACTGAAGGAAGTTGCTGCAGAGGATTCTTCATCTGTTTCCACAAACTCTTATAATTTCTTAGGTTCAAACAAATAAGTAATAAGGAAATAAAACACTTACAAGGGAATTGCGCTAGGAAGGTCCCACCTAGGGCAATGATTCTTGGCTTAAAAGCCAAGACCTCACACCTCCCAGTCTGCGATTCCCTTGATGTGTCAGGAAATATATGCATCTTTGAACCCAAAAAACTATCAACCATGTATCAGAAATACAATTTCAAAAACATTGTTCCTATCTAAATCAAAGACGAAAGTCACTCATAATAACTCTATCTATAACTTCTGAATTTTCCAAAATGTCAGTTAAACTTACATCTCTTTTCTCTGATAAAGAAGATTTTAAAAGGAATATAATTTTAGTCACCAAAAGGTGGCTATCAGAAGGTATTAGCAAAGTATCAGAGAAATATTTCTTCAAGAATTCAGTAGCTGATATATAGGATATTATAGGTAAATTTATCATTCTCAAGTTATTTTCCCTTAATTGGTTCTCCAGAAATTCCAATTTTTACAAGAAAGATAACTATTCTTCATTACCAAATTATCTGATTTTCATAGAGAAGCCATTTCCGTAATCAAAGTCTCTATTTTTATATCTTGGACTTCCACTTTGTTAGATAAGTATTAATATAAATTCTTTAACTCACATAGTGAAAAATTTTAAACATCTGAAGAAGAGAGTTATTCACATTCTGCTGCAGTTCCTATAGTACGTCCATTATGACATTATTGGTTTCACCGTCCAATTTCTCCACAGAAACCGCTCCAGATATCTTCGGGGGGAAGAGCTCACTCTCCAATCCCCCAGTTGGTTTATTATCCGAGTCGATGCTGCGCCAGGACCTCCTCGGGTCACATAAAAATCCTAACCCACTTCGGGCGTTTCCATTATTGTCCTCCTTAGCGAAGCATTACTATTTCCGGGTCTTGGAGGGGTCGTGCCAACAGGGGGACTCAAAGTCACTCCCTCCACTGAGATTCGGCAATAAAGCCTTGCTGTTCCCTGAAGCAAGAACCGATATCCCCAACGTTATGACCCCGAATCTCTCCAAAATAGATTGAGAAGTGGTGGAAACCCCAGCCATGTTCGAGGAGGACAGCACCACTGCTTTGCCTTTTCTCTTCCCCATTCTCTGGGGAGCGCGCCCTCTTCTTCAGGCATTCTGGTGTAAAACGGGAACTGAACTAGCGTACGTCCTCCCTCAACGCCATCTTGGATCCTCCAGGTTGGGACACTCTTTGTCTGGTTTCTCCTCAGAGGCCTGTCTGATATGGGTAACCCTACAGCATAGCCCTCTGAGTCACTGAAACACGGAAGCCCCTCCACCACTTACAAGGTGGTGTCCCTTCGGAGGGGTTGAGGAGGCATTTAGATAAGGGATGTACCTCCTTGGTGGTCCTTGACCTTTCAACCACATCTTGCACAACTGGCAGGAGGTCCTTAGTGTCACAAACAAAATATTGAGTTGGTTCCTTCCTTTTCAGAAAAAAGAATGCAGAAGGTGAGATTCGGAGACTCTCTTCCCTATCCTGGGGTTAATAGCTGGTGTTCCTCAGGGATCAATACTGGCACTGCTACTTTTTAAATCTATACCCCAACTGCTTGTTAATTTGATAAGATTTTTTTGCACTGAATATTTATATCTTTACTGATGATATTGAAATTTGTCAGATTCTAGGTAAGCAGCCTTTTAAGAAACTTACAAAGTCATGATGCTGTCTTTACACAGTCAATACTTAACAGAGTCAAATAAGTCAAAGCTAAATATTTTCTGAAATAAATGTACTTTGAATTCAGGAAATGTTGGTGTAGGTATCTGATGGGTCAAAATTAACAATAAAATCATAATCCAGAGTGGTGGAAGTAATTCTTAATAGCTGGTTAACTATGTAAAATCAATTTCAGGGTGATGAAATAATTTTTTCCAAGTACAATTGATTGATTTGTTGCCTTATCTTTCCTCTAAGGTTCTGATTATAATATTTGATTCTTTGTTCTCCACCACTTTGCATTATCACAATTCACTATAGGCTCCTTTTACTAAACCATGCTAGCAATTCCCACATGGAAAATTTGACGAAGCCCATTCAAATTGAATGGGCTGCGCTGCATTTGGTGCACTGGGAATCACTAGAGCGGTTTAGTAAGAGGGGCCCTATATGGGGTTATGTGCTAATACATAGATTGCAATTAAATAGCATGATCTATTGACACTTTACAGTCAAAGAACTTTTGAGTAAGCGATGATATGTAGGCAAGTGTTCTCTTTATCCAACCCTCTTCACAAGAACCATCTACTATTGCAACTTTGGGTGGAGACAGATCTAATGAACTTTCATAGGAAACGTAAGATATACATCTGTTCCTTCAGACTTTTCCTGAGTAGTCTCAGGGCAGTAGAATAGGTCCATGAGGTAAATTGAATTGATCCACTTTTTAAACAAAAATTATTGTTTTTAGTTGTTTTTATATTAATTATATGCAGTTGACTCTATTGTTTGCTTGCTGTATTTGTTCTATGGTTATATTTTTATTACATATTTTATTTTATTGCTGTTTTATGATCAATTATTTCTTCTGTTCACTGAAAAACTGCTTAGAATTATAGATAAGTAAAATAATTTAAAAACCTGTCAGTCTCAAAACACAAAGGTTTTTCCATTAGTGTTTAAAATTATTACTTATAGCAAATTATTACTTATAGCAAACTATTACATAGTGGCCTAGTGGCTAGCGTGGTGGACTTTGGTCCTGGGGAACTGGGTTTAATTCCCACTGCAGGCACAGGCAGCTCCTTGTGACTCTGGGCAAGTCACTTAACCCTCCATTACCCCAGGTACAAATAAGTACCTGTATATAATATGTAAGCCGCATTGAACCTGCTATGAGTGGGAAAGCGCGGGGTACAAATGTAAAAAAATAAAAATAATAGGAACCAACATTAAATGTATGTTTCTGGAAGACAGATTCCTCTCAGGATGACTGGATAAATATTGCATCAGAGAGCACTAAAATTTCTAGATGTAATAAATGACATCTTGGAGCAAGTGGTCCAGGAATCAAAAAGAGGGGGAACTATTTTAGATCTAATCCTTAGTGGAATGCAGGGCATAGTAAAAGAGGAAACAGTGTTGGGTCTGCTGGGTAACTGTGATCATAACATGATCAAATTTGAGCTAATATCTGGAGTAAAGCCACAAAGGACATCTGTAGCAACATTTAATTTTAAAAAGGTCGACTATGATAAAATGAGGGAAATGGTTTAAAAGAAGCTAAAAGGATCGGCTGCAAAGGTTAAGACTTTAAATTAGGTATGGATGTTGTTTAAAAATACCATCTTGGAAGCCCAGACCAGATACATTCCATATATTTATAAAGGTGAAACAAAGAGCAAACGACAGTAAGCATGGTTAAAAGGTGAAGTGAAAGAGACGGTTTCACATCATCTTTTAACCATGCTGACTGCTATTAGAGACAAAAGAACACCCTTCAAAGAATGGAAAAAGAACCACAGTAAAGAAAATAAGAAGCAACATAAGCACTGGCAAGTTAGATTTAGCAAAGCATTGACAAAGAAGACTTAAATAACATATGAAAAGAAACAGTAACAACTTTTTCAGGTACATCAGAAGCAGAAAGCCTATGAGAAAATCCTTGGGACTGTTAAATCATGAAGGAGCAAAAGGTGCACTCAGGGAGGACAAGCCATAGCAGAGAGACTAAATGAATTCTTTGCTTTGGTCTTTATGGAAGAAGATGTAAGAGATCTGTCTGTAGTATTTGGGTGATGATGCAGATGAACAGAAAGAAATCTCAGTGAACCTGAAAGATGTACTGAGACAAATTGACAAATTAAAGAGTAGTAAATCACCTTGGCTAAGTGGAATGCACCCTAGGGTACTTTGGCTGTTACTGATCTGTAATCTGTCATTAAAATCATCTGCAGTACGAAGTTTGGAGAGTTCCAGGGGTGATTCAGGAATTTACAGACCAGTAAGCCTGACATCAGTGCTGGGCAAAATATTTATTTTTTTTTTAGGATTTATTTACCGCCTTTTTGATCAAACATAAGCAATAGGCAATTACAGCAGTAAAAATATTCAAGAAACAATACAAAGTATGGCATAGTATACTACTTGCAATGACTACACAATACGTAATAGAACATTATAATTGGTAGTGAAGGGTAAGGCAAAGTTGTAACTTATAGATGAGTAAAAAAGTAGGAAGAATTAGAAAGTAAGGTGACTGATTTGAAGAAAGTTGCACATGAGGTCAGAGAGATGGTTAAATATCATCTTAGCTAGGGTAGGAGTGTCCCGCTGCAGTATGTGCAGCCCGAGTCAATCCTTGTGTGTGTGTGTGTGTGTGTGTGAGTGAGAGTAACAAGTTAGTTACTTCTTCCATTAAAGGCTTGGTTGAAGAGCCAAGCTTTCACCTGCTTCCTGAAGTAGAAATAGTCTTGTGTTAAGCGGAGCCTTTCAGGCAATGCATTCCAGAGTATGGGGGCTACTCCGGAGAAGGTTCGCTTGAGGGTTTCACATCGTGTAATGTCTTTTGAAGAGGGTTTAGTTAGTGAAAGTCCTTGGGAGGACCTTAGTGTCCTTGGCGGTGTGTGGAGGATCATCCTATTTTTCAGATAATCGGGGCCATTTCCTTTCAGGGCCTTGAAGATCAGATATAGAGTTTTAAATTTAGCCCTGTATTGTACTGGTAGCCAATGACGTTTTTGCAAAAATGTTGTGATGTGGTCACGTTGCTTGCAACCTTCTATGAGTCTTGCTGCTGCATTCTGAATCAACTGGAGCTGGTGCAGGCCCTTTGTAGTCAGACCATTGTATAGTGCATTGCAGTAATCCAGTCTTGATAGTACTGTGACATGCACAACTGAGATAAGATTTACCTTCTCAATGTAAGGAGAGAGGCAGCATAGCTGCTACAAATAGTAGAAGCAGCCAGTGGCGTAGCTACGTGGGGCCTGGGGGGCCTGGGCCCCCGTAGATTTGACCCTCGCCCCCCCTGCTGACGATCCCCTTGAACCCCCCCTCCCACCACCAACCCTCCCCCGCAGTCACCGCCCGCCCCGCTGCCGCATCAGATACCTTGTTTGCTGGCCGGGGTCCCCGAACCCCGCCAGCCGAAGAGTCTTCTTCAGCACTGGAGTAGCGCCTTCGTTCAACGAAGTTACTTCTACTACTACTTATCATTTCTATAGCGCTACTAGATGTATGCAGCGCTGTACACTTGAACATGAAGAGACAGTCCCTGCTCGACAGAGCTTACAATCTAATTAGGACAGACAAACAGGACAAACAAGAGATAAGGGAATATTAAAGTGAGGATGATAAAATAAGGCTCAACAAGTGAACAAGAGTTAGGAGTTAAAAGCAGCATCAGAAAGGTGGGCTTTTAGCTTAGATTTGAAGACGGCCAGAGATGGAGCTTGACGTACCGGCTGAGGAAGTCTATTCCAGGCATAAGGTGCAGCAAGATAAAAGGAACGGAGTCTGGAGTTAGCAGTGGAGGAGAAGGGTGCAGTTCCTGGTGCGATCAGCTGTTTCTGATGCCTTACGTCCTGCACCGTACATGTAGCCCTGTGCAGGATGTAAGGCGTCAGAAACAGCTGATCACACCAGGAACTTTGTTGAATGAAGGCGCTACTCCGGTGCTGAAGAAGACTCTCTTCGGCTGGTGGGGTTCGGGGACCCCTGCCAGCAAACAAGATATCTGATGCGGCGGTGGGGCGGGCAGGGATGGTGGGGGAGGGTTGGTGGAGGGAGGGGGGTTCAAGGGGGTCGTCAGCAGGCCGGCAGGGGGGTCCAATGTGGCGGCGGTGGCGGCTTGAGGGACAGCTAAACAGTGCCCCCACCTCGGGCTCTGGCCCCTCGTCCCAGCGAGGTCTGGCTACGCCTCTGAAAGCAGCTCTTGAAGTTTCTTGACTTGTGATTTGAGGGGGAGTTCATACTTCCCAAAAGGGATTTTGATGTCAGGTATGTATCCACTTGTGTTAGGGACCCAGAGAAGCTTGGTTTTACTTGGGTTCAGGGCAAAGTTTGTTGTGTTTAGCTCATTCTTGAATTGATGTTAGACAAGTAATCAGTTTATTCAAGGCTGTAGGTAAGTCAGGTTCAATGGGTATGAGTAGCTGCACATCATCCGCATAGATGTAGAACTGAGTGTCCATTGACCAAATCAGCTCAGCTAGTGGCTTGAGGTAGATATTGAACAGAATAGGTGACAGTATCAATCCTTGTGGTACCCCGCAGGTCAGTGTCCATGGTGGTGATGAGTTGCTGCCAAATATTATGGATTGTTGCCTGTCTGATAGATAGGTTCTGAACCAGGCAAGTACTGTTACATTGGTACCTGTTTCTGTCAGTCGTGCTAGCATATCATGATCCACAGTGTCAAAAGCTGCTGAGAAATCTAGCAGTACTAACATCAAGGTGAATCCCTTGTCTCGGTTTCTGTGAAGATCATCTAGCAGGGATACGAGGACCGTTTCTGTTCCATAACCGGGTCTGAATCCAGATTGACATGGACCTAGCCAGTTACTCTTTTCTAGCCATTCATTAAGTTGAACACAGACTGTTTGTTCTATGAGTTTCCCTAGAAACGGGATGTTGGATACTGGCCTGTAACTTTCAAGTATGACCTGGTCAAGGTTGTTTATAGTGAAAACCATTAGTTTATAGTGAAAAAATACTGAAAACCATTATAAAGAATAAAATTACTGAACACATAGATAAACATGGTTTAATGGGACAGAGTCAGCGTGGATTCAGCCAAGAGAAGTCTTGCTTCACCAATCTGATTCGGGTTTTTGAAGGTGTGAAAAAACATGTTGATAAAGGTGAGCCAGTGCATGTAATGTATCTAGATTTTCAGAAGGCTTTTAACAAAGCCCCTCGTGAGAGACTCATGAGAAAATTAAATTCATGGGATAGGAGGCAATGTTCCCTTGTTGATTAGAAATTGGTTATTGGAAAGAGGGTAGGGTTAAATGGCCATTTATCTCAATGGAGGAGGGTAAATAGTGGAGAGCCTCAGGGATCTATACTGGGACCGGTGCTATTTAACATATTTATAAATGAGACAGATGCAAGATGGAGTGAAACACAACAATTGTTTCAGGTAGGAGAGCAAAGTATTCAAGAAATGTTTATCCCATCATAGGGAACATAAAACAGTACGAAGTAAGGAAACTGTATAGATTGTAAGTATAGAGGGAGTTTGATAAATAGGATGTGTTGAAATTTTAAACTATTTGCATAGTTTCTATTTAAAAAAAACAATGAATTTTAAATGCTTATTGAAAATGTTTGCATATATGCATTGGTTTCCATTTATATGCTAGATTCCTGGACAAAGACAAGAGCTATAATTGATAAACAATTTTTGGATTTATAGATTGCAAGTTTTGACCCCTCAAACTTGCAATCTCTGAGATTTTTCACAATACATTAGGGGGCCCATTTACTAAGCTGTGGAAGGGCTACCACATGGATAGCATGTTCCTAATTGACCCTACCTCTGGGGTAGCACAGGTGCCCAGCGGTAGTCCCGAAGTTGGAGCACGCAGTTGCCCATGGTTTAAATAATTTTCTATTTTCTATTATGGGAGTGTTCCTGGTGGTAATTGGCAGTGCGGCCACATTGCCGTGAGCTGCCTGATTACTACACGAGTAGCACATGAGTCCTTACCACCTTCTAAATAAGTGGCAGTAAAAGTTCAGTCAGTAAACAGCCACACACTAATTTTAATATTAGTGCACAATCATTTACTGTCCCATTTTTAAAAGGCCTTTTCCTGCCACATTAAAAAGTGCCCAGCATGCACCAATTTCATGCACCAAAACTAGTGCAGGCCACTTTTTTCTGCTCCTTAGTAAAAGGACCCCTAGGTGAGAAGTGTGTTATACTTATTTTTTTCCTATGTTTGGGTATATTGTTTTGGGCATTATTTATAGCAGGTGTAAAAGTGAGCATTCAGTGTTGATGGCATTGGTGTACAGTTACGTTATACAGTATGTATTTATATATAACCTCTGCCAGGTACATGCTCATTATTCACCTCTTTTCTTGATACATACTTCTCTGTAGGATTTCCTACATATGTGCTGTGTTAGTGTGCATTAAAAAATTTAGGGGCCTTTTTACTAAAGGGTGTTCAACAACTTTGACCCCCCCTGCCAACAACCCTCTCAACCTCCATCCTGCCACCAACCCACCGTCGCCATCTGCTACCTTTGCTGGCGGGGGACCCAACCCAGCCGAAGTCTTCTTTCTTCGTTTTGTTTCTGAGTCTGAGCCTTGCAATCTGCAGGGCTTCGCTCTGTTTCTGTGAGTCTGACATCCCGCATGTTGTACATGCAGGACTTCAGACTCAGAAACAAAACAAAGAAAGAAGACTTCGGCTGGCGGGGGTTGGGTCCCCAGACAACAAAGATAGCAGACGGCGACGGCAGGTTGGCAGCGGGAGGGGGGGGTTTGAGGTTTGTCAGCAGGGGAGTCCAGGGCCAAATCTACGGGGGGCCCAGGCCCCCATGGCCCCATAGTAGCTACGCCTCTGCTATGAGTGCCAACTAGTACCAGTTAACTCCAAATATAGCTGACCATTAGTAGTTAGTGCCAATTACGTGAATAACTGGCACTATTCTATAACTTGTGAATTCAAGTTTGCAAACTAAGCACAAACATGACATAGAATGAGAATTTGTTTCCTGATTCTGATTCAGCTCGATAGAATACAGTATCATATGTTTTCTATTTTTTAGAGAAAGTAAACATTAATATTTGGGGTTCAGAGCTTTTCAACTGAAAGAGATGCAGCTAATGTAATGGAAGTTTCAATTATAACTCCATCAAGGAAGAAAAGAATAACTTGAACTCTATACAGAAGCTCTGTTGAAGTGGAAATACTTGTGGGACATCAGATGAAAAATGTCCAGCATACTCACTGCCCAAGCATGCCCAGTTTACAGCTCCCACCTTATGCAATTGCTTCAGTTCTCTAAAAGGCTGTCTTTGTTCTTGAGAAAGCATTTTGGTCTAAAGCAAGAGAAATCCACTAGCCCACCTCTTACTTTGAACCTGTAGTCATACATCTTAAGAATAATGCACGGGCTCATCAATCACCAGTTTCATTTATTTAAGGCAATTGTTGTGGCCTTTCAAAGTCAATGCCTGCTAATATTCTGCTTAATGTTATTTCCTTACAAGACTAGCAAAGTATTTATTAAAGTTAACATGACCTGGAAAGAGTCCAGCTCTGTTATGTACTTCTCGTATGTATGCACTCTATAATTGTAAATGGAAATGCTTCGTTAGAGGACAAGAAAATAGCATATTATTTATCTATTATGTTCTTTGTTTACATTTCTATACTGCAGATCCATTTCACTGCCAGCAGACTAGCTCAATACACTCCCCCACCTACATTTAACCATAAGCATATTCAAACCAAAATGTTTTGGAATCTCCTTTAAACCTAGCCAGATCAATTTAAAACTAAGATCCTCAGGGAAGACATGACACCACTGAGGTGCCCTTACCAAGAATAGGGGTGTGCAGGGGGACAGGGCAAACAGAAAATCCACAGGCATAGTGAGGGGACAGTAGCAATATGATGGGATGGGGTGAGGATGGAAAACAATTGACTGGAGATAGGATAGGGATAGGGACCAGAACAGGGGTGTGCTGGTAAATTTTTAATAATGGGCTCTCTCTGGGCGCAGCAATTTTTTTTGGGGGGGAGGCAAGGGTGAACTGGGGATCAACGAATGCCTCTCTCTCTCTCCCCCCCCCCCTCCTCATGTGGGCATGCTAGGCATACCTTTGCTGGCAGGGATGCTGAGCCCCACCAGCCAATAAATGGACTGCCACCACTTTCCACTGCTTGTTTCTGTCTCTGAGCAGTATTCTGGAAACCTCGTGCATGCACAAGAAGTCCCAGCCTGCTGCTCAGAGCTAGAAACAGGAGCAGGGAGTGGTGGCAGTCTATTTACTTGGCTTGCGGGGCTCAGCATCCCCACCAGGAAAAGTAAATAGAATTCAGGAGGGAGCCCAAGCCCACATTTTGGGAGTCAGTTATTAAGTAGTTCCATGGAGGGGCCTACTTTAACAACCATCTCCGAAATTCTTAAAAACTATTTTATTTATTATTTATTGCATTTGTATCCCACATTTTCCCACCTCTTTGCAGGCTCAATGTGGCTTGCATTACATCATGACTCTCGCAAGCCCATGAGAGCCCACTCCAGCACACCACTGGACCAGATTATGTCTCCATGCATACTTCTACTTGGAGCTCCTGCTGCCACCAGCACATCATCAGAATGTTCTTTCAGTTGCAGGGTGAATAATTAACGAATGTAGAATGGAATTGAGCTCTGGTTCTAAATATGGTTCATTATTTTTACACAGTTTGAAATTATGGACTGTGAGAATATTATGAACTTTGATATTTAAGAAAACAATGTTAATGCTAAGAATTTGGTTTCTTGCATATTTAACACAATAATGCCTATTGTTTTGTTTTAAATTTTAGCAAGCTATAGGACCCATTTTATTGGGAAACTAAAAGTTTACCTAGCTCTCTATGACAGTCCAGATTGATGTTAAAGAAATCTCAGCAGGACACTGCAATACAAAGGAAAATGCTGGTGTAGTCTGTGGCACTCTCCTCAGCATGCTCCTAATCTTGCCATCCAAGAGAACCCCCACCATCTATCTGGTGGGGAGGGGGGGGAAGAACTTCCATCATCTGATTTCCTGGCTCCTTGCAGGGATAACCAGCATTGTGTCCACTTCTAGTGCACCTGTCACTGAGGCCATATACATTGCCTAAACTGGCGATCACATCACTGCCGGGTTCGGGAGGGGGGTGTTGCTTCTCTCCTAGGGTCAATGATGTTTCCATGGCCAAGGTGGCAGCTTCCAATGGCTCCCTCACTGCTGCCCAGTGGCACCTATCTGGTTCTCAGCCTTGTCGCTGAAGACTGGAGATGGCAATCCATCAGACCTGTAACATGGGGGGTCGAGGGAACAGAACCCTGCCCCTGACCTACCTCTTTTTTCGCTTCTTACCTCCCATACATATATACTGTAAAGGACCTACACCTAACAATCAGCTAGATGCCAGTCTGCCAATTCCACCACATATCCTGATATGTAAAAGCAGCTGCAAGAAACAATTTGTAAACTATGTTCCTTTGCTGAGAAGTTCTGGAGAAAAGAGGACAGTTCTCTGGGTAAGTGACATTATTTTGCTCTGTGCTTGGTAACTTAAAGATTGGGTTTAAAAGAGGAATTGTAGGATATTGATAAACACAGAATTAAAAAAAATTAAAAGAAGCAAACTTTATTAGCTAGTCTGT
The DNA here is from genome assembly GCF_901765095.1 of Microcaecilia unicolor. Taxonomy (NCBI): domain Eukaryota; kingdom Metazoa; phylum Chordata; class Amphibia; order Gymnophiona; family Siphonopidae; genus Microcaecilia; species Microcaecilia unicolor. The sequence goes on from NC_044031.1 coordinate 577,018,055, forward strand.
TAAAAGAACGGTGAAATTTACAACAGGAGAGGATGCTGTTCAAAAATACTATCCTGGAAGCCCAGGCCAAAAATATCTCGTGTATTAAAAAGGAGGAAGAAAGACCAAACGACAACCAGTATGGTAAACAAATGAGTTGAAGGAAGCTATTAGAGCTAAAAGAAAATCCTTCAGAAATTGAAGAAGGATATGACTGAAAATAATAAGAAACAGCATAAGGAATGTCAAGTCAAATGCAAAGCACTGATAAGGAAGGCAAAGAGGGCTTTTGAAAAAAGATTGAATTGGAAGCAAAAACATATAGTAAACGTTTTTTTTTAGGTATATTAAAAGCAAGAAGCCAGCAAAAGAATCAGTTGGACTGCTAGATGATATTTCAACCCCCTTTTCCACCCACGCCTGGAATAATATCCTCCTGCTCCCACAGCTGTGACCCCCTGTTTTCCCCCAAAGACAGCAAGATCTCTCTAAAACCCTCATTTCCCAATAAAAACACACCTTATCCCCAATAGGAAAAGTGGGCAGGGAGGGAACCAACTTTCCTCACACCCTTTCCCCACTGCTCCCACAACTCAACAAACGCTTGACCCAACAACCTGGACTCACCGAGTTGCCAACCTACCTCAATACTCTACTCACAAATCTTGCTCCTCACAACAACCTCCTTCACTCTCACTTCTGCCTTGTAACTTTCCCTGTGATTACTTTGCCTTGCAAGTATAAGTGAGAGTGGGATGTTTGACCACGGAAATTCAAATCCTGGAGACAAGAATCTTAAAAAGCTTGTTTAAGATTCTTGTCTCCAAAATTTGAATTTCCGTGGCCAAACATTCCACTCTCACTTATACTTGTGTTTTCCCGTGGGGAGTTCGAGTTCTCCGCTCGGCTGCGGATTCTTCTGAACATTACTTTGCCTTGCAGCATCAGCTCATGTCCCGATTTTCCCATCCCTACAAACTATCCCTTATCAATACCCCTTTATTCCCTCTACCCCTACACCTGGCCCCCACTAATCTTACTCCTGCCTTGTTTGCAGCTCCACCAAGGTTAATAGCCCATTGATAACTGTCAGTGGATTCTCCTTATATTTGTTTGCCACCTAGATTTCCTTTCATTTTCATCCAGTTAACATGGGGATTTTAGTATGGAGATAAAGAGATCCCTTAGACTTAACTATGGGCAGATACCATTGGCTTTGCTACAGAAGTGACATTAATACTGGAAGTTAAGGGGCCTTTTTACAAAGGCATGGTAGGCTCTACACACATGCAACATTCACCAAAACAAGACTACCGTCAGGCTAGCATGCTCCCTGGTAGTAATTTTGGCTTTGGCTTACACCCATACTGTCGAGATAAATTAATTTTTATTTCCCACCGCTTGTGGTGTTTCTAGCTTTAATCACAGATGGTGTGCATTGACTGGTCACCGCAAACATTGCATGTGAGCACTTTCCACTAGATCAATGGGTGGCGTTAAAGGCTCAGGCCGTAAATAGGTGCACGGTGGTTTCAATTTTACCGCACACCCTTTTCCTGGCCCATTGAAAAAAAAAAACATTTTCCCAGACGCAGTAAAAACTGACCTGTCACATGCCAAAAACATGCACCGACACTACCACAGGCCACTTGCCATGGCTTAGTAAAAGGACCCCTTAGGGAAGTGGGAGGGGAAGGAAAAAAGTTGGAATGGGGTGGGATGGAAAGGCTGAATTTATTTTGAGAAGGTAAAAGTATTAATCTTTAAATAATTTATGTAAGGTTAAGGTTGGAGTTAATTAATTTAGGTTGATGCTGGAAATTATTTATACATTTATTTAATTTACTGTGGGGAATGAGGATATGTTGGGGGAGAGGGAAACAATTGAATATATTCAATTGCAAAAATATTAAGATAATAGGGAAATGAAATTAATTTCAGATGAAAAGTTTTGGTTGAAGGTGCAGCTGACTGGGTATTTCTCTGGTGTTGGGGGAGGGGCAAAGGAGTGTGAGGGACTTGGAATTTTTTTTTTAATTTTATTTATTTATCATTTTACTTAATTACATTCACATTTAGCACATAAATGTAAGGAAATACAGAAATTAATATAAAAAGGAAAACATTTTCTCTCAACAATATATTTCATAATTGTCCACAATTGGAAGATCCAAGATCAGGAAAACAATCTTAAAGAAAATAAGCAAAACTCAAAATGGTTACTCTTTCACTTCACATTTTCTGAAGGAGGAAGGTTAATCGGTTATTGCAGCCGGTACAGTGGTAACTGAAGGAAGTTGCTGTGGAGGATTCTTCATCTGTTTCCACAAACTCTTATAATTTCTTAGGTTCAAACAAATAAGTAATAAGGAAATAAAACACTTACAAGGGAATCGCGCTAGGAAGGTCCCACCTAGGGCAATGATTCCTGGCTTAAAAGCCAAGACTTCACACCTCCCAGTCTGCGTTTCCCTTGATGTGTCAGGAAATATATGCATCTTTGAACCCAAAAAACTATCAAGAACTTGGAATTTTTTGATGGGCAACGTATTATGGTAATTTTGGGGGCAGATAGGAGGTTAGCTATAGGGAGATTAAGGAATTGGGAATTTTGTCCAGCCAATCCCTCCCATAAGTTATAGTAGAGTGGCAGGTTTACAAAGGTTAATGTTTAGTTTGATTTATTCGTACTGTACACCAACTTGAATGAATTATTTTAAAATGGTGGTAAATAAATTCTAATAAATAAATAATAAATTTGTGAGCTCTGGGTAGTTTTTTAATTTTGGTAGTGGGTGATTTAGTAGTGGAAACCTTGAATGGAAATTTTAAGTGACCTTTATTAAAGGACAATTAAGTGAATATTTGGAGTGTTACGCGTAATTTGTGGGCAAAACCGCCATAAGCAGAAGTGAGGCCTTGATGTTACTGCAGGTCTCACTTGACAAGTGGGGTATGGAGCACAATTCATTTATGGGGACTTTTACTAAGGTGCGCTTACGTTTTTAGTGCACGCTAAAAATAGGCACACGCTAAACGTTAGAAACGCCAATGCATTCCTACGGGCATCTCTAACATGGTAGCGTGCACCCAATTTTAGCGCACGCTAAAAACATGAGCGCACCTTAGTAAAAGACCCCCTTAATGAAATAAGTATTTGCAGCGCATGTCGGCACTGATTAGCCTGCTAAAAGTTAAAAGGGAGTGAAGGTTGTATTGCAATATTTTCAGAGAGACTGGTATCTGTCCTGGTTATAAAATTTTATTGATTTGTTAATAAAGCTACAGCAAAGTATTTATCCAACAAAAATGTTGTTATAATTTTTTTATTTATGTGTGGATTGAGAATGGATGTATGCAAATGCCAATGTTAAGTGCATTTGGAATAAGTGCATTGTGAAATGATTAAAACTCATTATGTATCACATTAAGTGGTATTTTAATGTACACATTATATTTTTATTGAATTGTAATCTAATTTTACTTTTTCACCAAACATTTTATTATATAAGCCCTGAACCTTGACATATTTCCAAGAATGTATCAGCCTAATGAGAACCTGATTAACGAGATGCATTCAGTTCACCAACTGGTATTCTATTTTGAGAGTCTCTAATAAATTTTCTTCAGGGTTACTTGGATTTGATTTTAGATTTATTACTCATATTTTTGAAATTTGAGTTCAGAGTGATTTATATAGTCAGGTGCATGAGTCATTTCTCTACCCAAACTGGCTTACTTGCAGCAGCATGCAGGAGGCTGACTCCTAACAAATTAGAGCTACAAGTTCATGTATTAGGGATGCTAACTGGATACATTTTTTAAATACTAAAGGACTAATTAATACTTGTACCTAAATTTGGGGCCCGTTTGCTAAGCTGCAGCAAAAAGTAGCCTGCGGCAGTGCAAGCATGTCTTTTAGGTATGCGCCGGGCCAGTTTTTACCTCATCCTGGAAAAAGGGCCTTTTATTAAAGGGCTGGAAAATGGACGTGTGCCAAAATAAAAACCAGCGTGTGTCCATTTTTGACCTGAGACCTTACCACCACCCATTGACTTAGCGGTAAGGTCTCATGCGCTACCCGAGCAGTAGGCATGCAGTGGATTCCCACTGCCGTTTACCGCTGGGTAAGTGCCATGCAGTAGAAAATATTTTCTACTGCATGTTTTTGGTGCATGCCAAATTCAGTATTACTGCCAGGAGCACGTGGTAGCTGGGCGGTAATGCTAATTTGGTGCATTTTGGACTCATGTAGGCCCTTACGCACCTTTGTTAAAGGGCTCCTAAATGTATGTAGTATGGTAAAACCTGAACTGGATCAGCCTATCCTAAGTAAATGGCGCCAACAAGGCAACTTTCTTTAGTGATGCCAAAGAAAAGGGTCAAAATAAAAAAATGCAGAGGCTCGAGTGGAGCAATGATGAGCACAGTGAACAGAATGTGAGGCCAGATGGGAGTCAAACGTGGAGCAGAGCCCATGTGCAGGACAATAAGAATTAATCAGATTGGCCAGATATGGTGGTGAACCCAAGTGCAATGACTTAAAAGTGAGGGTCAGAATCTTATAAGTAATCCGGTATTTTATGGGAAGCCAATGGTGTTCTTTTAAGAGTGGAGTTACATGATCATAGCAAGAAGTATATGAGAGGTGGATGGTGGTATTCTGGACTGTAGGTAATTTATGAAGGGAGACATTAGGGAGGCCTGCATATACAACATTGCAATAGTCTAACTCTGAGGCAACCAGAGCATAAAGAAGAGTGCCACAGTTCTTAGTAGAGAGAAATGGATGGAGTGAGCGCACTAGGCTCAGAGAATAAAAACAGCTCTTAACAGTGGCAGAAATGTGTGAAGTGAAAATTAAGGCACTGTCCAAGTGAACTCTGAGATATTTCATGTTATCGGTCAGGTGAACAGGAACCCCATTAATGGATGGCACAACAGGAGGTGTGGAGCGATGTCCAGTGAGCTAGATAGCTGATGATTTCTGTTGATTAAGGTGGAGGTGATGAGAGATAAGCCAAGAAGAAAACAGCATCAAGGCACCTTTGCAAGGAGCCAAGACTGGGGTGAAGTGGATCTTGGGTGGAGACTAAAAGGATGTCACCAGTATAAAATATAGCATTTCACATGGTGCGCCTGGATGAGAAATGGCAGAGGGCTTAAGAAAACATTGAAGAGCAATGGTGAAAGGACCAAACCTTGAGGAACACTGCAGTGAATAGGTACAAGATCAGAAAGGGAGGAAGGGAGGACTACCTAAAAGGTACAATCAGTAAGAAAGGAACAAAACCAGAGAAGGACGGTGTCAAAAAGGCCTAAAGAGGAGAGGTGGGAGAGAAAAACAGATTGACTAACCAAATCAAAGGCTGAAGATAGATCCAAAGAAACCAATAAAAGAGCTTTGCCGTGCTCAGTCGCCGTATAGCAATCATTCAGCAATGAAGCAATAACTGACTTAGTTGTGAACCCAGGTCGAAACCCAGACTGAGAGAGGTGAAGCATGTTAGAGGATTCAAGATGGTCCGAGAATTGCTTAAAAACACAGCGTTCTAAGAGTTTACTCAGAAAAGAAAGGTTAGAAATGGGACAATAGCTACTTAGGAGGGCTGGGTCAAGAGAACAGGAGATGAAACAAAGCTGTCTTCCACTGGGAGGGTACTTTCCCAGTGGTGAGACTGTTATTAATCATAGACTGTGCCAATGGGCTAAGACCATATCAATTAAAAGAAAGTCAATGAGATGGAACAGGATCCAGTGAGCATGTGGGCTTTCGTGCAGACTGTAGGATGTGGTCAAACTGTGTCATCGATTTCTAGACCACGTGTACCAAAACATTTCTAAGTGGTTTACAAGGATTGAAAGAAATACTGAGACAGTCCGTCAGGATTTACAACATACTTTAATTTGCCATCAGTTCAGGTACTTGAGAAAAGAAAAACATTAGCATAGGAATTTTTGAAGAAGGTCGTTTTTTCTTGTTTTCTGAATTGTGTATAATTGTGTAAATTGTCTAGACTTAGCGCCAAGTCTTTCCAGATTTGGGGGGCTTATATGTAGACACTGATTCGTTTTACTACTTTTGGGGAAGGGAATGTAAAGGGGAGTTGTTATTGGATCTTCTCGTTCTTTTATTATTGGTAAAATTCACAAGCTTGATCAAACAACTAGGACAATCTCCTGTGAGTGTTTTGAATAGCACCCATGTTAACTTGAACAGAATTCTTGCCTCCAAAGGAAGCTAGTGCAGTTCTAAGCATAGATGGGAGATGTGATTGTGTTTTTTTCAGCGAATAGATTAATCAGACTGCTGTATTTTGGACTGATTATAGTTTACATAGTTGTTTTTTTTTTGTGGGGGGGGGGGGTGGGGGGGGGGGGGGGGGGGGGGGGGGGGGGGGGGGGGGTGGGGGGGGGGGTGGGGGGGGGGTGGGGGGTCTGAATAGTAAGAGGTTGCGATGTCCAGTTTCCACAGTAATAGTGATTGTACTAACAATCTGAATTGTACTTACCTGAATCAGACCCTATCTATCAGATAGGCAATACTCCAAGTAAGCAATGGATGAAAACGAACCATCTTAGTCTGAATATGGCAAAAACACAGGTTATTCTCAAATCTTGCTATTTCAGATTCTTTCTCTATAGATGGTAGTGAGATTACCTTTAGAAAGAATATTTGATCTTTGGGTGTTTTGATTGATTCATTGAGGGGTCCTTTTACTAAGCTGCGGTAAAAGAGGGCCTGCGCTAGCATCAGCGCATGTTTTTGACATGACAGTGGCTAAAAGGCTGTCTTTTTTCTCAAAAAGAAATGGCTGTGCAGTAAGCGAACCACTTGCTTTGCAGCCATTTCATGGGGGAGAACTTACCACCACCCATTGAGCTGCACAACTTGATTACCCCCAGTTAAGCACTGGCGCTAAAAGAATAGGCGTGTTAATGCTTTTAACATGCGTTAACCATGTATGCACATTAACCATGTATGTGCCTACAATATCCCTATAGGCACCTACATAGCGTGTGCGTTAAGTGTAGACGTGCTAAAAACACTAGCACATCTTAGTAAACAGGGCCCTTTGCATGAACCCAAGTAAAACTGAGCTTTTATGGGCCCCTCACATCAAAATATTTAGTGGGAGCTACACACTCCCTCTTAAATTACAGGTCAGGATCCCTGGGGTACAGATGGACTCAATAGTTATGCTGATCCCCCAAATCCAAACAATGTTCAAGAGCTGCCTCTATCATCTGAGACAACTGCATTGTCTCATTCCATACACTGAGAAGGCTATTTAGTCACAAATTTCATCACCTTACTCATTGTTCCCTTTTCCAGATCATTAATAAATATGTTGAATAGCACCGGTCCCAGTAGATATTCCTGGGGAACTTCACTATTCACCCTCCTTCACTGAGAGAATTGGCCATTTAACCCTACCCTCTGTTTTCTATCCATCAATTCTTAATCCATAACAGAATATTGCCTCCTATCCCATGGATTTTTAATTTTCTTAGGCGTCTCTCATGAGGAACTTTCTCAAAAGCTTTCTGAAAATCTAGATACACTCCATCAACTAGCTCACCTTTATCCACATGTTTACTCATGCATTCAAAGAAATGAAGCAAATCGGTGAGGCAAGACTTCCCTTGACTGAATCAATGTTGACTCTTTTCCATTATACCATGCTTATTTATGTGTTCAGTGATTTTATTCTTTATAATAGTTTCCTATATTTTGCCTAGCACTGAAGTTAGACTTACCAGTTTGTAATTTCTCAGATCACCCCTGCATCCATTTCTGGGGATGTGTTACAGAGTGTGGGTTCTATTTCAGAGAAAACGTTTGTTGGTGAGTGTCACATTGTGTGATTTCCTTTGGAGACAGTGAGCAGCATTTTAGAAAGGATGTCCAACTCATAAAATAGACGCCAAAGTCTGTACATCACATCTTGACGTCAATTTTTCATGTATTTTAGAACAGAATCTGCCAACATACAGCATTTTCTAAAATACACGAGAAATAGGCATCCATATGCTGGAGACATCCAGTATGAACATCCATTTTACAAAATGAAATGTCCAAATTATGAAAGGCAGAAACAAGGGATATGGTTGTCTTTGAGTTAGCATAGGAACATCAATGTTATAAAATGGCCATAAAGACATTCATGCAGAGCAAAGGAGTAGTCTAATGGTTAGGGTAGTGGGCTGAGAAGCAAAGGACCCAGGTCCAAATCTCATTTCGGCTTTGTGATTTTTTTCTAAAATTGTGAGCCTTCTAGGGACAGAAAAATACCTACTAGAATATACCACGTCAACAGCTTTCAGGCTTACAGGTTTCTTATACAGTCAGGTACCATAGGTATTTTTCTGTCTTTGGAAGGCTCACAATTTGAATAAAAAAGAAAAAAGAAAAAAATGTATTTATTTATTTTTTTTATGTATAGCATTTGTATCCCACATTATCCCACCTTTTTGCAGGCTCAATGTGGCTTACAATTCATCGTGGATGCTGAACATAGAAAAGAATATACATTTGGTTTTACAACAGGTATTGGTGCATGGTGGAGAGATACATGGTAATGGAAGTAGAAAAGAATAGACATTTGTGTTAGCAGATGTTTTGTGTGTATGATGGTGAGATACTTGATAGTGTTAAAGTTATGGGCATTAGGTACATGATAATGAGAGCAAAAGGCATTAGAGAACGTTCCTGGATCTCTTAAAGAATGTAGAGTTACGCGTGTTGTCCATTGTGATATATTTTGTCGAAGAGATAAGTTTTCAGGAGTTTGCGGAAATTGGTCATTTCGTAGACCGTTTTTAGATTTTGTGGCAGTGTGTTCCAGAGCTGTGTGCTTGTATAAGAGAAGGTTGATGCATGCATTGATTTGTATTTTACGCCTTTACAATTGGGAGGGTGAAGGTTGAGGAATGTGCGGGAGGATTTTTTTGCATTTCTGGGTGGTAGTTCTATTAGGTCTGACATGTAGGCTGGGGCGTCGCCATGGATGAACATGAATGAACATGAATGAACAGCTGGCTGTCCCTTACCCTTTTGAAATCAGAGTTGGATGTCTATATTTTGGCCCCTCCCTAGTCTGATCCAAAATATGCCCAGATGATGCCTCTTTGTCATATAAACGTACTGCAGTTTTAGATGTCCATAATCTTGGCTTTATAACAATGGAATTTGAACATCCATGCAATATGGACAGCTAAATGCCAGTTTTCAGATGTCCAAAAGAAGAGTGGGGGAGTAGCCTAGTGGTTAGAGCACTGGTCTTGACATCTAGAGTTGGCCAATTCAAATCCCACTGTTGTTCCTTCTGATCTTGGGCAAGTCACTTAACCCTCCATTGCCTCAGGTACAAAGTTAGATTGTGAGCCCTTTCAGGGGTAAAGAAATACCCAGTGTACCTGAATGTACCTCACCTTGAGCAACTACTGAAAAAAAGATGTGAACAAATCCAAATAGTAACCACTAATGTTGTTAGAGATATTCCTTGGCAGGATCTATGTAACCTTGGAGGTGCAGAGAGATATCTTGTTCTCTGACACATTGCCTTGAAGATCAGATAAAAAGCATTACATTTAGCCCTGTATTTTACTGCTAACCAGTGAAGACTTTTACAAGAATGGTGAGATGTGATCATATTGCTTACAACCTGTCAACCGTGATGCAGCAATCTCAATCAATTGGAGCTGGTGCAAATTCTTTGAAGTCAGATCAATGCAGATTGTATTACAGTAATCCAAACTTGATATTACCATGGTGGGTTCAAAGTTGTTAAAACGCATGCAAATTGTGAACAATTGCAGGAAGACCTTAGGAAGTTGGAAGACTGGGCATCAAAATGGCAGAAGAGATTTGGGGAAGAATAACCTAAATCATAGTTGTTTGATGCCATGTTCCACTCTAGAAGTCAGCACTCAAGAAAAAGATCCAAGTGTCATCATGGACAATACACTGAAATCTTCTGACCAGTGTGTGGTGGCAGCTAGAAACCATGGAGATGAAGCAAAAAAGTGAGGAAATTGGATGAGGATACCAACTATTGTATGTTTATTCACTTAAAAAATTAAAAAATTAAAATTGTGTACATTACAGCGACCCGACACGGCCGTGTTTCGGCACAATGGCCTGCCTCAGGGGTCTTTATAGCCTTAAGAGAGGAGTATTAGATGTTCGTTTTGTTTTCTATATATATACCTTATATATATTATTTTGAAGAGAGGAGGCTATAAAGACCCCTGAGGCAGGCCATTGTGCCGAAACACGGCCGTGTCGGGTCGCTGTAATGTACACAATTTTAATTTTTTAATTTTTAAGTGAATAAACATACAATAGTTGGTATCCTCATCCAATTTCCTCACTTTTTTGCTTCATCTCCACGGTTTCGTGAGGGTTTTTACCTCCTCCTTTTTTTGTTGTGGCAGCTAGAAACCAACAGAATGCTAGGAATTATTATGAAAGGGATAGAAAATAAGACAAGAATATTATAATGCTTCTGTTTCACTCCAAGGTGCAACCACACCTTGAATGTTCAATTCTGGTCGCCGTATCTCAAAAAAAGATATAGCAGAATTAGAAAAGTTTATTTGTTTTATGTTCAAAATTTTTATTGACATTTTGTTTTACAAAACATGATGATATAAGTATATGTATATGTATGTTCTTATATGCAATTACATATAACATATAGGTTATCAATACAAATCAAACAAAATAAAACATGGAAACAAAAATAAGATGATACCTTTTTTATTGGACATAACTTAATACATTTCTTGATTAGCTTTCAAAGGTTGCCCTTCTTTGTCAGATTGGAAATAAGCAAATGTGTTAGCAGATAGTATATATAAGAGAAACATCAAAGCATTACTTTGACAGTCTGACAAAGTGGGAGGGTGGGGGTATGCATGGGGACATCAAAGCATTTCATTGATATTCTAACAGGATGGGTGTTGGTAGGTGAGAGGAGGGTAATAAACAGACAAATAAACAGAGAAATACAGCTTTATGGTTTAAAATGGGTTAGAAAACCCAGATCCTTATTAAGTCCTGTTTGTTGGGTGTCAAAATATTCAATCATTCTTATTTCAAAGGTCTTACGTTCCTGTATTGTTTTAAAATTACCTTTCAGTATTCTTACTGTGAAATCACTGGTGCAGTGTTCTGGTCTTGTAAAGTGTTGGGCCACAGGGGTGGGGCCTTGACTGGCACCGGCTATTTTCATGTGATGTCTGTGCAGATTGAATCTTGTCTTAAGCATCTGGCCTGTTTCTCCAATATAGCATCCTTCATTACATTTTTTACACTGAATGATATATACCACATTGGAAGATGAGCATGTAAAATAGTCCTTTATGTTGAATATTTTTCCCTTGTGAATGACAGTGGGGTCTTGTGAAATGTTTTGGCATAGTTTGCAGCTGGCTGTGTTACAGGAAACGTGCCCTTTTCTTTTTCCTTCTGTGTTGGGAGTTTACTTCTGATCAGCTTGTGTTTTAAGTTTGGTGGCTGTCGGAAGGCCAGCACTGGTGGGGATGGGAATATCTCTTTCAGTAATTCATCTTCCTGGAGTAGCGGCTGTAGGTCTCTTATGATTTTCCTCAGTTTCTCCAGCTCTGGGTTGTATGTCACTACAAGGGGAATTCTGTCTGTGGCTTTTTTTTCTTTGTACTGTAGCAGATTTTCCCTGGGTGTTTGAGGGAGGAGGCAATATTCTTGGAGATTATTTGGGGTTGTAGCCTTTCTGTTTGAAGGATGCAGTCAGGGTTTCAAGGTGTCTGTCTCTATCCTCTGGATCCGAACAGATATGGTGGTATCTTGTGGCTTGGCTGTAAATAATGGATCTTTTTGTATGTGAAGGGTGGAAGCTGGAGTTGTGGAGGTAGCTGCATCTGTCTGTGGGTTTCTTGTATATAGATGTTTGTATACAGCCATCACTGATTGAGACTGTGGTGTCCAAAAAAATTGACTTTTTCTGGGGAATAGTCAATTTTGAATCTGATTGTAGGATGGTATGTATTGAAGGAATAGTAAAATTGTTTCAGAGTTTCTTCCCCCTCCGTCCAAATCATAAAAATGTCATCGATGTACCGGTAGTATTTTAGAGGTTTGGTCTGGTATGTATTCAGAAATGTCTCTTCCAGCTCAACCATAAAAAGGTTGGCATATCGGGGTGCTGTCCTGGTGCCCATTGCAGTGCCCATTATTTGTAGATAGATATCATTGTTAAAGCGGAAGTAGTTGTGAGTTAAAATGAATTTGATTAATTTTGTAATAGTTTCTGGTGAGTATTGATGGTCCAGTGTGGATTTTTTTAGGAGTCTTCCACATGCAGCTATACCATCCACATGTGGGATGTTGCTGTATAGTGATTCTACATCCATCGTGACCAGAAGGGTGTTTGATGGTAATTGCTTGATATTTTTCAATTTATTCAGAAAGTCTGTGGTGTCTTGTATGAAGCTGTTAGTTTTGTGCACGGAGGAAATATCTGGACTCATAGATAGAATTCTGAAACCTCAACATAAGGAACTATTTTACATGCTCATCTTCCAATGTGGTATATATCATTCAGTGTAAAAAATGTAACGAAGGATGCTATATTGGAGAAACAGGCCAGATGCTTAAGACAAGATTCAATCTGCACAGACATCACATGAAAATAGCCGGTGCCAGTCAAGTTCCCACCCCTGTGGGCCAACACTTTACAAGACCAGAAAACTGCACCAGTGATTTCACAGTAAGAATACTGAAAGGTAATTTTAAAACAATACAGGAACATAAGACCTTTGAAATAAGAATGATTGAATATTTTGACACCCAACAAACAGGACTTAATAAGGATCTGGGTTTTCTAACTCATTATAAAACATAAAGCTGTATTTCTCTGTTTATTTCTGTTTATTACCCTCCTCTCACCTACCAAACCCATCTGTTAGAATATCAATGAAATGCTTTGATGTCCCCATGCATACCCCCACCCTCCCACTCTGTCACACTTTCAAAGTAATGCTTTGATGTTTCTCTTATATATACTATCTGCTAACACATTTGCTTATTTCCGATCTGACGAAGAAGGGCAACGTTCGAAAGCTAATCAAGAAATGTATTAAGTTATGTCCAATAAAAAAGGTATCATCTTATTTTCTTTTCCATGTTTTATTTTGTTTGATTTCTATTGATAACCTTTAAGAGTGGACTAACACGGCTACCACACTTCTCTATAAACATATAAAATGTAATAATAACAGCACATGAGTTTCTACATAACTGTAAATGAGTGTACTGTGATATATCTTATAACAGTGGGAACATATTAATAGTAGTGAATTCTTTTACGGTGTCCATATTTTTTCATAAGTCTTTAAACTTCCATTTTTTTTCCGCCGCTATATGTCATATGTGGCAGTCAGACTTAAAACGTTCTACCACATTATATATTCCAGTTTAGAAAACTCTTTCCAGTGCAGAAGGATGAATTTTATTGCACTGGCGTATCAACAGTATTAGCAATTTAGCTGCTTATCATTAGTGGAGTAGAATGGTGCTCTTGCTTCTAGTACTAAAACATTATAGGTTAAGGGTTCATTTATTTTAACCATTTGACAAATAGTTTTCCAAATGGTGGACCAATATATTTTAAGTACTTACATTCAAAATAGAATATGTAAGGAACCAACATCAGAGTGACGAGACCAGCATTTATCATCAGCTTCTTTACAAAATTTGCAATTTTGGAGGGTGGTTAAGTGTGTTCTATGTAGAAGAAATAAATTGATTGCATCATAGCAGCTGATCTTGATGATTTGGGTAACATAGGCCACAAGGAGGGGCATTTCGAAAGGGATGTCCAAGTTGCGATTTGGACGTTCTTGCAAAACAGTGAAATCCAGGGGTGGGGAAACCCGTATTTTTGAAACAAGATGGATGTCCATCTTTCGTTTCGAAAATACCATCAGGGACATCCAAATCCTTAAATTTGGACGTCCCTAGATTTGGATGTTTCTGACTTTCGGTGATTTTTAAACCCAAAGACGTCCATGTCAAAAACGTCCTTGTGTGTGGAGCCCCCCAACCCCCCCCCCCCCCCAACTGTATACCACTACCATAGCCTTTACAGGTGAAGGGAGGCACCTATATGTGGGTACAGTGGGTTTGTGGTGGGTTTTGGAGGGCTCGCTGTTTCCTCTACAAATGAAGCAGGTAGGGGGTATGGGCCTGGGTCCGCCTGTCTGAAGTGCACTGCAGTACCTACTAAACTGCTCCTGGGACCTGCATGCGCTGTCATGGACCTGAGTATGACATCTGAGGCTGGCACGACATATTTTAAAGATGTTTTTTGAGGGTGAGAGGGGGTTAGTGACCACTGGGGGAGTAATGGAAGGTCATCCCCAATTCTCTCCGGTGGTCATCTGGTCATTTCGGGCAGCTTTTTTGTGCCTTAGTAGTAATAAAAACACGTCCGGGGTGAAAATGTCCAAGTGTTCGTCAGGGACGTCCTTGGTTTTTTCGATTATGGGTCAAGGACGTCCAAGTGTTAGGCATGCCCAAGTCCCGCTTTCGCTACGCCTCTGACATGCCACCTTGAACTTTGGCCATCCTTGCAACGGAGTGCATTTGGAGACGTCCTAAATCGGGTTTCAATTATACTGATTTGGAAGTCCCTGGGAGAAGGACGTCAATCTTCTGATTATGTCGAAAGATGGACGTCCATCTCTTTCAAAAATGAGCTCCAAGGTCTTCCAACTATCCATGGGATGTTATCATTCAAATCCCTATTCCAAGCTTCCTCTGAATTAGTGCTTAGAGTATTTCCATAGTTGAAACATTTTATACCAATTAGAAGCTGATTTAGATGCTTCAGAAATGGGTTTGGCATAATTTCCAAGAACTAGGTATATACCGGGATACCGGTGTTGGAAATGATATTTCAAGCAGACGAGTCGGAGAAACTTACTGACTTCACGGTAAACCTGGAGGACGTAATAGGGCAGTTCAGCAAACTGAAGAGTAGCAAATCTCCTGGACCAGATGGTATTCATCCTAGATTGTAAGCACTTTGAGCAGGGACTGTCTTTCTTCTATGTTTGTGCAGCGCTGCGTATGCCTTGTAGTGCTATAGAAATGCTAAATAGTAGTAAATAGTAGTAGTAGTAGAGTACTGATAGAACTGAAAAATGAGCTTGCGGAGCTACTGTTAGTGATATGCAATTTATCCTTAAAATCGAGTGTGGTACCGGAAGATTAGAGGGTGGCCAATGTAACGCCAATTTTTCTAAAAGGTTCCAGGGGAGATCCGGGAAATTATAGACCAGTGAGTCTGACGTCAGTGCCGGGGAAAATGGTAGAGGCTATTATCAAAAACAAAATTACAGAGCTCATCCAAGGACATGGATTACTGAGACCAAGTCAGCACGGCTTTTGTGTGGGGAAATCTTGCCTGACCAATTTACTTCAATTCTTTGAACGAGTAAACAAACATGTGGACAAAGGGGAGCTGGTTGATATTGTGTATCTGGATTTTCAAAAGGCGTTTGACAAGGTACCTCATGAAAGGCTACAGAGGAAATTGTAGGGTCATGGGATAGGAGGAAATGTGCTATTGTGGATTAAAAACTGGTTGAAGGTTGAGGATAGGAAACAGAGAGTGGGAATAAATGGGCAGTATTCACAATGGAGAAGGATAGTTAGTGGGGTTCCTCAGGGGTCTGTGCTAGGACCGCTGCTTTTTTAATATATTTATAAATGATTTAGAGATGGGAGTAACTCGCGAGGTAATTAAATTGCTGATGACACAAAGTTATTCAAAGTTGTTAACTCACGACAGGATTGTGAAAAATTACAGAAGGACTTACGAGACTAGGAGACTGGGCGGCTAAATGGCAGATGATGTTTAATATGAGCAAGTGCAAGGTGATGCATGTGGGGAAAAAAAGAACCCGAATTATAACTACGTCATGCAAGGTTCCACGTAGGAAATACGGACCAAGAAAGGGATCTGGGTGTCGTCGTCAATAATATACTGAAACCTTGTGCTGCTGCAGCTAGGAAAGCGAATAGAATGTGGGTATTATTAGGAAAGGTATGGAAAACAGGTGTGAGGATGTTATAATGCCGTTGTATCGCTCCATGGTGCAACCGCACCTTGAGTATTGTGTTCAATTCTGGACGACCACATCTCAAGAAAGATACAATAGAATTGGAAAAGGTGCAGCAAAAGGGCGACTAAAATAAAAGTACATAAGTACATAAGTAATGCCACACTGGGAAAAGACCAAGGGTCCATCGAGCCCAGCATCCTGTCCATCCTGTCCATCCTGATAGCGGGGATGGAACGACTTCCCTAGTGAAAAAAGGACTAAGGAGGCTAGGGCTTTTCAGCTTGGAGAAGAGACGGCTGAGGGGAGACATGATAGAGGTATATAAAATAATGAGTGGGGTGGAACAGGTGGATGTGAAGTGTCTGTTCACGCTTTCCAAAAATACTAGGACTAGGGGGCATGTGATGAAACCAGTGTAGTAAATTTAAAACAAATCAGAGAAAATGTTTCTTCACCCAACGCATAACTCTGGAATTCGTTGCCGGAGAATGTGGTGAAGGCGGTTAGCTTGTCAGAATTTGAAAAGGGGTTAGACTTGGGAAAAATCCACAATTCCAGGAATAACATGTATAGAATGTTTGTACGTTTGGGAAGCTTGCCAGGTGCCCTTTGCCTTGATTGGCTGCTGTCGTGGACAGGATGCTGGGCTCGATGGACCCTTGGTCTTTTCTCAGTGTGGCATTACTTATGTACTTATGTACCTTTGTAGTTGTAGCTAACTACATTGTGTTATCTTCAATGCAATTAATGAGTCATTGGCATGCCTTTATGTTAACACCGCCAAGACTTAATACAGAGGTTTTGCAATTACTAGACATTAGTCAGAAATGGAATGATTGGTTCAGCAGGTTGCACAAATTTAAATTAATACCTTGTTAAATTTGTTTGTGAAAGGGTAGTGGAGGGAAGGAGTTTTGTGTTTTACATTTTCAAATGATTGCCACTATAAGAATTTCTTTTACAAAGCCGCATTAGTGATTCCTGCATGGTTAATGAGAGAAAGTCCATTCAGTTCCTATAGGTTTCCTCTCATTTGCCATGTGGGAATCACTAGTGTGGCTTTGTTAAAGAAGCCCTACATTTTTTAATAGCATTTTTAAATATAGATTAATTTTACATTTGTAAACGTTTTATCTTTAATCACCTCCATAGTAGGCTTACATGTGAGGTGGAAATGGGAAAGTGAAACCCTATCCGAGAGAACATGACGAGAAGTCACTGGTGTCCACTGCTTCCCTTCCCCTCCCCCCCCCCCCCCCCCCACCACTCCCACCTTCTCTACAACCCTAAAGAGCCAGGGAATGATACCTGCAAATATCCAGTCAGCTCTATTTTGGTTCAGCTGCTTCTGAAATCAGAATTTCAGGCCCAATCAGCTGCAAGCTAGGCCTGACTGCCTGTAGAGGGGAAGAAGCAGAGGTATCGAAAATACTTTCTAAAATACTTTCTAAATTTCTACTTCATTACTAAGTACAAAGTATGGCAAAAAAATGGAACTCATTGCAAGTAAAAGTGCTGCCAATTCTACTTAAGTAGTGTAACAAAGTACAAGTGCTTCTTTACTACCCATCTCTGACATTAACTGCAAACATTTATCACATAATAAATAAGGCTCCACGGACCATAACCTTGCATTACCTGATCTCTCTAACATATAACTCACCTTCCCCCTTATCACTATTATTGGAATGCATTTCATGATTTACTTATATATTCTTGCAATGTTTATTTTTGGTGCATTCTGTTCTAAACTGAGAAGGGAGTGTTAGCTCCATAAATCTACTCAAAAATGTATTCTTTATTCCATAAAAAGATAGCACCTTATATTATGGTTTTTATTTCTATATAGTAAAAGTTCTGACAAAATATAAAAATTATCAACATTTTTATGGGTGTCTACAGAGACTTTCACATGTTTCATTACTTAAAAATAGGAAACAATCAAACAAATATAAAAATAAAATACAACAAATGAGTCCTTAGCATAAGAAGAAAACCTCTACCAGACCCAACTCTGATTCTCCCAATCCCTCACCTAATTTTTGTATGGCAAAAGTAACAACTAAAGAGACATGGAGCGGTATTTTCAATATGACATCTATGTCCGACTTTGGACGTTTTGCTCAAAACATCCAGAATCTGAGTAGTGAATATAGTGATTATTGAAACAACAAAATGACTATCAGCCTTATTTTCAAAAGTGATGGGCGCCCAGATTTCGACCCAAATCGGGAGGTAGGCACCCATCTCGCAAAGGCGCCTAAATCGGTATAATCGAAAGCCAATTTTGGGCGTCTTCAACTGCAATCTGTCGTGGAAATGGGCAAAGTTGATGGGGGCTTGTCAGAGGCGTGGTGAAGGCGGGACTGGGGCATGTTTATCAGCCGAGGAGAGATGGGCGCCTTCGGCCGATAATGGAAAAAGGAAAGGCGTTTTTGGGGCGAATTTGGGTCATTTTATTGGACCCTTTTTTTTTCACGAACAAGTCCCAAAAATGTGCCCTAAATGACCACATGACCACCGAAAGGAATCGGGGATGATCACCCCTGACTCCCCCAGTGGTCACTAACCCCCTCCCAGCATAAAAAAAACAACTTTAAAAACTTTTTTGCCAGTCTCAAATGTCATACTCAGGTCCATCGCAGCAGTATACAGGTCCCTGGAGCACTTTTAGTGGGTGCAGTGGACTACAGGCAGGCGGACTCAGACCCCTACCTGTTACACTTGTGGTGGAAAATGGGAGCCCTTCAAAAACCCACCCGAAACCCACTGTACCCACCCCTTAGGGCTATGGTAGTGGTGTATAGTTGTGGGGAGTGGGTTTTGGGGGGGGGTTTGGGGGGGCTCAGCACCCAAGGTAAGAGAGCTATACACCTGGGACCAATTTGCGAAGTCCACTATAGTGCCCCCTAGGGTGCCCGGTTGGTGCCCTGGCATGTGAGGGGACCAGTGCACTACGAATCCTGGCCCCTCCCACGACCAAATGGCTTGAATTTGTTCATTTTTTAGATGGGCACCTTCGGTTTCCATTATCAGCGAAAACCGAGGGCGCCCATCTCTAAATCTAGTGATCTCAGCATTTAGGTCGACTATCTTTAATGTTGACCTAAATGTTGAGATTTGGGCGCCCCCAACCGTATAATCAAAATGAAAGATGGATGCCCATCTCGTTCGATAATACAGTCAGCCCCGCCCCTTCGCGGCGCCGTCCACAGAGATGGGCGCTCTTAGAGATGGGCATCCCTGGTCGAAAATGCCCCTCCACGTAGAATATGGACCCTTGCTAGATATTTTTTGCTATCATTTTAGTCGCCCTGCGCTGCACCTTTTCCAACTCTACTATATCTTTTGAGGTGCCCTATTACATCCTCCAGGTTTACTGTGAAGTCAGTAAGTTTCTCCGATTCGTTCGCTTGAAATACCATTTCTGACACCGGTATCCCACACAAATCTTCCTCAGTGAAGACCGAAGCAAAGAATTCATTCAATTTCTCCGCTATGTCTTTATCTTCCTTGATCGCCCCTTTTACCCCTCGGTCATCCAGCGGCCCAACAGATTCTTTTGCCGGCTTCCTGCTTTTAATATACCAAAAAAAAATTTTGCTATGTTTTTTTTTTGCCTCTAATGCTATCTTTTTTTCATAATCCCTCTTGGCCTTCTTTATCTGCGCCTTGCATTTGCTTTGATACTCCTTATGCTGCTTCTTGTTATTTCAGATGGAAAGGTGGCATAAATATGCCATGTTAACTGCTGTATTAATGGTTTCTGTGCAATAATTACTGTGGGGTGCTGTCCCTACCCATTCTCAGCTCATTCTGCTCCCTGTTCTATGTTATTTATATTGTGTAAACCACTCTGACGAGTAATCTAAGCATGGTATATTAAATATCATTAAATTTGAAACTTGTTAATGGTGACTAATAACATTCATAACATTGACATTTGCACATCATCCAGTCCTCATCTTACAATTTATTAATTTATAAATAATAATACCATAACTTATCATTGGAATTAAATTTTGGCTGGAGCTTTATTAACCATATATGAATATACTAGCCGTTAAGCCCATTAAAACAGGTGAGATTTGTGTTTTGCAAAATGTAATAATTCTCACCGCCATCCATCCATGTCCAGAAAACCTCCTCTCTCTCCTGCCCTCCCCTCCCCCGATCCATGTCCAGCAACCCTCTTTTATCCCCTGGCCTCCCCCATTCCACCAACCATCCTCTGAATTGAATTTAAGAGCTGGATCGGGATACAGATGGATAGGGACAGGGCTACAGATGGTAGACAGGACGCATAAGGACACAGGAGGATGGTGGACATGGTGAGAGAAAAAATATCAGATGGAAAGAAGACACTGCATAAAACAGAAGACAATGGGACCAAACCTAATAGAAAAACTAAATGATCAGACAACAAAGGTAGAAAAAAGTATTTTATTCAGAATTTATTAACTGGAATATGTCAGCTTTTGGAAATGTGCATCTTTGATGTTTTGCATGTAAATTTCAATTTTTCTAGTATTGCTGCATGCTGAGTCTGACTTCTTGAGGTAACTTTCCAGTTCAGTATTTTGCCTTCATATCTGTTGTGTCATGTGTTTTTCATGTGTGATCAAGGTGCAGTATTCTGCTAGCGTGTAGTATTTTCAGCCCTTTTTTTTTTTTTGTTTCACTAGGTTGTGCACTGGTGTTTTAGAGCCCGGTGTAATTACAGTGCTGCCTTTCCACGCATAAGGTTGTAGCTCGTCCTGTCCTTGGAATTAGTACTGTTATGGTTTGGTAAGGCTATATGAGTGTGTTTTTGCACAAGTTTGTGTATAGTGTTTTGCAGTGGAGAGATTGTGTATTGGGCTTACTGAGGTGGCACCAAATCATCAGAAAGGGTTTTAGAGCCTAAATCATGACACATTACCTCTTGAAGGATCTACATATAGTCGTTCATAAAAGGAGCTCATTGTGAACACTTTCCACCCTAAAAGGGTGTTTTGTGGCTCTACATGAGAATTGTGATATTATGATCCCTTGTTTCATATTGTTGACGGTCTGCATTTTCCGTATGGGTGGTATATTGGTTTATTAGGGTCTGCCCAGTGTTATGGTACAGTAAGGTTTATGAGTGTGTTTTTTGCACAAATTTGTGCATAGTGTTTTGCAGTTGAGCAATTGTGGTTAGTACATGCTTTGAGCAACCACTTTATTCTTTCACATATGATTCATATTTAATATCTAAATTTAATAAAAGGTATTAATTGTGACTTATTTTTACTTATTTTTTTCTGTGTTGTCAGACAATTATAGATGTAAGCCCCGCCCCTGGCCCCACCCCTAAACCCGCCCCCTTTAGCCTCCCCAAACAGTTGGGCCACTGACCGCCTATGCAGTTGAGGATGTCCAAAGTCTGGATGTTTCTGTGAGAAGGACATCCATGCCTTTGCTATGCCTCTGACACCCCCTCTATTTATTTGTACATAAGTACATAAGTATTGCCATACTGGGAAAGACCAAAGGTCCATCGAGCCCAGCATCCTGTTTCCAACAGTGGCCAATCCAGGTCACAAATACCCGGCAAGATCCCCAAATGTACAAAACATTTTTATACTGCTATCCCAGAAATAGTGGATTTTCCCCAAGTCCATTAATAACGGTCTATGGACTTTGCCTTTAGGAAGCTGTCCAAACCTTTTTTAAACTTCCGCTAAGCTAACCACCTTTACCACATTCTCTGGCAACCAAATTTGGATTTTGGATCACAACGTAGCAGCAGTGGGATTTCAACTGGCCACCTCTGGATTTGCAAGACCAGTGCTCTAACCACTAGGCCACTCCTCCACTCCCCTCCCCTTTCTTGAAATTTGGCTGTCCCTGTGGGAGGGGGGGGGGGCAGTTCAGGACATCCAAAATGTTTGAAAGAAGGACGTCCATGCCTTCGCTATGCCTCCGCTGACATACACACACTTCCCCCCCTGCATACTACTGCGATGGACCTGAGTATAATATTTGAGGCTGGCAAAAAAAGTTTTTTAAGTTGTTTTTTCCAGGGTGGGAGGGGTTAGTCACCACTGGGGGAGTCAGGGGAGGTCATCCTCGATTCCCTCCGGTGGTCATCTGGTCAGTTCGGGCACCTTTTTGAGGCTTGGTCGTAAGAAAAAATGGACCAAGTAAAGTCAGCCAAGTGCTCGTCAGGGATGCCCTACTTTTTTCCATTATTGCTCGAGGACATCCATCTGTTAGGCACGCCCCAGTCCCACCTTTGCTACGCCTCCAACATGCTCCTGGGAACTTTGGTCGTCTCCGCAAAGGGAAGCAGTTTGGGACGCCCAAAATCGGCTTTCGATTATGCTGATTTGGGCGACCCTGAGAGAAGGATGCCTATCTCCCGATTTGTGTCGAAAGATGGGCGCCCTTCTCTTTCGAAAATAAGCCTGTTGGTGACACACTCAATACCTGCCCATGCTCCACCCACATAGGAGGGAAGGTATCAAGCTGCATTAGAACACTAATCCACAGTATTTGCCCTTAAACGTGTTAAAGGACTGTTATGCCAGGTGTGATGTCCTAACACAGAATTAAACAAGTCATCCTGCATTACACAGTAATGAGATATAAAACATGCAAATGCATATAAAGCAGCTCATTACTACCTAATTACTGTACCGTGACTTGCGGTGTGCATAGGGAGCATACTGCAAGCTGCAGTATAGCCTGTAAAATAACCTCAGATAAGAGCTGGAGTTATTTTGTCACCCAGGTGTACTGGGTTGCCAAGCAGAACTATGATGCTTCTGGGCTGTCTCTTAAAAGCATACAATCTGTATAACTCTTTTGGGATCTTGCCAGATACTTGCCAAATCCCCTCACAAGTCTAGAATGGCCTTTGACGTTCCTCCCCATCTATCCAAAGGCTCCACCCCAGCTGCATCTTAAATATTTCTTGCGAGATCCCCTGTCAAGTCTGCCCTCACTGGTGCCAGGATTCAAAATGGAACCAGCAATCTCTAGTGGACTGCTGCTAATATGTGTTATTTTACTGTGAACGCTAGTCATTAGTAACTAGGTCTTATTACATAACATAGAATCTGTGGTAAAATAGCACAAGTTAGCAGTAAAATGATCCATCTTAACAGTGGCTCATATTGATATCTATTCCCCTAAGCTTGATTCATTAGCTCTTCAAACACTTGCAAATCAGTAGTCCTTGCGTTCTTTACATATAAAACATTCTATCTTATTTAGGGCCTCTTTTACAAAGCTACGCTACCAATTCTCGGTGCGGCAAATGAGAGGAAGCCCATTCAATTCCTTTGGGCTTCCTCTCATTTGTCGCACAGGAATCGCTAGTGCGGCTTTGTAAAAGAAGCCCTTAGTGCTTTCATGACAGAGGATTTTTGTAAAAACCCAAACAGCATGTATCTGTCAAAGACTTGGCACATGCTAGCCAGAATATCAACTTGCCTTTAGGGAAACTTTAAATAGGAGAATATAGTCAAATGAAAGAGGTTGATTTAGAGATTTTACATTGTATTTGAAACTTTTATATGTAGAATTTGCACAATTGTTTCAATGGTAGGGTCCATGTTTTTTCCCTCAAGCATCATGTTTAATGAAGTCAGGAGTGCCTGCAAATCCTTAGCCTCTGACGTGCAGCATAAAAGTAATGATTGACATGTTTCCTTCTTTGAACACCAGTTCCTATAAGTAGATTTATGAGACTTGAGGGGAATACGCTGCAGAAATCTCAATTACGTAGTGCTGCCTGTCATGTACAGTGATGAATGTTTAGTCATTCTTGTCTTTTGAGCTCCAGAATAAACAGACTCTTTCATGTGAATAAAAGGTGAAATTCTGCACTTCATTTTTGTATGAAATCAGAAAATTATAATTTGGAACCATAACAATTTTGTCACTTTTTTTCCGATAGTATTAAATTCAATTCTGAGTGCCTAAAATGGCACTAGGCTTTTTTTTGTTGTTGCTAGCTGATTTCATTTTGATCTATAAAAATGTGCAAGTAACAAGTCTTGACAAGCTGAGACAATGGATTTTCCTTTGGATTGAATGATATTGATCAAACTACTAAGACGTGAAATATTTGATTGAAAAAGAAATGAATATGAAAATACTTTGAATAGAAAATATTTGCTGATATATAGTACTTCCTAATGCATTTTGTTTGGCTGTGGGCCCAATAAATCTCAATAAAGCCTGATTATAAACATCACACATTAACCCTTTCATGTCCATTACACATGTAAGCCTGCAGTGTTTCATTTGCCATATAACAAGGACATAAAAGACAACATGCATTATGTGCATTCACACACCTTAGCATGCTTTAGCAAACATACTACATAGTACTCAGTGTTGTATGCAAAAAAAACATTTGTCTTTTCAATTACAACAGTAATTACAAAGAAAGGGGGCAGGAATAGTATTTACAACTGGAAAAGGTGAGTTGAATGTCACCGTAGGTGATCATCTGATCTCAGCACCACCTATTTTGGCTTTTAATAAAAGCAAAGCAGTCAGGAATCACAGAAAAGTCAGCATCCTGGACTACAAAAGTATCAGTGTTGTTAACATAATGTAGTAGCTTAATTGATTTGAGTTGCTTACTTTATTTATTTTTTGTCTATTAGATTATAAGCTCTTTGAGCAGGGACTGTCTTTCTTCTATGTTTGTGCAGCGCTGCGTATGCCTTGTAGCGCTATAGAAATGCTAAATAGTAGTAGTAGTAGGAAGACACTGGAAATATAAGTGGAATTTAGAGAAGTAGAAGAACAGTGAGTGCATTTAAACGGAGTGATCAAAAGCAAACCTATCCCTATCCTTTCTCTCAGGCCTCTTCTATCCTATTTACTCCTTGTTCTTTTGTCCCATCATATACCTCCTTTGTTGATTCTGATACTACAGATTGTATTCTCTTGTTACTATGATAGCCGCATTGAGCCTGCGATGAGCAGGAAAGCGCGGGGTACAAGTGTAATAAATAAATACATAGATTCTTTAGACAGTTACGAATGAGATTATATTTTGGGGGAAAAAGAGACAATAGAAGGTCCTATGGAGGTAGAGGAATACATTTCCACTAAATATCACTACCTTCAACCTGGATTCCACCAGGTCATATTGATACTTTTCAAAGATGGGTCTTGCAAGATGTAGATAACATGGAAGGTACACAACCATTTGTGTATAGCAATTTAACAAAAAGTCTTTCAGCAGCATTAAAACAACTTCAGAGTAATGAACATATAGGACAGTGACCCAGCATTAGGCGGTCACAAGCACAAACGGGCGGTGGCCCAGCACAGCAGGAATAGGAGGTATGGGAGGGGGAGGGTGATGAGAAGTTAGAAGAGCTGCAAGCACAGGCAAGTTAGGAAAGGGATAAGTAAGGGGGAGGCACTAAGAATAGAGGACCTATAGGGAGGCAGGTAACAAGTCAGGAATTCTGGGAGGTGGGAAAAGAGTTGACCTCTGGGAGCAAGAAGGGCAGTGCATGCAAGGTTCACTCACCATTTTAGCCTGCTGCTCTCACAGCACTGCTCCCTTCCACAGAAACATTTGGTAAATTCTTTTTAATTTGTTTAATCTCTTTCTCTTCTTGCCTTTTGCGTTGTTTGGTACAAGGTGCCTTCTATGTGGGCCATTGATTGTGGCCAGGAAGGAAGCACAGGGGTTTGGCTTGCAGCAGAGGGCTGAATACAGTGGGCTGCTCAGGCGCAGGCTGGCCATTTGACTATTGACAGTGCTGGTATGGAGGCCCTCACTGCTCAGCTTGCCCTTCTTTTTAGGACCTGCGTCTTCTGGGTAGGGTGTATTGTGCCCATAGAGAGGCGGAGTGCTGGTGAGTGTGCAAGTGGCCGTGGTGAGAACAGCATGGTTCCATTTTATAGAATGGTGCTGCTGGATTGGTTGGGAATTGGTATGCATCTGTGGCTCTGGCAGACGTGATTCCACTCCTGCATGTGCAGAGCAAACCATGGTCGTGGGTAAAACGACTGCACTGCTGTGATGGGCGGTGTCTGCAAAATCATGATGAGCCATCGGCGGTGCACTTGTGAGCGTTGTGCATGGTTGTATCTGGGAATGTGGACTATTTTTAGGCCTTCGAGTTGTGCTGTGGTCCTCCTGATTAGGCAGGCATGTTTTTCCCTTGCACGCATGTGACTCTGTGAATGTGCTGCTTTGATGCACAAATCTCAGTGTCAGGGTGGGGGACATGTGTCAGCTCATAGTGCCCCTGATCAGTCTGTGTGTTGATTGTGAGTCGCTGCATATAGGGCTATTCTGTGCAAGCCTGGCGGCAGAGAGGGGTTCCAGGTGAATCACTACAACACCTGGTGGTCATCTTAGGAGGGGTTATAATACTGAGCAATTCAGTTATTGTGGCAGCCATACTGGTGAGGTGTTAGGACACTCAGAGGGGCATAATTGAACGAAAACATCTATCTCCATGGGCGTTTATCTCCGAGAACGGGTCCGTGAAGGGGCGGACCGAACCGTATTTTCGAAAAAAATAAATGTCCATGTTTTCTTCGACAATTTGTGAGCTGGGCGTTTTTGTTTTTCAGTGATAATGGAAAATGAAAGCGCCCAGCTCAAAAACGAATAAATCCAAGGCATTTGTTCGTGGGAGGGGCCAGGAGTCATAGTGCACTGGTCCCCCTCACATGCCAGGACACCAACCGGGCACCCTAGGGGGCACTTTTACAAAACAAAAAAAAAAAGGTAAAAGAGCTCCCAGGTGCATAGCACCCTTCCCTTGTGTGGTGAGCCCCCCAAATCCCCCTCAAAACCCACTGCCCACAAGTCTACACCATTACTATAGCCCTAAGGGGTGAAGGGGGGCACCTACATGTGGATACAGTGGGTTTGGGGGGGTTGGATGACTAAGCATTAAGCAGCACAATTGTAACAGGTAGGGGGGGATGGGCCTGGGTCCACCTGCCTGAAGTCCACTGCACCCCCTAACAACTGCTCCAGGGACCTGCATACTGCTGCCAGGGAGGTGGGTATGACATTTGAGGGTGAAAATAAAAAGTTGTGAAACATCATTTTTTGGTGGTGGGAGGGGGTTAGTGACCACTGGGGGAGTCAGGGGAGGTCATCCCCGATTCCCTCTGGTGGTAATCTGGTCATTTAGGGCACTTTTTGGGGCCTTATTCGTGAAAAAACAGGGTCCAGGAAAAGTGCCCTAAATTCTAGCTACAAACGCATACTTTTTTCCCATTATCGGCGAAAGGTGCCCATCTCTCCTCGGCCGATAACCACGCCCCAGTTCCACATTCACCACACCTCCGACACCCCCCGTCAACTTTGTACGCTTCCGCGATGGAGTGCAGTTGAAAATGTCCAAAATCGGCTTTCCATTATACCGATTTATTCGTTTTTGTGAGACAAACATCTATCTCCCGATTTGGGTCGAAATCTAGGCGTTTTTCTCTTTCAATTATAAGGTGGTCAGTGCGCAAGTGGCTATTCTATGTCTCCCCTCCCCCCAAAAATACTCATTCCTCCTATAGCATAACAGGAAGGAACTGTTTTTCAAATCCATCTGCCAGCAAGTTGGTTGTACTTAAAAGTGTTATAGATCAATAATTAATGTTTTGGGGATTTATCAAAATAAATCCCGCATCATAAAAGTACACATCTTCACTTGCTAACATTTTGCTTTGAATGATATCCTTGACAGCCGGCTAGGAATTATTAAAGAACAGTGAATAAGACCGAAAATATTGTAATGCCTTTGTATCGCTCCATGGTGCATCCACACCTTGAGTATTTTTTTTTTATTTTTATTTTGCTCACACCTTTTTCAGTAGTAGCTCAAGGTGAGTTACATTCAGGTACACTGGATATTTCTCTGTCCCAGGAGGGCTCACAATCTAAGTTTGTACCTGAGGCAATGGAGGGTTAGGTGACTTGCCCAAGATCACAAGGAGCAACAGTGGGATTTGAACTGGCCACCTCTGGATTGCAAGACCAGTGCTTTAACCACTAGGCCACTCCTCCAGAATCGCGTTCAATTCTGGTCATCATATTTAAAAAATAAATCAATAAATAAAAAATAATAATAGAGGAATTAGAAAAGGTTCAAAGAAGAGTGACTAAAATGATGAAGGGGACGGAACTCCTCTTGTATGAAGAAAGGCTAAAGAGGTTAGGGCTCTTCAGCTTGGAAAAGAGACAGATGAGGAGAGATATGATTGAGCTCTACAAAATCCTGAGTAGTGTAGAATGAGTACAAGTAAATAAAATTTTACTCATCCAAAAGTAAAAAGACTAGGGGACATTTGAGAAAGTTATATGAAATACTTCTAAAACAAATAATAGGAAGTATTTTTTCACTCACCAAAAAGTTAAGCTCTGGAAACCTGCTGCGGGTAACTGGAATGTACATCAAGAAATCAGTGGTTAACCAGCATTCAGTACGTGGTATTTAGGGCACAGGTCGACAATGCTTAGCAACGAGCATGAGGCTTTTGACAAAGAGCTTCGGGAACATAATTCATGACAGCAGTTCTTACCTTTCTATCAGTACAGAGTCTCCATTGGCTTTGATGTTCAACTTGGTGTCACTTTAGGATCCCCAGATAAGAACATACCTGACTGCTAGACAGGGTAACTACATCTACACTGTAGGTAGTCTCAGGCATAATGGATTTACCTTGAATGCTAGCACTTACAGTGGTAAAACCAGCATATAATTAAGGTTGAGTAGGGTAATTACATAAACACTGGAGGTTGCAGTGTAGTAACAGCACACATTATTTTTACATCAACTAGCTTTCAGGCTGCTTAACTATCGAAAGGCGACACATCCATCTTCTCTACAGCACATCTTCTTTTTAGCACTTACCTATACATAAGAGTGTTTTCTTGCATTTACGTCACCAGTACTCTTGACGGGGTATTCATAGCAAGAATGATTAGCACACTAGTTATTTGCATTTTGCTCACATTTCGCTTGGGGTAAAGGGCTTTATGAACATAAGTCATGGAAATAGTTCTCACTTTCCAGTTTGTTTCCTTATACTAAAAATATTCATTACTGCTACACCGAGTACTGTCACCAGCACAGGAGGTCATCATTAGGCATGTAATTGGTGCTAGGTAAGGTTATTATACCAAAACAGCAGATTACATATAACCTTTGATCAGGCTGGTTAATTATTGAAGGACTTCACATTCAAGTCCTCTATCCCAGTTGACTTGCAACGTTTCACTATGCACCATATAGTGTTAAGACAAAAGGGTCGCTTGCATGTTCAGTTGATACTGCACTCTCCATAGAGCCCAAGCCACTTATTTAGATGCACTTCAGTGTGTCAATCAAAGGTCATAGAAAAGGTAGTGACGTGACCCCTTTTCTTGTTTCTCATGAGCCAATACAACTGTGATGGCTCAGTTTATGGTCCCATCAGGCTATAGCGTTTTTTGCATTGCACCTTCCTTTTATCGTAGGCTATCAGTGGGGCAAGTTTAGGGCGCATGTGGAGGGATTACACACAGAATTCCTTCTCCAGGCAATAGTGGCTATAGTAATTTTGTCCACGTATTCTTGGTTGAGCGATTACAGAATAAGACACGGGTAGCAAAACTAC
This sequence comes from Microcaecilia unicolor, assembly GCF_901765095.1. Classification (NCBI taxonomy): domain Eukaryota; kingdom Metazoa; phylum Chordata; class Amphibia; order Gymnophiona; family Siphonopidae; genus Microcaecilia; species Microcaecilia unicolor. Next base: position 577,047,767 of record NC_044031.1, read on the forward strand.
TATCCTATTGTTCTGGACAGTGCAAGTTGGGTCTCAATGGCATCCGAAAGTATTGTCGGGCCATCATTATAAATTTAACTGCCCACTATGCCGGTATGAGACGAGGTGCCCATGTCAGATGAGCATGACCCATTGACATTATGGAATGCGGAAGCACTCTGCATCACAGGACAGCACTGCTCAGGTTTAAGATGCATTACAGATGTCAAATCGAGCACTGCTCATGTTTAAGATACAATCAACTACAACTGTCAGATACTCTTCACATATTAGAAATGGTTTAATGGCTGGAATTATAGGTGCCAGCTTTGGCTGTAAGAAATATGTACAGGTCACAAGATGACAGGTGCACATGCTTGCGTACATATGGGGTGTGGGTCCATGCATAAGTTGCTGCTAGAGGGAATGCGCTCCTTATGCCGGAAGGTTCTGATGAGCCTGAGTAGAACATGTGATGTCACGCTTGGGAGAGAGACATGAGGGAGACGGAGGCAAGTGTGAATGCTTGAACAGTGAAATAGGCTGTTATTAAAACTGTTTGGTTTGGGCCAAAGAAAATCACACCAAATTATTACCACTGATTGGTTTGGGGCACAGCAAGGCCTACTGGTGAGGTGTAGTGCTAGTTGTTTATCAGTTGTGACATTATCTGTGTTGGCAGTCATGATGGGCTGCAAGAGACTCACATGGCAGCAGCCTAACAGGAGGCAAGGAGTGAGTTGGATGCAGTAGTGCGCATAGTTTGGACAGAACAGCACAAGATCTAGCGAGGTTCTACCAGGGAATTATTTGCAGTCCAGCCATAAGTGTCAGTGTGAATGTGGCCACAGATAGGATGAAATATGATGGGGACCGCGACAAGCAAGGTTTCGCTGTCCTGGTCTGTGGCGGTGGGTCCTAGCCTGAAAGAGTATACAGCACTATGTTTCAGATCAAGACAAGGTCAAAGGTCATGTGATTGTTGTCCCATGTTAGCAGTGGCATGGATGATGTCTAAGATCAAGGGCAGTTCCCCTCTTGTACAGAGGGGGGCCAGTGCCAGATTAGCAGGTGATCAGCGGAGCCTACCTCAGACTTGGATGGAATGGGGAGCCTGAAGGCTTCAAAAAAGAGAGTCAACGGGTATGAGAGGGAAGATGTTTTTACAGCAATCCCTTGAGTAAAGCTGTGATGTTAGCACCTGGGCATGTCAACGGTATATGCCCCAGGTGGAGCAAAAAGCTACAGCGTGATTATTTCAGAAAGTGAGAGAACTGTGTGACTCAAAAAGGCTAGGCCACTTGCCTCAAGTGCTGTAGATAGAAATTGAGTCATATATTTGATTGTTTATTATTGTAAAATGTATACATGATTGGAAATTGCTTGCTATTGTGAATAATTCATAGATATAAATTGTAGAATGCTGCGGCCACAATAAATTCCACTTTTTATCTGATAACTGGTCAAGTGTGAATATATATGCTGTGTATGGTCTGGACTGAAAGGAGCGTGCTGAAGTGCCTCCTGCCCAATTTGTGTCATAACTAGAGCAGATAAGGGAGGGGCTACAGTGATGCAAAACAAACAGATTATGTAAGAGAAGCAGAAAAACAGTTAAAAGACATTACATTCTACCAACCTTTGATGAGAGATCCCACAACGGAGTATGCATCGGTTATATATTCTTTGCTAATAGAGGCTAGTCACAAGGGCATTATTAATTAGAAAGAATTAAAATATTTGGACAGACAATTTCCGAGTGTGCCAAGTATATACTTTGTGCCTAAAATCCATAAAAGCACCACTAATCCCCCAGGATGTCCAATAGTTAATGGAAAAGGATCAGTTTTAGAACCTCACTCCCAATATTTAGACTTTCATCTAAGTGCAGCAGTTCCAAAAATCAGGTCATACATAAGGGATTGCACTCATCTGTTACAAAAATTAGAGACTTTAGAAAGAAGTGTTGACAAGAAGATCACATTAGTAAACCTGGATGTAGCAGCGTTATATACTAACATCCCAGAGAAAGCAGCATTAGATCTAACCCATGATCAATTAAACACAATGTATTACTCTCGTGAAAAAAGTACATTTTTGAACAATATAGCAAAAAGAGTGATTACAAACAATTATTTTGCATTTGAACAAGAATACTTCTTGCAAAGCAGAGGAGTGGCCATGGGGGCTACGGTAGCCCCCACAATAGCCAATTTGTATATGGCACAGTTTGAAGCCAGATTTGTATATCAAAGTAAGCATATGCCATACATTTGCCAATGGATTAGATATATAGATAACATACTGCAGATTTGGAACAGAAACACACAGTTAATAGAGGAATTTTAGAATATCTGAATAAATCTGATAACAACATATCCTTTACTGTCCACATAGGAGGGAGTGAAGTAGAATTCTTGGATGTTAAGATACTTTGGAACGCAGGAGAATTTATTACTAAAGTGTTTCGCAAACCTACAGATAGAAATACACTGCTGCATTACACCAGTCACCACCCGGTTCCCTTAAAAAATGGAATCCCAGTAGGGCAATTCCTAAGCATAAGGAGAATATTTATTTATTTATTTATTTATTTATTTATTTATTTATTACATTTGTATCCCACACTTTCCCCCTAAAAGCAGGTCCAATGCGGCTTACATAGTAATAGGGAATACAGAATTTTGTTAGATAAGGTAAGAAATTAAGTATAACATAGTAATAGAATAGATGGGTAGGTAGAGATAGGCGATAGAGAGAGGGGGTAAGGTGGGAGATGTAGTCTGGGTCAATGTCATTGTCTCTCCGGTATATGTTAGGTAGATGTTAGGTAGAATATGTTCTCAGAAACAGGAATATGTAAAACAGGCAGTACACATGAAAAAAAGATTTAAGGAACCTGGGTACCCAGGCAAGATCATACATAAGGCCTTTAAGAGTCCTTATAATGCACAAAGACAGTGGCTATGTCTTAAGGGCACTGAAATAAGGGATTCACGAATGACATGCATACTACCTTTTGCATCACATTCTCAACACATAACACAAATTATACAGAAGCATTGGGCCATATTGGATATACATTCCATCTTCAAAGAACAACCTCGGTTCTCTTATAGACGAGGTCAAAATTTAGGAGAAAAATTAAAACAATACACACCCATTCAGAACATGGAACAAAAAGGACATTGCAGGTGTAAAGGATGCACTTATTGTATATATGTAATGGAAACACAGAGCATAGAGATACCCAACCAAAAGAGTCCGAGGAAATTTCAACTGTTATCCTCCACTAATTGTGAGTCTGCTTTTGTAGTTTATGCTATCAAATGCCCATGCGGCTTATTCTATATAGGACAAACAGCAAAGAAAGTGAAGTACAGAATAGCCCAACATCTTAGCAATATCAGACTCCAAAAAGTGGAAACCCCTTTAGTAAAACATTGGCTCAGGAAAAACCACATAGTAGAAGAATTAAGATTTGTTGTATTAAAACAAATGGATTTAAAAAGGGGAGGGAATATTTTACAGAAGATGATGCAGGTAGAACAATGTATGATATACGAATGGAAACTTAATAAGGAAGTAGAGTGGGTGGGTTTATAAAATAGGGCAGTAACCAAGACATGATGTTTTGACATCAACTGCGCATGAGTAGCATCAGTAAGAAGGCAGGCGCCATTTCCTGAACACCAAAGAGGAGACCGTTCCGGCAGAAGCCTCAGAACAGAGTACAAACACGCTGTAAGGTAGGCAGTTATATAATGTGAAAATATTTAAAGAAGATATGGGGTAAAGAGTGAAAGTATATTGCTTCTATGCTTTATTTTTATGTTTAGAGTGGAAAGCCCCTGAAGACATCTAAGGGCGAAACGCATGGGGCAATGATTAATGCATTCAACGAAGTTAGTGGCAACAGAGGAAATCTACTTAATTTGGTGGAGACTAGCGGTGATACAGCACCTCAAGAGTACATAAGTAATGCCACACTGGGAAAAGACCAAGGGTCCATCGAGCCCAGCATCCTGTCCACGACAGCGGCCAATCCAGGCCAAGGGCACCTGGCAAGCTTCCCAAATGTACAAAGCATAGAGGATACAGTTGTTTTTTTTTTTAAACAATGAAGATAGAGATATTTCTTTTAAGATGTGTAAAAGCAACATGACGGAGAACCCTATGCACCTACAAAAGATCAACTAGAAAACCTTAATCAGATACAGCAAGAAGAACATCAATACAGTGTTTATGTTAATGGACATTGGACTTGAAATTAACGAACAGAATCAGATAATTAACAGTTGATCAAGGAAGATAGTATGACAAATGTAAAAAAAAGTGAGATATCGAGTAATATAATGTAATATTTTATGATTGGTGACATGTGGTCTAGTCAAGAATAGGTGGATGAATGAGTGTATGAGTGATTTGGGTGTAAGCTTATAAGGCATAAAGCACTATTGATGTGAAAATTGTTAAGAAAAGTTAATGATAAAGAAAAAATAAAGAATGGATAAATGAATATACAGTGCAATTGTGCACTTAACCGTTGTGACTCAAAGAAGCTTGACATCTGATAAACATATGTACAATACTGTTTATTATTATATGTACAGTATACAGTCTCCATTAACTGACGTTAGGCTTACTTGAAGTAATCAGTCATAGTCCTCTGTACACTATTGGGTCTGTGAGTTCCATAGAATACGTCTGCCAGATGGTAAAATCTGTCATAGCACTGAGATCCAGTGGCCTCCAGATAGGCCCGCATGGTGTTGAGACTCTCCAGCGCTCTTGCAAAAGTGACAGGAGGTTGTTGAATTTCATCAGCATGTGCCTCACTGCTCATTTCATCATCTGTTTCATCATCAGCTTTTGCCTGCATGTAGGCGCATATCTCGACATCAGTGCTGTCGTCAGCTGTTTGTAGATCGTAATCAACAGCTACGTAGTGATGGAACTCCTCTTCAGTAACACCGGCTGGGATGTCAATAGTCTGTTCATCTGATGCGTTTGCAACAGCTGCATCTGTTTTGTCTCTTTCCACATCCCTAACATCCATGAATTTGCGTTAGCCTCATATGACACAGGAAGTCGCTTAACATTCTTGAAGCAATGGGGCTGTTTGCTGTTTCCAATGACAAGTGGTTTTAACTTCTCACTCCCATCCATATTGCAGCAAAGGAGGATCGTTAGTCAGTCAGTCCTTCGACGTTTTACTTCCTGTAGTTTCGGCTTGTTTGAATGCAAGTGTTCCATCAGGAATCGCTCGCCAGTAGAGACCGTTTTCGTCAGCATTGAAAATTTCACGAGGTGCAAACTCGTTCAAGATGGTAAGAAGAACTGAAACAACCCAATTTTCAGCACCAAAGTCATCAGCGTCTTGTTTTTCACCATGCTGTTTCTTGAATTTTATGTTGTTCCTCTCCTTCCATCTTTCCAGCCATCCAACAGTGGCTTTGAATTCAGTTAATCCAAGACTTTCAGCTAGCTGGACCACTGACAGAAAACTGTCTGCTCCTGACTTGAGATAACCACCGAAGAAGAGCATCTTCTACATCCTCAGCTTTTCCCGCCCGTTTACGTTTCCTGTGTGGATTTGTATTGTTTTGCCAGTCTTCCAGAAGCTGATCTTTCTGCTTCAAGATACGTGAAATTTGACTGGGATTGACACCATATTCTTTAGCAATAGATGCTTGACTTTGTTTGTTTTCTAATTTTTTAAGAACTTCTATTCATTCAGCCAGTGTTAAAGTCTTACAGTTGCACGATGACGACGACTCCAGTGTACACTCTAAGAACTTTCTTTTGTTTATTCTGCCTGCGGCAGTTAACCAACGAGATTTCAAATTTATCGCTCCTTTGTCACGTGCCAATCGGCTTCCATATTTTGTGTGTGCGCTTATGACTCCAGTGTACACTCTAACAACTTTCTTTCGCTTATCTGCCTGTGGCAGTTAACCAATGAGATTTCAAATGTATCGCCCCTTTGTCACATGCCAATCGGCTTCCATATTTCGTGCGTGCGATTATGCGGAGTGTTGCCTGCAGAGGAGTGGTCTTAAACCATGCATATAAGTGAATCTTGCACTTATCAGTGGTGCGCTTAACTGAAGTTTGTCCCCATAGAAATTGATGGCACCAAAAACGGGACCGAAGTACGGCATGCAGTTAAACAGAGCATGCGCTTATCTGACGTGCACTTAAATGGAGTGCACTGTATATAAAGAGTGAACTGTTACTAGAAGTACAGATTTAAATAGTGTAATCAGTTACAAGTAGTTGTAATGCATTAGATTCTTAATGCATATTCATTGGGGAAATCCTGAAAACCCGACTGGACAACCTTGGTCTAATTCAACTGGTAAAAATTTTAAATTCTAATATGCATTTTAGAAGTTGTCATCAGTTGCTCTTAGTTTTCCCTATGGTTAAATATGTGAGATTTAAGGATTCATTCTCTTGTTCTTGTTTATTTTCAGCAGTTTGATTATGGAATAATTTTCCTGTAGTGAGTTGTTATTTGTGAAAGGGTCTGCTCTATTGGACCATGTAATGTGGTCAGTGTGTGTTAATTGTAATCTCTGTGTGCTAAATGCAGGGCAGCTGCTGGACATACCCCCTGCATTTACTGCAAAGACTTTACAATACAGCTTATTAATTTTTGCATTAAATGCATAATAACCGCAAAGATTACTGCACTTTAGTAAAAGGGCTCCATTGAATTTCACTTTATCATTTGTGTCATTAATGCACATTAACGATCGTTTCTCTCTTTGCCTTTTTGCAGATGGCACAAAGATTTGCAACAAAGTGGACACCCCAGAGAGAGTAGACAGCGTTAGAAGTGATCTACAGAAATTAGAAGCGTGGGATAAAGTATGGCAGTTAAGTGTTAATGCAAGGAAATACAAAGTGATATATTTTGGGTGCAGAAATTCAAAGGAGCTGCATACAATAGGAGGAGAAAGGATAATGTGCATGGATCAGGAGAGGGACCTCAATAGTGTTTAAGGATCTCTGTCACAAAGTGGTAGCCAAAGCCAGAAGGATGCCACACTGCATAGAGAGAGGCATAACCAGCAGAAGAAAGGAGGTGTTAACAATCCTGTACAAGTCATTGGTGAGGCCCCACTTGGAGTACTATTTTCAGTTCTGGAGGCTTTATTTTGCTAAATATATAAAAAGAATTGATATCCTAATGCTGTTATCACATCCTCTGGCAAAGAGTTCCAGAGCTTAAATATTTTTTTTCACTCAATGAATAGTTAAGCTGTGGAACTCTTTGCTGGAGGATATAGTAACAGCGGATAGCACATCTGGGTTTAAAAAAGGTTTGGACAAGATCCTGGAGGAAAAGTCCATAGTCTGCTACTGAGACAGACATGGGGAAGCCACTGCTTGCCCTAGGATTGGTAACATGAAATGTTGCGACTATTTGAGTTTCTGCCAGGTACTTGTGACCTGGATTGACCACTGTTGGAAACAGGATACTGGGCTGGAAGGTTCATTGTTCTGACCCAGTATGGCTATTTTTAGGTTTTTATGTTTATGTTTCAAAACATCTCTCCCCTAAAGGGGGTGGATGCAACAGGAGAAGAAGGTTGGATGAAGGAAGTGACTTTCTCTTCTCCATACCAGTCTCATGTCCTCCTGCCCTCTTCCCTGAAGTTATAGACATATGCTCCAGGCTGTTCCTCAGAAATTAAGCCCTGAAAGAGACATTGGAGCTAATATTCAGAGAGATTTAAGTGAGCTGGAGAGACTCTGGCACGCTTAAATTGCCTGTCACCACTCAATTAGGCAGTGCCATTGAATATCGCCTCTGACCAGCAAAAAAAAAAAAAAAGTGGGCCATCAGGGGTCCGCCAGATCAGGGCCATGCCTAGGGTCTCTGGTGCCCCCCTGCAGACTATCAGTTGGAGCTGAAAGATGGAGTGCATCTTTGTGGGATTGCTGAACAAATAGAGCGTTTACAACCACTTAGCTTTTCGTGCTTTCATGTTCACGAAATTAGTAATTAAATCTTTGGTATCTAACTGGGCACATATATCATTCTCAATAGCAATCATGGCAAGGCTTACAAGCCTTTCTTGTGAAATACTTGATCGCAAATAATTTTTTATGATTTTTAACTGTGAAAATGATCGCTCACCACTTGCCACACTGACAGGGATTATCAGCAATATTCTTAGAAACAAATTGCTATACATTGCAAAATAAGATAGCAGATGTAAATTCTCAAAGTGGACATATTCCAAACACTAAAATGAAAATAAAATGATTTTTTTTCTACCTTTGTTGTCTGGTGACTTTCTTTTTCTGATCATGCTGGCCCAGTATCTGATTCTGCTGCTATCTGTCCTCTTAACTCCGTTTCCAGGGCTTCCTTTCCATTTATTTCTTTACTTTCCTCCTTTCTTCTTCATTTCTTGCTCTATATCCATAAGTAAAAGCTGGGTCCTCCGCAGACTTGACTGTCCAGTGGATCCAGCTTCTGCATATTTTCTCCATCCATGTGCAGTTTTTCTCCTCTCTTCCTTTTCCCTCATCTCATCTCCTTCCTCTCTCTTCCCTCCCCTCCATCCATGCTCAGCATTTCTTCTCTCTCCCTTCCCCTCCATCCATGTGCATCTCCTTCCTCTGTCTTCCCTTCCCTCCCCTCCATCCATATCCAGCAATTCTCCTCTCGCCCCTCCCCTCCATTTCCAGCAATTTCTCCTCTCTCCCTGGGCCCTGCCCTCCCATCCATGTCCATCCTTGTCCCTCTCTGCCCTTCCCTCCTACATCCATATCCAGCAATTCTCCTCTCTCCCCTCCCCTCCATTTCCAGCAATTTCTCCTCTCCCTGGGTCCTCCCATCCATGTCCATCTTTCATTTAAATTTACCTCCAGCCTTCCCTTCACGCTCATTCGTTTCCTCAGTGTCCCGCCTTCTTCTGACATTATTTCCTTGCGAGGGCGGGACACTGAGGGAATGAACGAGCTGCTCAGCTGCTGCGACATCAGAGGTAAATTTAGATAACAGATTTAAAGCCCCCAGGGCGGCGCAGAGCTGGGGTAAGTGGCGAGGGTAAGCACCATGGCGGTGCCCTCCAGAGGTCGGCGCCCCCTGCGGTGCTTACCCCGCTTACTGTGTTGGCACGGCCCTGCGCCAGATGGTGGTGTTGAGGAGGAGCTAGGGCTTATGCAGGTGCTGGAAATATTCAGCTGAGGCCCACATAAGCTAAGTGAGTAAATTTAGGACAGCTTTTCACCAGCTGAATATCGTGCCGGGACCCACATAAACTTTTTTAAAATTTGAGTCTCCCGAGCCCCTGACGCATCCCTTGCGCCAGTTCCGGATTGGTGCACAACAAGCCTGTTGCTATGCACCCACCCTTTAGTAAAAGAGCCCCTATATGCACATACTCTTCTGTAGCCCTACGCTATTTTGTAAAAGTTTTATTTGAGTGTGGGGTGCATGGACCTAAATGTCTATTTTCTCACTTAGATGTCCAGTACAAAATTGGGCTTTACATTTGTTACTCCTTCAAGCAAAAGGACTCTTTTGGTTACACTAGTCTTAAACCAGTCAAAAATTAAATTATATATATATCTTTTTTCATAATATTTCTAAATTATTTATGGTCTACAGGATCAGATTGATTCCAGATGTGTCCCATTTGACCAAGGTCAAAACAAAGTATTTTGTACATGCTGAAGCAAATTAGGGTCTACATTTTTGTTTTTAAGTTTCACTTCAAATTTTGCCTTTCATATTAGGGAACTGAATTTATTTCCTTGGAACCTAACCAACTTTCAATGTTTTGTCTAAATCTTTACATCCAGCTGATGTACTGTTGTTAAAGAGATCAGTTCTTATTTTGATCATCCCTCTCTCTTTCTCTCTCTCTGGGTAATAGCATCTTCCTCCCAGTCTCATCAGTACTGCAAACTTTGGAATCAGCTTTCACTCCTCCTCTCCCTTTTTTTCATTACACCTATGTAACACACTGCCAAATCATGTGAGGTCAATATTCAATTGTGCAATTATTATTCAAATACTAAACTTATACCTGGCCATTCAAAGTTATATGTATTTTAAGTGTATAACTTTGAAAAAACACATGAGAACTTGCAGACTATGTTTTTGAGGTCCCCACCCTTATGAAGCAGTTGGCTTAATGCCAAATGAAACATGGTCCATGTTGCAGATAAAGAAATGAGAGCTGGGTTTGAAAAAGAAAAAAACTAAGTTCTTTTTACTCCAATTACTTTTGATACATGTTATAAGGGACAAAAATGAAAGATATATAATTAAGAGTAATTAGAAGAAAAGAAATGTTTTGGTTGATGAGAAGGCAAGGCGAACCATGAGTAGAGTGATTCATGTGAAAAAAAGTTGCCACCAATGTCAATTAGTAGACGTTGTAGCAGTTGAGAGTGCTGAGCATGTCTTTACTAGTGGTTAATTGGTACTTATGTGCTCCAAGTACATTCTCAGGGGCATTTTGGAAAGAGAAGGGCGCCCATCTTCTGACACAAATCGGGAGATGGGTGTCCTTCTCTCAGGGTCGTCCAAATCGGCATAATCAAAAGCCAATTTTGGATGTACTCAACTGCTTTCCATCGCGGGGACGACCAAAGTTCCCAGGGGTGTGTCGGCAGTGTACCGAAGGTGGGACGGGAGCATGCTTAACAGATGGGCATCCCTGACGAGCATTTGGCCGACTTTACTTGGTCCCTTTTTTTTCAGGACCAAGTCTCAAAAAGGTGCCCAAACTGACCAGATGACCACCGGAGGGAATCGTGGATGATCTCCCCTTACTCCCCCAGTGGTCACCAACCTCCTCCCACCTAAAAAAGAAAAATTAAAAACCATTTTTTACAGCCTCTATGCCAGCCTCAAATGTCATACCCAGCTCCATCACAGCAGTATGCAGGTCCTTGGAGCAGTTTTTAGTGGGTGCAGTGCACTTCAGGCAGGGAGACCCAGGCCCATCCCCCCCTACCTGTTACACTTGTGGTGGTAAATGTGAGCCCTCCAAAACCCATCCTAAACCACTGTACCCACATGTAGGTGCCCCCCTTGATCCCTAAGGTCTATGGTAGTGGTGTTCAGTTGTGGGGAGTGGGTTTTGGGGGGCTCAACACCCAAGGTAAGAGATTTGGGCGTCCCCGACAGTATTATCAAAACGAAAGATGGACGCCCATCTTGTTTCGATAATAGGGATGCCCCACCCCTTCACAGGGACGTCCTCAGAGATGGGCTCAGCAGTCAGTAAGGGGGTAGGTGGTGCAAGTTGGTGCAGCAGTGGTCCGAGTGTGGGGGCGCAGTGGACCAGTCCTGCCCCGGGCCTGGCTGGGTCCATCAGCAGCCCTGCTTTGAAGGCAGGGATTTCTACTACTACTACTATAAATCACTTCTATAGCGCTAACAGTCGTACGCAGCTCTTTACAATTGAACATGAAGAAAGACAGTCCCTGCTCAAAAGAGCTTACAATCTAAATCAGGACAAACAGACAGGATCAATAAGGATAAGGGAAGGACAGACAGAAGGACACAAGGATAAGTTAAAAGTGACAAGTCAGGAGTCGAAAGCAGCATCAAACAGGTAGGCCTGTTTCAGAGCAGGGCTGCCGAGAGACCCAGAATAGTTCTGCTCCACCTCCCAGGAAAATTGTATTAAAAGTCCTTTTCAAAGGACAATTCTGGTGAGTAGGTAGAACAAGTATGATGCCATTTAGGGATCTGAGAGCACTTTTTGGTTGATATACATGCATAAACATTTGTAAATAATCAGGGAGAAGACCATAAAGATTTTTGAAAATCATAAGAGTTTGAAATTCACTCTCACTTTGCAAGTAAGCAAGTGTAGCTTTGCCATTGTAGCATGATATGAGTTTAATCGTCAGAGTTATTGATTTTGCTGGCTCAGATACAAATGTATATATATAAAATATACAGCTGCAAAGACTTGAACAGTATCAGATAAATTGGTCTGACCATCACCCTCCCTTAACAAAAACTAGCCGGGTGGATACTTACAGTCACTCAACACATCTCCAAAGAACAAAAATCTGAATATTGACAGCAATCACAGAGACTGGAGTTAACAAGACAGTGAAACTCCACCTATTCACAGACAATGACTCAGAGACTGAAAAGCCCATCTACCCACCTAAACTGACAAAAGAAGTCCATCTATGCCAGACTCTTTTAATCCTGTCAAATATGAATGTGTATCTACCAGAAGACGGCCAGACAGAAACTCTTATGATGTCATTAAAACATGTGACCAGTTACCATGCTCCATCTCAAAACTAGATGAAACTAGTTTTCAGCTATCCCTGAGTTTTCATTGGATCGAGTGCACCCCACCTGACTTCAGCCTATGGTCCAACAAGAAAATTTAAAAAGCCTGGAACATTTTCAGTTCACTCTCTTTCGCTCTCTTTTCTCTTCGCTCTGCCTCTCGCCTCTCTGCTGTTCCTGATCTGCACCTCCATGGACCTTGCTGGACTTCACACACACATCCAAGATAAGACTCTCTCCAGGCTCCAGCAACAACTCTGCAACAAAAAGACTTCTCTTCCAGCAAGGATCTCCTTCATCACTCCAACCAGCAGTTTCCATCAAAGTGAGTTACCATTAATCCAGCCTAATTTATAATTCAGACTTTCTATCTTGAAAAGCACATTTCCCTTGTGAAAGATCTCTAAAAACTGCCTCTCTCATTTTAACATTACTACATTACCTGTATTGTAAATAAACATTTTAAAGTTAAATATATGGTCTTTATGTTCTGAGCACATGGCCTTAAACCTTACAGTGCAGATTAATGTAATTCAACAAATATATTAGTTCATGTGAGGCAAAACAAAGTGATTTTTTAGCAAGATATACTTCATACCTATAAGTTTGAAATAATAAATTCCACCATTCCTGATAGATAACTCGATATAAGGCCTTCCAATGCGAAAAAAAAACTACTTTCAAAGCCAAGCAGAGCATGGTATTGATAATGAAACATTCATTAGATTTCAGAATACCTTTGAAGCACTGGCCTTTAAGTATCACATGTTTATAAGTTATTGAGCCAGGAAGATGGAAACTATCTATTAGCAATGACCATATTTCTTTCCAGTATTTTTGAATACATATACATTCAAATACAAGGTGCTTAAGATTGCCTTGCTGAGACAGACAGGACCAGCACAAGTTGGAAGTAGAAGAATCAATTATAAGCAGCTTGAGGGGCGTCCACAAAGATCTATGCATAAAAAAATACAAAGATTGCAACGTTGATGACGATCTGGAACATTTAAATAAGGAACCCCATATCTGCTCCCATAGCTTATCTGAGATGGATTGCTGAATGTCTTCCTCCCAACACTTACGCAAACCTGTACACTTGACAGGGGATTTACTTAGCATTAGCTTGTAAATGTGGGAGGCAACATGGCCTGTGTGCTGGAGCCACAGATTAATGTCAATTAACTCTGGGATTTGAGGCCTATGCTGAAATTGCAACTTTTCTTAAACATAGAGCTAACCTGTAGCCACCGATAAAATTGAGAAACTGGTAGTGAAAAATCAGCTTTCATATCCGAGAAAGTTTTCCACATTTGGTTTCTTAGATCAATAAAATCTTTAAGGGCCCATATTCCTATATGCTGCCAATGAGACCAAGAAACTTGCTTTTTATCAATTCTAAATTTAGAGTTGTTCCAAATAGGAGTTAAAGTCGTGGCGGACCAAGGAGTGCTCAGAGATTTATCAAAAGAAAGCAGTAATTTATGGGTAACATTGATGATCGGATTGGAGTGTTAAGTGTGAGTCTAACCAGACCCCTAATAACTTTATCTCTTCCTTTAGGGGTACCGTAGCTTCTGCTAATTTAGGAGACATGCTTGGTACATTTAATGAGCCATTCCTTACCCACAATATGTTGATCTTGTCTGAGTTGATTTTCAGATCCAGAGAACAGAACCATGCAAATAGAAAGTCAAATACCTCTTTTATAAAGGAATATACTACTGATATCTTTAGAAAACATATAGGAAGCTTTGGTTGGTCTTGAAGCTTCTTTCTCGCAGAAGGTTTTACTTCTTAATCAACAACATAATTCTGAATCAGAAAAAATAAAAACGATGGACAAAACGTTAACAAAAATGGGGAAAGAAGTAGAAAAGAACTCACAATTGATACAAAATACTCAAAAGATACAAGCTGAGCTTATTAAAGAAGATCTTTTTCTACATAATAAAATTGAAATTTTAGAAAACACTCAATGATCTAATATCCTCAGATTAACAAATTTTCCAAAGCAATTGTCAATCTCACCATTAATAACTTTTAAAAAGTATCTTATGGAGATACTAAAAATTCCAGAAGGATCATACCCTCCAATTTCAAAAATATATTACATTCAACCTTTTCTTAAGAAACAAGTACAAGAACATGGAGAAAGATCTGATCAACATTCAGTGAATTTGGATTTGAATTTAACACAAATTTTGCAAGATGACAAAATAGGAATGACAACTGCTACTCTTAAAGTTGTTTTTATTTTACAACCGGATAGAGACTGGGTATTAAAACAATATTTTCTTAACAAAGACCAACCTTTCCTGGACTGTAAAATAAGAGTTTACCCAGATATCTCCAGAATAACTCAGAAGAAAAGACAAGAGTTCTTAAAACTGCGCCCGAAGGCAGTTCAACTGGGTGCATTATTCTGATTGAACTTTCCTTGCAAGTGTGTTTTAAAACTTAATGCTGTTAAATATGTTTTCTATGAATCAAACCAATTAAACTCTTTTCTGGAAGCTAAACTGGCTGCTTTGCCAGTGACACACCCAAGTATGGTAATAACATCGACTCCGTAATAGTATGTAAAATCCGGTCACTCTCCTCAGGCGTCTTTTTTTTTCTTTAAGTGATAGATGTTGTTAATCTACCTTAAATATTTGATTTCCTGAGAATTGTGATTTGCCTCCAATTGTTGGACTAAAGATGAGTAATAGATCGTTCCTTAAGAGAAAACAAAAGTTTAACTATTATTTTGATGTATGTACTTTTGACTTAAAATCATCTTTGCGATTTTCAAATGATATGTTGAAATATATTTGAAAAATTCAATAAACAAATTTAAATATAAAAGGAATATACTACTCATGCCATGGAAATAAGAGGATAATATCATCTGCACAGGAAAAATATTTAATTCCAAAAGTTTTCGGCACTTCCCTCATACCTCTAAGATAAAAATTAAAAAGAATGGGAGATAGTACCCCACACCTCATGGACCAAGAACGAGACAAAGTCTGCTGCCATTTTGCCTGAACTGACCTATGTTACAAGAATTCAGTGAACCACCTCATCACTTCTCCTGCAATGTTCACTTCAGCGAGCATCACAAATAGAGATTTGTGGTTCACCAGGTCAAAAGCAGCTGAAAAATCTAGCTGCATTACAAATTGATAAGCAAAGTTCAGACAGAAGCCCTGCCAATACCATTTCCATACTAAAGAAAGGGTGAAATCCTGACTTCATAGGGTCCAGTAACTGATAATGATCCAGGTAGTCCTGAAACTGACTGGCAACTGCAGCATAACCCTGCATGAGTGAGGTACTTTCAAAAAAATCCCCTCTAAACCCTTATTTATTAGGGTGTCAACCATTTCAACATGCAGAGCTGATCGGTAGATCATGGAGCACCCCCCCCCACCCCTTTATTAGTTCTATTTAACAAATGAATCAGGTAATCATGAAGGCATATCATTATTCCTTAGTCAACCATGTTTCAACAACACAAACCACATCAACATTTTTTCCACTATAAAGCTTCTAATCACATCATACTTGTTTCTTACAGATCTAGCATTAAAATGTCCCAGAGAAATAAGAGACTTATCAGTAGGAGAGAAGGTTCTTTCCATTTTATATTTTGTTGTTTGGGCTGGTTTTTATAAAACTTTGCATGCTCTTGTGTCTGACATAATTCTGTGCCCTGTCTTGTCTTCCTTTTAGGGCAACGGGTATTGGAACATTCACCTTACTACAATCAATTAAATTATGAAAGTTCACAGCTGGATGATTAGCTGCTATTCAGTGCCTGCTTGAACATCTAAATGGCCTTCTATCCCTCCGAACTGTGATGAAACCATAAGGATCCCTTTCTTGATATATGTTCACCACCACCCCTTCCACTACAAGACTATAGCTGAGCCAAAACGTTATCAACACAGAAACCCCTCTCATTATTTTCAGCTTAAAACATCTCCCATCACTTCAATTTAAGCCCTTCTTGCATATAGTTTAGTAAAAAAAAGAGTTATAACTAACACTGTCTAATAGTCTTACTCAGAATCAAGAAAGGGAGGGAATGGGGGATGAATCATTGTCCCTGTGTCACTCTCTAGACTAAATCTTCATTCTCCACCTCCTTAAATGTAGACAGTTTCCCCAACAACACAACAAACCTGGGAGAGACAATTAGTCAATGTTGCTTCCATTTTACCAGTCATCTAGCAAGAGAGAATATGTTAATACTGGAATAACATCTGTTCCCTGAGGTAATGAGAGTGTGGTCCCACTGCAAAATTGCAACCTCTGGTAAGGCCACCTGAAATAACTTTTGGTTCAGTTTGGATAGCTCTGGCACTGCTCCATCATGTTTGTTCATAATTTATTAAATTTTCCACATAGAATTCACAAAGAATCCAAACTCTTGAGACCCAATGTATTTCCCAGGCTCAAAAGGTGGAAAAACTTTTTAATCATCCTAACCAGGTTTAAACTGTGTAAGCAGCTGTAATACAGGGTAAAGGGCATGTGCATGATAAGATGGAAGATTTGACAAACATCTCTAGACATTTGAACTTGTGATTGTAAACTTCCCAAAGGATTTTATAACCTTTCAGAGGGAGTTTTCTCAGAGATTCTTCTAGTAAGTTTTGAAGTTTCCAAATAATCATCTTTTCTTCCCTTTCTCTAGGTATATTATTTACCAACTTCGAGAAACAGAGAATGTCAGTTTCAGCAACTGGTGGGAGATCTGCCCTTTGACAGCATGGCAATGTGGATATTGAAGACGACTGGGGAAGAGGTGCTCAAGAGATGTCCTTCTTTTTTAGCACAAGATAAGGGCTATGATTAAGGGTGGGCATTTGTTTGAATGCATCCAGTTTTACAGAAAGGATTTACATTTTTCTTTATGTATGTAAAACAATTAATGCAGAGGAAGCAGTTAAGAACATAAGAATAGTCAAACTAAGTCAGAGTGATGGTCCATCTAGCCCAGTATCCTGCTTCCAGCAGTGGCTAATCTAGGTCACAAGTACCTGGCAGAATCCCAAAAAGTAAGAAGATTCTATGCTAACAAAATTCAAGGGACAATCACTGGTTTTCCCTACTGTATTTCTATCTCAATAGCAGACTATGGCCTTTTCCTCCAGGAACTTGTCCAAACCTTTTTTTAAACACAGATATGCTAAGTGCTGTTACCACCCTCTCGGCAGCCCTGCTTCAGATTACACTGCCTCATACAGGACAGTGCAAATAAGAACATGAATTATATTATAATTAGCAATCTTGAAAATTCTGGAATTAGGAAAATCACACTCAGGTACTTTGATTTATAGATCTAAGTCCACAGCCCCTGTTATATTCGCAAGTGCAGGACTTAAGGACCAAATGTTATAAACAAGATAATATTAACTTGATTACAAGCCAAAGCAGAGAGGTTCTGACAGGAGAGTTTTCTGTGAAGTTCTGAAAGAAGAGGACATTTCTCTGGGTAAGTGACATTATTTATTTTGCTCTGTGCTTGGTAACATAAAGATTGAATTTAAAAGAGGAATTGTAGTTTATTGGTAAACACAGTTCGAATAAAAAAAAAAGTAGAAGCAAACTTTATTAACTAGTTTCCATACCCTTTTCCCCATAGTTTTAAAAATTGAATTTTCTGCCACAGCATTAACAGAGACTCTAGAAAGCACAGCAGGACCTAGTTTAGTCTATATTCCAGCCGACCCCCTCCCTAGCTCCCACCTACTCCTAGCTCAACTCTATTTATAGTCAATTATAATGTCTATTTATAGTCTCTGACCACTCTGCCAGAACCCTTATCCACACTCTTATCACCTCTCGCCTAGATTATTGCAACCTGCTTCTCACCAGCCTCCCACTTAGCCATCTCTCTCCTCTTCAATCAGTCCAAAACTCTGCTGCACGACTCATTTTCCGCCAGAGTCGCTATGCTCACATTAGCCCTCTCCTCAAGTCACTTCACTGGCTCCCTATCCGTTTCCGCATTCAATTCAAACTTCTCTTATACTGACCTATAAGTGCATTCACTCTACCGCTCCCCAGTACCTCTCCACTCTTGTCTCTCCCTACGACCCCCCCTTGGGTACTCCGTTCTGTGGATAAATCTCTCTTGTCTGTCCCCTTCTCCTCTACTGCTAATTCCAGACTCTGTTCCTTTTATCTCGCTGCACCTCATGCCTGGAATAGACTTCCCGAGCCTGTACGTCTAGCCCCGTCTTTGGCCGTTTTCAAATCCAGGCTAAAAGCCCACCTCTTTAACGCTGCTTTTGACTTCTAACCACTACTCATGTGCCCTGTACCCTTTTATCCCTACCTCTTTAATTCCCTTACTTCTTAGTTGTTCTGCCTGTTTGCCTGTCCTATTTAGACTGTGAGTTCTTTGAGCAGGGACTGTCTTTTCATGTATGGTGTACATCGCTGCGTATGCCTTGTAGCGCTATAGAAGTGATAAGTAGTAGAAGTAGTAATTAGGGCAACAAGAGGAGAATTTTCATTAGAGTTTTAATTACATTTAATTAGTTTCTGAGAAGCAAATACTAAATAAATTACATATTATACAATATAATCTTAAGGCTGTTTATATTCATCTCATATCCCTAGTACCTTAAGAAGTTTAATTAAACAGCTCTACAATACTAAATGCAGACAGCAGTCCAGCAGCAAGATGGAGATCAATCCAGTCTTTTGCATTGGGTGTCACATGTGTGCTTATCTTCCAGTTGGTGAGAGGTTATATGTGTGTGCCCGATGCGAGTTCCTAGCTTTCAGAGAATGAGTCCATTCTCTTGCGGCTAGAGTAGCAGACTTGAAGGAGCTGAGGGAGACAGAGGCACATAAACGTGGCCAACAGGGACATTGTAGAGAAATCCCACCTCCAGCTCTGGCAGCCCCTGTGCTGCCTTGGAGAAGGGAGGCCTCCTAAAAACAGAGAATCACCCTGGTGAAGCTGGAAATAATCCTGTAGCCAGGGCCATCCCACCTGGGGATGCAATATCCTCTTCCTCAGAGGATGTGTCTCCAGGAGCTTCTGCCCATGAGTGAAGGGTTAGAATGGCTATTGTAGTTGACAATTCAGGTATGAGGCATGAAGATAGCTGGGTGGATGTTAGATGTGAGGATTGCCTGTTCACTTTTCTGTCTAGTGCGAAGGTGGCAGGCCTCATGTATAACCTAGATAGGATTTTAGATAGTGCTGGGGAAGAGCCAGAGTTGTATTGGTATATGTGGGCACCAATGACATAGGAAAATGTGGGATGCAGGTTCTGGAAGTCAAATTTAGGGTCTTAGGTAGAAAGCTCAAACCCAGAACCACCAGGGTAGCATTTTCAGAAGTGATCCCCATTCCACACGCATGGCCCAAGAGACAGGCAGAACTCCGTAATCTCAATACATGGATGAGACAATGGTGCAGGGAGTTGGGTTTTAGATTTGTAAGGAACATGGCAACATTCTGGGGAAGGGGCAGCCTATTCCAGAATGATGGGCTCCACCTTAACCAGGGTGGGACCAGGTTGTTGGTATCAGCATTTAAAAAGGAGACAGAGCACAGCATTTAAATTAGAAACTGGGGAAAGGCCGGCAGTCATTCAAAAGTGCAGATGAAGAGGAACTGAAAGAAATCTCCCTGAACCTGGAAGATGTACTGAGTGAAAACAACAAAGTTTAGAGTGATAAATCACCTAGACCGAATGGTACATATCCCAGGGTACTGAAAGAACTCAAACATGAAATTGCTGATCTGCGGTTAGTGATCTCTAACCTATTGTTAAAATCATCTGTAGTATCTGAAGATTGGAGGGTGGCAGATGTAACACAATTTTTAAAAAGGGTTCCAGGGGTGATACAGAAAATTACAGTCCAGTAAGCTTGACTTCAGTGCCAGGCAAAGTAGTGGAAACTATTATAAATAATAAAATTACAGAACACATAGACAAACATAGTTTAATGGGACAGAGTCAGCATGGGTTCAGCCAAGGGAAATCTTGCCTCACCAATCTGTGAATAAACATGTAAGTAAAGGTGAGTCGGTTGATGTAGTGTATCTAGATTTTCAGAAAGCTTTTTGACAAAGTTCCTCCTGAGAGACTCCTGAGAAAATTAAAAAGATACGGGATAGGAGGCAATGTCCTTCTATGAATTTGTAATAGAGGATAGGCTAAAATAGTCATTTTTCTCAATGGAGGAGGGTGAATAGTGGAGTGCCCCAGGAATCTGTACTGGGACCAATGCTATTTAACATATTTATAAATGATCTGAAAAATGGAATGATGAGCGAGGTGATTAAATTTGGAGATGACACAAAACTATTCAGTTGTAAAAATACATGTGAATTGTGAAAAATTATAGGAAGACCTCAGGAAACTGGAAGACTGAGCATCAAAATGGCAGATGAAATTTAGTGTGGACAAATACAAAGTGATCTTGTTTAATGATCAGCTGTTCCAGCAAGTGTCAGGTGTTGCCATGGGAGCAACCATGGCACCGTCAGTGGCAAATCTATATATGAGGGCATTCGAGCAGAAATTCATCTATGCAACTGAGCTTTATCAGCACATGGCCCTTTGGGTCAGATTTATTGATGATATCTTTCTATTATGGACTGGCGATGAAGATCACCTTTTGCAGTTTGTGTCTGTCTTAAATAGAAGTCATCCACGGATTAAGTTAACAGCAAAGATGGATGCAACGCAAATCTCATTTTTGGATGTATTGATCACTAACACGAATGGAGAGATTAACACCACTGTATTCCATAAATCGACAGATAGGAATACTTTTTTAAACTATGATAGTTGTCATCCAAGACCTTTAAAAGACAAATTACCTTTCTCTCAGTTTCTAAGACATCGGCGTATATGTTCCACGGATGATGAGTTTAAAGTGCAATCCAAAAGACTTTCACAGAGATTAGCGAAGAGAGGCTATCCTGAATATGTATTATGGAAGGCCTATAAAAGGGCTAGATGGAACACTAGAGAGCTGTTACTGACCCCGAGGACTGACAGGTTGAATGTTTCAGATGATTACATTACTTCTGTTACTCAATACAGTATGGACTCCCCTAAAATAGTGAAGACTTTGAAGAAACATTGGACTTTAATCAATACATTACCAGGCTTTGAGAACGCTAAATTGAGGTTGGCATATAGTAGGAGTTTAAATTTAAAAGAACATTTATGTCCAGCAGTTTTACCAAGTTTGTCATCTATTGCTGGACCCCCTGACAACATGAATGGCCATTGGAGATGCGGTGCCTGTAACTATTGTTCGATTATGGACGAGACCCATGTGTTCACGAATCCCCCTGATGACAAGATCTATGTATTAAAACAATACACCAACTGTAGATCAAGTGGGGTAGTTTATTGTCTGCGATGTCCTTGCAATAAGATATATGTGGGGCAGACGATGAGGATGTTAACCACAAGACTGAGTGAGCATAAGAGCTCTATTCGGACCAAACGGACTGGGCTGCCGTAAGCGACGCATTGTAATATTCATCAACACTCCTTTGAGGATTTGAGATGTGTGGTGCTTCAATCTATGTATAAAACTAAAAGAGGTGGAGATTATCAGAAGTTTCTGCTACAATGTGAGCAGATGGATATTTAGATTACATTCCATGCACCCGACAGGTTTAAATCATCGGGTTGAGTGGAGTCACTTTTTTTAGAGCTTTCCTATTGGTGTTTTGACCTGATAGCGTCTGACATCAGATTTTTTATAAAGCAGCCATTTTGACCTGTCTGTGAGTCAATAGGAGAGCGTAACATTTTGAGCTGACTTCTCTTCCAAGTATGTGTGTGATTTTTTATGATTTTCTAAGTTATGATTTAACTGTAGTGCTTTCTTTAATGTGAATATTTCTTCCTTAGACGGTGCGTTAGAGGCCCTGAAGCAGCCTTGCGAAATGCTGGCCATCATCGGCCCCGCACTTGTGGAGAGGGAAGAATTCAGCGTTTTACGCGATCTATGAAGCACCCACCATTAAGATAAGTGTGGTGTTTATTTAATGATGAGAGTACTATAGTAAAAGTTTACCCATACAAACCAAGCAAAATTAATTAAATTTAAATAGTTTAAGCAGTAGCGGTTTTTTGTGCCTATGATGAAAGTAGGGTCCTTTTGACCCGACATAGCTTCTTCAGATCAATTCAAGACCTGGAAGCTTTTTGAGGCTTTTTCCGCTATTGAGGTATATGATTTGGTACCAATAGTCATTTTTCTCTGACAGCAGTTCTTATTGTGTGTTTATTAGTAAGTCGATCTGCAATCGGACATATTTGTATATTAGCAAATACAAAGTGATACACATTGAGAAGAATAATCCGAATCATAGTTACATGATGCTAAAGTTCTCCTTAGGAGTCAAAACTCATGAAAACAATCTAGGTGATGCATGTGGGAAAGAGGAACCCAAACTATAGCTACTTGATGCAGGGGACAAAGGGGATGGGATGACTTCCCTATGAGCAAAGGCTGAAATGGCTAGGGCTCTTCAGCTTGGTGCTGAAAGACTGTGCACTGGCACTGGATCCCTTGCAATGCTGACCAAGGAACAGATAGGGTGGTGGCAACCGAGGCAGGGGAAGGGAAGAAAGAGAGATGCTGGACATAGGATGAGGTAAGGAAGGGAAGATGAGATACTGATATCTTGCTGCACCACTGTCCCCTAAATGCTGCTGCCTTTGACAGATACCTAGTCCATCTAGTGGCAGGTCCCGCCCTGTCCCCAAGGATTTCCTCAAATCAGGAATCCCACTTTAAAATTGATGAGTATATTTGCAGTATTTTCCAGATCTACAAGGACATAAAGTTAGATAGATCCACAATGTTTGTTGAACTTGAAGCACATGGAAATATGCCTAATTTGATTTTGACTTTGAATTGGTAACACATTGTTTGCATTCTTTGGATGTGTTGTGTGAGAAATGGATTATTTCAAACACTGTACTTTCTTACTGAGCTTATTGAAAAATCTAGTTTAGAAAAAATATCCATTAAAATGTCATTTTATAAGTGTATGAACAAAAAGCCTAACTGTGAATCACATAATCTATTCAGTAGCTTGACTTTTATTTGTGAGTGGCAATTCATAACTTTTAAACAATATATGAGAATACTACTTGAATTAAAAAAAAAAACAATCATTTACTGAAAATTTCATCATATATATAATATTATAAAACCTTTACTACCATGGTAAATCCCAATTACATAACAGACATCAGTCTCCTAAACAATTATGAGCCCTTCTGCTTTCAATAGTTTTATCATAAATAATGTCTATCACTTAATCACCAAAATAGATGATACTATCAAATGCAGAATGCATTCCATGATGACGATTAATTGTAATTCAATGGACAGAGCCAAATCTTGTTATTTTTTATAAAGAAGATTGAATACTTCACAGTAAAACACAAGTTGGAACATCAAGACAGTTCTTTTAGATAATTGACTGAGAACTTTTCATGCAAAATATACCTTTGTACTGGAGAAGGTTTATTTTGTGATTGGTCAAGTTTATGTCAGCTTTCATCATCAGACCATCATCTATGCAATTTAATTTCATTATGGAATGTATTCTGCATGTGCAGATAAGTATAATCTATTTTGGTGATTAAGAGATAGGCATCATTTATGATAAGACTATTGAAAGGAGAAGGACTCATAATTGTCCGGGGGACTGATGTCTGTTATATATTTGGGGTTTTCCATTGTAGTATTCTCATATACTATTTAGGTGTTTATGTGAGGGAGAATTGTTTTATATATATTTTCCCATAGTATTTGTTTGATTATAGCAATTTATAGCTGCCAAATACTACAGCAAAGTACCTGACAATTACAGTGAAGATGACAACAGTAACATATTTTATTGGATGGTTTTAAGTGATTAGTTAGGATCATGATCTGTGGAAGAAATATCCAGATGCTACATTGCTCACAAAGACTGGCCCAGCAGTTGTCACACACCCCAATTGTTCTGCAGTTTAACATATGCTGCCTTAGAGACAAAACAAGCTTATTTACAGCTGCATAAAACTTTGGCTGTTGCATGCAATAAGAGGAAGTCTGCTTAGATTCCAACCATCTGCAATTATTAAGGCCTTAAACAGAATATCTTGGCAAATTTACTCCTAGCACAAGTAGCACGTCTTTTTGGTAACTCTGGGGATACAACAGATGTCATAGCAGAAGGAATCAAATGTTGTGTTACGCATTAACAATAATTCTAAAAAATGCAAACCAAGCATTTATCACTGAAGGGGTCAAAGCCAGCCAGATAGGGAGGAAACAGCAAACAGAATACAATATACATTCTTTGTGCTGTAATAGGACAGCAAAAGATGTCTGAAATCATTCAAGAACTTTTTCACCACAAGAGAAGTAATTAACACCATATCTGTGCCTGAGCACAGTTGTAGGTTGGAGATATTGCTGCAGGGATTAGCAGAGGAGGCATGGACTGCTTTGAATACCCTAAAATGCCTCTATATTCAAATTGGTAAGTCAAGAGTTGATGTGGCAAAATGAGGATTCCTGACCAGACCTGAAATCTGCAATCATTATACGAGACAGACCTTGCAATGCGTTTTGATCTGCTCATTGTTTGAGGATGACACCTGCACAGTGCAGGATTTTCCTGAGGCTGGTTCATGAATGTTGAAATATCCTACGAATGGAAAGAAATACAGCTTTGGAGAAAGACACAAAAAGTAGTAGTATGCACACGTATGCTACAAATGATAGAAAATTAATGCTTAATGACCATAATCCTGTCAAACCTTGTTCCAGTGCTATTTTGTTCTGTTGTCATAAATTATGTGCATGGAAGCCCATTTTTGATAGTTCCTGGTTGTGAGAAATTACAAAATGGAAGTTGCAACTTGTAGATAGGGACCATGATTTTAGATAATTGATCTGTACTAGAGAGTTGCACAGGGACAGAAATCTAACCTGTCCCCGCCCATCCCCACTGACAACTAATCCATCCCCATATGTCCCCACTGGAATCTTACCTGTCCTCACCTATCCCTGCATGATTTAATGGTATCTAAAAAAAATTCCAGACGGCTCTGTGTCTCTCTGTGCTTAAGCTGCAGGACTTCAGGCAAGGAAAGAAAGGAAGTTCCAACTTGGCACACTCTGATGCGTACATGTTAGACTCGTCTCTGATTCACTGGCACTGTGTGCTGAGAGGTTGCCACATGCATGTACCAGTAGGACAAGTGACCTCTGATGCTCATACCTGTGTCAGAGCTGAGGCCTGCACATCAGCCTGGGAGAAGACAGGATTAATGGAAGACTTTCACGGAGGAAGTGGATCTCAAAGAACTTGGTACTTGGTAGGTGAGAGGTTGGTGCAGGTGTAGCTTACACTTCCATGGGAACCCCGCAAGAACTGCTTCTGTCCCCTCAGGAACCCCACAGAACTAATTCTGTCCCCTCAGGAACCCCACAGAACTGCTTCTGTCCCCTCAGGAACCACAGAGGAACTGCTGCTGTCCCCACGGGAACCCGGAGGAACTGCTTCTGTCCCAACGGAACCCGTAGGAACTGCTTCTGTCCCCATGGGAATCTCATAGCCATGGAAGGGATTCTCGTGGATTCACACAATCCCCCTTTCCTGTGCAGATCTCTAATCTGTACCTCTATGTCCTGTATAAAATCAACACATATCTGCTCCCAGAATACATGAGTGGGACCTGTATAATGCGGGGGAAAATACACAAGTTGCAGCACAAGATGGAGTGGCCTAGTGATTAGGTTGGTGGACTTTGGTCCTGGGGAACTGAGAAACTGAGTTTGATTCCCACTTCAGGCACAGGCAGCTCCTTGTGACTCTGGGCAAGTCACTTAACCCTCCATTGCCCCATGTAAGCTGCATTGAGCCTGTCATGAGTGGGAAAGTGCGGGGTACAAATGTAACATAATAAATAAACTTAGATTATAAGTCCACTAGGGACAAAGAAAGTACCTGCATGTAATAAATGTAAACCACTTTGGTTGTACCACAGAAAAGAGATATCAAATCCATTACCCTTTACTCTTTAAATACAAGTGAATCCCTGGCATGGCTGCCACCTGTATGTATAAAGTTGACAGGCAACATCCAGTGAATTGCACACATGTCTACTGCCATTTTGCAAAAAATACATATGTAGAATGTCCATGCAAGTGGCATGCTGGCCGCCAGTTACACATGCCTTCTTGCATTGCCTTTGGGCCTGGCACAGTGAGCTGCAACAACGTTTTGTCTCACATAACACAGCAGCCTCTAGAAGGCCCTGTTTAGAGAGCACTAACATGGCTGCCAGGAGAATGTTCAACTTAAAAATTGGCATAACATTTTGTTTTCAATATATTGTTCTG
This sequence comes from Microcaecilia unicolor, assembly GCF_901765095.1. NCBI lineage: Eukaryota > Metazoa > Chordata > Amphibia > Gymnophiona > Siphonopidae > Microcaecilia > Microcaecilia unicolor. Next base: position 577,074,441 of record NC_044031.1, read on the forward strand.
TCCTCCAACAGCCTTGCACTAGTTTATAGTGTGACTCTAAAATGTTTTTAATGCTTTTACTGTTATTCTGTCTTCTAAGGATTTTTACTGCTGCAGTCCTCACTGCAAAGATATATGAACAATGCATTGTGTGTAATATAGAGGGGCATAATCGAACGCGAACGCCCATTTGTAAAAACGTCCATCTCCGAGAACGGGTCCGTGAAGGGGCAGGCCGAACTGTATTTTCGAAAAAAATGGACGTCCATCTTTTTTTTCGAAAATACATTGGATTAGGGCGTTTTTTTGAGCTGGGCGTTTTTGTTTTTTAGCGATAATCGAAACCGAAGCGTCCCAGCTCTAAAACGACCAAATCCAAGGCATTTGGTCGTGCGAGGGGCCAGCATTCATAGTGCACTGGTCCCCCTGAGATGCCTCTATGCCAGCCTCAAATATCATACCTAGCTCCATGACAGTAGTATGCAGGTCCCCAGAGCAATTTTACTTTAGTTGGTGCTGCGCGGGACCCATGCAGAGAGGAAAAATCAGAAGAAAAAAAAAACAAGCAAGCAAGTGCAGTCAGGGACATCCAAATCAAAAGATAGTAAAAGGGGGAATTGAACCAGCAACCTCTTGATTACGAGCTCAGTGCGCTAGCCAGTGCACCACTGATTAGACGTCCTTCCCGTTTCATTAAGTCCCTCCAAGTTTCTGTCAGCCAATCACAGCTCATTTAGCTGGCATCTGTGTCAGCTAAACAGCGGTGATTGGCTGACAGAAACTTGGAGGGACTTAATGGAAAGGGAAAGACATCTAAACACCTGAATAATGTGGTTCACTGGCTAGAGCACTGCGCTTGTAATCAGAAGGTTGCTGGTTCAATTCTCCCTTTTACTATCCTGGTAATTTAGACGTCCCTGACTGCACTTGCTTGTTTTTTTTTTTTCTTCCGATTTTTCCTCTCTGCATGGGTCCCGCACAGCACTAACTAAACTAAAATTACTTTGGGGACCTGCATACTGCTGTCATGGAGCTGGGGATGACATTTGAGGCTGGCTTACAAGTTGGGAAAAAAGTGTTTAACATTCGGTTTTTTTTGGTGGGAGGGGGTTAGTGACCACTGGGGGAGTCAGGGGAGGTCATCCCCGGTTCCCTCCGGTGGTCATCTGGTCATTTAGGGCACTTTTTTGGGACCTGTTTGTGAAAAAAACGGGTCCAACAAAAGTGACCTAAATTCTCTCTGAAAACGCCCTTCTTTTTTCCATTATCGGCCGAGCACGCACATCTCTGCTCAGCCGATAACCACGCCTCAGTCCCGCCTTCACCACGCCTCCGACACGCCCCCATCAACTTTATGCGTTCCCGCGACAGAGTGCAGTTGGAAACGCCCAAAATCGGCTTTCGATTATACTGATTTGGGCACCCACAAGAGAAAGACGTCCATCTCCCGATTTAGGTCGGAATTTGGGCGTTTTTCTCTTTCGAAAATAAGCCTCATAGTCTCACATATAATGCAGCCACTCCTGCCTGTCTGTATAAGGACTGTTACTATTGGTCTATCCTGCTGCAAAGACTTCTTCTCTCTCTTAGCCAAGCTTGGCTCCTTTGTCTACCTGCTATCATTTCCTGGTATTTCTCACTGTCTCTGTCCTGAGAGGTCAGCCAGGTATGACCTTTCCCTCCATAGGAGCCAACTTTTCAAAATGATTGGGGGTGCTTATTTTTTTTTTTTTTTTTTTTTTTTTACAGGTGGTGCATTTGTCCCCCCCTCCCCTCGCCCCCTCTCTTCAGAGTTCCAGACCCCAATCCCTCCCAGTTCCAGCCGCTCCCTCCCTCCCTCCGACTCGAGTTCCAGCCCAACCTCTTTTCCCACTCCCACAACAGTCCTTCGCCTGCCCCTCGCCTTCCTGCATGCCACCAATAACTTAAAAGTCATCTTACCAAAAGATTTTCTAGCATTGAGACCAGCTACCTTGGCGCTGGGGGCTACTTTCAATTTAAGTTTCCCATGTAAATGCAATATTAAATATTTGGGTGTAAAATATGTTTTCTTTAACCCTGTTCATTTGAAGCAATTTATAGAATTGAAAAAATTGTCATGAAGCCTGTTGGATAGTAGCAGTATTGACCTTATGGAGAAATGAATGATTATAAGTGGATAAAACTGTTAAGCATTTCTTTAGTTTTTGTTGCATATAGATCTCCCGTGTAAAAATGGCTCTTCTCCCCTCTAACTTGTGGTCTAATATAGGATGCATAACTATGTTTCTGGAACTAAAATATTTTCTGTAATTTTGTTTTATTTATATCTGATTTTCCTTTTCAAGCGTTATGAAAGCTTGTAATTTAAAAATGATAAATAAAGAATTAAAAAAAAAAAAAAAAAAAAAGTCATCTTACCGGGGTCCCGGTGGCAGCAGTAGTGAAAGGCGAGCACGAGCAGGCTCGGCGAGTCGGCGCTAAGTTCAGCCTGCCTTCCCTTCTCGTTGCTCTCAGCTTTGCCTTTGATCCCGCCCTCATTTCCTGTTTCCGCAAGGGCAGGACCAGAGGCAGAACTGAGAGCAATGAGAAGGGAAGGCAGGCTGAAGCGCTGACTCGCCGAGCCTGCTCGTGCTCGCCTTTCACTACTGCTGCCGCCAGGACCCCAGTAAGATGACTTTTAAGTTATGGGTGGCATGCAGGAAGGTGAGGGGCAGGCAAAGGACTGTTGTGGGAGTGGGAGAAGAGGTCGGGCAGCGGGCTGGCTCCTGGGGAACTTCTGGTTCCGGCAGGGAAATATTGGGGGTGCTTGAGCACCCACAGAACCCACGGAGTTGGCGCCAATGTTTCCCTCCAATCGAGGGCTGCTCTCTGGGATCACTCCTGCTACCTGATGGCAGGCTCTGTCCCAGTGGCGTAGCCAGACTGCCAATTTTGGATGGGCCTGAGCCCAAAGTGGGTGGGCACAAAATTTTCTCTCTACCCCCCTCCCCCAGCAAACTTTAGTCACGCTAATCAGATGCATTTGTCACACAGGGTAAAGTGCTGCTTTTCAGTGCATCAGATTTCAGAAAATTTATTTAATAGCCTAACACCCTTTTCAGTGAGCTTTCAGAGGCCAAAACCTCCTGCCTCAGGTCAGTATAATGTTGTTACGGTATCCTCGCCTGACCTAAGGAAGGAAGTATTGGTTTCTGAAACTTCATTAACACAGGTACCATATTACTTTATCCTAAATTTAAAATAAAATTATTTTCTTTACCTTTGTTGTATGGCCATTTACTTTTTCTCATTGTGTCGCTCCCAGTCTCTAGATTCTGCTTTCCTTCGTATTCGCTTAACTCTTCTGCCAGGTTTTCCTGGCCATTTGTCATTTTTCTCTCCTTTTCTTTGCTTTCTTCAATATTTTTCTGCCTCTCTCTCTCTCTCTGTCCTGATTTAATTCATTCTTACTATCCATTCTTTAATTTCCTTCATCTACTTATGGCTTTTCATCTTTTTCTCACCCTTGTTCTCCCCATGCCCCTTCCTCTTATTCTCCAGTCTTTCACTACTCCCCTTTTCCATCCAGCAGCTTTCCTCTTTCTCTCCCCATCCTTCCAGTCTCCCCTCTCTCTCCCCATCCTTCCAGTAGTCTCCCCTCTTTCTTTCTGCATCCTTCTGTCCAGTGTCACCTCTTTCTCCCTACCCTTCCATCCAGTGTCTTCCCTCTTTTCTCTCCCCATCCTTCCATCCATCTACCCTCTCTCCTGATCCTTCCATCTAATGTCTCTCTCTCCCTCTTTCTAACCAGTGTCTCTGTATCTCTGTACCCTTTTCTATTCAGTGTCCCTTCTCTCTCCACATCCTTCCAGTCTCTCCCCTTTCTCTCTGCATCCTTTCATCCATCTCCCCTCTGTCTCTCCCCATCCTTCCATCCAGAGTCTCTCTCCCCATCCATCTGTTTTTCCTCTTTCTCTCCCCATCCTTCCATCTGTTTTCCCTCTTTCTCTGCCATCCTTCCATCTGTTTTCCCTCTTTTCTCCCCATTTCCATGTTTCCCTCTTTCTCCCCATCCTTCCATGTTTTCCCTCATTCTCTGCCATCCTTCCATGTTTTCCCTCATTCTCTGCCATCCTTCCATCTGTTTTCCCTTTCTCTGCCATCCTTCCATCTTTTTTCCCTTTCTCTGCCATCCTTCCATCTGTTTTCCCTCTTTCTCCCCTTCCTTCCATGTTTTCCCTTTCTCTGCCATCCTTCCATCTGTTTTCCCTTTCTCTGCCATCCTTCCATCTGTTTTCCCTCTTTCTCCCCATCCTTCCATGTTTTCCTTCTTTCTCCCCATCCTTCCATGTTTTCCCTCTTTCTCTGCCACCCTTCCATCTGTTTTCCCTCTTTTCTCCCCATCCTTCCATCTGTTTTCCCTCTTTCTCCCCATCCTTCCATGTTTTCCCTCTTTTCTCTTTTCCTCGAGGCCCGCCCTGCATGCCAGCGCCAGCCCCAGCTCCCATTGCCGGCCACTGCTGCTTTTCCTGTTGAGCAGCAGGGCCGGTGCTACAAAAAGAAGAAGCGCTAACGCTAAGGACGAAAAATGTTTTTTAAAAAAAGCGCGGCACCGGCAGGCACTGCCTAGGTAGCCTTGAGACATTGGCTGCTGGCTCACAGGCTCCTCCCGTCTCCTACATCACTGCCCCTGGAGCGACGCAGGGGCAGTAACGTAAGAGATGGGAGGAGCCTGCGAGCCAGCAGCCAATGCCTCAAGGCTGCCTAGACAGTGCCTGCCTGTGCCGCGCTTTTTTTTTTTTTTTAACATTTTTCGTCCTTAGCGCCATTAGCGCTTCTTCTTTTTGTAGCACCGGCCCTGCTGCTCAACAGGAAAAGCAGCAGTGGCCGGCAATGGGAGCTGGGGTTGGTGCTGGGTGGGCCTGGGCTGAAATTGGGTGGGCCTGGGCCCAGCCAGGCCCACCCGTAGCTACGCCCCTGCTCTGTCCCTATTGGTTCCTTTACCTCCTCCTCCCTGGGCCTGTGTGAGCCCCTTCCTGGCCTCTCTTTCTCCATGAGGTATTTTCCATCTTGCTTCAGACAGCACTTGTCCTGCTAAACTCCCTGGAACTAATTCGTTTTTTTACCTTGCTAATATTTCTCTAATGAGATGTTGCACTTTCTAGCCACCCAGCTCTGAGCTACTTCTATCTATTTTCTCACCTCTGCAACAAAGTTGCCTTTCTTCAGATTTCTATCTCCAACCACTGATTCAGCTCTCAGAATTACAGAGTCTCTGTTGCCATGGGGCAATACTTCTGAACATCTGACCGTGAGTAAATTATCTATATGTATTCAATAAAGGAAATTTCAGAAAATAAAGAGGCTTCTGGTATGTGCTGGTGTGCCAAGGTTATACTCCAGGATATTAAGGCTTTAGAGATACAAGTCTTGAGAGGCCTGACATATAATTTGTTTCAACAGGTAATTACTACACACAGTCTTTTCCTTTCTTGTAGAAATTATCGTTAAATTGGTTAAATTATATGGTTAATGTTTGCCCTAGATTGTGCATTTATTGTAAATGTCAACATGTTTGCAGAGATAGAGGGATTGCATTTATAAATAACAGAAAATGTTATAATAATATAGCACTCCTCTCACCCATCTACTCCTTCATGCTACTTAGCTGCCAAAAGGAAAAACACTCTGGTCAAGTCGCATCCTCTTTAAAATGGCTGCTGAGACTTCCACTGGCGGCTTCGTGAGACTTTGGTGGAAGTCTCACGAGGCTGCTGCTGGAAGTCTCGGCAGCCATTTGAAAAAAGTGATGTGACAGCAAGAGGGACAGCGGCAGTGGGCAGGAAAGACGGGGGGATCTTTCCTACCCAGAAGAATCCACTAGACCACCAGGGTGGCTTGAGGTATGTGCTGGGAGGGCACCTTGTGGCTCGGGGGAGGAGAGGCAAAGCTCAGATCACCGTGCATTTCCACGAGATCCCCGCAAGACCTAGGTCCATCCCAGCAGGATCCCCATTGACCCACATCCATCCCCGCAGAGAAAGAGGGGATCCCCGTGGGAATCCCGCCATCCCCGCTCTCGTGCAGCTCTCTAGTCCAGACACCGACATTGAATATCCAGTTGTAGGTTTGCTTGTAAATATTATGTGGTTAAGTGCAATATTCATCCCTTACCCACATTACAAGCATAAAGTACTCCAGGGGACTCCATGAGGAGAGTAAACAAGTGACTGCAGAGTAGGTCCTGTGAAGGGCCTCTAGTTTTCCTAACAAAGAGATACAGAAACACTTATCAGTGCATGTTATATATGACATGTGATATATCTCTGTGACTGTTACCCTGGATTGAAGTTTGCCCCCCTATCCACACCCATCATTGTTTGCCTGCATCACCACATACCAAAAGGTTTGTGACCAAGCAGTTTTCAACTGTACCACACTGGGTTCTTGATTATGAATACTATTTTGGGCTTCTTTGAGCTATAGCCTTTGTTTTGGGCTAAATATTTAAATTTTTTTAATAGTTTCAGCCATCTTTTAAAAATAAATCTTACTTAGAAGGTAAGAATTTAGTGGCTTTTCATGATTACTCATTGGATTTTGCATTACTGCATGAAAAGTATGAGTCACCTTATAATAGTCCTATTTGTATAATTTTTAGTATAATCAAACCTTTGTTGTTTGCCAGTGTAAGAATATATAGCAGTCATAGCAGTGAGCAACAATAGAGGTTTAATGATCTCTTAGACCCACTGTATTAGTGTTGTTTCATTAACGTGACTGTAACAAAGAATCAGATCCATTAAGATTTTATGCCAAATTATGTAAAAAAAAATCTGTTGTGTTAAAGAAACAAACTGAATATACTTCTAGCACCTCTCCTGGCATCCCAGGGCTTGCTGTTGCTTGTGCACAAAGTTTTCTCACTGGCCAAGGCTGGACCTCCTAAGTGCGTGCTCGCACGAGGAGGCTTTTCTTATTGGACCCACAGTGGGAGGATCTGGAGGCACCCCCAGATGACATGAGAAGCCAGGGCTCTTATTAGAGGCTAGGTTCACTTCCTCCTTGCTTTTGCAATGGGTCATCTAGCATCGTCTAGGTGTGAATTGCAGTCCTGCTGCCAGCCTTATCTTCAGCCTTGCCTCCAGCCTTGTCTTCAGCCTTGCTGCAAGCCTTGTTCCCAGTCTACAAATAGTGTATGGGGAACCCTTGCATGATATGAGCCAGACTGAGGTCACCAGAAATATGTCCTACATACCTCTCCTCTCACATCTCCTTGCTCCTTGTTCTCTGAACCCTTTGATGAGCTGTCCTATATAAATTCACTTACACCCTATGCTGTCTGTTAAGATGTTTTATTGTGTATTGTGTTGACATTGCAAGTAGCATACTATGCCATACTATGTACTGTTATTTGAATATTTTTACTGCTGTAACTGCCTATTGCCTAAATTCAACTTCTTCTTGTTGTATATCACCTTGGATGAATTTCTTCAACAAGACATCCTAATACATGAATAAATAAACTCATATGCAAAACAAATTGTCCTCATATATCAATGACTGAGATTTGGCCTTGTGAGTTATGCCACTAACCTGCTTATAATCGAAAGAGAAAAACGCCTATATTGCGACCCAAATCAGGAGATGGGCGTCTTTCTCCCGTGGGAGCCCAAATCGTTTCCAACTGCAAGCCGTCGTGGAAACGGGTAAAGTTGACGGGGGCATGTTGGAGGCGTGGTGAAGGCGGAACTGGGGCGTGGTTATCGGCCGAAGAGAGATGGGTGTCTTTAGCTGATAATCGAAAAAAAAAAAGAAGGCATTTTTACCGCCAGTGGGGCACAACCTCTGATCTGCAGTTAACTGTGAGTAAGCGTGCTTATTCCAATAAAGGAGAGATTAGTCTTCAGGTGTCAACTGGTGTGCCAATGTTATATAGCAGCAACAAGTCCTAGAGGCCTGCGTGTATGCAGGTCCCTGGAGCACTTTTAGTGGGTACCGCAGTGCACTTCAGCCAGGTGGACCAAGGCCCATCCCCCCCTACCTGTAACACTTGTGCTGGTAAATGGGAGGCCTCTAAAACCCACTGTACCCACAAGTAGGTGCCCCCTTCACCCCTAAGAGCTATGGTAGTGTTGTACATTTGTGGGTAGTGGGTTTTGGGGGAGGGGGGTTGGGAGCTCAGCACCCGTGGTAAGGGAGCTATGCATGTGGGAGCGTTGTCTGAAGTCCACCGCACTGACCTCTAGGGTGCCCAGTTGGTGTCCTGGCATGTCAGGGGGGCGAGTGTACTTCGAATCGTGGCCCCTCCCACGACCAAATGGCTCAGATTAGGACGTTTTTGAGCTGGGCGTTTTTAGTTTCCATCATCGCTAAAAAAAAAAAAATGCCCAGCTGAAAAACATCCATTTTTTCGAAAATACAGTCTGTCCCGCCTCTTCGTGTACCCGTTTTCAGACATAGACGCCCATGGAGATAAGCGTTCGCGTTCGATTATGCCCCTCTAAGGGTGACATCCCTTTGTCTTTATTATGTCTGGGCTGATATAGACGTAATGGGGCAGATCGGCAAACTGAAGAGTAGCAAATCTCCTGGACCGGATGGTATTCATCCTAGAGTACTGATAGAACTGAAAAACGAGCTTGCGGAGCTACTGCTAGTGATATGCAACTTATCCTTAAAATCGAGCGTGGTACCGGAAGATTGGAGAGTGGCTAATGTAACGCCCATTTTTAAAAAAGGCTCCAGGAGAGATCTGGGAAATTATAGACCAGTGAGTCTGACGTCGGTGCCGGGGAAAATGGTAGAGGCTATTATTAAAAACAAAATTACAGAGCTCATCCGAGGACATGGATTACTGAGACCAAGTCAGCATGGCTTTTGTGTGGGGAAATCTTGCCTGACCAATTTACTTCAGTTCTTTGAAGGAGTGAACAAACATGTGGACAAAGGGGAGTCGGTTGATATTGTGTATCTGGATTTTCAAAAGGCGTTTGACAAGGTACCTCATGAAAGGCTACAGAGGAAATTGGAGGGTCATGGGATAGGAGGAAATGTCCTATTGTGGATTAAAAACTGGTTGAAGGATAGGAAACAGAGAGTGGGGTTAAATGGGCAGTATTCACAATGGAGAAGGGTAGTTAGTGGGGTTCCTCAGGGGTCCATGCTAGGACCGCTGCTTTTTAATATATTTATAAATGATTTAGAGATGGGAGTAACTAGCGAGGTAATTAAATTTGCTGATGACACAAAGTTATTCAAAGTCGTTAACTTGCGACAGGATTGTGAAAAATTACAGAAGGACCTTACGAGACTAGGAGACTGGGCGGCTAAATGGCAGATGATGTTTAATGTGAGCAAGTGCAAGGTGATGCATGTGGGAAAAAAGAACCCGAATTATAGCTACGTCATGCAAGGTTCCACGTTAGGAGTTACAGACCAAGAAAGGGATCTGGGTGTCGTTGTCGATAACACACTGAAACCTTCAGTGTGCTGCTGCGGCTAAGAAAGCGAATAGAATGTTGGGTATTATTAGGAAAGGTATGGAAAACAGGTGTGAGGATGTTATAATGCCGTTGTATCGCTCCATGGTGCGACCGCACCTTGAGTATTGTGTTCAATTCTGGTCGCCGCATCTCAAGAAAGATATAGTAGAATTGGAAAAGGTGCAGCGAAGGGTGACTAAAATGATAGCGGGGATGGGACGACTTCCCTATGAAGAAAGACTAAGGAGGCTAGGGCTATACAGCTTGGAGAAGAGACAGCTGAGGGGAGACATGATAGAGGTATATAAAATAATGAGTGGAGTGGAACAGGTGGATGTGAAGTGTCTGTTCACGCTTTCCAAAAATACTAGGACTAGGGGGCATGCGAAGAAACTACAGTGTAGTAAATTTAAAACAAATCGGAGAAAATGTTTCTTCACCCAACGTGTAATTAAACTCTGGAATTCGTTGCCGGAGAAAGTGGTGAAGGCGGTTAGCTTAGCAGAGTTTAAAAAGGGGTTGGACGGTTTCCTAAAGGACAAGTCCATAAACCGCTACTAAACGGACTTGGAAAAATCCAAAATTCCAGGAATAACATGTATAGAATGTTTGTACGTTTGGGAAGCTTGCCAGGTGCCCTTGGCCTGGATTGGCTGCTGTCGTGGACAGGATGCTGGGCTCGATGGACCCTTGGCCTTTTCCCAGTATGGCATTACTTATGTACTTATGTACTCTACATAAGTATTCTTTGAAGCTGCTATGGTGCTGTTAAATCTATCTTCATAGCATCTGAAATCTTTTGATGGTCTGTTAGCTGGCCTGGAGGGAAGGGCTTTATGTAGACAACTATGTTTGCCTTCCTTTGCTGTATCCCCTAACCAAGCAGAATAAGGGTCAAGTGGCTCCATGCCAGTTCATCTGAAACAATGGTTAGTAGATTGGACAGCAATGTTGCCCTGCATATTATATGTCACCTGACAGGCCACAAGCTGTAGGTCCTTGGAGGCTATGTGCATGGCACACTACTTTATGACTTCTAAATGAAAGCCTTGTAGTACCAATAGATGACTTAAACCTCTGCCCTGTGATGGCAACTATCTGACTGTCTGGCCTGGTCTGCATTGTATGCTGTATAGTGTGGCAGTCTTGAATAGGGATGTCCATATGACCTTGATACCTTCAGGGATGAACTGTCAGATCATTAGATGATCACAAATTATCAGTTCACATTTACTGCAGTGCATGCGCTTTTGAGTGTTCCTAATACTTATCAACCTTATAGATAAAAAAAAAATGACAAAAATATTGCAGAAAAAAGGCCTCAGAAGAAAATGCTAACAGTTCAAATTTTACTTACACTTAGCCCATACATCACCAGTCAGGAAACAAAACAAAAAACTTCACCATGTATTATCATATCTGTGCAAAAATATTATAGAAATATTCACTCAAGTGCGTGTTGCAAAATACGAGAATAAATCCTCCCAAAAATTATTTTCCAAGAGTCTTTGAATCTCTTAATATATTATGTCCACAAACATACTTATCTTTTATACATTTCCAAGAGGATCTGTTCTCTTCCATAATCACTTGGACAGAAGCTCATATTTCCTCAACACTGCATCATGAAGGCATTGCTGCTGTTTGATTCAACATCATGACTCTCAAAATGACTGTGGGAGAGGAAAAATGCTAATGTGTTATACATGAAACCACTCAAAATCTCCCCAATAAAGTACTCTTCAGTAAAAGAAACCAAATATTCTACAAAACCAAAGAGAAGAACTAATAAACTGCAACTAGCCCTAACTTAAATTTTATCTTTCTCCTCACACATTATAGGGTAAAACATGTTCACAGTATGGTATGTTCTTATATATATATATATATATGTGTGAAAGGGAACCCTCGGAAAATACCACTGATCGGCACTATCATGAATTCTTATGCCTAGTGGCATAGCATCTCTTCATTGGGCTATCCCTTGATTCAATTTTATGGTGCTATTGCAAACGCATAAGAAGTGCTCAAACTACATGTGCTCAAAACAATAAACTTATCTTTTCTTAAAGTCGTGTCCGTGTCTCCTGCTGCTGAAATCCACTTAGGCTTCCCCTTATTGCGCCCGACGCCGCGGGTTTCAATGCTTTCGTCAGGGACTCGGGTTAATTGCCCACAACAGATGCACAACGGTCTGTAAACTGAGACATCGGCGCTGAATACTTGTGCTGCACTCGTCAGTTCTTTGTAGGAGCTTTTTAAAGGCTACCAACATCTGTCGCTCCAATGTGACGTCACTGTGAAAACAGAAATCCTGAACTAATAAATATAGTCCAACCAGACCCCATGGATAATGTCGTAACTGAACCAGATGGATCTTATCCCGCTACAAAAGGCTTCTCAATATATTCTCTTTCAGTAGCAGGGATTAAAATAAAAACGAAAAATGAAAAATGAAAAATGAAAATAGATAGTATTAGTCCTAATCAATCACTCAACATTATAAAAGAATTGACTCAAATCATGGAATTCCATTCCACAGTTTCATTCAATCCCCGTGGGCTAATAGTTTGTAACCTATGTATCCACCACTGCTCTCTCCTGGTTAGAATTGAAATGCGGTCCCGCCCTCCATTTGGCTCTGAAACCTGCTCTATTATGAACCATCTGAGGTCTGAAAACACATGATGATATTCTAAACAATGAGAAACCAATGGAGCAGTTAAAGTCCTTGTAGTTAAACGGCTTTTGTGTTCCACCAGACGTATTCTCATAGTTCTAATTGTACGTCCTACATAATATAGGGAACAAGGACAATATATGATGTACACAACGTACGATGAAAGACAAGTAGTCCGTTGTTCCATCCTAAACGTACATTGAGTACTTGCGTGAGTCCATTGGGACAAAGTCATAGTTTGGGTACAAAATTGGCACTGACCACAAGGTTGATGACATCCTTGATCTCTTGCTCTAAATGTCGGGGGAAAATTTGTATGAACTAACTGATCCTTAAGATTTCTACCCCGAGTGTAAGCAATACAGGGGTGTTCACGAAAGACTGGATGGAAAGTCAACACCTGCCAATGCTTATGTATTAGATGTGCCACCTCAGGGGCCAGGGTGGAAAAGCCCAATACACAAACTGTTTGTTCCATTTGTTCTTTTTGTTTATCCAATAACAGTAATGGGCGCTGGGCATACCAAGCTCTTTTATATGCTTGTTGTATACATCTCTGAGTATACCCCCTCGCTTGCAATTTCAACATAAGGATAGAGGTTTGAACTTTAAATGCTTCATCAGTGGAACAAATTCTTCGGAGATGTAAGAACTGACCCACCGGAAGTGACCATTTCAATTTATATGGGTGATGGCTATTCCATGCAAGAAGGGTGTTGCGGTCAGTAGGTTTATGGTACACTGTTACCTGTAATTGGTCATGTACCTTGTATACCCAAGTATCCAAAAATGAAATGTTGATATTACTACTACTCATAGTAAATTTTAAATTACTGTCGATGTTATTCAGCCATTGCAAAAATGATTTTAATTGATCCTCCGTCCCATGCCATAAGAAAAAAACATCATCAATGAAACGAAGCCAATTCGTAATATTTTCAATATACCAGTGTGACTGGTATAAATTATTTTCCTCGAATTGACTAACATATAAATTGGCCACACTGGGGGCAGCTGCAGTGCCCATAGCAACTCCCTTCTTTTGCAAATAAAATGTCTGGTCAAACTTAAAATAGTTGTTCTTTAATACCAAAGATGTAAAAGCCATTAATAAATCAATGGAAATTCTGTGCTCCACTGGACGATCTCCTAAAGTCCTCTTTACTATCTCTAAGGCAGCCTCTTGTGGAATGTTGGAATACAAAGCCTCAATGTCCATCGTAACAAGGATCACCGTCGATGAAACTTTCCCAATTACATCAATATGCCTCAAAAAATGGGCAGTATCTTGTATATAGGATTTGGCTTGCTTGACGTGCAGTTGGAGAAAGAAATCCAACATCTTTGACAATGGTTCCAAAATTGTTCCTGTGAGGGACACTATAGGGCAGCCAGGAGGTTGTGTTAAGCTTTTGTGCACTTTAGGGACCGTATAAAACACGGGAGTTCGTGGATCAGGCGGTTGTAAAAATCTAGATTCAGCCTTAGTTAACATAGCTTGTTGGACCGCAGTGTCTACCAACTTAGAAATGGTTTTTTGAAGAGCCTCTTTTGGATCCCTAGGCAATACTTGATAGAACTCTGAATCCAAAAGTTGACGTAAAACTTCTTGAACATAAGTTTGTTTATTTTGAATAACTATCGAACCACCTTTATCAGCCAGACGGATGACAATGTCCGGATCAGTGGATAATTCATGTAAAGCCACTCGTTCCTCCCGAGATACATTCACATATCGTGACCTTATTTATTAGTTCAGGATTTCTGTTTTCACAGTGATGTCACATTGGAGCGACAGATGTTGGTAGCCTTTAAAAAGCGCCTACAAAGAACTGACGAGTGCAGCACAAGTATTCAGCGCCGATGTCTCAGTTTACAGACCGTTGTGCATCTGTTGTGGGCAATTAACCCGAATCCCTGACGAAAGCATTGAAACCCGCGGCGTCGGGCGCAATAAGGGGAAGCCTAAGTGGATTTCAGCAGCAGGAGACACGGACACGACTTTAAGAAAAGATAAGTTTATTGTTTTGAGCACATGTAGTTTGAGCACTTCTTATGCGTTTGCAATAGCACCATAAAATTGAATCAAGGGATAGCCCAATGAAGAGATGCTATGCCACTAGGCATAAGAATTCATGATAGTGCCGATCAGTGGTATTTTCCGAGGGTTCCCTTTCACACATATATATATATATATATATATAAGAACATACCATACTGTGAACATGTTTTACCCTATAATGTGTGAGGAGAAAGATAAAATTTAAGTTAGGGCTAGTTGCAGTTTATTAGTTCTTCTCTTTGGTTTTGTAGAATATTTGGTTTCTTTTACTGAAGAGTACTTTATTGGGGAGATTTTGAGTGGTTTCAAGTTTGGGATTATTTATCTCCATGGCAGCTAAATGGCAATCTATGTTCGGGTATTCGGACGAACATGTGACGTCAATGTTACAGAAATCTTCCCACCTTGGGCAAGGTGGCCAGCAGGAGGGTGATTTAGATTTCTATACTTTAAAGAACCATTATGTCCAACTGAGATGAAATATCATTCGTTTAGAACTTCACGAACAACAATTAATTGAATATATTAAACATCAGTTGATTCCAAGGGGTTTACGTCTCAACAAAGCACCGAAGATCTTTTTGGAAAAGATGGAATTTTTGGACCGTTGGGCGGCTATACTCAACCGGTGCTCCAGAGATCTTATGGTATTAGTGGTAGAGTCAGTCCAAGAAGATATTAAATCATTTCAGTTAGAAGTAGATGGAGTTCTTACCCAGCTACAAACAATTGCATCTAGTATATCAGATACTATGTCCCGTCCGGAGGAATATTTGTGTGCCGAATTGGCATCTTTGGATCAATATCATTACACATTAAGACAAAATAAATTAAAGAAATTTCAACGTGATCAACATGATTACGCTTTAGGGCCAATTTATGAGTGGCTTGATCGAGAAGCGCAGGCTCAACAGCAGGGCCCATTTAAACACATACCGGAAGTATTGAGTAGTTCCGAGGAGAATTCTGATGGTGGTTATAGTGTCCAGACTCGACGGAGGGGGAGAGGAGGTCGATTTTGAAGACGGGGCAATCGAAGAATAAATAATTGGGACAGACAGCAACAACCACAGCAATATTATCAGCAATCAAGTTATCAAACACCTATGCTAATACCATCGATGGGCACTGGCTATGTACAACAGGTGCCTTCGCATATGGGTTCTATCAATTCACGTTCTTACCCATTAGGAGTTACGCCCCTTCCCCCATCTCTTCCTCCTCCCCCCTCTTCCACCGTTCCAGTGAATACGGTGCCCCAAGTGTCTTTTTCATCTCCTATGCCAAATGCACCCTCTGGATCTACAGGCAGTTTCACAATACCATCTACGCAACCTTTTTTAGGGGGCACAAGTCCGGTGACACGGTCCAGTCAGTTGCGCAATCAAATGTGATCAACATTTCAGATAAATTACTGACAGTGGAACAATCTCGGGTATTAGAACGAGGACTGTCATTTATACCTACAGTGCAATACAATTCATTTAGCACTCGGATTGATCTGGCTCGCATTTTCCGGAATTTACAAGTTAAATTATTTTTTTCTCAGGGTAGTGGTACCATGCGGGACACTTCAATTTTTCGTCCTAAGTCTCGCTGGGTTCCCCCTGGACCAATGGACTCTCACATAGCTATTTTCAAAGCTCTTGTCCTTCGAGATTTGGACTCTCTTGAAACAATGCGAGCGGGAAAGAGTTTAGCGAATAAACGATATGTGAATGTATCTCGGGAGGAACGAGTGGCTTTACATGAATTATCCACTGATCCGGACATTGTCATCCGTCCGGCTGATAAAGGTGGTTCGATAGTTATTCAAAATAAACAAACTTATGTTCAAGAAGTTTTACGTCAACTTTTGGATTCAGAGTTCTATCAAGTATTGCCTAGGGATCCAAAAGAGGCTCTTCAAAAAACCATTTCTAAGTTGGTAGACACTGCGGTCCAACAAGCTATATTAACTAAGGCTGAATCTAGATTTTTACAACCGCCTGATCCACGAACTCCCGTGTTTTATATGGTCCCTAAAGTGCACAAAAGCTTAACACAACCTCCTGGCCGCCCTATAGTGTCCCTCACAGGAACAATTTTGGAACCATTGTCAAAGATGTTGGATTTCTTTCTCCAACCGCACGTCAAGCAAGCCAAATCCTATATACAAGAACCTGCCCATTTTTTGAGGCATATTGATGTAATTGGGAAAGTTTCATCGACGGTGATCCTTGTTACGATGGACATTGAGGCTTTGTATTCCAACATTCCACAAAAGGCTGCCTTAGAGATAGTAAAGAGGACTTTAGGAGATCGTCCAGTGGAGCACAGAATTTCCATTGATTTATTAATGGCTTTTGCATCTTTGGTATTAAAGAACAACTATTTTAAGTTTGACCAGACATTTTATTTGCAAAAGAAGGGAGTTGCTATGGGCACTGCAGCTGCCCCCAGTGTGGCCAATTTATATGTTAGTCAATTCGAGGAAAATAATTTATACCAGTCACACTGGTATATTGAAAATATTACGAATTGGCTTCGTTTCATTGATGATGTTTTTTTCTTATGGCATGGGATGGAGGATCAATTAAAATCATTTTTGCAATGGCTGAATAACATCGACAGTAATTTAAAATTTACTATGAGTAGTAGTAATATCAACATTTCATTTTTGGATACTTGGGTATACAAGGTACATGACCAATTACAGGTAACAGTGTACCATAAACCTACTGACTGCAACACCCTTCTTGCATGGAATAGCCATCACCCATATAAATTGAAATGGTCACTTCCGGTGGGTCAGTTCTTACATCTCCAAAGAATTTGTTCCACTGATGAAGCATTTAAAGTTCAAGCCTCTATCCTTATGTTGAAATTGCAAGCGAGGGGGTATACTCAGAGATGTATACAACAAGCATATAAAAGAGCTTGGTATGCCCAGCGCCCATTACTGTTATTGGATAAACAAAAAGAACAAATGGAACAAACAGTTTGTGTATTGGGCTTTTCCACCCTGGCCCCTGAGGTGGCACATCTAATACATAAGCATTGGCAGGTGTTGACTTTCCATCCAGTCTTTCGTGAACACCCCTGTATTGCTTACACTCGGGGTAGAAATCTTAAGGATCAGTTAGTTCATACAAATTTTCCCCCGACATTTAGAGCAAGAGATCAAGGATGTCATCAACCTTGTGGTCAGTGCCAATTTTGTACCCAAACTATGACTTTGTCCCAATGGACTCACACAAGTACTCAATGTACGTTTAGGATGGAACAACGGACTACTTGTCTTTCATCGTACGTTGTGTACATCATATATTGTCCTTGTTCCCTATATTATGTAGGACGTACAATTAGAACTATGAGAATAAGTCTGGTGGAACACAAAAGCCATTTAACTACAAGGACTTTAACTGCTCCATTGGTTTCTCATTGTTTAGAATATCATCATGTGTTTTCAGACCTCAGATGGTTCATAATAGAGCAGGTTTCAGAGCCAAATGGAGGGCGGGACCGCATTTCAATTCTAACCAGGAGAGAGCAGTGGTGGATACATAAGTTACAAACTATTAGCCCACGGGGATTGAATGAAACTGTGGAATGGAATTCCATGATTTGAGTCAATTCTTTTATAATGTTGAGTGATTGATTAGGACTAATACTATCTATTTTCATTTTTCATTTTTCGTTTTTATTTTAATCCCTGCTACTGAAAGAGAATATATTGAGAAGCCTTTTGTAGCGGGATAAGATCCATCTGGTTCAGTTACGACATTATCCATGGGGTCTGGTTGGACTATATTTATTAGTTCAGGATTTCTGTTTTCACAGTGACGTCACATTGGAGCGACAGATGTTGGTAGCCTTTAAAAAGCGCCTACAAAGAACTGACGAGTGCAGCACAAGTATTCAGCGCCGATGTCTCAGTTTACAGACCGTTGTGCATCTGTTGTGGGCAATTAACCCGAGTCCCTGACGAAAGCATTGAAACCCGCGGCGTCGGGCGCAATAAGGGGAAGCCTAAGTGGATTTCAGCAGCAGGAGACACGGACACGACTTTAAGAAAAGATAAGTTTATTGTTTTGAGCACATGTAGTTTGAGCACTTCTTATGCGTTTGCAATAGCACCATAAAATTGAATCAAGGGATAGCCCAATGAAGAGATGCTATGCCACTAGGCATAAGAATTCATGATAGTGCCGATCAGTGGTATTTTCCGAGGGTTCCCTTTCACACATATATATATATATATATAAGAACATACCATACTGTGAACATGTTTTACCCTATAATGTGTGAGGAGAAAGATAAAATTTAAGTTAGGGCTAGTTGCAGTTTATTAGTTCTTCTCTTTGGTTTTGTAGAATATAATGTGTTATACATAACATCGCCATATAGCTCCACCTACCACAAATCTAACTCCCAATCTACTGACAGGGACATGCTCCCATTCACCAATTTAAAATCACTATCATCATCCATTGAAAAACACACCTTCCATTCAATACAGGAGTTTAAACACCAGGGTTCTATTCTTTTCAACAAGAAAATCTAATGTTGTTCACCATGGTGAAGCTGACATCTGACATTATCTCTTTGTACCAAAACCGAAATCTGTTCTAATACAGTACAAGTAAACATATCAAATGAATGATTTAAAACGTTGCAAAGCACTACCCAAAAGTTCCTTTTTTGGGGGGGATTTTGAACACAGTGTCTATGCTCAATCAAATAAGTCCTTAATGCTCTAGAAATAATTTGGCATTTTATAATCCACTTAACCATCAAGTTCAACGCGGAGAACAGTCTTACATTATAAACAGGTACTATACTCTAGATGTAATACCAGAAAAGTCAAGACTCTAGTGTACAAATTATCACAATAGTGTGTTTAAATGTGGAGAAAAACCCTCAGAAACCTGAAACTAAACTGTCTCAGGTTTAGAGCGGGGTTACTGATATTTAAAGTAACTCACGCTTAGGTTCTATCATCGGGAAAAAACTCCACTCAAATGTTTACTAGATTAATAAATCTTTATGTGTCCATTGATGTATTGTGTTTCATTTCAATAAAAAGAAAACACTTGCTATCTTAATGTCCACTTTTGATATTATTGACAGCACTGCTTGTATATTTATAAAAAACGCTCTTATCTTAATGTCCGACGGGGGCCACTGCCGTTTCTCCTTTGCAACAAGGCTTCCTCAGGAACTAAGCGTTGAATCGCGATGCTGTGATTCTGTAAAGATCAAAAAAGTGAAACTGAGAACAACATAAAGTATGTAAAACGCACAACTTTAGGCAAGAATTCTTGGGTCGGCTTACAGCTAAAGCGGAGCACCAAACTTTTCAAAATGGCGTCTCAGCGTCTTTGGTATGTCAGCTGACATTTATAGAAATTAGGAGCAGTTGACGTTGCTCGTGAACTAGTAAATTGAAAAATTGACTGGAAAATGCCTGACTGGTAGATTAATAAAAAACATGCCAGTCGATGGTGCTATTGAGACCATTGGGTTCAACAGAGTTCAAATTGAAAATCCACTCTGCCTCTTTTCTTTGTAATTTAGACTTACGGTCACCTCCTCTGTATGATGGATCTATTCTATCGATGACATAACATTGTAAATCCTCAAATTTGTGATTATTGATTATGCAGTGTTCAACCAAAGGTTCTTTAGTGGCTGACCTACGAATGTTGGAACGGTGTTCTAATATTCTTATTTTCAACATTCTAGTGGTCATCCCGATGTATAATTTGTCACAGGGACAGCTGATTGCGTAAACAACATAATCTGAGAGACAATTGGTGAAACGACGAAAAACATGATGTTTATTGGTCTTTGGAATGTAAATTTGCTTGACCTGTTTGGTGATAGGACAAATGGAGCAAAGCCCGCATTTAAAATGACCATGTATTGCCTTCTTGTCTGATGTTCTAATAGGTTTAAGATCTGCAGGACTGATCCGTTCTTTAAGATTGTTGCATCTGGCATAAGCAATCCGTAAATTGCTATTTCTAAAAGCAGGAATTGATTGTACAATGTCCCATCTGTTTTTGATTAATCTTGCCACAGAGGGACTATCTTCGTTGTATTGCATAACCATAGTACAGGTTTGTTTGTCATTTTTATCACAAGTTGTAGTTGTCAAGAGCAATTCTCTGTCATTGAATTTTGCTCTTTGATATGCTTTATGAAGTGTCGATCTTGAATAGCCTCTGTCAGCCAAATCAACTATTAATTTTTTGGCTTGTTGTTTGAACGTGGAATATTCCGTGCAGATGCGTCTTAATCTCAACATTTGAGAGTAAGGTAGACTCCTCTTTAAATGCACTGGATGACAGCTTGAACTGTGAAGAAATGTGTTCCTATCTGTACTTTTTTTGTATACCTGAGTGACGAAATCACCACAAATTAATCTCACTTCAACATCAAGGTAATGTATTAGTTCCATTGAGTGTTGTTCTGTGAATTGAATATAATCGCTGCAACTATTGAGCCATGTCATAAAATTTTTAAGTTCTATGGGTGAACCTCCCCAAATCATGAAAACATCATCTATGTAACGCCACCATGTAATGATGGCCTCAGAGAAGGGGGAATGGTCAATCCATTCTTTCTCAAATTCTGACATGTAGAGGTTCGCAATGGAGGGAGCAAATGTGGCCCCCATTGCTACTCCACTAGTTTGCAGATAGAACTTGTTATTGAACATGAAGTAATTTTCTTTTAATGCAATTCTTGTGAGATTTAATAAAAATTCTGTTGGAATTTGGTGTGGTCTTTCCCTATTTTCAAGTATGTTGTGTACTGTTTCTAATGCGTCAGCTTGGGGAATGGAGGTGTATAACGAACAGACGTCAAGGGTTACCAGAATTACCTGGCGTTGTTTCAAAACGACACCTCCTAACTTGCGCAAAAAATGTGTAGTGTCTCTAATATAAGATGTTTGTTTTGGAACTTCCAATTTCAAAAACATATCCACAAATGTGGACAGAGGCTCTAAGACAGAATTTCTCCCTGACAGAATAGGTCTGCCGGGAGGGTTGATCAACTGTTTGTGTACTTTAGGTAAAAAGTACATTACTGGAACAATAGGATTGTCCTTGCACAGAAATTTTTTGTCCTTTAAAGTGATGATACCTTGATGAAGTGCAGTATTTGTTATTCTTTTAATCTGGGATTGTAACCTGTTTGTTGGATTCAACTTTAACTGTTTGTAAAAATCTGGATTATTTAATTGTCTGGATTATTTAGACTCTAGTCATTACTGCAACATTGCATTTTTTCGACTATACTCTAGATGTCTGCCCAATGTACAACAAAGCACGAAGACACTGGAGAGCATAAATAACATTTCTTGATTGACAGGTAGTGTTTGCTTGCAACACAAAAACCTTCCCAGTGTGTGACTGTCAATTCACTTCCTTCTGTCAGCAGCGCAAACACAGAACAAGAGCCACTTTTTCCTTTGTGCTTCCCTTCTTAGCAGTCCACTCATCTGGTTTTCACAATTTAGTATGTAGGTTACAATTCTGATTATAGGCAATAATACATCTAATATCCTGAAAGCATGCATGTGCCTTCAATACTCTCCACTGATGTTTGATAATCCTAGAGATCCATTCCAAGCCAGTAGTATATTTCATCACGAAAGTCATAACATTCTGGTCAGTTTCTTTATCAATATATTCCAAAAGGGCTTCTCTACGATTGAAAAAAAGCTCTTTTTCTCACTTGTTTCATTAACTTCTTAAGGTAGTCTCTAGCATGAAACTTAGTTTCACTGGTTTGTACAGATTCCCCATTAGAAGCACAGATCTGACAATACCGGAGGAATTGAACAAAAGAGAGGCTGGAATTCACATGAGCAGAACGCATCATGCTAAAATGTAAAAATGATCAGTAGGTTTTGAGAACTGTTATTAAAAACTGCCATGAGAATATATAATCTGCACATCTAAAATTGTTATCAGAGAAGCACGGAAATCCATATCAGACTTGATAGTGGGATGGCAAGAGTTCAAATGATCTACAAGCTCCAATATCTGGACTTCAGTAACCTTCCATATCATGAAGATGTCTTCAATAAATTGCCAGAAGAAAGAGAGGCACATAATAAGGAACAGCCAAACAAACCCAACCAGTCACTGAATAGTCCAATAAAGTTGATTAAAAAGCAACTGATTAAAAAACTGTGTTTTTGTTGTCCTACCATATAGATGTACATAAGTAATGCCACACTGGGAAAAGACCAAGGGTCCATCAAGTCCAGCATCCTGTCCATGACAGCAGCCAATCCAGGCCAAGGGCACCTGGCGAGCTTCCCAAATGTACAAACATTCTATACATGTTATTCCTGGAATTGTGGATTTTTCCCAAGTCCATTTAATAGTGGTTTATGGACTTGTCCTTTAGGAAACCGTCTAACCCCTTTTTAAACTCTGCTAAGCTAACTGCCTTCACCACGTTGTCCGGCAACGAATTCCAGAGTTTAATTATGCGTTGGGTGAAGAAACATTTTCTCCGATTTGTTTTAAATTTACTACACTGTAAAGAAAGCCCAACATGTTTCGGCAGCAGACTGCCTGCATCAGGGGTACATTATGTCCTAATCATAGGGACAAGTAGCACACCTAAGAACAATAGCACAAGTCAGAACAAGTACATATAAAGGAGCAGTTTTGATATGACATCTAAATCAAATTTTGAACATTGTGCTGAAAAGGACCAAAAATCAAATGGTGAACGTGGATTTTCGAACCAGAAAAACATCTATCTTTTTGTTTTGAAAATGGTCCTTTCCTAGATGTTTTGTGCTCAGTGTATTTTTCTTTTGTTAGCATTTTCAAAAAGTAAATAATAATAATAATAATAATAATAATTCCATACGAAAACAAGACATTGGAGCATACAGGAGATCAGCATTTTTAGTAGACTGGCTACACAGACATCCCAGCAGAACAGTGGGACACCCTAGGGGGCACTGCAGTGGACTTCACATAAAATGTCCCAGGTATACATCTCATGGTTACTCCCTTATATTGTATGGTGAATCCAAAACACTACTGTACACAATTGTACACCACTACAATAGCCCTTATGGCTGCAGCTGTCACTTATTTCCCACCATTCCAACAATAGTTTAAACATGCTGAAAAGAAATAAAACAGTGGAAGATGTAATTAAATCGAATGAACATAGACCAGTTAATATTCAAAATATTTTCCCAGCAGCTGATACTCAGCAGCACTTAACCCATGTGGAGAAGTCAGAGCGTTACATGAGGCAGAACTGGGGAGGAGCCAGGAGTTATACAGGTGCCAACGATATTTAGAGCTAACAGGGCATGTAGGCCCTCAGACAAAATGGGCCAGAGTACTTAAAGAATATGTTAGCCCTCTACACACCTTTGAGATCTCTAAGGTCCTCTCAAGGAGCCTCACTATCTGTACCCTCACCAAAAGAAATTGTACAATGTGATACCTGCCAGCGAGCCTTCTAGGAGTAGCCCCCACGATCTGGAATTTACTTTCAGAGGGGCTACATATAACTTGAGACTACCTGTACTTCAGGAAGCAGGTGCAAGCCTATCTCTTCTCCCAAGCCTTTAAGACATAGAGTGACTGAGTATACACCCACTCTGCAGGGACTAGCTTGCTACACACACTAATTTAGACCAATTCAATAGATCTTGTTTGACTGTACAAAGAACATGAATAGAGTTTAGCCAACCATCTATTTATCCCAACTGACTCTGTACTACCCATCTTGTCCCTGTGTATATATCTGCACCTGGCCCTCGGCTACATGGTAATCTGTGTTGTAGAAAAGCATTAGCATCATATCTATGTTAGTTGAATGTTCTAATGCATGCTTATTAGATGTTTCATTAGTATCACTCAAGGTGGTATATAGCAGGTACAGTTTAATATAAAACGTACAATTTTGTTAACAGCATAACAACAGTAAAAATGGCCAAATACAAACATGAATACAATAAATGAGATAAACTTGAGAACTGCAAATTAGTACTGAAATTCAAATAACAGAGATATACTTGTAATACGATGTCAGCATACATCTCTTCATAAAGGCGGTTAATAAATCCCAATACATAAATACAAAGCAGTCCTAACTCGGCCCAGTTAGTTATGTAGGTACCAGCACTGAATATCGGCTGGCACCCATATAACCTCTGTCATTCCCTTTCTCCCACCACTCCTGGTAAAATCCAATCATCCCTCTCACCCACCCTTGAAAAGTATAAACACCCTTTACCACCCACAGACACAGACAAGTAAGGATTTCCACTTCCAGCTCCCCAAGAAGTGAACACACCCTTCCCACCCACTCCCAACAAGTAAAGACTCCCTCTCAGCCCCCTGACAAGTCAAGACTTTCTCCCACTCCCTCAATCAGAATATCCCCTACCCCAGGCATACTTGAACTCCCTGGTGGTCCAGCAGGGTGATGGGGCAGAAGTAAACTCCCCTCACTCCTGCAAGTAGTTGCTGCATGGTAAAAATGGCCACTGCAACCTCTAATGGTAATATTGTGGTTTTATTACTAGAGGTCTCGGTGGCCATTTTGTTTTGCATTAGGGTGCAAAGCAGGTGTGTGTGATCATTGCTCCCATCCCACTAGATGCCAGGGACCACTGGTAAGTCTGGAGTCTCCCACCACGGAAATAGGAACTACTTTGCATAGAAGGCGGGATGTGACCAGCAGAGCAACGTTAATGCAATAACACGATAGTTTTCACACAGGAGCAGGAGACCAATCCAACCTTCTGCCTGTGCCTGCCACCAGAAGCCTGAAGAAAGCATCTTTTTTATTGCCTGTGCCAGGCCCTCCCTTGGACCCCAGGCCTGGTGGAATTTTGTCCCCCTGCCCCACCTCTCAATGGCCCTGTCCTTAACTTTTAGATGTAGTGAGCTTCCACACAACTGAACAGCCCACATTTTGAAATGGTATTTAAATGTCTGGCCTCTCCAGACATTTAAAGGCTTCTGTTTAGACATGTGGAAGCTTCTAAAATAAGCATTATTATTATTATTATTATTGTTTTAGCCATTGAAATAAAAACCTTGAATCATTGTTGCTGATGGCATTATAAAAAAGGCTAAATATATCAGGTCAGAGACAGTGGAGTCAGAGTTAGCTTTGAAAGTAAATAACTTAAAAAGTAAATAATCCAGTCAAGTCCAATTCCACCAATACCGAGAGCTAAGAAACAAAAAGGGTATTATCTATCAAATAAAAAGGTGTGCTGAAGTCAGGTGGCACTAAAATTGCAATTTTTCCCTCATCCAGGGAGGTACGGATTTCTCTCTGTGCTGCATCCTGAGTGGAAGCTTGATTGCCTTGGATAAAGAGCCTGGAATTTTTCAAAGTCTTTAGTGAGTTAACCAAAGATTACTATCTCTAGGATTTCAGCAATAAATGGCATCAAACTTTGGGAGAAATAAATAAATGGGAATCAAAGATCTCGTGAAAGGAGTGATTTGTTTTCTCTTTTGAATACGTGAATTGTGTTTTCTATGCTGTCAAATGCTGAACACTATACTGATTTTTCTACTAGAGGGCTTACCCTAGGGAAGGAAGCTTACATCTGCCTCTAGTCTTAGTCCTCAGGTGACTGACCAGTTCATACCACTTCCAACCATTAATCTTTCATTGCCACTGGCAAGAAGGGACAAAGAGAGGTAGCCATGTTGTTGGTGAGGAGGAAAGATGCGTACAACCTTTACAGCAATACCTATCTCCATCTCTCTTCACTTTCTTTCTTCCTGTTTCTTCTCCTCACCCTCCCTATCCCAGGTCTTATTTTGGATATTTCTCCTCCTCCTTCCACTTGAATATGATGGACTCATCTTTCTGCTACTGTTCTACATTAGGTGAAGACCCTGACCACACACGGCCACAGCTTTCTACACATGGATTGCTTACTACTTGTGTCTCTTTCCTTTTATTTGTGTATGTTCATCATCATCCTTTCGATTCTGTGTTTTTGGTGGTCTGCTGTTGCAGAAGAAGTTCTTCCCTTCCCTTCTTTACATTATAAATCATTTAGCTACACCATTGATGTACTTAGCAGGACATCAAATTATTGGAAATTAATTAATTCTAATTTCTGAAAATGCTATGAATTGTCCTGTGTTGTGCTAAAGTGCCATTTTTTTTTGTATTGCGCAATTTAGCTTCACTGGCACAGTGCACTATTTAAAAGGAGGACATTATGAGGACATTATTAATGGGATGTTAGGAAAAAGAACTAGACAGCCACAGCAAAGTCCTATCTACACTGTGCCACATTTGAAAATTGGAGTACTTCTAAAGCACACTAATATTTTCCAGGGACAAAACTACTCCCTGCATTTTAAATCAGCTGCAGTTAAGCCTTAGAATGCCAAGTTTGTTTTTCTTGATGAAGGGGACATTTTCCAGAAGGACATCAACTCCCTTTTTGTTGTTTTTATTGCTGCTGCAATAAGCCACTTTTGCATTGTTTGGCCAGTAAAAGTGGTCATTATTGTTGATAGGTGGTCATTGCATGAGCAGGTGACAATGGCTATATTAGCAATAGAATGATAATAATTTTAGCATTATTAATACAGGACAGGTGTTAGTGACAAATAATGAGGCCTTTCTTTAGAGTTACTAGGCATACTTAGCACCATACAGAAACAATATGGACAGGGGTCCTTTTACCAAGCTGTGGGTAAAAGGGGCTTGTGCTAGCGGTGGGGACTGTTTTTTCCCATGCACCAAGGCCCTTTTTACCGCAGCGGGTAAAAAAGCCTCCAGCACACGTGGCCATGCGGTAAGAGAACTCTTACCGCATGGCCATGCGGCAGGGAGCCCTTACCACCAGCCATTAAAGTGGCAATAAGGGCTCTCGCGCTAACCCAGTGGTAACAGGGCAGCATGTGGCGATGCCTGATTACCACTGGGTTATCACCGTGCAAGCCATTTACAGGAGTTTTCTTTTTCCCCTGGAAATGCATGCTTGAGGCGGGGCTACCGTTGGCAGTTGCATTGGACCAGCGGAAGCCCCGGAATAGCCAGCGGTAAGCCTGCATTGGGCTTACTGCCGCTCTGTTAAAGGATCCCACAGTTCCTCTGGACCTGGAGCTTAGAATCTAGCTGAGACAATTTAACACTAATAATAATAATTTATTTATTTATTTGGATTTTTGCTCACATCTTTTTCATTAGTAGCTCAAGGTGAGTTACATTCAGGTACGCTGGATATTTCTCTGTCCCAGGAGGGCTCACAGTCTAAGTTTGTACCTGAGGAAATGGAGGGTTAAGTGACTTGCCCAAGATCACAAGGAGCAGCAGTGGGATTTGAACCGGCTACCTCTGGCCGGTTCAAATCCCACAATAAACAGAGCTTATAACCCGCTCAGGCCTTGCAGTTCAGAGTGGCTCAGTTTATAAGAGACTGGTCAACTCCAGGAATTACATAGATACATGACAACCAAATACTAGCTATCAGAATGTAATTCAAAATAAGCATACATCTTGGAACTTCAAACAGAATTACACAGAATTTGACACATTTTTTTTAAAAAGAAAGGTTTTTAAATTTTGTTGAAAGCCTGCATAAGAGTTCAAAGTCCTAATCATAGCCGAGATCTTCTTATCAATTTTCTCAGCCTAAAGGCTAAATGGGATTCAAATATTTTTAACCATTTTATAACTTTTGCTGATGGAAATGAAAAAAAAATTCATGTTCCCTTTTCTGCAATTTTTAGTAACTTTAGCTATCTTAAAATGATAAAAATATAATAGTACTAGCCCGTATAAATCTTTGTAGAGAAAACATGACAATTTAAATTGAATTCTCACTTCAATTGGAAGTCAATGTATCATTACATAAAACCAAGATAGTCTATCAGATTTTTTCACGTAGGGCTGTATTTTGGATGGTTTGTAACTTTTTAAGTATTTTTTTGGTGCAACCCAAATAAGCTAAATTACAACAGTCTAACCCCCCCTATTTACAAAGCCACGCTAGTGGCTGCCATGTGGTGTTGCCAACACAGTCCATTCAAAGTGAGTGGCCTTTGTCGACAATACTGCACCACCAGCCACTAGCACTGCTTTGTAAACAGGGTCCTAATTGACTAATACCCTACATTGATCTTCAAAATATTTATGAATCTGTCAAAGTTTTTTTAAGTGATACAAAAACAGAAGAAACAAATCTTCGCAAGGGCATATAAGGTAGAACAAACAAGGAAGAGGACTGAAATAAGAGACGCCCCAGGTAAAAATGAAAAATAGAAAAATTATTGATTGATGAAAACGACTCATGATGGAGGCCCCCTGGGCCGAAACACGGCTGTGTTGAGTCGTTTTCATCAATCAATACATTTTCTATTTTTCATTTTTACCTGAAGCGTATCTTATTACAAAGCAATTTCAATAAGGGGTTGATTCCCTGTGTGTGGGGGTTCCTGAGAAGTAGCCAGCTTCAATGTGTGTGGGGGTTCCTGAGAAGCCGCCAGCTTCTGTGTGTGAGTGGGTTCCTGAGCTCCTGTGGCATACTTGTGCTGGTCTACTGTAGCTTCTGTCCTGTTCCGGATGTAGACCTGTTTGGACTGGTCACATTTTCTGCTTACTAGGATTCAATCTATCATAGACTTCCACTACGTATCAAGGGTTCACTGCCCTGAAACATAGCAGCATGCAAGAGCCATGAACTCGACTGAATCTTCGGCTTTGCAACTTCTGCAACAACTGGCTCTCCAGTTACAACTGCTCTTAGGAGTCATAGAGATCTTGACCCATCACATGGATGCCCTCACTAGTAAGGATGCTCTTCTTGTTTTAGCCGAGGGCCCTATTTCCAGCAGCAATTGAGGGAATGTTCCAGTGGGTTCAGGAATTCAGACTGTCCAGCTCCTTCGGTATGATGGCAACCCCAAAACTTGCCAAGGATTTCTAAACCAATGTCAAATTGTGTTTGAGCTACAGTACTGGGACTTTGTCTCTGATCGCACTACGGTGGCCTACATTATCTCCCTACTGTCCGGGCCAGCCTTAGCTTGGGCATCACCCATGTGGGAGAGGAATGACCCAGCATTGAATAATCTCCAAGAATTCCTGACCCAATTCCACTGTATCTTTGAAGAACCTGGAAAAGCCTTGTCTGCAGCCACATAGTTACTGAATTTGCAGCAGGGTATTGCACCGTGGGTGAATACGCTATTCACTTTCGCAAACTGGCTTTAGAACTTGGCTGGATTAACAAAAGCCTTACAGCAGTATTCTGACAAGGGGTATCCTCAACAATTAAAGATGAATTGGCCAGCTAGGAGCTTCCTGCCTCCTTGGATGAGTTAATCCTCCTGGGTACCCGAATAGACATAAGGTTTTGTGAGCCAGCCTGTGAACGCCAGGCCACTTACCGGCTATCCAGGTACGGGAATAATCAGTGCCCAAGAAGACCTCCTCCATCACAATCTTAAGCCTCCTGTGGGTCAGGAGAACCCATGCAAGTGGATCATCTTCCCCTATCTGCTCAGAAGAAGCTACGCCCGAACACCCAGGGGCTTTGCCTCTATTACAGAAACAAAGGCCACTATGTTCTAGCTTGTCCTAAAAATTCAGGAAACCAGCAGCCCTAGTCCTGGCTGGGGAGGCAGGATGTGGGTGTAAAGAGAAGTCTACTCAGAAACAAATGTTAGTACCAGCTCTCCTGTCAGCCCAGCTGGAGATCTGTGTAGAAACCTTCATTGATTCAGGTGCAGGTGGCAATTTCATTGATGAAGCTCTGGTACAATGCCACTGAATTCCTATGCAAGAATTACCACAACCAATCTCATTATCTTCAGTCTTTGGTCACATTCAGGGGGTTCTCTGATCCAGGATGGTTCCCATCCAAGTCCGTATTGGGTCCTTCATCGAGAGGCTATCTCTTTCTTTATCTTCCATATAGCTGTGAACCCCCTAATCCTAGGACTCCCATGGCTGCAGCAGCAGCACAATCCCCAAATTGATTGGGAACAAGCACAGCAAGTTACCTGGAGCCTGGTAACAGGAGGCAGCCTGTTGAGTATCCTGCCTCACATTCAAATAGTGGTCATAACAACGTGGCAGTGATTTCTTTATGGTGGAGGAAAAGGCCTCTGTATCCCGGGACCTGAGTTTATTTCATTCTGGTCTACGGAGTGGGATCTTCATAGGCTAAAAACCTCCATAGTGATGTGAATTATAACTGAATTTTTTCTATTTTCTTGCTTTATATATCTTTTTATCTTAAGGCAACAAGCACTTACCTTAACGTTCCAATGTTCCGACGGGGTCCCGTTTCGCTGTATTCGGCTTTTTCAAGGAAACTGCCCTCGCGCTTGTGCTGAAATCTGTAAATAGAGAACCACCACTGAAAATAGCCATCCTCCAATTAATTACAGACATATTGAACAGTTCATTTGGCCACCCGGGTGTTTCCCCTTGGTTTTTCTATATGTAGGCACACTCCACTTACTAGTTCCCATCGTGAATTCTCCTCGCTTTTTTCTATCAGCTGATCTAAAGATGGCACCAACTTATATTGACGCTAATTAATTCATCCCCTCTGTTGAAAAAATTGTATTGGTGGAAAGTGTTCTGAAAGGCCAACTTTTTTAAAGGGCCATTGCTAAAAGAACGTGGCCCACTGAATCGTGGTGTTGAGACCTTCAGGTTCTAAAGATCTTAGCCTAAAGATCCACTGTTGCTCTAATTATGCCATTGAGCTAGTCCCAGGTGCTCTTCCTCCCAGAAGTCGAGTCTACCTTCTATCCAAACCTGAGATGAATGTTATGACTGAGTATATTCAGGACAATCTCTCACAAGGCTTTATACATCCATCCAAGTCCCTTGTGGGGCCGGATTCTTCTTTGTTGGGGAAAAAAGGTGGTGGCCTTTGTCCCTGTATTGATCACCATGGGTTGAACTCTATAACCATCAAGGATAAGTATCTCATTCCACTCAGAGTTATTTGATCGCCTGCAAGGTGCTAAAATTTTCACCAAATTGGATCTTAGAGCAGCCTACAACCTCTTTAGAATTAAGGAGGGTGACAAGTGGAAAAGCACTTTCAACACATGGGACGGCCACTACAAATATCATATAATGCCCTTTAGCCTTGCTAACGCCCCCACAGTTTTCTAGGTTTTCATGAATGATATCTTCAGGAATTTCCTGTATAAATTTGTGCTTGTATATCTCAAAGACATTGTGGTCTTCTCCCCCTCCTTGGAGGCATATCATGGACATTTTAAGACAGTCTTTCAATGCTTACAAGACAACCAACTGCATGCCAAACTAGAAAAGTGTGTTTTCCACCATATAGAGCTTCCATTTTTGGGGTACATCATCTACGACCATGGTTTAAAGATGGATCCTATTAAGTTTTCAGCATTCCTTCATTGGCTACAACCTACTGGACACAAACAAGCTTATTTTCGAAAGAGAAGGGTGCCCATCTTTCGACACAAATCACAAAATGGGTGTCCTTGTCATAGGGTCGCCCAAATCAACAAAATTGAAAGCCGATTTTGGGTGTCCTCAACTGCTTTCCATCGCAGGGATGACCAAAGTTCCCGGGGGCATGTCAGAAGCATAGCAAAGGCGGGACTGCGGCGTGCTTAACACATGGGCATTCTCGGCCGATAATGGAAAAAAGAAAGGCGTCCCTGATGAACACTTGGATGACTTTACTTGGTCTTATTTTTTTTACAACCAAGCCACAAAAATGTGCCCTAAATAACCAGATGACCATCGGAGGGAATCGGGGTTGAACTCCCCTTACTCCCCCAGTGGTCACTAACCCCCTCCCACATACAAACTTTTTTAAAATATTTTTTCCAGCCTCTAAGCCAGCCTCAAATATCATACCCAGCTCCATGACAGCAGTATGCAGGTCCCTGGAGCAGTTTTAGTAGGTACTGCAGTGCACTTCAGGCAGGCGGACCCATGCCCATCCGCCCCTACCTGTTACACTTGTGGTGGTAAATGTGAGCCCTCCAAAATCCACCACAAACCCACTGTACCCACATCTAGGTGCCCCCCTTCATCCCTAAGGGTTATGGTAGTGGTGTACAGTTGTGGGGAGTGGGTTTTGGGGGGGTTGGGTGGCTTAGCACACAAGGTAAGGGAGCTATGCACCTGGGAGCTTTTTCTGAAGTCTACTGCAGTACCCCCTAGGGTGCCCGGTTGGTGTTCTGGCATATGAGGGGGACCAGTGCACTATGAATGCTGGCTCCTCCCACGACCAAATGGCTTGGATTTGGTCATTTCTGAGATGGGCATCCTCGGTTTCCATTATCGCCGAAAATTGGGGATGACCATATCTAAGGACGACCATCTCTAAGATCAACCTAAATGTTGAGATTTGGGCATCCCCGATTGTATTATTGAAACAAAAGATGGACGCCCATCTTGTTTCGATAATACGGGTTTCCCCGCCCCTTCGCGGGGACATCCTGTGAGGACGTCCTCAGGAAAACTTGGGCGCCCCGTTCGATTATGCCCCTCAAAGGTTTGCAAAGGTTGCTTGGCTTTGCTAATTACTACCGCCAATTTATCTAAAACTTCTCTATATTAGCAGAAACTTTGACAGCCCTAATCAAGAAAGAAGTTGACCCTCACACTGATCCCTCAAGGACTGTATGGTTTGTGAGCATCTCAAATGGCCTTAGTGTCCACCCCATCATCTGTCACCCAGACCATACTAAGAAAGTAGATGCATCCTCAATAGGTACTGGTGCTGTCCTTTCTCAAGCTCACCCCAGTGGGAAGCTATTACCTTGTGTTTTCTTTTAATCATGAAAATACTCAACACCTTAAAAAAAACTATATAATTGGGGTCCAAGAATTGTTGGCAATTAAACTTGCCCTTGAGGAATGATGACATCTCTTAGATGGGGCCAGTGTACTATTTATGGTCTTCACAGACTATAAGATTCTAGTGTACCTGCAAGAAGCTAGATGCCTCCATCCTTTTCAAGCCCGCTGTTCCCTGTTCTTTTCCTAATTTGATTTCACCCTGACCTACTGGCATGCCAACAAGAATATTAAGGCGGATACACTATCCAGGTTCATGGAGCCTGAGGTAGAGGCTGACCGACTGCAACACATCATTGATTCAGCCAACATCCTTCCTGCAGCTGTAACTGCCATTCCCGATGCATTACCTTTGTATTCTGCCACCTGCATGAAAAGATTCTCCAGTGGGACCATACTTCCAAAATAGCAGGCCACCCAGGTGTTCTAGGCACTAAGTGTCTCATCACCCAGACTTACTGGTGGCCCTCTCTAGCAAACGATGTTCAGGAATTTGTGACTGCCTGTCCTGAGTGTACCTGACACAAACCAGATCACAGAATACCACAAGGATTACTTCACCCTCTACCCACACATGAGAAGCCTTGGGTCCTTATATCCATGAATTTTATTACTGATCTATCCCCATTGGAAGGGTATACTGTCATCTGGATATTATTAGATTTTTATTTTCTAAAATGACCCACTTCACACCTCTACCAGGCCTTCCTTCTGCCACTGAACTCTCACGGTATTTCATCGCAAATATATTTTGCCTGCATGGGTTGCCCAAAACTATTACTTCAGATCAGGGCATACTGTTCATTTCCAAATTCTGGCAAGACATCAATTGAGTTTTGGGAGTAATTCTAAACTTCTCATTGGGGTAATACCCTCAAATGAATGAACAAAATGGAACAGACCAAAGTTTGAAACAATTTCTGAGGATGTATATGTGTCCACCCTCCAGGATGATTGGGGACAACTATTACCCTGGGCTGAGTTTGCTCATCACAACAGGGTTTGTAGTGCTACGAGCGCATCACCTTTTTGGATTGTATATGGGCAACATCCATGTATTCCATTGCCGATGTCCTTAAAGCCTGAGGTTCCTGCTGCTACTAGGGCCCTCACCTCCTTCAAAAAGATCTGGCAGACAGCTCAAAAGACCCTACAACAGACTTCCTGTTATACAAAACAACAAAGAGATAAAAAGAGAAAGCTGGCTCTTCACTTCCAACTAGGAGATCTAGTCTGGCTCTCAACTCAACATCTCCAGTTAAAAGTTCTATCTGCTCGATTCGCTCCTTGATTTGTGGGTCCTTGCCCTGTATTGCAACGGGTGAATCCTGTCACCTATCAACTCAAGCTACCTGTCAACTTCCAGATACATAACTTTTTCATGTGTCCCTTCTGAAGTCTGTTGTCCTAAGGAAATCTGACTCAATTCCACCCTCCTCGAGACTTGTGGTTTCCACATCTGATGAAGAGTATGAGGTACAGAGCATACTGGATGCCTGAAGACTACATGGACAATTACAGTATCTCATTTCCAGGAAAGGATTTGGACCTGAGGACAACTCCTGAGAACCTGCTGATCAAGTCCATGCTCCAGTGTTGGTAAGGCACTTTTATAGTCTCTTCCCTTATAAACTGAAACCCAGCATTTGGGGAAGGAGGATCCCTAGAAGAGGGGGTGCTGTCATGGTCCTATCGTGACTCAGAAGCTGTATCATGCTGCCAGCATGAGGTGGGAGGAGCCTTCCTTGCAGCATTGCAGGACCTGCATAGCAGCCACCAAAGCACATTGGATGACATCAGACGCCAACTTCAAAGTGGGGCATTTAACTCCATCGAACACTTGCCTAGACATAGCTCTGGCTCCAGTGGGTCCTGAGATGTTTGTGTGTGTGTGTGTGGGGGGGGGGGGGGGGGGGGGTAGCAGTACTTCATCTCTGTGAGTGTGGGTTCCAGCAGTACTTTTCGTCTCTATATGTGTGGGTACCAGCAGTACTTCTTGTCTCTGTATGTGTGGGTTCCAGTCCAGCATGAGTCTGTCTGTGTGTGTGGGTCCTAGTACAGCTTCCAGCATTTGTCCATTTGAGTGAGTTTCAGTTCAGTTTCCAGCATCTGTCTGTGTGAGTGGGTTCCAGTATAGCTTCTAGCATTTATCTATGTATGAGTGGGTTCCTGAGAAGCATCCCATTTCTAGCCTTTGTCCTGTTCCAGACCGTGGCCTAATTGGGCCTGTCATATATTCTGCCTGTTAGGATTCTGTCTATCGTAAACTTCTACTATGAACCAAGGGCTTACTACCCTGAAATATAATGTCAATGTAGAGATTATTCCCCGCTTACTTTGGTGGGGAGTAGAAAAAGTACAAGAGGTGTCTTGTTTTGTTAGTCAATTGGGGGGTTTGATTTTATTGCATTATCATATTACTGCTGATTGTCCAGGTTTGTTTAGGCCTGATGGGAGTCCATCTTTCGGATATTGGGTTGGATATTTTTCTTTCCAGCATTCAGAATTTAATGGAGTCTTGCATAGACTTTAATCAGCCAGCAGCTGAAGGTGAGGCAGCAGGGATGAGCTAAGCTGTCCCTGCTAGTGTCGGAGGTTGGAAAAACATTTTCATTATCAGTGGAATTGTGGAAGTGTAACAGTTGGGGAGTTTATAGTAAAGGAATTGAGAAGGGGTTCATGTGTGGTACCACCATGGACTTGGAGGGAGGGGTAGGTTGGTTCAACGGTACTTTGGGGTTAGTGTTGATGTTGATATGTCAATATTACTGCCTGGCTGAGATGGGTTTTATTGCATTGTTTATATGATCAGTTCAGTGCTAACTGGCTTACTCAATGTTTAGTGAATAATAATAAAGCTGCAGCTGATTTTAAGCCACAATTAGTGTAAGTGGATGTATTTCTGGTTTGAATGTTTAGTGGATGAAAGAGGACGTGCAACTGCCTATGTTATAGGGATGGGTGCCCAGATAATTTTGTTTTGTGTCATTTCCCATGTAATTTCTAGGAATGTTCATTTTCTTTGTCCCCATCCTCACCCCATTGTCATAGAAGATGACATGAAAAATATTTTCTGGGTCCTTTTCCATGGCCCCCTCCCCACTAAGAGTAGATAATCCCCGTATCTTATCCATAAGGAAGGGGGCTGGATCACAATAGATGCCTGGAACACAGGGCCAGGGAAAGGAAGTCATGTCCAGAATCTATTTATTTATGTATTTATCCTAATTCTTATTCCACACAATCCTACACTCTTGACGGATAACAAAATTAACATATGTAATAATTAACACACATCTCCAAGCAGTACAACAAAACAATAAGAATTTATTAACAACAGTGATTGATCTACAATAGCCATTTATCAACCCTTTAACCCTAGCTTCCGGCTTCTCCAAATGCTTTTAAAAATAATGATTGTAGCTATTTACTGAATAAAAGCAATGTTTCCATTTTACGCATTTCAGGTGGTAAGCTATTCCATAATTTAGGTTCCGCAGTTTGAAAAGTAGAAAAACTAAGGCCTAACAAACTCACCGATCAAAAACTTGGGACATCCAATAAATTCTTATTCTCTGACCTTAAAGAATGTGTAGGTTAATACATTTTAAGAGTAGATGAAAGCAGAGATGGAACTGCATTATTCAATGCTTTAAAAATCAGTATGAGAATCTTAAATTCAACCCTATAAACAATTGACAACCAATGCAAAGATGGCAATGCAGATGTAATATTTTTGTTTCCTGTCTTTTCCTGTTAGGATCTAGTGGGCTGAATAGTGACTTGGCAGCATTACATGATGGCAGGCAGCCTCCTGTCATTGGAAAATGGAAAAACATGACATATGACATGTTTTTTCCTGTTAATTTTCACTTGCCAGTGATAGGAAACAGCATAGGAAATATCATTGACATTTCTTCTGCCCTTTCTTAAAAGATAGTAAGGGTGGTGAGTAATTCAGGAACTAATTGCTGTTTTACTTGTGGAAAAAGCTTTGATTATTGCCTACCTAATAAAACTATTGTGACTCTCTATATTAAATAGCACCTCATGATCAGATCTCAGGCCACACATTCCCCTTCTATAAAATGTCTTGTCTCATTTCTACTGCTACTGCCGACCCTGCCTACTCTTATCTGGGTAAACAAATGTGCTAATGCTAGTTTGCATTTTCCTTGAGTTTCATAAACTGTTCAATAATTCTATTTTGTCTCTATCAGTAATACTAATTTCAGCAAGCTTCTTGTATTGTTTTGTAATCTGTAAAGTCCCTTCATGAATGAGAATCATTTTAGTAAGTGGACTTTCCAAGTCTTCCAATGAGCTCTGTTCCCAGACAACATTGACAAACAGGAACAGAATACATTTTACACTGCCAAATTTAGTCTCCAGAAAAAGTCCCCTTCATTTCTTCTGGCCAGCAAGGATAGTCCAAGAGTTAACCTCTTCCACTTTCAAGGCCAGTATGAATAATTTTGAATTGACCTTGATTTTTTCCAGGAAGAAGACCACATACTCCATAACCATCAGTAGTGTAATAAAGAGTTTGCAGGAGCCCAAAATTAGTTTTCTTACTTTCTCTAGTAAATAGGCACGTTCTTGCATGTATGTGAATGAAAGCTTTATGCTTTTTATATTTTGCTTTTAATTTTCTTGGCAACCTCTACCCCTACTATGTCTGAGCTAGGAATTCCAACCACAAATTCCTGCAACTAAATTAATTTCAATCATATCTTTCATACTTGAAAGATATTTAGATTGAAAGATTATCTAGATTATCTAGATTGAAAGATTATCTAGATTGAAAGATTATCAAGACACATCCTCAGGGTAGACATCCTACAGACTCTGGAATAATGCCAAATTTAGCTTCCTGAGTTTTCAGGTATAACTGGAAATGGGTTTCATCCCTAACATCCCAAGGAACATTGAGTTATGTCAGCTAGTGCTGGATCTACTTTCAGTACCCAATGATCTAGCGTTTTGTCAGGGCTAGAGGATCTGGTTAGAGTCAACGCCATGAAAACATGGAATTTCTCTTCATGTTTTATTTTCCATCTTACCCATACAGTTTCCTCAGCGCGTCTTTGTGCTCTCTTTGAGGGAAGTTTTAAGGTCTGAGTGAGTTTATTGGAAGTGGTGTTAGATTGAGGGAAGTGCTGCCAAGGGCTGTTACCATGAACATAAAGCTTTTCATTTTTTTCAGTGCTAACACCAATTTAAAAGTCAAAACAAGACTTTCCTTTCTGCTCCTGGAAAGAAGTTTCCAGAGCTTTCAGGTTCACCAAGGAATAAACACACGGCACCTCTTGCATTACTCTGTCCACAGTTATCAGATCAGGTTCAGCTGCTCTTTCTTTTGCTTTCAGGTAACACGAGGGACCACTTAAAGTAACCTGTGCATATCTGCCAGCACAGGTTCAGCTTGTCCTTCAGCTGCTCCTCTCTGGGCTCCTCTGGCATTATTCCCTGAGCTGCTGACTTCCTGTTTTCTTCTACAGGACTGTCATTGTCTTTTCAGGAACCCTGGGGCTGTGACCCTCTTTTCAACCCATCCCAGAGGCCATTATATACTTCCCTGCAAGTCCAGGGATGGTATCTGTTCTCTCCCACTCCCCCTCCTACGGGACCAGGAGTGGGCAATCTCGGTCCTTTAGAGCAACAACCCAGTCTGATTTTCAGGATTTCCCCAATGAATATTCATATCTAGTTGCATGCACTGCTTCCACTGTATACAAATAGATCTCTTGCATATTAAGTACATAAGTAATGCCACACTGGGAAAAGACCAAGGGTCCATCGAGCCCAGCATCCTATCCATGACAGCGGCCAATCAAGGACAAGGGCACCTGGCAAGCTTCCCAAACGTACAAACATTCTATACATGTTATTCCTGGAATTGTGGATTTTTCCCAAGTCCATTTAGGGTTTATGGACTTGTCCTTTAGGAAACCGTCTAACCCCTTTTTAAACTCTGCCAAGCTAACTGCCTTCACCACGTTCTCCGGCAATGAATTCCAGAGTTTAATTACGCGTTGGGTGAAGAAACTTTTTCTCCGATTTGTTTTAAATTTACTACACTGTAGTTTCATCGCATGCCCCCTAGTCCTAGTATTTTTGGAACGCGTGAACAGATGCTTCACATCCACCTGTTCCACTCCACTCATTATTTTATATACCTCTATCATGTCTCCCCTCAGCTGTCTCTTCTCCAAGCTGAAAAGCCCTAGCCTCCTTAGTCTTTCTTCATAGGGAAGTCGTCCCATCCCCGCTATCATTTTAGTCGCCCTTCGCTGCACCTTCATTGAGGAAATCCTGAAAACCCAGCTGGGTTGCAGCCCTTGTGGACCAACCCTGACCTAGGCATTCCCCCATAGCTTGATTTATCTTGACCAGTAGTGATCTGACAGCTGATCCTCTGCCTTCTCTTCTGCCATCCTCAGGATTGGACATCTCAAGGCTCTGGAATCCCTTCCCTTCTGTGAGATGAAAGACCAGGTTTTTCCCTTCTCCAAGTACTCTAGAGCCATTCCTCTATGATATCTTTGTAACAAAAGGTTCCAGGGGTGGGGCTGACCATTTTTGGTCATCATAATGCACTCTTTCCTGATAGCGCATGCATGTACAAATCATCACACATGCATACACATGTGCACACTATCAGGAAAGAGGGCACAATTTAGGGGGAATTCAGTAAAGGTTGGCAAAGTTAGGTGATGGGATGATGCTCTCTAAGTGTGAATTCTATAACAGCAGTTCTGCACTGAACTGCCTTTGTGGAATACAAGCTTAGTGTGCATTCTCGTGCCTAACTTTAGGCTTCAGCCAAAGTCAGCAGTAAGTGCTGGCACCAAAGTCCCAGCAGTTAGTCGCAGTAATGACCCAGGGGTAGATGCACTAAAAAAAAACAAGCCAGTAACGTGGGTTTTAAACTGGTTCTAGCCACTTTAACGTGCAAGTAGTAAACCGGGACATGCAAAAAAGGGCATTGTCCGGTCAGGGTAGCAGCTAACGAAAACGGAATGCAGATGAGCAAATTAGTATTATAATGTGTAGAAATCATATTGTAATGAGATGCACTACCGTTTTCCGATTGCCTAACTGTGGAAAATCTAATGGGAGGTCTGAACCTCTCATTGGGGCTGCGCGGGATTTATTCGCCTCTAAAAACTTCTATAAATTTAACCAAAAAAATATCAGGAAAAAAACGTCCAAGTGCTCGTCAGGGACGTCCTTTATGGACGTCCTTCACTCAAAAAAAAAAAAAAGGACGTCATACTTCTTAATTAAATTTAACAAAAAAACCAATCGGGGGAAAAAAACATCCAAGTGCTCATCAGGGACGTCCTTTATGGACGTCCTTCACTCAAAACAACTTCTTAATTTTTACTCTCGTTCTTCTCTGTTTTAAATCTTCCTTTTCCCCTTCTTCATCAGCAGCTGAAGAGAGGGCTAATGGACGATTATGAGGCCCCCCCACGGCCTCTCAGTCAATCACAGCGTGTTTAGCTGACACCAGTGACAGCTAAACACGCTGTGATTGGCTGAGAGAGACCTTAAGGAGGGGCATAATCTATCACCCTTGAAGAAAAACCCATCCTGCTCGTCAGGGACGTTCTTCTAAAGTGCCTAACATGGACATCCTTCACAAAACCAAAAAAGGATGTCCCTGACGAGCACTTGGATGTACGGAAGGTAGGGATACAATACGTATTAATAGTCACTTTTTATAAACCAATTGAAAATGTTGTAAGGATGGGTTAGCAGGTAGTAGGCTGGGGGGGGGGGGGGGTGGAGAAAAAAAAAGCTTTTCCTACGTCTGTTTTTTTAGTGAAGGATGTCCATAAAGGACATCCTTGGCACGCGCAGAGCAGCCAGCATAATGCTTGGCTGCTCTGCGCATGCTCGACCAGCCGACTGGCTTCCGAGGGAATAGAGAATACAAATGAACTACAACGAGCAGCTCATTTGCATTCCATTTCCTTGATGCATGGCCATTCCCTACCGATTCACTATGGAATCGGTAAGGGAAGGACTCTTCCGAGGACCTTAGTGCATCTGGCCCCCAGTGCCTAATTTTCAGGTATGCCCTGATCTGCCCATGCTCCTCCAATGGCCATGCCTACTTTGGTGTTGAGCACAATGGAAAGTAGATATGGGGGTTACAGAATAGGCCATAAGGCATTTCCATCCATTGCTATTAATTGGCTTCAATTAACGCTTGTTAAGGTCAATTGATTGATCCTTAGCACCAAATAAGAGCCAATTAACCTATTCTTATGCATAAAAATGGAAACCATCTGTAAATTTCTGCACCTAACTTTGGGCACCATATATAGAATCCGGGGATATATACAAATAGTGCACACGCTTATTGGTAAACAACAGTCATTTCAAACAACTTCCCATCTCTAATAATTCATTCATACCCCTTACTTCTGCTCAAATGTGAGAAAAAGCAAAATCAGATTTAAAGAACACCAAAACTGGACCATTTCTTTGATCTTTATAAGATGGTGGAGGGCTATATAACTTACTATATAAGGTTGGCTGAGTATTACACCAGAATCATCCACCCACAACTCAATAACATATACCCTATCTGAGTCATAAATTATTGCTTTTACTTCCTATTTTAATGGTCATGCATTAAATAATAGTTGAAGGGACTCTATCAACATCAGAACATAATTAGATAAAGAAGTTTCTTTTTCTAAATCCAAACAGAGCTGGAATAATTGACATCATAAGAAACAGTGGCATAGCCACAGAGGGGCCCACGGGGGTCTGGGCCCCCTCACCTTCGGCTCAGGTACCGTCTGCTTTAATGGATGGCAGGTAGTTGCTCTTTTTCT
The DNA here is from genome assembly GCF_901765095.1 of Microcaecilia unicolor. Taxonomy (NCBI): domain Eukaryota; kingdom Metazoa; phylum Chordata; class Amphibia; order Gymnophiona; family Siphonopidae; genus Microcaecilia; species Microcaecilia unicolor. The sequence continues at coordinate 577,116,297 of NC_044031.1, forward strand.
TCTTGCTTTTTCTTCAGGGTCATAGCCAGAAGTGCGTTTTGGTGAGAAGGGCCCAAAGGTGGACTAAGGGGGCCAGGTATTCTCTTCCTTTATCCCCCCCCCCCTCCCCCACACTGCCACAACTACAACATTGAGTTATATCATTGTTGGCGGGGATGTCCCACCTGTGCTGCCAAAGCAGCACTTAAATCAGCAGGCACACTTTGGCTTTGATGACAGCTTTCTTGTGCATGCTCAGTTCAGTTACTGAACTGCGCATGTGCGGGAATGCTGACGTCAGTGGCTGAAGTGTGCTGCCAACTTGAGTGCTGCTCTGGCAGTGCAGGTGAGATTTGCAGAGGCTGGTGGGGCTTGGCATCCCTGCCAGCAAAGGTATGCCTCAATGTTGTAGTTGCAGTGGTTGTTACGGCAGTTGGGGGGGGGGGGGAAGAAGAGAATACCTAACCTCCTGAATTCACCTTTGTGTCCCCCTCCCCAAAATGCACTTCTGGCTACACCCCTGAAGGAAAGGCAAAAATGAAAACAGCAGTGGCGTACCAAGGGGGGGGGGGGCGGTGGGGGCGGTCCGCCCCAGGTGCACGCCACTGGGGGGGGGGTGCCGCGCGCCTGTCGGCTCCGCTAGTTCCATGCTCCCTCTGCCCTGGAACAGGTCACTTCCTGTTCCGGGGCAGAGGGAGCATGGAACAAGCGAAGCCGACAAGCGCACGGCCCCCCCCCCCCAGCAGGTAAAAATGCACCCGGGGGGGTGTCCTTTCACCAGGGGGGAGGGGTGTCCTTTCGCTGGGGGTGGGGGGGGGTTGCGCTGCACCCGGGGGGGGGCGCATCGGTGATCCACCCCGGGTGTCAGCCACCCTAGGAACGTCACTGGAAAACAGCAACTACCTACTATGAACAAAAAACAATAATAAACACAACTTAGTAGGGAAATACATGCATGAAACTGTACACGAATTAATAAATTTGTGCATTTAACACACACATATATATATATATATATATATATATTTAAATTGAGATGACTCATTTTGGATTTGTTTGGGTATATATGAACTGCCAATATGTTTTGCCAGATTTAGGTGCCAATAGATCATATTTCTGGACTCCCCCCCCACCCTCGCCCCATCTTGCTGTCATACAGGTAGGTGAAATACTTCTATGCATAAAAGAAGAGTGGGAATAAAGGTGACAGTAAAAGCCAGATGGATGTTTGGGTGAATAAGGATATGAATGTCCAGCAAGAAATGGAGGTGATAGTGCCTCTGTATAAGTCTCTGGTGAGACCTCATTTAGAGTACTGTGTACCCTTCTGGAGACCATAGATTCATAAAGATATAAACAGGATGGAGTATATCCAAAGGGTGGCTATGAAAATGGTCAGTGTTCTTCATCATATAGAGTATGAGGACAGACTTAAAGATCTCAATATCTACAGTATACTTTGGAGGAAAGGTGGTGAAGGGGAGATATGAGAGAGACATTTAATTTTACTTGTGGTATAGGGGGAGGAGGGAGGTGTAAGAAAGCATACACGCTGGTGGCCGTAGCTAGAAGGTTGTTAGGCTGTATAGAGAGGGGTGTGACCAGCAGAAGAAAGTGGGTGTTGATGCCCCTGTATAAGTCGTTGGTGAGGCCCCACCTAGAGTATTGTGTTCAGGTTTGGAGGCCCTATCTTGCTAAGGATGTGAAAAGAATTAAAGTGGTGCAAAGAAAAGCTATGAGAATGGTATGGGATTTGCATTACAAGACGTATGAGGAGAGACTTGCTGACCTGAACATGTATACTCTGGAGGAAAGGAGAAACAGGGGTGATATGATGCAGACGTTCAAATATTTGAAAGGTATTAATCCGCAAACGAACCTTTTCCGCAGATGCGAAGGCGGTAGAATGAGAGGACATGAAATGAGATTGAAGGGGGGGCAGACTCAAGAAAAATGTCAGGAAGTATTTTTTCACGGAGAGAGTAGTGGATGCTTGGAATGCCCTCCCACGGGAGGTGGTGGAGATGAAATCGGTAACGGAATTCAAACATAAAGGAATCCTGTTCAGAAGGAATGGATCCTCAGGAGCTTAGCCGAGATTGGGTGGCAAGAGCCGGTAGTGGGAGGCGGGGATAGTGCTGGGCAGACTTATACGGTCTGTGCCCTGAAAAAGACAGGTACAAATCAAGGTAAGGTATACACAAAAAGTGGCACATATGAGTTATGTTGTTGGGCAGACTAGATGGACCGTGCAGGTCTTTTTCTGCCGTCATTTACTATGTTACTATGTTACTTTCATAGCACAAATGCACAGGATGCAAGCCTCTTTTAATTGAAAGGAAGTTCTGAAATGAAGGAGCATGGGATTATGGAAAAGGTAGTGGATGCATGGAATGGCCTCCCAGCAGAGGTGGTGGAGACGAGTACTGTATCTGAATTCAAGAAAGCATAGGACAAGCACAGAGGATCTCTAAAAGAGAAGATGGAATAGTAGAGCTTCATAGTTGATAAGGATGGGCAAACTGGATAGGCCATATAGGGATAGAGCTGCATAAAGAGTGGCTTCCTCTTCCTTCCCCTCCTCTGTCTCCCCAAAATAGCCCATCATTCTCTCTGTTTCCTTTTTTCTTACTTTTACGCCTCTCTGTGCCAGTCCTTTCTTACTCAGGTCTGTCTTACAACTTTCTGGGCCAGCTTTCTGCTATCTACAAACCTAATCTCCTGCACTAAGAAGACATTCCTTTGTTGAAATCCAGAAGACGGAAACATGGTTTCCTTTTGTAACCATATAAGTCACTACTTCCTCCAGTGGCCTTTCATCTGTAATGTGACAAAAACCTGACGCAGTCTCGAGAAAAGAATGCTCACATTTACAGTGCAGAACATTTACGCCTGCGTTGAGGTCCTCAGAATTGAGCAAATCAGCCTTATTGTGGAAGCAATGAATCTGAAATAAGGCAGATGTTCTGTTTTGACTGCTGAGTAGCATGCAATAGATAGAAGGATACTGAGTGAGTCATTATGTAATTTTTCATTTAAGTGATTCTCTCTGGTGTCTTTCGTAGGAAATTTCTACAGAGTAACATATTTCAAATTGCAGTATATATAAACAAGATACAGCAAAACATAGACTCCTCTGCACAGTTTCTTAAGAAATACATAAGGCTATTTCTAAAAATTTTGACTCACATTACTATGACAAACCCAATTCTATAAATTTAGCTACAAAGGAAAAATACGTTTTAAGTTAATAGGTACAAAACAGTTACAGATTTATTTATTTACTGCTTTTTTAAAGAAATTCACCCATGGTGGTATATAGCAAGAAAACCCTGGACATCTACAATCAATAATTACAGCAGTAAAAATATTCACATAACAGTACACATTTTTAGCACCTATCTCCATGGGCATCTATGTCCGAAAACGGGTACGTGAAGAGGTGGAACAGACTGTATTTTCGAAAAAATGGACGTTTTTCAGCTGGGCGTTTGTTTTTACGATAATGGAAACTAAAAACGCCGAGCTCAAAAACGTCCTAATCTGAGCCATTTGGTCATGGGAGGGGTCAGGATTCGTAGTACACTGGCCCCCCTGATATGCTAGGGACACCAACTGGGCACCCTAGAGATCAGTGCAGTGGACTTCAGAAACAGCTCCCACATGCATAGCTCCCTTACCATGGGTGCTGAGCACCCAACCCCCCTCCCCCAAAACCCACTACCCACAAATGTACAACACTACCATAGCTCTTAGGGGTGAAGGGGGCACTTACATGTGGTACAGTGGGTTTTGCAGACCTCCCATTTACCAGCACAAGTGTTACAGGTAGGGGGGGATGGGCCTGGGTCTACCTGGCTGAAGTGCACTGCGGTACCCATTAAAAGTGCTCCAGGGACCTGCATACACGCAGGCCTCTAGGACTTGTTGCTGCTATATAACATTGGCACACCAGTTGACACCTGAAGACTAATCTCTCCGAAAACGTCCTTTATTGGAATAAGCACGTTTACTCACAGTTAACTACAGATCAGAGGTTGTGCCCCACTGGCAACGAGTCTCCCTGGTACTGAGATGAGCAGTAGGTCTGAGCTGGCAGAATGGTGTACAATGCCTTCTTTCAGCCACATTCAAGGTAAGAACTAAGTTCTGTAACGTGGCTAACACGTGAAAGGGATTTAAAACTGGCTTACAAAAATGGCCACTACCTCATGGACTACTGGAAACAAAACAGGGCACACTCTGACCCAGTAAGCAGGGGGAAAAGCACCATGGGATTAGAGCCTACCAACTACCAACATCATGAGCATTTGCCACAAGCTAGTGGAATCACGGAGTCCAATACCCTACACCTACCACAATGCATTGCTGATGTGACTCTGCAGTGCGCATAACAGAAAAGGTGTCACACTCACCCGAGAGCCACATCAGAACCAGGGAAAGATTGTCACAGGATAGAACACATTCTGCTGTCATGGAGGTGGGTATGGCATTTGAGGCTGGTATAGAGGCTGGAAAAAAAGTTTTTAAAGTGGGGTTTTTTTTGGTGGGAGGGGGTTAGTGACCACTGGGGGAGTCCGTAGAGGTCATCCCCAATTCCCTCCAGTGGTCATCTGGCCAGTTGGGGTACTTTTTTGGGACCTGTTCGTGAAAAAAAAGGGTCCAAAAAAGTGACCCAAAATTGCGGTAAAAACGCCTTTTTTTTTATTATCAGCTAAAGACGCCCATCTCTCCTCGACCGATAACTACGCCCCAGTTCCGCCTTCACCACGCCTCCAACACGCCCCCGTCAACTTTACCCGTTTCCGCGACGGATTGCAGTTGGAAACGCCCAAAATCGGCTTTCGATTATACCGATTTGGGCGCCCATAGGAGAAAGACGCCCATCTCCCGATTTGGGTCGCAATATAGGCGTTTTTCTCTTTCGATTATAAGCAGGATAGTAAAACATATGCGTCCTGTCTACCACTGTAGCCCTGTCCCTATCCTTTCTCCAGTTTCAGCATCTTTCCTCAAAGTGTTGTGATTCAGCAGTTTACCCTCCATCCATATCCAGCATTTCTCCTCACTCCCCCTTCCCTCCATCCATGTGCATCTACTTCCTCTGACTTCCCTCTCCTCCATTCATGTCCAGCATTTCTCCTCTCTCCCTTCAACTCCATCCATGTGCATCTCCTTCCTTTGTCTTTCCTTCCCTCCATCCTTGTCCAACATTTCTCCTCTCTTCCCTGCCCTTCACTCCATCCACGTCCAGCATTTTTCCTCTCTTCCCTCCTCTCCATCCATGTACATCTCCTTCCTGACTTCCCTCCCCTCCATCCATCCATGTCCAGCAACTCTCCATTCTCCCCTGCCCTCTCCTCCATCCACCCATATCCAGCAAATTTCCTCTCTCCCCTGCCCCCATTCATCCATCCATGTCCAGCAATTCTCCTCTCTCCCCTGCCCTCCCCTCCATCCATCCATGTCCAACAACTCTCCATTCTCCCCTACCCTCTCCTCCATCCATCCATATCCGGCAAATTTCCTCTCTCCCCTGCCCCCTCCATCCATGTCCAGCAATTCTCTCTCCCCTGTCCTCCCCTCCCCTCCATTCATCCATGTCCAACAACTCTCCATTCTCCCCGCCCTCTCCTTCATCCACCCATATCCAACAAATTTCCTCTCTCCCTTGCCCCCATTCATCCATCCATGTCCAGCAATTCTCCTCTCTCCCCTGCCCTCCCCTCCTCTCCTGTCCAGCAATCTCTTCTCTCCCCCTGCCCTCCCCTCCCATCCATGCCCAGCGATTCTCCCTGCCCTCCCTCAGCTCCCTGACAGCTTTCCTCTCTGTTCGTTCCTCCCCCCCCCCCGCGTGTTTAACCCTTTTATTTTCAGTGGCAGTGATAGCAGTGAAGAAGAAAGCACTGCAGGCTCGCCTCCAGCTTCTCCCTTCACTCACATAGTGTCCCACCTTCTGCGATGATGTATTTCCTGTTTCCGTGAGAGCGGGACACTGTGTGAGGGAAGGGAGAAGCTGGAGGCGAGCCCACAGTGCTGTCTTCTTCACTGCCGTCGCTGTCACTGAAAATAAAAGGGTTAAATGCGTGGGGGGCAGGAAGGAACGGAGAACCATTATAGGTTGACGAAGTGAGGAGCCGGCGCCACGAGTGGGGGGGGGGGGCGCCGACGTGGAGAGGAGAGGAAGATATAATTTTGTTTTTCGAGGAGAAGGCAGCCAGGGGAAGGCACTGTTGGGCTAGGGAGGCTTAGCCTCCCCAAGCCTCTTATATGAAGCGCCTATGGTGTGACTTAAGAGGTGTGCACAAATCTGGTCATATTCTGGATTTTCACGTGCAACTTAATTAGCTAACAAGCCAATCAATGCTGATAATTGCCAATTAATAAGCAATTATTGACACTAATTGGCATTAATTAGAATTTATGCACACAACTGTCTAAGTGTATTCTGTGAAATAATCCACATAAATTCTAAGGTGCATAGTTGAAATAGGGGCATGACCATGGGTGTTGAATGGGCAGGTTGTGGGCACTTCTAAAAACTATGCACATTGTTATAAATACACCAGGTCCGTGCTTAATTTAGGTGTTGACATTTAAACCAAGTTTTACTTGGTGTAACTGCCCATGACTAAATTTAGTCGTGCGGGCAGGCACTAGGTGTATTCTGTAAACCGTGTCTACATTTAGGTGTACTTTATAGAATACGTGTAGGTATATTTTTTTTCAGCACTGATTTTTTTAGGCGTGATATGTAGAGTCTAGCCCTATATGTTTAATCTCATTAATTTGATACCAACCAAAAGGAAATTATAAAAACCCCTACGGTGTGAATACCAAGAAAAAGAATGGGGGTGAACCAAAGGAACTTCCATAAGTCAAGTATAAAAAAAACACTTTATTGACAATGCACCAACTTCAAAGGACCCTTGCTGGCTGGAAGTTCTTTGGTCCACCATTACTCTGTTTCTTGGTAATCTCATTAATTTACCAGATAGAAATTGTATAATAACTTCCAGATGTTATTTAGACTTGCATTTTCCAAATCCTAAAAGAACAGTTTATAAATCTTTGTTTACATTACTTCCCTACCAAGCTACAAAATGTGGAATTCATTGCCAATTTCAGCATGAGAGGTTAAACATTACAAATTATTTCAAAACTTTAATTTCAAAAAATGTGTTAAATATAATTTTGAAGTGTTTATTATGGGGATCCTGGGTATGTCCAGTTCTTCTTCAAATGTAAACCGCACTGAACTTTATGAGTTGTGTGTGGGATATTTAAGTGTCTAATATAATGTAATATACCGTAATTATTTATTTATTTATTTTTAGTACATTTATGTCCCACATTCAGGTGTCATAAGAGCCAATTATTATTTCATGTTTAAGATATGATATATTGGGGTAAATTCTATAAATAGCATCTAAAATTGGCACAAAAATAGCGCTTAGCATTAATCTATAAATGGCGCTTAAAGTTTGGCAAGTAACAAAAGGTAACGGGAATCACTCCGCTAAATTATACACAATAACAGCTTGCAAAAAGTGGATTTTATATATCAATTGTGGGACACTAAATGAGAAACAAAGGAGGAGAGGACCTCAGACCAATGCCACCTTTTCAATCAATAAGATTGATGATTGTGTGGTCATAATCGCATAATCACTGGTCCTCTACCAACCTACTCCCTCAATATTTTTTAGTGTGTTTATACTCTGAATAGGTGCTGACTGTATCATTAACAAATATCAAACATCACAGCTACTTAGCTTGCTGCTCCAGCCAGGGGCTCCCCAACGGTCCCGTTTCGCCACCTGGGGCTTCGTCAGGGGAAGAGCTCCCTGCAATGCCAAACTGTGATAAGCACTGGGCCAGCTGCCAAACTGTGATAAGCACCTGGAACACAAACACATAGCAAACATTCAATATCTTACAGGTCTCACAAATCGACCTACAAACCCCTTAAGCACCAAATGACCCCTCCAATAAAACTTACCGGGCCAGCTAGTAACGCCGTCAAACAAATATACGCCACAGTGCCCCGCAGACCGCCAGATATTTAAACACTACTGTGGGGAACAGCTGATTCAGTGTAGACGGACGTCACATCCGGTATGCAACAAAATACTTCTAATGAAAAAAAAGGGGGAAATCTGACACCTCCCAATGTGCTGCGCTGCTTTAACCATTCATGTTCCGCAAACAAAACTTCAAATCCCGAATACAGCACAGCAAAGAACTAAAATACAGAGAGGTCATGCAAAACAACAATCACACACGCATAAATATACAAAACCCAGTCAAACCAACCACACAACCTAACAAACTGGTGGATAACCAACCAAGCCCAACCTGTGAACTAATGTGTGGACATGAAAAAACCAACCCTCCCTCCCAACTGTGTGTAATAATCAGACTGTGCAGATAGGATACATTTCACTATATTAAAAAAACACAGTTCAATCTATTTTAGCATTTAAACCGACGGGTTCTACTGCATGTAACTGAAAAATCCATCTTTGTTCCAACTGTAATAATTGTCTATCGATGTCGCCACCTCGAATTTTGAGTACAACTTGATCGATCACTCGCACTGAAAAATCTTCAAAAGTGTGTGAGGTAGATAGACAATGAGGAACCAATGGAGCTCCAGAGCGGGAATGAACTACACTATGTCTATGCTCATTCATCCTAATGTTGAGAGGTCGAATGGTTTTGCCCACAAATATTTTAGCACAGGGACATTGTAAAACATATACAACATGGGTGGATCTACAGTCAGTATGGATCTTAAGATGATATTTCTTGTTATTCACCGGGTTGATAAACTCATTCCCCTCCACAGTGATTTTACATGTCCTACACCGGCCACATTTATAATGGCCCACATTTTCTGGTGATAATGAATCCACAGTCATCAAAGGTAATTCTGATGGACTGATCATTTCTTTCTTAAAGTTTGGCACCATTTATAGAATAGCACGTAGCGCCAGGAACCAGAACTACTTTTAAGCACAGCCATTTGCATCAATGAAGCCCTGGTGTAAATCCCTATGCCTAATTTAGGCCCAGATCCCATGAATTCTATGAAAACATATATAAATTAAAGGAATGTCCCAATCCATCCATGGCCCTTGGGGGGGTCAAGGGTCAAAGGTCATAGATTTGATATACTGCCTTTCTGTGGGTACAGTCAAAGCCCTATTGGGTTTACAATCTAAGGGCCACTTTTATTAAGATGGGGTAGCAGTTCCTTTGCAGCAATGTTGATGGAGGCCATTCAAAGTGAATGGGCTTTGTCTGCATTACTGCACTAGTGTGGTTTAATAAAAGAGGCCATACATTTTTTTGTACCTGGGACAATGGAGGGTTAAGTGACTTGCCCAGGGTTACAAGGAGCTGCACTGGGAATTGACTGCAGTGGGAATTTGGACCTATGCTTAAATTTATGCCCATAACTTTAATTGAAGTCAATTAGCACTAATAATTGCTTGTTCAAATTCCAATTTTCAGTGCTAGTTGGCTCATCCAATTAAATTGCATGCACAAATTGGGCACATGTCCAAATGTGTGTGCACAATTTAAACCTCCATTTTTAGAATCTGGGAATACTTCTTGAACTGCAGTGATTTGCCCACTGTTAAAGAAACTTTCTTTCAATAATTTTCATCCTGTGTCCAATATATCTATGTTATGTAAGCTAATTTTAAAAAGTGCATACGTTTAAAGTTTAATGTATTTGATATACCGCCCTTAGAACACTCTTCAGAGCGGTTTACATTTTAAAAGCTTGCCCCCCTGTTTACTAAGCTGCGCGGCAAAGCCAACACAGCCCATTCAAAGTGAATGGGCTGTGTCGGCATTAGCACACAGCAGCCACTAGTATGGCTTTGTTAACCGGGGGGGGGGGGGGGGGGGGGTGGGGGGGGTGAGGGGGGTTAGTAGAAAAGGAAATACATCATAATATAGATAATAAGGGGGGAGGAGGGATAACATATATCAGCAACTGTTAGGAATTTGTGTTCAATTGTGCTCTTTCGACCTCAAAATTTAACTTGAAAAGCATGCTTGTATACATTTTAATGGGATTTTAATTGGGACAGATGAAAATAATCTGCAATGACAGCTTTTGAAGAAGAGTACAACAGGGGGCATCTGGTTGAGCTGCAGTGAAACCACTGTCATCAGTTGTTTATGGAGTAAAGATAAGTGAATGAAGTTCTTGAAAAGTTAAATTTTGAGTTTTGCCAGCACATTTTGAGGGTGAAAGAGCACAATTGAACACAAATTCCTAACAGTTGCTGATATTGATGCTAATGTTATAATCCACAACATAGGACCTTTTCGGATGTGTAGATAAGGTCACTATCCACCTTATAATTGAAAGAGAAAAACGCCTAGATTTCGACCCAAATCGGGAGATAGACGTTTATCTCACAAAAACAAATAAATCGGTATAATGGAAAGCCGATTTTGGACGTTTTCAACTGCACTCCATCGCGGAAGCATACAAAGTTGACGGGGGCGTGTCGGAGGCGTGGCGAAGGTGGAACTGGGGCGTGGTTATCGGCCGAGGAGAGATGGGCGCCTTTCGCCGATAATGGAAAAAAAGTATGCGTTTGTAGCTAGAATTTAGGGCACTTTTCCTGGACCCTGTTTTTTCACGAATAAGGCCCCAAAAAGTGCCCTAAATGACCAGATTACCACCAGAGGGAATCGGGGATGACCTCCCCTGACTCCCCCAGTTGTCACTAACCCCCTCCCACCACAAAACATGATGTTTCACAACTTTTTTTTTTCACCCTCAAATGTCATACCCACCTCCCTGGCAGCAGTATGCAGGTCCCTGGAGCAGTTGTTAGGGGGTGCAGTGGACTTCAGGCAGGTGGACCCAGGCCCATCCCCCCCTACCTGTTACAATTGTGCTGCTTAATGCTTAGTCGTCCAACCCCCCCAAACCCACTGTACCCACATGTAGGTGCCCCCCTTCACCCCTTAGGGCTATAGTAATGGTGTAGACTTGTGGGCAGTGGGTTTTGAGGGGGATTTGGGGGGCTCAACACACAAGGGAAGGGTGCTATGCACCTGGGAGCTCTTTTACCTTTTTGTTTGTTTTTGTAAAAGTGCTCCCTAGGGTGCCCGGTTGGTGTCCTGGCATGTGAGGGGGACCAGTGCACTACGAATCCTGGCCCCTCCCACGAACAAGTGCCTTGGATTTATTCGTTTTTGAGCTGGGCGCTTTCATTTTCCATTATCACTGAAAAACAAAAACGCCCAGCTCACAAATTGTCGAATAAAACATGGACGTCTATTTTTTTCGAAAATACGGTTCGGTCCGCCCCTTCACGGACCCGTTCTCGGAGATAAACGCCCATGGAGATAGACGTTTTCGTTCAATTATGCCCCTCTATGGGGTCTTTTATGAGGTCACTGTAGTGTTTTTAGCTTGCGGTAGAAATCAACCGGCAGTAAACGCCAAGACACCCATTATATTCTTGGCATTTACCACCAGCTGATTTCTACCACGACCTAAAAATGCTACTGTGGCTTAGTAAAAGACCACTTATATATGCAATAGCAGCCGGTATAGGCTCTATATTTGCTGGTTTAAAAAAAAGGGTACCAGTGAGTGCTAAGAGAATATGGTGACATGCTGAGATGTTCTATCTATACAACAAAAACTCTTCCCTTTTTGGGAGTGTACAGCACCTGTTGGGTTTGAAGTGGTTCTTGAATATTTTTAGAGAGTTATGTTGATTAAATCCTCTGTGAGCAGAATTAAACATAGTGGATATTACATGATAATTTTGCCATTAGTGTGTGACCATTAGTGCATGAGCCCCTACCACCTTTAGACCCATCCCAGTGCTAAAAAAAACAAATTTTATTTTTTAGCGCATGAGTGGCGCTCATCAATACCAAAACTACCACAGGACGCCTGAGTGCACCCTGTGGTAAGGCACTTTTAGCTGAAGTAAGCACGTGCTAACTCCTGGCACCTAAGTTAAAGTATGATTCTGTATCAACATGCATAAAATCTGGGAACGCCCACAGAAGAAATCCTAAACATACCCCCAAATTGTTACACATGAAAGGATTTAGGAACATTCTGTTATAGACTCAGATATGTGCATAAATCCTAATTATTGCCAATTAGTGCTAATAATTGATTTTTAATTGCCAATTATCAGCGTTGATTGGTTTCTTATTCAATTAAGTTGTGCACACAGTTTGGCTATGTGGCCAAATTAGTGTGCACAATTTTATGCACCATATATAGAATTTGGGTGAAGGCCATAGTAATGCTATTATCATGAGTCTAGGAAGGAGAGCCCTTGGAATGCCACTGAACTCCTGACCTGGAGGTCCAGGGGGTATCAGCTGATGGTGGCCGAGTCCCAGAAAACTCTGGGTTGAGCTCATAGTTGGAAGGCTGGTTGCAGGAAAGAGCTGGGGACTGGAGCACTGAGCAGGACTGGGATGTTGAGCAGGACTGGGATGCTGAGCAGGACTGGCAACTGGAGTGCTGGGCAGGATTGGCAACTGTGAGGAGACTGGAAACTTGGAACAGGACTCAAGACTGGAGTCTCCACGCAGGACTGGAGACTTGAGACTCTAAGCAGGACTGGAGACTAGAAATTTAGAACAGAACTGAAGACTGGAAACTTGGAACAGAACTGAAGACTGGAAACTGAGAGCAGGACTGGAGACAGGAAATTCAGAGCAGGACTGGAGACTGGAAATTCAGAACAGGACCGAAGACTCTGAGCAGAACTGGAAACAGGAGACTCTGAGAAGAACTGGAGACAGGAGACTCTGAGCAGGACTGGAGACTCTGGATAGAACTGAAGACTGGAAACTCTGAGCAAGACTGGATACAGGAGACTCTGAATAGGACTAAGACTGAAGACTCTGATGGAACAAAACAAAGCAAGGCAAGGAGCCAGCAGCAACATGCACCTAGGAGCATAGCTGACTTGTTGTAAAGGCAAGGCAGACGAAGACTCTGGTACTTCTTATACTCCTGCTGGCGGATGTCATCAAGATGTGTCAGCTCCCATTGGTCCTTAAGTTAGCAGCAGTGGTGCATAAGTGCACCTAAGGCAAGTTGGCATTGGTATGACAAGGTGGAGAAGAGAAGACTGGGGAGTGTTTGGACCAAAGAGGAAGGCCAACATGAATCCACGATGCTGGAGGTGGCTTGGTTCGAAAGCCGTCCAGCGGTGAGTGAGGAACAGGTCATGGCCTGGGTCATAACAGCTATCAATCAGCAATCTCAAATATAATGAACATAGGCAAAAGAATCAAGAGCGTTACCCACCCTTGTTCTGTCCTCCGACAGCCTCGCACTAGTTTATAACGTGATCCTAAAATGTGTGTAATGCTTTTACTGTTATTCTCAGTTCTAAGGACTATCATTCACTTTCTCACTGCAAAGATACTTGAGCAATACATTGTGGGTAATGTAGTCCACAGGCAGTGCAACCACACCTGCTTGGCTGTGTAAGAACTGTTACCACTGGTTGTGAGGCTGCCCAGACTTCCTCCCTCTCTCTGCCAAGCTTGGCTCTTTTGTCTTCCTGCTATCATTTCCTGGTCATTCTCACTATCTCTGTCCTGGGAGGTCAGCCAGGTATGACCTTTCCTCCCCCAATCGAGAGCCATCCTCTAGGGCCACCCCTTGCTACCTGATGGCAGGCTCTGTCCCCATTGGTATCTTATCTGCTCCTCCCTGAGCCTGTGTGAAGCCTCAACACCTCTTTGTCCTTTCAGCCATGAGGCATTCCAACACCATCTAGCCAGAGACATGGAGCATGGATCATCTAATTCCAGACAGCTCTGTCCTGCTGAAACTCCCTGTAATCAACCTGGTTTTTTTACCTTGAAAATATCTCCTCTCTAATGAGATATTGCACATTCCAGTCACCCAGCTTCTGACCATTTCTACCTGTTCATCTATCCTTCCCCCCTGCAATATAACTACTTCTCTTCAGATCTCCACCCCCAACAGCTCTCAAATTAAGGAGTCTCTGTGTCCTGGAGCAGCACCTCTGAACATCTATCTGTGAGTAAATTATCTGTGATTTATTCAATAAAAGAGACTTCATAAAAACAATAGAGACTTCGGGTGGTTGGTGTGCCAAGGTTATACTCCAAGATATTGGGGCTTCTAGTTATCAAGCCTCAAGAGTCTTGAACAACCCTCACCCTGTAATTATAAATGAACAAAATAAACAGGAGATCTAAAGGTGTTACAATATCACTATAAGGTTTTCTTAAAAAAAAAAACTGATAATAACAATCTAATATGTAATATCAAAAGAATTGGAATAGCATTGAGAAATAGCAGCAAGGAAAAGGGAATCATCCAATAGGTCCAGTACATGAGGGAGGAGTTATGAAATACTTCTGAAACAATAATACTGAGAGAGAGCTTGTAAGAGGGGATTCCATAGTTCATAAAATTTCTCTGGTTTGTTGTTCTTTAGCATCCAGGTTAAGTTTTCCATTTCAACAACAGCTCAAACTTTTTTCAGCCACATTGTCTTAGAGATTAGTGTCCTACTTTTCCAAGAGTGTGCTATATAGATTTTAGTTGTGAGAAACAATATTCAGATTTGTTCTACATGTTGCAATGTGTTATTAGAAGGGGAAGGTTCACCTAGCAAAATCAATGAAGGATCTAATTGGATTTGTTCTTTTATAACAGTGTTAATATATTGTATCACTATAGTCCAGTATGATTGTATAAATGGGTAATCCCACCACATATGAATAAATGTACCAAAGACATTTCAACCCCTCCAGAAAATAGGCAGTACAGAGAAGCCCCATTTGTTTAACCGTTCAGGGGTGGTAAATGTACTTAAAAGGAAGTTTAGTTATGTATTAGCCAGAGTTAGAGAAATTGAGACCCCATTTTACTAAGGCGTGCACATGTTTTTAGCATGTGCTAAAATTTGATGCTCGGTAAATGTTAGAGATGCCAATGAATTCCTATGGGCCTCTAATGTTTAGCGTGCGCTAAAAACGTGAGCGCGCCTTAGTAAAAGACCCCCCCCTAACATTTAAAAATGCAATCCCAAACAAGGGACCAAAAGTCCTCTATAGGCCTATCTCCCCAAAGCTGGTCCAATGTAAATATATAACTTAACTGTTCTCTTGGAAAAGTGCATAAAACAGTTCTAAATAAGTGTGACAGCAAACCTTTAATATTAAGTTGAATAAAAGATCCTCCTCAAACTATTTAAAAATATATAAAATTTGGGCAGTATCGCTATGTGATGACAGAAAATCTTGTATTTGGAAATACTGATAATAAGATGGTTTCAGGCTAAAATTAATCTTAGATCATTCATTGTTCTTACATGGTTAGAGTGGAACCGTTTAGGAAATGGGAATTTTGCCAAATTTACTGGTAGACCAAAATCTCTAATAAATTGCTTGGTAAGAACTGGCATAATGGAGAACTGAACAAAGAAACAGATTTAAGTTTACAAATTTTCCTCCAACATACTAACATATTAGGGAGAAATGGATGAGAACATAATTGAGCCTGTCATGTTGCTTTATTAGAGAAAAGATAAGTTAATAATGTATAAGGTTGGACCAAGGATTCTTCCAAGCAAACCCAATGTGATTGATGAAGAGGAATAATCCTGTAGTGACCACTCATAGATTAGTAGTCTAGTAGTAGAGGGCTAGGAAGTCCCAATCCTCCTAGAAGAAAGTAATTTAACAAAAAAACGTTGTTGCAAAGGAATTGGCCACTGTTGGAAGTAGAATACTGGGCTAGATGAACCACTGGTCTCACCCAGTATGGCTATTCTTATGCTCTTAGGGGCCCTTTTACTACTGCGTAAGTGTCTACACGTGCCCAATGTGCGCCAAAATGGAGTTACTGCCCGGCTGCCGTGTAGCTTTTATGGTAATTTCATTTTTGGTTTAATAGTTCCATTGATTGACACATTTTCTATTAATCATTAGATTCCTTAATGAATGAATCTATTTAAATCAGCTGTTCAGCCGACAATGCTGAAACGCCATTTTGAAATTTTGAGTTTCTCCGTGGGTTGTATCTTTTTGTGCTAAGTTTGTCTTCTGTTTATGATATTTCATTACCATTTTTTTTTCAGACCCTCAGCATCGGATTTAGGCACTCCGTTCCTGATGAAGCCTTGCTTCGGGTGAAACGGTGGTCCCCGTTGAACGCTGAGTAAAGAGTGCTTTATTAGACAGCACAAGCTAAGTGTTACTTTACTTATTTTGATGCTGTGGAATTGAGAGGGTTACGTTTGAAAAGTGGTACAGAAGCTATTTAAATTTATACAAGAGAAAATATACTCTGTCGCTTTGTGGAGTTTTTGTGCCCTACGATAGAAACTAAGCGTCTGCTACAGTTAAAAAATCGCTGATCTGTAACTACACTTTAAACCTCTAGCAGATTGCCTCAGTTTCTGAGGGCTTTTCGCCACATTAGAGCATAAGCACCACTCACTTAAGAGTTCTCTCAGCTAGAGTGTTCTTTATGGTATTAGCCCTTACCACCTCCTAAATAGGTAGCAGTAAGAGCTCCCATGCTAATGGTCATGTGCTAATAGGGAAATTAGCACATTACCAAGACAACCCCCCTCCCCAAATGCAGCCATTTTACTGGCGATAAAGGTGGCCACAGCGCTAAAGGTAGCACGGACCGCCTTTTAGTGTGCCTTAGTAAAAAGACTCCTTAGTAAGAACCTGTTCTATTAATATGATGACCTTTTACTAAGCTGTGCTAAAAACTGGCCTGTACAATGTCTAGTGCATGGGTTTCCTGAATGCTGGCACCACTTTAAGCATGTCTGTAAAATGGCCACATTTTTCATTTTTGCAGTAATGACCTCGCACTAATTTTCCCATTAGCACGTGGCCATTAGTGCTTGAGCCCTTAACTACACCTATTTTAAAGAGAAAAACTGCACTGGCTCCCAATCAAAGAACGTATTGCTTTCAAAATCTGCACCCTGGTTCATAAAATTATCTACGGCGAAGCCCCGGGATACGTGACAGACCTCATAGACCTACCAACCAGAAACACTACAGGATCAACACCAACATACCTAAATCTCCACTACCCAAGCTGCAAAGGACTCAAATACAAATCAACCTATGCATCCAGCTTTTCCTACATAAGCACACAACTATGGAACACATTACCAAAAGCCATGAAAACAACTTATGGTCACCTAAACTTCTGGAAATCATTAAAAACTAACCTGTTCAAAAAGGCATACCCTACTGACCCAACTTAAATGCCTGTATCCTGCAACAGAACGAGACCAAAGCTCATAATGGGCATATAATAACTCTTCCTCTCTATGATTCCCTAATGTGTCTGTACACACGAACCTTATTCTACCACAACATTACTGTATTTGTTCATAAAGGAATTGGCGAACGCCTTTACGGTACTATGTAAGCCACATTGAGCCTGCAAATAGGTGGGAAAATGTGGGATACAAATGTAACAAATAAATAAATAAATAAAGTAAGAGTTCACATGTTAACCACACGCTAATCAGCGAACAGCAACATAGTCACATTAACCAATTAGCGCTGGGCATGCTTATTCTACCCTCAAACATGCCCCAGCACTAAAAATTAAATTTATTTTTTAGAGTGTGGAAAACGTACGCAGATGCCAAAACCACTGCAGGATGCTGCAAGCAAACGTTAGTACATACCGCAGCTTAGTAAAAGGGTTCCTAAGTATTTTAGGTAACCTTTTACTAAGCCGCATAAGCGTCTATGAATGTCCAATGTGCTCCAAAATGAAGTTACTGCCCGACTACTGCATAACTCTTGCAGTAATTTCATTTTTGGTGCGCGTCCGATACGCGTGGCCGAAAAATAATGTTTTTTTTCAGATGCGCGTATCGGATGCATGGCAAGTGGCATTTGACACGCGTAGGTCATTACCGCCTGGTAACCAAATGAGAACTTACCGCTAGGTCAATGGCTAGCAGTAAGGTCGCAGATCCAAAATGGACGTGCGGCAATTTTGATTTTTTTGCCGCACGTCCATTTTTGGCAAAAATTTTAAAAAGGCCTTTTTTACAGGCGCGCTGAAAAATGGATCAGCGCATGCCCAAAACCCATGCTACATTACCGCAAGCCATTTTTCAACACACCTTAGTAAAAGGATCCCTTAGTAAAAATTGTATAATCAACATTTAATAAAGAAATAGGACTACAGTTTTCATATATGGCAGGGTCTTTTGCTCCTTAAGGATGACTGAAATAGTGGCAGTGTAAAAGGAGTCTGATCAATGATGGACCACTCTAATCTCATTAAATATTTCAGTGAGTATGGGGGTGAATTTATCAGCCATAGTCTTATATAGTTTGGCCAGAAGCTGATCTGGACCTGTAGCTTTATTGGATTTTAAAATTTTAATAGCAGAGAGAACTTTGGTTACAGTAAAAGGGTCTGTCAATAATGGCTTTAAAAGTAGTATCTAATCTAGAAATTGATAGTTTTCCAAGCCAATCAGTAAATAGATTGGGTAAGTTTGTTGAGTAGGTCTTGGAAGTAGGCTGCAAAACAATTCGCAGTCGCTTCTGAAATTTGTATTAAAGTACCAGATGCAGATTTTAAGTTTTGCTACATGCCTCTTCATTTTATGTAATTTTTAGAATGTGGGTCCATCTTTATTCTGTTTATAGTGAGCTTCTAAAGTTGCAAAAGAGTGTCATAGTACTTCCAATTTTTGAGTGGTAGTTTGTTTAATATGTACTGATATTCAGGAAATATGTCCTCGAAGGACAGCCTTCTTAGCATCCCAAACATTAAACAGATGTGTATCTTGATTATAATTAAAATGGATGTATTCATCCCAGGCAATCAACAATTTTTCAGGAAAAGGTAGATATTGTAACAATTGTCTATTAAAAAATCATTGTTGAAGTGAAGAGATGCTGGAAAAGTCAGATAATTGAAATCCAATGTGGGCATGGTCAGAGAGGTATATGTTACTAATAGTACTACAAGGATTTGTGGTCTCAGTTTTGGAGAGATAAACCAATAGTCAGTTCATGTAAAGGTATTATGCACAGCTGAATAAAAGGAATAGTCTTTCTTTCTTCCATGCATCTCCCTCCAGATATCTATTAGTGCAAGGTCTTTAATACGAGTCAAAATACTTTTACCCATAGCAGATATTTGAAATTGGTCTGTGATTTATCTAATACTGACAAGACACAATTAAAGTCAGCTCCTAAATATAGGGAACCTTTAACTGATAACTTCAGAGTGTTAGCAATTTTCAAATAAAAAGGAAGAGAATCGTCATAAGTGTAAAACAGTAGCTAGTGTCAAGGGTACTCCATCCAGTTTTCCTGTAATAACGAGAAAGTATCCATCTATCGGGCTCTGATATTATTGATTCAGAAATAAAATGACAACTTTTGGCTATCAAAATCACTACTCCCCTTTTAGATTTAGCATAGGATATTGAAAAAATCTACTTAATCCAACCTCCTTGCAGTTTAGAGTGTTCTAAACTTGTCTAAGTGGCACTGTTAATGAAAATCTGTGACCAAGCATTAAAGTAGCAAAACTTAACACAGGGAATTGACTAAAATTAAAAGGACCACCATTGCCCCTTCCTAAAGATCCACCCCAAGGCCTCAACTAAGTATACTTTGAGGGGCATAATTGAATGAGGCGCCCAAGTTTTCATGAGGGCGTCCTCGCAGGATGGCCCCGGGAAGGGGCGGGGAAACCTGTATTATCGAAACAAGATGGGCGTCCATCTTTTGTTTCAATAATACGGTCGGGGACGCCCAAATCTCAACATTTAGGTCAACCTTAGAGATGGTCGACCTAAATGTTGAGATGGTCGACCTTAGAGATGGTCGTCCTCGGTTTTTGGCCATAATGGAAACTAAGGACGCCCATCTGAAAAATAACCAAATCCAAGCCCTTTGGTTGTGGGAGGAGCCAGAATTCATAGTGCACTGGTCCCCCCTCACATGCCAGGACACCAACTGGGCACCCTAGGGGGCATTGCAGTGAACTTCAGAAATTGCTCCCAGGTGCATAGCTCCCTTACCTTGGGTGCTGAGCCCCCCAAAACTCACTCCTCACAACTGTACACCACTACTATAGCCCTAAGGGGTAAAGGGGGGGCACTTACATGTGGGTACAGTGGGTTTCGGGTGGGTTTTGGAGGGCTCACAATTACCACCACAAGTGTAACAGGTGGGGGGGGGGGCCTGGACCCGCCTGGCTGAAGTGCACTGCACCCACTAAAACTGCTCCATGGATCTGCATACTGCTGTCAGGGAGCTGGGTATGACATTTGAGGCTGGAAAAAGTTTTTTTTAGGGTGGGAGGGGGTTGGTGACCACTGGGGGAGTAAGGGGAGGTGATCCCCGATTCCCTCTGGTGGTCATCTGGTCAGTTTGGGCACCTTTTCACGGCTTGGCGCAAGAAAAATGGACCAAGTAAAGTTGGCCAAGTGCTCGTGAGGGACGCCCTTCTCTTTTCCATTATCGGCCGAAGACAACCATCTCTTAATCACGCCCCAGCCCCGCCTTCGCTATGGTGCCGACACGCCCCCGTGAACTTTGGTCATCCCCACGACAGGAAGCAGTTGACGCCCAAAATCTGCTTTCAATTATGCCGATGTGGGCGACCCTGAGAGAAGGATGCCCATCTCCCAATTTGTGTCGGAAGATGGGCGCCCTTCTCTTTCGAAGATAAGCCTGTTTATGATTTAATTTCTATATAGTGTAAAGAAAAGACAGCAAAAGGGAGAAAACCACATTCTATTTCAAAAATTACTCAAACCCCTATAGTTAACCTTTCACATCCTAGAAAGCACTTCAAAGAAAATCAGGAACATGTCAAAGAGAGTGAAAATAGTACAAAAACTACCTTCTTATTTCCACCCAAAAGCACCAGAGGCTCAAGGGGGGGGGGGGGGGGGGAGGAAATTATGTAAGCTATGAGCAGTTGCAAAGTCCCTGCTTTTTAAACATTTGCAGATATGTTCATGGCAGGATAATTCTGCACCTCTAGCCCCTCTAGGCTGCTGTGTTCTCTGTGTGTCATTGGGAAGTCACTAACAAGGTGGTCAGAATAGATTACGGTCACCTTGAACTTAGACCTCAAAATGGTGAAATTAGTTCTGTTGGGATGTTATCCTTAACTTCAGCTCAACTGATTAGTATTTTTTTTAACTCATAGGAAGCAGTAGGAATTTGGAAAAGGAGGCGTGACCCTCAACAAATACAGGACAAATGGCCATAAATTAGAAATAGAAACGTGCTAGACAAAAACTGAAATGGAAACCCCAAGAAGTCAGGATCTGCATGCAATTCACCATTCCAAAGAAAGAGAAATGAAACGCATTTCCTTTTGCACAGTGCAAAACTATCACATTAGACACACTTTCCTTAATTTAACATATTCTATTCACTAAACTGAAATAAAATGGATTTTGTTTGGACATTTTATTTTTCTATTTACTCTGGTCCTCATCACTTCTTTCTGCTTTCCTTTTGTTGCTGTCCTGGTGTCCAGAGAGTTGGATTGAGGGAGAGCACTTTGACATGGTTCCATATTGATGACTATCAGGGTTTTGGTGTGTTACTTCATATGATGTCCTTCTAAGATGAATAGAATTTTAAAAAAATTAATAGGTCTAACCTCTATTAACTGTATGTGGGAAAAAAAGTCTAATGCAAGGTGTCTCCTAGGATGGAGCAACAAGAGAGGCCAGAAATGGCAGAGACGGCTCAAAAGACTCTGTTTGGCAGCAGCAAAAATGGAGATTGCAGCTCACTGGAAACAACGCATAGGACCAACGATTTTAGAATGGAAAACGAGACTCCGGGTCCTAGTGGATCTGGAGAAAATGACAGATCAAAGAACGGGCAGATATAAACCAGAAGCGACAGAATGGATAAACTTGAACCGAATCTGGAATAAAGCCATAGACACTCCGGAAGGATAACCACACGAGCATGGGAGGGGGAGGGGGAGAAGGGATAGGGAGGAGGGGAGGGAGGGGAGGAAAATAATACAATTTTGGATAAGTGTTATAGCGGAGCTAGAGCTGTTTTAGATAATTAGTAGCCTTGAGGCTACAACGATGTTTATTGTACAACTCCTTTTTATTGCAGTGTTGAATAAAAACTCATTTAAATAAATAAAAAAAAAAAAAGAATAATATAAGAAATCAAAGTGTATTGTATTCTTTAGCATTACAGATGAGTAGCTCAGGAAAGCATAAACATAGCTTTCAATTGGTAACTATTTGTCAGTTTCCATAACAGGCTTTCTGGCTGGCTTAATTCCTGCATGTAGTAGCCAATGAAATTCTTTCGTGTGATTTGGTGGAACAGTGCCATTTGTGTTCAATTAGGGACATTTTGCCAAATAAATTGAAGCAAGAAACGTCTCCTATTTCAAACTGCTTCATGTAAAATACTGTAGTTTTGAAGAGAAAAAAGGAGAAGTATTTGGACTGGATCATTTCTGAAAGAACAGAGATTGGATCTCGGAACACTGCTGACACCAGTTCATAGTCTATTGATCAGTTATTATTGGATATTTATTTTCTAAGGATTTTTTTCTTATTAAACTATAAGTTCTCATGCCCGTTGCCATGATTATAGAGGGTTTTTTTTAAACCACATTTTAAACCATCCTTGACAGTACATCTAATAAGTTACAGATTTTTCTGTCATCTACAAACTGCTATATATTTCCTTTCCAACATTTCTAACGAAGGGGATTATTTTATGACCGGGTGTCTATGCTGAAAGTCCAAGATGGCATCTATTTTATCAAGGTAGCGTAGACATCAAAGCGACTTTATTAAATAGACACTCAGATCCACCTCCAAAAGCTCACAAATGCACATGCAAAAACATATTCTACCTTCTTCAAAGATATGTGTGTACTCTATTATATAAAATATGCATGTACATCACAACTCCATCCTCAGTCTACCTACGCTTCTCACTTGGGAATACCTACACTTAGCACACGTACAATACACATATATTATAGGTGCGCATCATTTTACAAGTGAAAATTGCCAGTGTTTTTATAATATCTTTTCCTCATATAAATCTGTATTTACATGCAGAAAACTTTTACAACTTACCTTCAAAGATATACCTTTCTTACACAAATGCTTGAGAGGTGCCACTAATTACTCCGAGGCTGATATTCAGACCACAGAAGTTAGCCCAGCTAACTTCCGCGGTCACTGCTAAACCCGGATATTCAATGCCAGGCCATTTCCGATGACCAGCATTCAATATCTGGTTTATTTTAGCCGGTTATCTTCTAATCAGCCAAATATATCCCACATATTCAAGTGGCCAAATATAGCCGCTAAAGTGGGGCTGAAAATTAGCAGATAGCTGGGTATATCGGCTGATATAAAAAGCTATCTGCTAGCCACTAACTGGTGATATTCAGTGGGAGATAGCTGGCCATCACCGCTGAATATTGACAGATAGCTGGTTATGGGGCATTTAACTGATCAGGTGATGATCCTGGCCAGTTAAATGCATTTGAATGTAGTGGGGGGGGGGGGGGGGGGGAGGATCTACCTTTACTATGTTACTATGTTACTATGAAACCAAAGTGCTTCATACTAAAGTGAGTTATTTCAATTTTATTATTATTTTTTATTGTAATTTATCAATTCTTGATAAATTTGAGGCCAGGTTTCTTGGAAATTATATATCATGGACCACTAATAATTGGATGTTATCTCTGTAAACATAAAGGAAAAAAATCTAAATCTTGTGCCAGGATAGCTAGTGGGACAAAAAAAAACACACATTAAAAATAACTGAGATTTAGCATAGAAAAACATTTAAAAATGAGTTTCAAAAATATCATTTTGAATGTTTTAATGGAAAAAAAATTTCCACCTGCCACTTTCTGCTGTTTTTTGGACCTTTTTCTGTTTTGAAAATAAGCCCCTAGATCTATTAAGCCATTTTTGGATAATGCTATCCTGAAGATGCTAATGCATACCTTAGTCCTAAATCAACTGGATTATTGCAATTCAGTCTCGCTGACTTGCCTCAATACACATTGCACTGCCTAATTGCTGTAGAATACTCTGGTAGAAACTGCTTTAATCATTAATTAATTTCAGTATTTATGCACTGCTTAAACCTAAACTGTTTACAGTTTCATTTCACAGTTACTGGATCTGTCCCTAATGGGCTCATAATCTATTACCATTGTACCTGGGGCAATGGAGGGTAAAGTGACTTGCCCAGGGTCATATGGAGCTGCAGAAGGAATTGAACCCAGTCCCCAGGATCTTAACCCACTGCTGACCATCTGGAAACAGTGGGAATCAAACCCAGTTCCCCAGGTCTACAACCTGCTGCACTAACCATTAGGCCACTCCTCCACTCGCACTGCCAATGCTTATGATCATGAAATTCCCCTATTAATTTACCAACACTGGCTCCCAATATCAAGCAGAATACAGTTTATGATCCTTCTTTTTGCTCATAAGGGTTATTACACTGGAATCCCTATATACCTCTCAAATGTGTTGGTACCATGAGTGCCCTCCTAGAACACTTCATTCTTTAGATGATCACCTCCTCGTAACTTCATCTTTCCAGAAATTAGTACTTGATTCTTCACGTCCAATAGTATTTAGCTACTTAGTCCCTATATTTTGGAATCAACTACTGATTCTCTGCATTCTGATCCTTCTTGCTACAGATTCAAATCCTCTCTGAAGACATGGTTTTTCAGATGAGCTTATGCTTTACTTTCCTGACTCGCCTCTATTATTTTGCCCAAACTTTTAAGAGTACTTTTCCCCCTTTCTACTGTTGTTCCTTGTTAATTGGATCTAGCAATATAATATTTGGTGGCTTTAATTGTTGTGCTATGCCTATGCATCACTCTCCCTCCTGTTTATAAGTGTTTGATTACCTTGTTGTGTGTGTGTGTGTGTGTGTGTGTGTGTGTGTGTGTGTGTGTGTGTGTGGCTTTTAGCCACTGTTGTCAGCTGAAATTCAGATTTGTATATTGCAATAGAGGGAAAAAAACTGACTAAAGCACTCATTTTCGAAAGAGAAAAATGTTTAAAAAGTGGCTTTGCTTAACACAAGACTCTCTCTACTTCAGGAAGCTTAGCTCTTCAACCAGGCACTTAATGGAAGAAGTAAATGACACCTGCTGCACATACTATAGCAGGACATGTTCATCCACTCCTACCCTAGCTAAGATAATGCTCAAGCACCTTTCTGGCCTCATTTGCAACTTTATTTGAACTACTCCCTTATTTTCTTACTTCTGTTACTCTCTTATCTATCTCTATGCTCCATCTTTGCTACACCCTATGCTGTTTTTAAAATGTTTTCTTGTGTATTGTGTTTGAATATTTTTACTGCTGTAATTGTCTATTGCTTATGTTTGACTTACTATTGCTGTACACTGCCTTAAGTGAATTCCTTCAAAAAGATGGTAAATAAGTATTAATAATAAATGAATAAATAAACTTACGCCTGCCATTGACATGGTATAAGAGGGCACTCCTAAACCTGGGTATGCCATTGCTGACTTACATTATTTGTTATTTTTTACATTTGTATCCCACATTTTCCCACCTATTTGTAGGCTCAATGTGGCTTATATAGTACTAGAGAGGCGTTTGGAGACTGCGGTGTAAACAAATACAAAGTGATGTTGTGGTAAGATAAAGTTCATGTGGCACAGCCACATTATGGAATCGTACAACGGAAGAATTGTGTTATGTCCATTAAGTACTTTAGTTTTGTTGTGTTGCAGAGATTAGGCATTTGAGATGGATCGGTAGGGTATGCCTTTTTAAACAGATTAGTTTTTAGTTTTTTTCCAGAAGTTTAGGTGGTCATACATAGTTTTCAAGGCTTTTGGTAATGCGTTCCACAGTTGTGTGCTTATGTAGGAGAGACTGGATGCATAAGTTGATTTGTATTTGAATCCTTTGCAGCTTGGGTTGTGCAGATTTAGGTATGTTCATGTTGATTCGGATGTGTTTCTACTTGGTAGGTCGATCAGGTCTATCATGTATCCCGGGGTTTCACCGTAGATAATTTTGTGAACCAGAGTACAGATTTGGAGCCAGTGTAGTTTTTCGCGGAGGGGTTTTGCGCTTTCAAATCGCGTTTTTCCGAAGATAAGCCTAGCTGCCATGTTTTGAGCGGTCTGAAGTATTCTATTATTCTATTCTAAGTGTTCTATTATTATTAGTATTCTATAATAGAATCTTGGCTTCAAGATATCATTATAGAATTGGCACATTGCATTGAGGCACCCAAAGAGAGGTTCAGTTTATAGAATTGCCGCCTTAGTGGTTTGAGATGAGGGATTAAATGGCTGAAATGGTTTATGAGGGACATATATTTTTGAAAGAGACTATGACCTACCTAATTGGTGGTGTTTGTGATTTCAGGTTGATAAAGTAGACCTGATCTCTGTAGTTTAGATCTCTACCCCTGTCAAATGTTGACGTTCTTTCCTGTACCTGATGTTTTAGTATTGTTAAGCGTTGTGACCTACTTGTTCAGATATTATGGTTTATCAAGAAATTGAAATAAACATAAACATGCAGCTGAATTTTGAATATACTAGATTGTAACGGAGAGAGATGATTCAGTGGTAGACCAATGAAGAGCAGGTTGCAGTCGTCGAGCAGAAGATGATGAAAGAGCAGATGTTCAGAAAGAATGAGACAACTTTGGTGAAGTTATAGAGAAATAAGTGCTATGTTTAACAGACTTTTGGATGCATATAGAAAACGATACCATGGATTTTTGTGCACTGTGTAGTTTTAATATAATTTGTTTATTAAAGGCAGAATACCAAACATCATCATCATCATCATAAATTTACACATTTTATAAACAAATAAATAATCTACTCCCAGTAAAGCATATCCTGTTTGGTTTGAGTTAGACATATGCCTATCCTCCAAGGGGATTTGCTTCATATTGTTGGCTTTCTTAAATCAAGACTTACTAGGGAAATTTATGGAAAGTTTTCAGGTTGATGGAAAAGACAGCTCCTCTTAAACAGGTGCAGGGCATTACAACAACTTATGTATAAATGCAACTGTCAAATGCTCCATAAAGTAGTAGCATTTGGCAGCTTCAGTTATTAATGATGTGAACGCTGCCAATAACAGTATACCATGCTCCTGTTAGAATTACATCCTCTAAATGTTTTCCAACATTCCATTCAAACCTCCTGCAAAAACCCTTATAATTGGCTGATTCATCAAACATGTTTGCTATCCCATGACCAAAGATTCATGTTATTTTCCTATCGCATACTTAACAGTGTAAGAGAAACATAGAAGTTAGAACAGCAAGCTGAGAACCAGGAAAACCAAGGTTCAAATCCTGCTGACAATCTTCTCCACGAAAGGCCTCAGGTACAAACTTAAGGCTAACTTTGCTAGGCTGTGTTAATGCTGTTTAATGCACCTTGAGGCCCTTTTACTAAAGCTTAGCATGCGCAAATGGAATTAGCACACACTGAATACTGCACATCGGGGTTCTTTTACTAAGGCACATTGGCGCCTACGTGCATACAACATTTGTCAAATTAGAACTATCGCCCAGCTACCGCATGCCCCAGGCAGTAATTCTAATTTTTATGTGTTCAAAATGCGCGGCAAAAAAATAATTTCTATTTTCTACCGCGTACGCTAACTGGGCTGTAATTGGCAGTGTATGCTCGCTGATGAAAGGATGAACTTCCTTGCACCTCATCCCACACTCCTAGTGCTTGATGCCTATTATGGCTTATTTTCCCAGCCATTATGAAAGTTACCCACCTCAATGCAACAAATCTGTTTACTGATCCAAAACTATTAGAAAAATATCTGGAGGAACAGGAAGCAATAAATATGTTGACTACTTGATACTACATCGCCTCATAGGATGTACAAATGTTCCTTTATTGCTCCTGTAATCCTTTGCTCAGGATGTTTGTAGATGTTTACACTTATTGTGCCCATTTTGCTTTCTCCTACATCCATCCTGTATCTTGACCCTCTCATTATCTCCTCCAAGGGAGGGTGTGGTATAGTTTGCTGCAACTTAATCTGGGCTTTTGCTACTTGTGAACTCTGCTGATGACATATGTCTGAGTCCTTGATGGATATCTTCAAGATCTCTGGTGGTAACCTACTCATAATGTTTGGTACCCATATTCTTCATTTTACTCTTTGGTGGTTAGATGCACATTTTAAACATATTTCCCTGAATGTAAAGGGAACCTCTCATCCCATCAAGAGGAAGAAAATCCTGCTGTATTTTAAGAAATTTAATCCATCTATTATGTTTATGCAAGAAACTCATTTGTCAAGTATTGCGTCCAAGAAGATGAAACAAGACTGGGTTAAAGACTGAATTTATTCTTCTGCTCAGGGGAAGAAGAATGGAGTCATTACTCTGCTGGTGAAAAATGTAAACTGTACTGTGCTAAACCACCTATCAAATAACGATGGTAGCTTGATTATTATTGTTTTGCAGTTTATGAAGAAAAAAAATGCTTTGATCAATGTTTATCCTCCAAACTTAGATCAGCCAGCTTTCTTTCACACTTGCTCAATACATTGCACTACTGGGAACAGTATTTAATGGTGAGAGGCGATATAAATCTCCCTTTGGATATGTACTTAGATCGTAAGTCATCAGTTAGATCTAGACCACTCAAAGCAAGTTTGGCGTTAAAGCAGTTATTGCAAAGTTAGAACATGATTGATACTTGGTGCTAGTTACACCCTAGCGAGTTAGATTACATTTTTCATTCTATGCATCACAACTTTTTTCTAGGTTGGATTATTTGTTTATCTCTAATTTTCTGTCTTCAGGTTTAGTGCGTACTTCTATAGAACCCAAACACAGTGTTATATAAGGGCCATAATCGAACAGGGCCGGCCATCTATAAGGGCGGCCATCTGTAACACCGACCCC
Source organism: Microcaecilia unicolor (assembly GCF_901765095.1). NCBI lineage: Eukaryota > Metazoa > Chordata > Amphibia > Gymnophiona > Siphonopidae > Microcaecilia > Microcaecilia unicolor. Next base: position 577,145,289 of record NC_044031.1, read on the forward strand.
GTCAAGCGGGGGCACCTACATGTGGGTACAGTGGGTTTGGGGGGGGTTGGAGGGCTCCCATTTGCCACCACAAGTGTAACAGGTAGGGGGGATGGGCCTGGGTTCGCCTGCCTGAAGTCCACTGCAGCACCCACTAAAACTGCTCCAGGGACCTGCATACTGCTGTCATGGAGCTAGGTATGACATTTGAGGCTGGCATAGAGGCTGGCAAAAAAATGTTTAATTTTTTATTTGGTTGGGAGGGGGTTGGTGACCACTGGGGGAGTAAGGGGAGGTGATCCCCCATTCCCTCCGGTGGTCATCTGGTTAGTTGGGGCACCTTTTCAAGGCTTGGTCGTGAACAAAAAGGGACGAAATAAAGTCGGCTAAATGCTCGTCAAGGCCAGCTTTCTTTTTTCCATTATCGGTCAAAGCTGGCCATCTCTTAACCACACCCCCGTCCCACCTTCGGTATACTGCCAACACGCCCCCTTGAACTTTGGCCGGCTCTGCAACAGAAAGCAGTTGAAGCCAGCCAAAATCGGCTTATGATTATACTGATTTGGCCGGCTTTAGGAGAAGGTCAGCCATCTCCCGATTTGTGTCGGAAGATGGCCGGCCTTCTCTTTTGAAAATAAGCAGGATAGAAACATAGTAAATGACGGCAGATAAAGACCTGTACGGTCCATCCAGTCTGCCCAACAACTCTATCAATAAAACTTGTGTTGATAAATCTTTAGCATCTGCCCTATACTCCAATCTTTATTTTTCTTGATGCATAAAGTTTTATGGATACAAGTAAGACACAAAAACTAAATTGTGCTCTCTCTCTCTAACCTTTGAGGACCCTGCAATGAGGAAATTGATGCTTTGGAACGTATGATTTTTTTTTCATGTGCCAATTTATGTGATTTCTGGGTTGCAGTTTGGGAGAGAATTGATATCACCCTGCATATTGATTTACTCATATCATATGAAAGTGTTATTTTTTGTTCTTTATGTTTACCTGACTACTTTTCTGATGACAACAAGAAATGTTTGATATGTAAATTCTTATTGCATTAAGAACGATACTTAAAGATTATAAACATAAACCCCAGGATACTTTTATGTTTTGGTTGAATACAATTATGTCTAATTTATAACTATGAATCAAATGTAACTAAACATGAAAAACCTTGGGCACCATTTAAAGAATTTTGTCATCCTGTATTTTCAAAGGAACATCGATTTCTGTTTAGATTGTTTTATTCTACTTTTCCATCACAATAGTAGTTACATGTCTTCTGTACCTTGTAATGCAGGATGTTTATTATTGTTTATTTTATATTGTGACTATTTTCTATATAAAAATAAATAAAACATTTAAACTTTAAAAAAAAGAGGGGGACAACAGTCCTATGTAAAATCAATCAGTCACAAAAAAGTAGAGCATACTATCTTAATTAGATTTTAATTAGATGCTAGTGCTAAACCTTTTTAGGTTCCTAAATGTAGGTGCCTAGTGATACTAGGAGCCTAAATTGTGGAACTCAGTCATAGCCAAATTTCAAAGGACCAATTTAAGACCCTAACTTGCAAAATTAGGCATCTAAACCTTTTGGCCAATCCAGAAATAATAACCCAATATTCAGCTGAATGCATGAGGTTATAAGAATAGGTTATCTATACAATATTTTTTCTGCTATTAAGTTCAGATAAATGGCAAAGTTATGTGTAGAGCAGTTGAATGTCATTGCTCTAAGGATAACTCTGGCCTATCCCCAAGAACATCCCTGGCCCTTCCTCCAACTACAGAAGGCAAAAGTAGAGACTAATAGACGATTCACCACTGGAGACGTGAGTCCAACAGTCTTTATTATATCAAAGATAACGACCCGACACAGGCCGTGTTTCGACGCTAAAAAGCGTCTGCATCAGGGGTCAATAAATACACCAAGTAGTGAATGCAAAACGAAGAGTCCTACTTGTATGTGTGTTGTCAGCTCACTGATCACGTAGCACCAAACAGAATATTTGCTCTGATAGTTTGTATCCAGCATATTCTGTTTGGTGCTACGTGGTGTATTTATTGACCCCTGATGCAGACGCTTTTTAGGGTCGAAACACGGCCTGTGTTGGGTCGTTATCTTTGATATAATAAAGACTGTTGGACTCACGTCTCCAGTGGTGAATCGTCTATTAGTCTCTACTTTTGCCTTCTGTGATTCGTCATCGTAGAGAACTTTTCCTGTTCTATACTTTGGATTTTGGTATCCAGACCTTCCTCCAACTAAACAGATACATTTTAACCATATGGGGATGAATTCTATAAATCGTGCCTACAAAAATTAGCACAATAAAAGCCGCATAAGCGTTATTCTATAAGCTATGCCTAAAGTTAGGTGTGGTTTATAGAATAGCACTTAAGCGCAAATTTAGAACGTCCATCTGCACCTTCGAAACTGTGGTGCAAATGTCCCTCCAACATTTATGCACAGAATCCCCTTATTCTATAATTGCATGAATAATCCAAAATGCCCATGACTCTCCCATTTTCATGCCCCCTTTTCAGGGACACATGTAAAATTTAACATGGATCACACACATAAATTTACACACATACATTTTAATTGATTTCAATTAGTGCCAATAATTGCTTGGCTATAATTGACTCATTATTCAATTAAATTGTACGTGCAAATTGGGCAGGTGCCCAAATTTGTGTGGGAAATGTTTGGTGACTTTTGTAGAATCAGGGGAATGGTGACTAATAAAGACAAAACGTATCCATTTAATGTTGCAGAAAATTTAACCTAAATCACTTATGCCACAACCATTCACCAACAACCACATAGACACTTTTGCATATTACCCTCTACTGGGAGTTACTTATGCACAGATAACACATGCTAATCTGGTTAACATGTATCATTTGCCACAGGGCCTAATGCATACAAATAAGCCCTGTGGCAAAGAAAGCTCATGAATGGCATTAGTATACATTAACTGTTAGTAATTGGCTCCTTAAGGGGCCCTTGTACAATGTGGGCTTACCACATGTTATTCCGGGACTACTGCTGGCCCAACGCGGCTGCTGGCGGTAGTTATAGGATGAGTGCATGACATTTCCAGTGAAAAAATAAGAAACCCTGGAAATGGTTAGCATGGTAGTAACCCGGCAGTAATCGGGCATTGCCTCATGCTGCCCGGTTACCCCCAGGTTACTGTAGGAGCCCTTACCAACACCTCAATGGGTGGCAGCAAGTGCTTCCTGCCTAAGAGTTCTTACAGTGTGGTCATTATTTTGGGGGGGCTTTTTACCCGCTGCGGTATAAAAGGCCCTGGCGGGAGAAACGGTCCCCAGCAACTACCGCGGGGCCCATTTTCCCGCAGCTTGGTAAAAGGACCCCAAGTAATTACCGGATATGAATTTAAAGGGGTATGACTTCAGGCAAACAATTGTAAGTACAGTTTACCTGCCTGTCACATGTGAATATAATAGTCATGGTTTACTACCTCAAACATGTTTAACACAGACAACATGACTATAGCATGAAATGAAAGCTTGATTTAGAAAATGCTTTTTTGGTGCAAGAATAGCTTAGCAATGAATGTGGGAAAGGGTAGAAAATGTTTTCCTACATAACGAAGATGCTATGACTCACAAGTTGTTCTTTGTCCCCTATGTAATATTGGACACATATCAGTTAGGCACATCAGGAAAGGGAAACCATTCCAAAATGAATTGAAGCAGCCAAAATAGTGATGCATACAGTTTTCAAAACTGAAGATGCATAAATCATATTTATTTTTACACATGGATTTAATTAGCCATGCAAAATAATATGTATGCAGTACACTGCCAGTCCATTTGTTTAACACAATAGCCTCAATTCTTTGAAAATGCTTGGGCTTCATAAATGATCATGTATCTGGAGTTGATTCAGCCTGCAGTATTTTTTTCTCATGCTATAATAATATTAGGTCCAGCTTGAGGATGCATTGTCCCATCCCACAGAGATTTACTTTTGTGCATAAACTATTTTCAGACCCCTGACTTTCACAAATCAAGGGTCCTCTAGAGAGCATGCTGAATGCCTAGAAAATATGAAAACTCAACCGCTTTTCATATACAATGTGCAATGTCCTTTTACTAAGCTGCTGTAAGCATTAGCATGCGATTACCGCAGCTTAAAAGAACTAACCCTGAGAGGTCCTGCGGTAAGTCTGATATTCGCGCATGCAAATCACACACTAAAAATATTTTAATTTTTAAGGCCGAAGGAGGAGTTGGGAGGCAGAGAGTGGGCATGCCATCACTGATCAGTTATTACACCATATGCTAACTGATTAGCTCATGATTAGCGTGTGAGCTCTTATGGCCTACAAAATAGGTCATGGTTAGTGCTCACATGCTAATTAGTTTTAATGGCCTCATTAGCGTGCGGCTATTAATTTTTTTTTAAAAAGAGGGAGAAATCAGTACTAAGGCTACTTTTTTCCCTGCATCTTTGTAAAACGACCCCATAGTGTATTTGGAATTTCAAAAGGCATTTGACAAAGTCCCTAATGACAGATTCCTTAGTAAATTCAAGTGGTTAGGCTTCTTAGCAAATTCAAGAGGTCATGGGATAGAGGGCAATTCTCTTTTGTGGAGTGCAAACTGGCTAAAAGACAGGAAATAGAGAGTAGGTCTAAATGGTCAGTAATCCACATGGGAAAAGGTGAGTAGCGGAGTGGTCTGTAGTGGGACCAGTGATCTTTAACCAATTCATAAATGATCTGGAGATAAGAACAATGAGTGACATAATCAGATTTGCTGATGACACAAAATTATTGAAAGTCATTAAAATGGAAAAGGATTTTGAGGATGTACAGAAGGATCTAGTGAAACTAAAGACTGGGCAGATGAAATTTAATGTGGACAGGTGCAAAGAGATACACAGGAAAACACAGGAAAACTAATCCTTACTACAGGTACAAAATAGTGGGTTCTAAGACAGCACAAGAAAAGATCTTTGAGACATTGTGGACAATACATTGAAATCTTCATCCCTCAGTTGCTAAAAAATCAAATAGAATGTTAAGGAATATTTGAAAAGAAGTGGAGAACTGAACTGAGAATACAATAATGCCTTTGTATAGGCTCCAGGTGTATCTACACTTTGAATATTGTGTGCAGGTCTGGTTGTGCCACCTCAAAAAGGATAGAAACAGAGAAAAATTAAGTCAGATAAAAGACCATATGGTCTATCCAATCTTTCTGATTTCCCTATCACTCCCTTAGAGATCCTAAGTATTTGTCCCAAGCTCTCTTAAATCCAGACTCCAGAGGAAATTAGAGAGTCATGGAATAGGAGGTAGTGTTCTATTGTGGATTAAAAACTGGTTAAAAGTTAGAAAACAGAAAGTAGGGTTAAATGGTCAGTATACTCAATGGAGAAGGGTAGTTAGTGGGGTTCCCCAGGGAGCTGTGCTGGGACCGCTGCTTTTTAACATATTTATAAATGATCTAAAAATGGGAGTAACTAGTGAGGTAATTAAATTTGCTGATGACACAAAGTTATTCAATGTCGTTAAATCACAAGAGGATTGTGAAAAATTACAAGAAGACCAATACGAGACTGGGAGACTTGATACCTAAATGGCAAATGATGTTTAATGTGAGCAAGTGAAAAGTGATGCATGTGTGAAGGAGGAAACCAAACTATAGCTACATCATGCAAGGTTCTACATTAGGAGTAACTGACCAGGAAAAGGGTGTAGGTGTCATCACTGATGAATTGAAGCCCTCTGTTCAGTGTGTGGCAGCGGCTAAGAAAGCAAATAGAATGTTAGGTATTATTAGGAAAGAAATGGAAAACAGAAATGAGGACATTAACATGCCTCTGTATAGCTCCATGGTGCAACTGCACCTCGAATACTGTGTGCAATTCTGGTCAGTGCATCTCAAAAAGTGGAATTAGAAAAGGTATAGTGAAGGGTGTTGAAAATGATAAAGGGGATGGGACAACTTCCCTATGAGGAAAGGCTACAGTGTCTAGGGCTCTTCAGCTTGGAGAAAAGACAGCTTAAGGAAGATATGATAGAGGTCTATATAATAATGAGTGGAGTGGAACGAGTAGACGTGAATCACTTGTTTCTCTTTCCAAAAATATTTGGACTAGGGGGCATGCAATGAAGCTACAAAGTAGTATATTTAAAACAAATTGGAGAAAATATTTCTTCACTCAAGTAGTACTGTTTAATATACACACCTCCATATGTCTACATGGGTAGTTAATAAGCTACAGTAAAATTATGCATTTTACTGTAGCAATATTTAATGGGGGTGGGGGGGGGAATCACTAACCTGTAGTACCTCAGTACAACAGGTTTGCAACCTACCTGATAAATGTACCCTTTCATTGCTGAAATAACGCTGAGACAGGCCGGTAGTGGAATAAAGTATCCTCCCAGCACCCCACAGTGCTGAATTGATCATCCTTTCCCATACCTCGCTTAGAAGTGAGGTTCGTTCTTGTCATGGATGCGCAAAACTATCCCACTTGGAGAAATTGACCCCGAGAGATACCCTCATACCCTAATAAACCCTGCATGATCAGCCCCTGACTCCTGCTATTAGGAAAGCACCTATTTGAAGCCTGTTCTGTGAAGACACCTACTTTTCCTTACAGGATATTAGTGCGAGTAGCCAAAAACATGTGTACATGAAGTGCAACCACTTATACCAGCCCACTATATGGTGTGAATGCCTGTACCTAGGTTATGAAATGCTCATAAACAATAGTATTCTATTATTTACACAACTACCTGTGCTCTCCACCCAGGTTCCACCCAAACGCCACCCATACACATGCCCACTGGAACAGTACACACCATCAAAGCTCTGGTGCATGCATATTTCTTGTATGCAAATCTCATAGAATCATAGAAACATGATGGCAGATCAGGGCCTAAAGGCCCATCCAGCCTGCCCATCCTCAGTAACTACTAACTCTTTCTTTCCTAAGGGATCCCACATGCCTGTCCCACGCTTTCGTAAACTCTGACACAGTCTCCGTCTCCATGACCTCCATCGCATATTCATTTGCATCATGCATATGAATCACATGCACATTCACATGCATATTCATTGTGGATACCCTGAAAACCTGACTGGCTGGGTGTGTCCCAAGGCCTGGGTTGAGAACCCCAGTTAATAAGGGGTCATGTATACACACTAGTTGTCACTTGTGCATGCAAATGACTGGAATACTACTATGCCGTCTATTTACTATGTTCTTCCTGCCCTAAACTAGGTGGCTCCATATAGAAACACTCTCATAATGCAGGAGAAAGCTAACATTTCTGTTAAATCCTTTAGAATTAAGTTTCTTTAGAGAATCCTGATTATAAGATCATATGATAAAGTGCCCTGATCCTGAAAAGTTCTCCTCTATGGTGGTCTGATTTGTGGCATCTGATCTTCTGTCTATATAAATTGATTGTTTTTGCTTTTGTATTGTTATTGTATTTTTTTTCTTTCTTGATTATTTGCTATTATTGTATTTGTACACCGCTTCGATTGTACCTGCCTTTAGCAGTTAATCAAATACATTGTACCTTGTACCTTCTATGACTTTTTTTCTCCAATGTAGCATCCTTCATTGCATGTTTTTTTTTTTACATTCCTACAACATGGCAGCCTTGGTTCAATGTCTCAAGATTTTGATTCATTAGAATCTGCCTATGCTTTAGACCACGTCTCTAACGACAGGGGGGGGGGGGGGGGGGTGGGGTTGAAGACTAAGGTTCCATGTGTCCTCACTTGTGAATGTTAGTTTTTTTTCTTCCTTTAAATCTCTCTCTTATTTAACTTAATAATCATATCAACAATCCATAGACTGAGAAACATGAGAGGCAATTTCCTCCATAACTGCACAAATAGCAAGCCCACACTTAGGCATAAGCATCCTAGGCAAGTGCCTAGGGTGCCAGGTTTGTAAGGCACCAAATACCTAAGCAAAAGAGGAGCCTTATTTTGTTTACTTTAGGACATGTGCATGTGCAGCTTCAAAGAGGCACCACTATGGCACTACAAGCTGCCACTGTTCCTCTTCTAACTCTCCAGACTCTGGGATCTGCTTTTGGCCTTGCCTATAAGCACCAAGGGCCCAATATTTGGCTGATATTCCTGAGCATCACTGGTGGTTAAACCTGGATATTCAATGCCGGGCTATGTCCACGCTTCGGCATTGAATATCTGGTTTTGCAGAACTAGCTAAGGCATAACAGCTAAAGTCCAATATTCAGCTCTTACCCAGCTATGGGACACTGCATAAAGGGGCCCTTTTGCTAAAGGGTTGGTGTGTGGCAACAGGCTTGCTGCAGTCCAATCCAGAACTACCTCCGGGCTACAGCAGGAGTCTGGTGGTAGTTCCCACCCCTAGCATGTTGCTATTTCCGGTGTTTCAAAAATATTTTCTATTTTTGTAGCGTTGGTACTTACCCAGGCGTAATTGGGCAGCGCTCCCCCCTTCTAATGGCCGCATGGCAAATGGTTCACTTACCGCACATCCATTTCTGTTCCAGAAAAAAAAGACAGCCTTTACCCACTGCATTAAAAGGGGTCCTCGGTGCATATCAAAAAACACACGCTGATGCAAGCGTAGGCTGCCTTTTACCCTAACTTAGTAAAAGGACTCCAAAGATAGGACTAAATTATGTGTTTCTCTTTATGAGGTTAACCTGAGCAGATAAGGACTGAATATCTCCCGATTTGTGTCGAAAGATGGGCGCCCTTCTCTTTCGAAAATGAGCCCAATTGTAGAATAGCCTAGTGATTAAAATTGCACTCTAAGACCCAAGAAAAATTACTACTACTACTTATCATTTCTAAAGCGCTACTAGACGTACGCAGCGCTGTACACTTGAACATGAAGAGACAGTCCCTGCTCGACAAAGCTTACAATCTAAAAATGGGGTTCAAATTTACTTTTCTCACTAATGCTCATTGGGCAAGTTCCTTTTTCCTCCATTCTCTTAAGTACAGCTATAAAGTCTCCTTTACTAACTTGTAACATAATTGTGACACCAGTTCTATTATTCTCAATGGGACCGATTTAACAACACATATCTTATATCAACATAGGTTAACAAATGAGGCCCGTCATAGTCATACATTTGTTTGAAATTATATGAGAAGTGTCATCAACATTTCTCATATTGACTCATGTCATTTTTAGCCAGAAATGATAGCAAACACCATAACATTTCAGGTTTTGACTTGTGCCAAAAATATTGTGCATTTTATTTGTGCATGCATGCAGTAATGAGAAAGAGCATGAGTTATGTCCGTAAATGCTTGGGAATAATAATAATAACCTAAACAAAACAATTTCCATAAATGACACAGGAAACAAAATACAAATTCAGTGGCTGCACACTCTTAGTTTCTAGATCCTTGGTCTTCCAGTCCTTGAGGGCCACCAATGGGTCCAGTTTTCAAGATATCCCTAATGAAAATGCAAAGTTCAAGGGGTGATTCAGAAAATTACAGACTGGTAAGCCTGACTTCAGTGACGGGCAAAATAGTGGAAGCTATTATAAATAATAAAATTATGGAACATGTAGACAAACATGATTTAAAGGGAAAGAGTCAGAATAGGTTCAACCAAGGGAAGTCTTGCCTCACCAAGTTGCTTCATTTCTTTGAAGGCATAAACAAACATGTGGATAAAGGTGAGCAGATTAATGTAGAGTATCTAGATTTTCAGAAAGCTTTTGACAAAGTTCCTCATGACCCTACCTGTCCCTCCAACTACCGCCCCATCTCCCTCCTATCCTTCCTCTCCAAAATACTTGAGCGTGCCGTTCACAGCCGCTGCCTTGATTTTCTCTCCTCTCACGCCATCCTCGATCCACTTCAATCCGGATTTCGCCCTTTTCACTCGACAGAAACAGCACTCTCTAAAGTCTGTAATGACCTGTTCTTTGCCAAATCCAGAGGCCACTACTCCATCCTCATCCTCCTTGATCTATCCGCCGCTTTTGACACTGTCAATCATGACTTAATTCTTGCCACACTGTCCTCATTTGGGTTCCAGGGCTCTGTCCTCTCCTGGTTCTCCTCCTATCTCTCCCACCGCACCTTCAGAGTTCACTCTCATGGATCTTCCTCCACCCCTATCCCCCTATCTGTTGGTGTTCCCCAGGGATCTGTCCTTGGACCCCTTCTCTTCTCAATCTATACCTCTTCCCTGGGCTCCCTGATCTCATCTCATGGTTTCCAGTATCATCTCTATGATGATGACACCCAGCTATATCTCTCTACACCAGACATCACCGCAGATACCCAGGCTAAGGTATCAGCCTGCTTATCCGACATTACTGCCTGGATGTCCAACCACCACCTGAAACTGAACATGTCCAAGACTGAGCTCCTCGTCTTTCCACCAAAATCCATGTCTCCTCTTCCTCAACTTTCTATCTCAGTTGATAACACCCTCATCCTTCCCGTCTCATCTGCCCACAACCTCGGAGTCATCTTTGACTCCTCCCTCTCCTTCTCTGCGCATATCCAGCAGATAGCCAAGACGTGCCGCTTCTTCCTCTTGAACACACCACCCGAACTCTCGTCCACGCTCTCATTACCTCTCGCCTTGACTACTGCAACTTACTCCTCACCGGCCTCCCACTTAGCCATCTATCCCCCCCCTTCAATCTGTTCAGAACTCTGCTGCACGTCTCATATTCCGCCAGAACCGATATACTCATATCACCCCTCTCCTCAAGTCACTTCACTGGCTTCCAATCAGATACCGCATTCAATTCAAGCTTCTCCTTCTTACCTACAAATGCACTCAGTCTGCTGCCCCTCACTACCTTTCTACCCTCATCTCCCCTTACATTCCCGCCCGTAACCTCCGTTCACAGGACAAATCCCTCCTCTCTGTACCCTTCTCCACCACCGCCAACTCCAGGCTCCGCTCATTCTGCCTCGCCTCACCCTATGCTTGGAACAACCATCCTGAGCCCTTACGCCAAGCCCCCTCCCTGCCCATCTTCAAGTCTTTGCTTAAAACCCACCTCTTCAATGCTGCATTCGACACCTAACTCTTACCGTTCAGTAAATCCAGAATGCTCCATTTTGACCGCCCCTATCGGACTGACCGTTCATTTGTCTCTTAGATTGTAAGCTCTTTGAGCAGGGACCGTCCCTCTATGTTAAATTGTACAGCACTGCGTAACTCTAGTAGCGCTTTAGAAATGTTAAGTAGTAGTATTAGTAGATACTCCTGAGAAAACTAAAAAGTCATGGGATAGGAGGCAATGTCCTTCTGTGGACAAAGAATGGAGGTGGGTGAATAGTGGAGTGCAGCAGAGATCTATACTGGAACCAGTGCTATTTAACATATTTATAAATGATCTGGAAAGTGGAACAATGAGTGAGGTGATTAAATTTGCAGATGTCAAAAAACTATTCAAAGTTGCCAAAACATATGCGGATTGTGAAAAATTGCAGGAAAACTTTAAGAAATTGGAAGATTGGGAACAAAATGGCAGATGAAGTTTAATGTGGACAAATGCAAAGTGATGCACATTGGGAAGAATAATCCAAATCATAATTACCTGATGCTAGGATCCACCTTAAGAGTCAGCACTCAAGAAAAAGATCTAAGTGTTATTGTAGACAATACGCTGAAATCTTCTGCCCAGTGTGTGGCAGCAACAGTGGCCAAAAAAGCAAACAGGATGCTAGGAGTTATTAGGAAAGGGATGCAAAATAAGACCAAGAATATTATAATGCCTCTTTATAGCTCCATGGTATGACATCACCAGTATGAAATTCTGGTTGCCGAATTTCAAAAACGATATAGCAGAATTAGGAAAGGTTGAAAGAAGAGTGACCAAAATTATAAAGGGGACAGAATTCCTCCCATATGAGGAAAGATTAAATAGGTTAGGGCTCTTTAGCTTGGAAAAGAAATGGCTGAAGGGTGATAGGATTGAGTTCTATCAAATCCTGAGTGGTGTAGAATGTGTAAAAGTGAATCAATTTTTCACTCTTTCAAAAAGTACAAAGACCAGGGGACACTCAATGAAATTACATGGAAATACTTTAAAACAAATAGAAGGAAATATTTTTTTCACTCAAAGAATAGTTAAACTCTAGAACTTGCTGCCGGAAGATGTGGAAACAGCGGTTAGAATATCTGGGTTCATAAAAGGTTTGGACAAGTTCCTGGAGGAAAATTCTATAGTCTGTTATTAAGATAACATGGGGAAGCCAGTGCTTGCCCTGGGATTGGTAGCTAGGAATGTGGCTACTATTTGGGTTTCTGCCGGATACTTTTGACCTTGATTGGCCACTGCTGGAAGCAAGAAACTGGGCTAGATGGACCATTGATCTGACCCAATATGGCTATTCTCTCTATTTGACTGTAACTCTCCATGAGTTTGTATTTGGCAAGGTAAGTAATTAAAATCCAAATTATGACTGCTGACATCAATGATCTGTGAATACAGTGTGATAAAACAGTTATTTTCTTATTGTGTGCCTACAGCAAAAGTTATATGAGAGCAATATGAAATAATCATCCTTCAAAAGATGGAAGTTGGAATATAGGTCACTTTTCTAACAGATTATAATTATTACAAATTTGTAAACATATTCAAACTTTTCTGCTATAATATGAGACCTCTTCTCAGAAGCATTGTCAACTTACTCAAACTTATTCATAAAAGATTATCATTTGGTCCCTCCTCCTGGCAGCATAATATTGGCTCCCAATCTGTTCTAGAATTAGAGATAAGAAGATCCTCCCTTATACTTAGTCAAGCATCTTAACCATTACTGCCCCATATGCTGCTGCTGTTCACAGCTTGAATACTTGCTTATTGTTCTATCACCAGCAACTGTTTGTGTACAAAATACCTGATCCACCTTTCAGCTTTTGCCCAATTGGCCCCTCACACTGAAACTCTTTGCGACTTATTTTCAAAACAGAAAAACATCCAAAAAGCGGCACAAAGTGGCAGATGGACCTTTTTTTTTTTTGCCAAAATGACCAAATTGCTATGTTCGAAACACATTTTTAAGATAGTTTTCTATACAGTTCATCTAAATCTGAAGGGGGCATGTTGAGGGTGGGACTTGGGCATTTTCAAAACTTAGATGTTTTTCTGCCATAATGGAACAAAGCGAAAACATCTAGGGCTAAAAGTTAGACAGTTTGGTCTAGATCTGTTTTAATCACGACTAAGTCACAAAAAGATGCCCTAAATGATCAGACGACCACTGGAGGGATTAAGGCATGACCCCCTTACTCCCATAGTGTTCACTGACCCCTCCAACCCAACACCAAAGAGATGAAAGAAACAGTACAAACCAGCAGGAGTGTAGCCAGACCTGACATGTTGGGGGGGCCCAGAGTTAACATGGGGGGGGGCACTATGCATATAGGTGTAAGTAGTGCTTGTTATACCCTAAATAATGTCTTAGTGAGCACTTGATAACGTATTTCTAAGTAAACTGTCCTGCACCAACATAAACTACATGCACACTTATGGAAATCTTGGAAACACTGACATTTTAAAAAAGAAGTTGCATTATCCCATAACTTAAACATTACCATTATAATAGGCTTGAGTCTAGTCAACCACCTCCCCACCCACATCGCAGTATCCTGGAAAATAATTACTGCAGTGGCACATATCCTCAACTTTACGTTATAAAAAAAATAAAATGCCTTATTAAACTGTATTAATAAAATAAGCCTTCGTGTCTCTTCCTCAGGTTTTATTGCTTTCTCTCCTTTCTAAAGCTTACATTAACCAGTTCTAGGCCCTGGAGTTCCCGATGGTGTTCTTTCCACCCCCTTCTCCTTATGAAGGCACATACGAATAAAGGTTTCTCTGCCAAATTACTTTTTGAAGTAACATTAAATCCTGCAAAGAAGCTTCTCAGAGCCAATGAAGCAAGGTTAACAGCTCCAGTTCTGAACACACAAATATCAGTAACTGCACCTTTACAAAGGAAATAACCGCAATATGCTTCCTATTGGAAAAGCCAAACAAGTCAGACTCACAAGGATCCACGCACAAATTACATGCCAGCAGAATCTCCCACCTTGGTCACTCATAGAACACAGACCAATCCTCACCAATTACAGAATTAAGGACCACAATCAGAAAAGGAAACACTGAGAAATCACAGTCTCTGTAAGCAGTAGAGCACAGGAGAATTTTTTTTTTTTAAGGGATTATCTACTGTAGGGAGCAACATACAAAATCACTTTCTATCCCAAAACAAAACCTACAAATAAAATATCTGGATACCCTTGAAAAATTAAAAACTTTGTAACCTATGGAACTTTAAGTGCTTTGAAAATGAGCCCCGGTGTCTCCAGCCTACTTATTAGTGATACATAACCATAGAAGCACAGTATGGTTGCATTTTCAATATGGTAATACTAAAGCCCAGCTAAGGAACATGTTATTTTGAATTAGTCTTCACTGGACCAAACTTGCTTTCCTTATGCCATCACCATCCAGTGTCTTAAAAGGTGGAAGATATAGGATTTTTGTTTGACATTTATATCCCACATTATCCTGAGAAAACTCAGGTTCAGTGTGGCTTACATTTGAAAATACAGCCACAGGTATATCATGGAAGCAAAATAAATGGCTATATCTGAATCATTTAATAAAGTTGAGATTAGCATATATACCCAACTTGAAATTTAAAAGTTTGTCCTTTAATGATGCATGCATGTTCAGAAATTATAGCCATATGTATAGACATGCACATACCAGAACAGACATCCATACACACATTGCAAAAGTAAACAACTTCTATAGGATACATCCAAAACTTTTATTTTCTCATTTCCATCTTCCAAAATTCTAGACAGCAGATGTACAGATCAGTAGGACTCAAAACTGTCCAAAACAAGTCAAAAAGAATACAGTTTATGCCTAATTGTTCAACCACCCTTAGGATTCACCTTAGGTTTAAAAAGCAAAACCATGTCCATGTAAAGACTGCATGGGAGAGAGGGAAAGGGAGATTTACCTAATTGGCTTCAGCTTTTTTGAAGTCTCTTGTTCTCAAACTAACCTCTTTGGTCAGCTCTCTCCTCACCCCCCCCCCCCCCCCCCCACACACACACAGACACAGCATGGTCTGGAATTCTTCTTCCCTTCCCCTTCCTCCTTTGTGGTCTGGCAGTGACGGCTTTTTTTATCCCCCTCTCCCATTGCATTGTTTCTTGCATGCTCTCCCCCTGCGGGATCCGGTACTACTCGCTCCCTTCTGGCTCCCTGCACCTCTGTCCTTCTTCAGTCAGGTAAGCACACTGCCTTCAGTGGCCATGGAAGTTTTTCCTCTGCTACAGTGTCCCACCAACCTGAAATTATAGCAGAGGGAAAGCTTCCGGGCCACATTGCTAGCAGCCTGAAAAATTCAAGGACACAAGTGCAGGGAGTGGAAGGGCAGCCAGTAGTGCCCAAAACACAGGCACTTGAATAGCCACCAGGGTTGGAGGAGCTGAGGTTAGAATGGGGGCCTGAGCCCCCAAAGCCCCCTCATAGCTATACCACTGCATACCAGCCTCTGACAGCTTCAGATGTTATGGCCAGTCCTATTAGAGCAGCTAGCAGGTCCATGGAGTAACCCAGTGGTCGATGCAAAGCACTGTAGAGAAGGGAACACAGGTCAAAAGGGGATACATTTTAGGAGCATTGATCACATATTTTACATGGTTGCTCACAAAAATGTATTTTTGTTGTTGGTTGTTTTTGTGTGTGCTATATACAAAAATGCATTGCTAATACTGGTGCTCAAAAATTGTTGGTTTTTGAAACTTGTTGCTCACACACACAAAAAAATTTGCACACATCAAAACTGACCACTCTGCAGACTTCACTTACCTAGGAACCAAATGGTGGAACTCCTTACCACCCAAATTAAGAAATATATAGGAATATACTAGATTCCACAAAATCCTCAACTCGTTCCTATTTAAACAAACCCTCACAAAGAACAACTATATCTCAAGCAATTAATTATTACTTGAATTGGTTATTACTCTGTTTACCTTTAACTTTCTCTTTGCTTCATGAACAATTTCTCATTCATAATAGATTTTCTAAATGTTAAACATCCATTGCTATTCCAGTATGTTTATGATACTATATTGTAAAATTGGATTCTTACAACAAATTACTTTCTTATGCATTATTCTTTGTTATGTATCCTATACTGTTTATTGTAAGCCACATTGAACTCAAACTTGTTTACTTGACCCCTTTTTTGTTCACGACCAAGCCTCGAAAATATGCCCAAACTGACCAGATGACCACCAGAGGGAATCGGGGATCACTTCCCCTTACTCCCCCAGTGGTCACCAACCCCCTCCCACCCAAAAAACTAATTAAAAAACATTTTTTCCAGCTCTATGCCAGCCTCAAATGTCATACCCAGCTCCATCACAGCAGTATGCAGGTCCATGGATCAATTTTTAGTGGGTACTGCAGTGCACTTCAGGTAGGCAGACCCAGGCCCACCCCCCCTACCCGTTACACTTGTGGTGGTAAATGGGAGCCTTCCAAAACCCACCCGAAACTCACTGTACCCACATCTATTTTATTTATTTATTTTACATTTGTACCCCGTGCTTTCCCACTCATGGCAGGCTCAATGCGGCTTACATGGGGCAATGGAGGGTTAAGTGACTTGCCCAGAGTCACAAGGAGCTGCCTGTGTCTGAAGTGGGAATTTAACTCAGTTTAATTCCCCAGGACCAAAGTCCACCACCCTAACCACTAGGCCACTCCTCCACTCCCCCCTTCACCCTTTAAGGGCTATGGTAGTGTTGTACAGTTGTGGGTAGTGGGTTTTGGGAGGGTATGGGGGGCTCAGCACACAAGGTAAGGGAGCTATGCACCTGGGATCAATTTGTGAAGTCCACTGCAGTGCCCCCTAGGATGTCCCGTTGGTGTCCTGGCAAGTGAGAGGGACCAGTGCACTACGAATGCTGGCTCCTCCCATGACCAAATGGCTTGGATTTGGCCGTTTTTGAGATGGCCGTTCTCGGTTTCCATTATAGGCGAAAACTGAGGCCGGCCATCTCTAAGGTCGGCGATCTCAACTTTTAGGTCGACATAAATGTTGAGATTTGGCCGGCCCCGACCGTATTATTGAAACGAAAGATGGACGCCCATCTTGTTTAGATAATGCAGGTTGCCCCCTTTCACGGCGCTGTCCTTAGAGATGGGCGCCCCCGTTCGATTATGCCCCTCCACGTTACTCACGTTATGCACAGTTTTATTGAGTAAGGGAGATCTGCCCATAATTTAGATGCTAGAATTGACACTAAGTTTTATTTAGTGTGAATCCTTGTGCCTAAATTTGGACACAGATCCCGGCACCAAACGCTATTCTATAAATGGCGCCCAACTTTGAGGGCCGTTTATAGAATAGTGCTTAGTGTGAAATTTTTGGGCGCCAAATTTTCAACATCATATAAAGAATCTAGCCCTATACGCAGATTTCCCATTTTACAATGGTGATCCCCCAATACCTTAATTAATTTCCTCATCATCATTTACACATGCTGTGAGATAGGCATAAGCATCAGCTATCTGGGGTCTCTACCAGTGTTTGAAGAAAAAATTGTGCTTACCTCAGTAGTACCTAACATTACCTTAAAAAGCCCCTGGAAAATAAATTTTAAACAAACAAAAGGAGCAGTTATTTAATTTGGATTCCTTAGTTGGCTCCTGTCATACATGCTGTCCTTGAAATCCTTTGTGAAATCAGCACCTACACGTGTATCTACTGGCACCTACAAATAAAAAGCTCATATGTTGTTGCCCTTTTATAGGACATGTTGTTTTTTGAAATCAATAATCCCAATGTACGAACTGGAAAATACACTTGTATTTGTTGGCACCTTATAAATATTATATAAAAGGCTCCATGAACAACACACTTTTGTAAATTGCTTGGAAAATTATGAATGACCCAATCTGAATGCCCCAATTCCTACCTGGATGTGCTGTGCAAAATGTTTTAACTTTAATTAAGGCTTCTTTATAGAAAATGTAATATAACAAGCACAACTTAACTATTATCAGCAGAGATGAAAGTAAATACATTTTTTTTCTGCTTGTTAATTTCAAATAGCTATTTTTTCCACTTTTTTTTTTTTACTCCAGGAGGCATATGGCACAAAAACAAAATAATTCAAATTCTGTGCAAATAAATTCATAATTCCCTGATGTCAGTGGGGGGTCCTCATCCAACCAGCTTATCCATGGGCTGTGCCTGCAACCACAGGGACATGCCATAGCCCAAAGGGGCGTGACCAGAGGGGCATGAACCTGTAGGAGGCCAGGGATGCCAAAGAATTTGGCCACTGAACTGACAAATTATTTCCTTCTCCTCAGTTTGTGCTTTTCCTTTGTATTATGGGCAAGAAAAGGAAAAATAAGGAAGATTCCCTGCCTTCCCCTCTAAAGTAACTGTTGTTCCTATGGATAGGCATATTCAGCATGTAACTGCCTCACAAAGCCCTGGGTTCTAATATCAACACCCAATTCCAACTTGGGTGCATTTCTAAGTCCTGGAGGACCCCTAAACCCATCCTTACCTACGACTTCTTTTGAATGCTCCAAGGGCAGGTCTCCTAATATGGTTCCCGGACCTACTGGAGTACTGAGAATTGGACTAGATTCAGTTATGAGTCCTCTGGTTTCTGGAGCTAGGTCTTAGAATTGAAGATTATTAAACTTTCCTGTGACTAGATTGTTATCACCTGCAATACTGCTCTGGAAATATCTGAAGGAAGTTTTGTTAATTGCCAGTTAGGATTCTACTGTATTTTCAAATTGTTATTATTTACCTCAAAAGAAAGTCATGCATAAATTAAGAAGAATGGGATGATGGATTTACTGGACAATGGTTCAGAATTTGATCTAACAAAATTACTTGAGACCTCTCAAGATGAGTTTACTCATCGCTCCATGCTTCTGGTTTCTTTTATTTCTGAGAGTGTACATTCTGGAGAAACTGAGGAAAATCATAAGAGACCTACAGCCACTACTTCAGGAAGATGAATTACTGAAAGAGATATTCCCATCCCCACCAGTGCTGGCCTTCCAACAGCCACCAAATTTAAAACACAAGCTGATCAGAAGTAAACTTCCAACACAGACGGAAAAAGAAAAGGGTACATTTCCGTGTAACACAGCCAGCTGCAAACTATGCCAAAACATTTCACAAGACCCCACTGTCATTCACAAAGGAAAAATATTCAACATAAAGGACTATTTTACATGCTCATCTTCCAATGTGGTATATATCATTCAGTGTAAAAAATGTAACGAAGGATGCTATATTGGAGAAACAGGCCAGATGCTTAAGACAAGATTCAATCTGCACAGACATCACATGAAAATAGCCGGTGCCAGTTAGGCCCCCACCCCTGTGGGCCAACACTTCACAAGACCAGAACACTGCACCAGTGATTTCACAGTAAGAATACTGAAAGGTAATTTTAAAACAATACAGGAACGTAAGACCTTTGAAATAAGAATGATTGAATATTTTGACACCCAACAAACAGGACTTAATAAGGATCTGGGTTTTCTAACTCATTATAAAACATAAAGCTGTATTTCTCTGTTTATTACCCTCCTCTCACCTACCAACACCCATTCTGTTAGAATATCAATGAAATGCTTTGATGTCCCCATGCATACCCCCACCCTCCCACTCTGTCAGACTGTCAAAGTAATGCTTTGATGTTTCTCTCATATATATTATCTGCTACCACATTTGCTTATTTCCGATCTGAGGAAGAAGGGCAACCTTCGAAAGCTAATCAAGAAATGTATTAAGTTATGTCCAATAAAAAAGGTATCATCTTATTTTCTTTTCCATGTTTTATTTTGTTTGATTTCTATTGATAACCTTTAAGAGTGGACTAACACGGCTACCACACCTCTCTATTTCTGAGAGTGATAAGCTTCTAGGAGATCTTTTACTAAAGCTTAGCTCGAGTTATCTGCAGCAGGGCCCATAGGAATAAAATGGGTCCTGCTGCATATAACTTAAGCTAAGCTTTAGTAAAAGACCCCCCCTAGTTCTTCAGTCTTATTTTAAAAATAAGGAGAAGTTATATTGTGAGCAGAAGCTTAGAATCTTCCCTAATGTAGCGAGATCTACACAGGAAAGATGCTTCAGGATATTAATTATTTGTTTACAGATTTACTTCATTTTGGAATGAATTATTGTGGAAAAAGAATCCTTAGGCAATAGACTATAGGTCTCAGTTATTTAAATTAGTGATGGAATGAAGCAGCATTGTGTATACTGTTTAGTATTTGATTTCTTATTGTTAATATTCTGCAGTTTAACACTATCCTGCTTATAATCGAAAGACAAAAACGCCTATATTACGACCTAAATCGGGAGATAGACGTTTATCTCACAAAAAGAATAAATCGGTATAATGGAAAGGCGATTTTGGACGTTTTCAACTGCACTCCATCGCGGAAGCGTACAAAGTTGACGGGGGCGTGTCAGAGGCGTGGCGAAGGTGGAACTGGGGCGTGGTTATCGGCTGAGGAGAGATGGGTGCCTTTCGCCGATAATGGAAAAAAGTATGCGTTTGTAGCTAGAATTTAGGGCACTTTTCCTGGACCCTGTTTTTTCACGAATAAGGCCCCAAAAAGTGCCCTAAATGACCAGATTACCACCGGAAGGAATCGGGGATGACCTCCCCTGACTCCCCCAGTGGTCACTAACCCCCTCCCACCACAAAAAAATGATGTTTCACAACTTTTTATTTTCACCCTCAAATGTCATACCCACCTCCCTGGCAGCAGTATGCAGGTCCCTGGAGCAGTTGTTAGGGGGTGCAGTGGACTTCAGGCAGGTGGACCCAGGCCCATCCCCCCCCCTACTTGTTACAATTGTGCTGCTTAATGCTTAGTCGTCCAACCCCCCCCAAACCCACTGTACCCACATGTAGGTGCCCCCCTTCACCCCTTAGGGCTATAGTAATGGTGTAGACTTGTGGGCAGTGGGTTTTGAGGGGGATTTGGGGGGCTCAACACACAAGGGAAGGGTGCTATGCACCTGGGAGCTCTTTTACCTTTTTTTTGTTTTTGTAAAAGTGCCCCCTAGGGTGGCCGGTTGGTGTCCTGGCATGTGAGGAGGACCAGTGCACTATGAATCCTTGCCCCTCCCATGAACAAATGCCTTGGATTTATTCGTTTTTGAGCTGGGCGCTTTCATTTCCCATTATCGCTGAAAAACAAAAACGCCCAGCTCACAAATTGTCGAATAAAACATGGACGTCTATTTTTTTCGAAAATACGGTTCGGTCTGCCCCTTCACGGACCCATTCTCAGAGATAAACGCCCATGGAGATAGACGTTTTCGTTCGATTATGCCCCTCCATGGCTCCCTTTCATGTGGGCTTAACTATTGTTCACTTAAGTTTATAATCATTTCTTCTGTTTGTTTGTTTTCTGTAAAATGTCTTTGTTTCTTTGGAATAATAAATTTAAAAAATAATTTAATAATAATCCAAAAATAATTTTTCAAAAATGTACTCTCTTCAAAACTGTTCATGCTGAATGCCCCCAGACATGAGCCCCCCAACTCAGAGGCTCAGCCTGCCCTTCCCTCCCAGAGGCTACACCCTTCACCTTCCACCTCAGCTTGATTCCATCCCAGATCATTCCAACTTTCAGCTGTCCTCCAGTTCTCTCTCTCAACAGGATTTTTAATCAGCTAGTCAGTCCATTGTGATTCCTTCTACCCTTGACCCTAGCACTCATGTTTGCTCTCCCCGTCTTTCTATGCTCCACCCCTTGCACTCATACAGTCTCTTCTCCTTTCTCTCAACCCCACTACTGGATCATTCTCTCCCACTCCTCATCTCCTAGATCCCAAATCTTTAACCAACTACCTCTCTCTTCTACCCACTTCCATGCCCAGAACCTGCAGCCAACCCAGTTGCCCTGGTCATTCTGCTCCTGCGCTGACGAGTTGCATTCTCCTCAAGCCAGTCCTATTCAATCACAGCTTTTCTGCACTTCCAGCTCTTGACTAATTGTGGCTAAGGCTTTATGCTAGTCCTGAGCAGCTGTGGCTATCCAGCTCTTCTAACATGGAGGGGAATAATAGAGTGGGGGCCCATCTATAAGGGCACCCATCTCTAAGGACGGCCCCATAAAGGGGCGTCCCCGACCGTATTATTGAAACAAGATGGGCAGCCATCTTTCGTTTTGATAATACGGTTGGGGACGGCCAAATTTCAATAATTGGGTCGACCTTAGAGATGGCCGACCTTGGTTTTCGCCGATAATGGAAACTAAGTACACCCATCTCAAAAACAGCCAAATCCAAGCCATTTGGTCGTGGGAGGAGCCAGCATTTGTAGTGCACTGGCCCCCTTCACATGCCAGGACACCAACTAGGCACCCTAGGGGGCACTGCAGTGGACTTCAGAAATTCCTCCCAGGTGCATAGCTCCCTTACTTTGGGTGCTGAGCCCCCCAACCCCCCCCCCCCCAGGTCCGCCTGCCTGAAGTACACTGCACCCACTACAACTGCTCCAGGGACCTGTATAGTGCTGCGATGGACCTGAGTATGGCATTTGAGGCTGGCATAGAGGCTGGCAAAAAAGTATTTTTAACCTGTTTTTTATGGTGGGAGGGGGTTAGTGACCACTGGGGGAGTAAGGGGAGATCATCCCCAATTCCCTCCGGTGGTCATCTGCTCAGTTTGGGCATCTTTTCAAGGCTTGG
The DNA here is from genome assembly GCF_901765095.1 of Microcaecilia unicolor. Classification (NCBI taxonomy): domain Eukaryota; kingdom Metazoa; phylum Chordata; class Amphibia; order Gymnophiona; family Siphonopidae; genus Microcaecilia; species Microcaecilia unicolor. The sequence goes on from NC_044031.1 coordinate 577,168,059, forward strand.
CCATGAAAAAAATGGACCAAGTAAAGTCGGCCAAGTGCTCATCAGGGCCGCCCTTCTTTTTTCCATTATCGGCTGAGGATGCCCATCTCCTAATCACGCCCCAGTCCTGCCTTTGCTACCCTGCTGACACACCCCCATGAACTTTGGTCGTCCCTGCAATGGAAAGCCATCGAGAGTGTCAAAAAATCGACTTTCCATTATGCCGATTTGGCCGGCCTTGTGAGAAGGGCGCCCATCTCCTGATTTTTGTCGAAAGATGGGCGCCCTTCTCCTTCGAAAATAAGCTGGATAGTAACATAGTAGATGATGGCAGATAAAGGCCTGCATGGCCCATCCAGTCTGCCCATTAAGATGAGCAAATAGCATGTGTTGTGTTATAACATGCTTATTCTTGATCTATCCTTGCATTTTCAGGGCAAAAACTGTAGACGTCTGCCTGGCACTGGACATACTCTGTTGCCATCAAAACCCACTCCAGCTCATTCAGATATGTGTAGCCATAACAAGGCACAGACCATAGAAGTCTGCCTGGTACTGACCTTATTTCCCAATTACTGGAGTTACTGTCTAAGCACTGCTAAGTTTTGTTTTGCTTCCATTCTCTTTCCATAAAGGAATCCTTTGTGTATATCCCACGCATTTTTTAAATTCTGTTACTGTTCTTTCTCCACCACCACTCATGGGAGGGTAATCCAGGCATCCACCTCCCTCTCCATGAAAAAGTACTTCCTGTCATTACTCCCAAATCAACCCCCTGCAACCTCAGTTCATAGTCTCTAGTTCTACCACTTCCCTTTCTCTAGAAAAGATTTGTTTGCATATTAATTTATTTTTTTATTTGTTACATTTGTATTCCACATTTTCCCACCTTTTTGCAGGCTCAATGTGGCTTACATGTTACTGTATAGGCGATCGCCAATATCGGTATGAACAAATACAGAGTGATGTTGTGGCAGAGTAGAGTTCATGTGTGACAGACACATTGGGGAATCGTGAGGAGGAAGAGTTAAGTTATGTCCTGTACGAGCTTTGGTTACGTCCTGTTGCAGAGTTAAGACATTTAAGTTGGATCTTTAGGGTATGCCTTTTTGAACAGGTTAGTTTTTAGTAGTTCCCGGAAGTTTAGGTGATCATAACGCTTTCACAGCGTTTGGTAGTGTGTTCTATAGTTGTGTGCTTATATAGGAGAAGCTGGATGAATAGGTTGAATTGTATTTGAGACCTTTGCAGCTTGGGTAGTGGAGATTTAGATATGTTAATACTTTTCAAATATTTAAATGTCTGTATCAGATCACCTCTATCCTTCCTTTCTTCTAGGATATACATATTCAGTTCCTCGAGACTCTTCTCATACGTCTTTTGTTCCAAAGCCTATATCATTTTTGTCGCTTTTCTTCTTTTTACATCCTTAGCTAGATACCGACTTCAAAACTGAACACAATACTCTGAGTGGGGCCTCACCAATGACTTGTACAGGGGCATCAACACCTCTTTTCTTCTGCTGGTTATACCTCTTTCTGTGCAGCCTAGCATTCTTCTGGCTATGCCTATCACCTTGACCCATTGTTTCGCTGCCTTGAGATCCTCTGACCATATCACCCCAAGGTCCCTCTCCTGAGTTGTTCTTATCAGGCTCTCACCTCCAATCTGGTATGCCTCCTTTCTATTTCTGCATCCCAAGTACATCACTTTGCACTTCTTCACATTATATTTTAACTTCTAGTCCTTAGACCATTGTTCTAATTTTTGTAAATCTTTTTCATGTTTTCTACTCCCTCCAGGGTATCCACTGTATTTGTAATCCACAAAAAAGCACATCTTTCCTCCTAACTTTTTGGAAATGTCACTCACAATATATTAAATTAACTGTCATAGGTTAGTGCTTCGTGATTGAGAAAAGCAAGGTTTATTTGTGTGTAATAACAATGTATAAGTATGTATTTTTAATGCAAGAAATGAAACATAAAGAATAGGTGTAGACCTATGTATAAAGATATATTTTTATTTGTACAAACAGAAATAGAACACACAGGATACATTTTAAATATGTTTAATATAATTTGTAATAATTTCTCATTCGAGCACATTTTGATAGACAACATTTTTTTCAGTTTGGAGCATATATGTATAAACACTAATTTGAGCCAACTCGTGAACAGGCAACATATAATTGGCCATGTGAAAAACATGGGTTTTGTAAGTTGACACCTGTGACTTTCAATGTTTATTGTTCACTTATTTATAGATATTGCAAAGGCTAGTTGAACTGAAAACTGTAGTCTTTTGAACTGTATCTGATAGTCAAATGGAATAAGAAGATTTCATGTGCCCCAAATAAGGTCATTTGAAACATGAGTTGAATTTTCTAATGTTTTTTCAGAAAATGCATTGCAGCTGGTGTATAGCCATTGGATAAGGATTTTAGTGGTTCTGGATGAGCATTTAGTAAAGGGAGCCTTACTGTACCTCCTGAGCAACACATATCAAGGGGTTCTGCCTTAAAATTTAGTGCACAACATGATTTGCAGACAAAGTTCATTTTGCCAATGCTGAGTCGAGGAGACTCTTCATATTTATTCATTGAATTGTAAGAAAAAGCTGCCCCTTGTAAACTGGACTTTGTTAATAGTCTTCTCTTTAGTTTTTATTACATTTGTACGCTGCACTTTCCCACTCATGGCAGGCTCAATGTGGCAGGCAATGGAAGGTTAAGTGATTTGGCCAGAGTCACAAGGAGCTGCCTGTGCCGGGAATTGAACTCAGTTCATTGAAACCAAAGTCCACCACCCTAACCACTAGGCCACTCCTCCACTCAATTACTTTTTAAATGATCATTTCACTGTGTGGTCTCTTGGGCTTTGATAGCAGTCTGTGTTTGTCTTTGATACTGAAGTCATATTTCATTTTCTTGTTGTTTTTCAATACTCCATATTTGAGCTTGCCTTTCCCTTTGGTACTCAAGTCACCTTTGATTTTCAACTGGCGTGTCATCATCTCTTAGTTTAGCCTACCTTTTTCACTGATCTGCAAGCTGTATTTCATTTTCCATTGTAGTTTCAACTGCCCTGGATAGAAAACAAATTGTTTAGTATCTGTATCCATGACTGGCCTAAAAACTATGGTCTGCTTTAAATATATTCTACTTTAAGCAAGCCTTAAACATTGACAGTACTGAGGGGTGTGTGAAAATGGCTGAGGGAGGGTGTACTGCTGAGAGTGAGTGTGAATGGGTATGTTAGAATAGGTGAGTATGGGTAATGAGGAGTTGTACTGTTGAGGGGAGGTGTGAGAATGGGTGAGTGTGAATGGGGGTGTGGCACTGAAGGGGATGAGAATGTGTGAGTGGGGGTGTACTACTGATGGAATATTAGAATGGATGAGGGGGGTGTACTGCTGAGAGGTGAGTGTGAGAATGAATTGGGGTGAATGGGGTGTAGTGGTGTAGATGATTGGAGTGGGGGATTTCTGCTGAGAGGTATGTGAGGGGAAAGTGGACATGCTACAAAAATACTTCTGTTCTGTGTTCATGGAGGAAAATCCTGGAGAAGGACCGCGACTGGGAATGGAGATGTTAATATACAACTTGAAAAATTAAAAGTAGTGAAAGCCAAGGGTCTATAGGGAGCAAAACAGTTATACCTCCTGGTGAACACCACTATTCCTTCTAAGCTGAGTGGGAGTCCTCCAACTGCATTGCTACCAGTAGGGGGTGGTGTTTCAATATTGTGTGTTCAATCACTAGGGCCAGGTAGATTCCCTGGAGTCCTGCAGAGCTTGCCTGTCCCTCACTATTGAAAATGTGATCGTGAAACATCCCCCCCCCCCCATACACACACTGGTAGGACTGTAGGTAGAGGACTCCCACTCAGCTTAGAAGGAACGTTCAGACTACATAATGGTAGCACTCTGGTATCAGGATTTTTAAATCACATCCCCCTAACTGAGAATCTGAGTTCTTAGCTCCTAAGAACCTTGACAAGCAACTGACACAAGGCCCAAAGATTATCAAATTAAAAGCTGACTTTTTTTTTTACAGGCAAGTAAAACAGTCAGTTAAAATGGAGGTAATTTAGAATGTAAGAATAAGGTAGCTCAGAGAAAAGTAATACACAAATGTTCTTTAGATGTTTATGTATGAACATTTATCAGGAATGATTTTCCTTAGTCCCACTATTAGATCTGTCTACTTATTACCCAATAGCACTACAGAGCTGGCAGTGAAGCAAGTTTCTTCTCCTTCAGGATGAAGGTGTAGGTCAGCAGGTGATCTGGTTTACAGCGGTGCTCTGAAGTGTCCCAGCAGTGCAGAGATGAGTAGAGGAGTCCAGAGGAGTTATGAGCTGACAGGAACATAAGATGATGACAGCTCTGATCTGATGGGAGCACACCAGATAATGTTTGATCTCCGGGGATGCCTCTTTTACATGATTCTGTTACTGAAGATAAGGTGAACAATTCATTCTGATTTCAAAAATCACAAGAATGTCCATTTTACTTAATCAAACAAGCACTTCTTGGAATTCAGGAAAGTCTATTTGAACCCATGCTCCAAAGTTTCTGGGGTAACTTGACCAGAAGTCCTTAATTTTGCACAAAAGTCTCTGATGCGATGGTTGTATGGTCATTGCATCAGCTAAGTGGGCCACAGGCAGATTCAGACCAAAGTTCATTGGCTCTCTAAGAATGATGATAGTTTATTGAAAGTAAAAGATACAATTGGAATTAAAAGTACATTTGTTGGAGATTTTTTGAGCCAATGATAGAAAGGAGCTGGAAGGGGTCAGAGACATTTTATGATCCCTAAAGAAAATTGTCCAGCGTGTACTGAGGCTCTTTTCCTCCAAACTCATTATATTTTACCATGTTTGATGAAATATGTTGATTCCTCAGTGACTGTATTAAGCATTCTGCTATTTTTGAAATTAGCATGTGGCCATTACTGAAAAATAGAAAAGTCTGCCTTTTACTGGCAGCATTAAAAGTGACCTCAGTGTGTGGGAAAGACTCACAATGGGGCTACCGCAGGCCACTTTTTAGCGCTGCTTGGTAAAAGGGCCCCTTAATGAAGTGTTCCAACAAATTATTGTGCTTTAAAGCTTTAAAATGGAAACCCCGCTCCAAGTTAATAGCTAGAATAATGCTGAATTACATTGATGGGAGTGTAGAAACATTCTTCAGAAATCAGTTGTCTGTCATGCATATCAAACAGGTTCTACTCCACTGTCTGAAAGCAGTGCAGAGAAAGTGACTGATATTTAGCATTAGAATACAGCGGGGTGCTAGGAAAAATGTTTGATAAGGAAAAAATACTACCAGAAATTTAAAAAAAAGTCTATTAATGGAATCATGAGCTATTAGTCTACCTCAATCCAGTACAAAAGAGTAACACTGAGGGGTATAATTGAACGGAGCGCCCAAGTTTTCCTGAGGGCATCCTCACAGGAAGTCCTTGCGAAGGGGCGGGGAAACCCGTATTATCAAAACAAGATGGGCGGCCATCTTTCAGTTCGATAATACGGTCGGGGACACCCAAAGCTCAACATTTAGGTCGACCTTAGAGATGGTCGTCCTTAGAGATGGTCGTCCCCGGTTTTCAGCGATAATGAAAACCGAGGACGCCCATCTCAGAAACAACTAAATCCAAGCCATTTGGTCGTGGGAGGAGCCAGCATTCATAGTGCACTGGTCCCCCTAACATGCAAGGACAACAACCGGGCACCCTAGGGGGCACTGCAGTGGACTTCACAAATTGCTCCCAGGTGCATAGCTCCCTTACCGTGTGTGCTGAGCCCCCCAACCGCCCCCAAAACCTACTACCCCCAACTGTACAACACTACCATAGCCCTAAGGGGTAAAGGGGGGCACCTACATGTGGGTACAGTGGGTTTGTGGTGGGTTTTGAAGGGCTCACATTTACCACCACAAGTGTAACAGGTAGGGGGGGATGGGTCTGGGTCCGCCTACCTGAAGTGCACTGCACCCACTAAAACTGCTCCAGGGACCTACATACTGCTGTCAGGGAGCTGGGTATGACATTTGAGGCTGGCATAGAGGCTGGAAAAATATTTTTAAAGGTTTTTTTGAGGGTGGGATGGGGTTAGTGACCACTGGGGGAGTAAGGGAAGGTCATCTCTGATTCCCTCCGGTGGTCATCTGGTCAGTTCGGGCACCTTTTTGAGGCTTGGTCACAAGAAAAAAGGGTACAAGTAAAGTCGGCCAAGTGCTCATCAGGGACACCCTTTTTTTTTCCATAATTGACTGAGGACGCCCATGTGTTAAGCACCCCCAGTCCCACCTTTGCTATGCTTCTGACATACCCCTGTGAACTTTGGTCGTCCCTGCGATGGAAAGCAGTTGAGGACGCCCAAAATCGGCTTTCGATTATGCCGATTTGGGTGACACTGGGAGAAGGACGCCGATCTTGCAATTTGTGTCAAAAGATGGGTGCCCTTCTCTTTCGAAAAAAAGCCTGATTGTAGTCCAACCACATGGTCAAAATCAGTGGCAATATATTCTCGTAAATATTTAATAATTTGTTAAACATTCTGAGTAGTATTCAAATCATAATAAAAGAAGTACAATAGAAACATTATAAAACAAAACAACAAAAGAAAGAAAGTGTACATATTTGATTCTCTTGCTATGATGTTTTACCTCATCAAAACTATATCTGCATGTGCATATGGTGGTTTTTACACATGTAAAGACATTCAGGGGTTTAAAAAAGGTTTGGATGGCATCCTAAAGGAAAAGTCCATAAACCATTATTAAGATGGGCTCGGGGAAAATCCACAGCTTATTTCTAGGATAAGCAGCATAAAATGCATTGTACTTGTTTGGGATCTTGCCAAGTACATGTGACAATGGATTGCCCACTGTTAGAAACAGGATTCTGGGCTTGATGGACCTTCAGTCTGTCCCAGTATGTCAATACTTATGTAAGACAGATTTGAAATTGGATCAGTTCCCTATCTGGAAATGATGTGGCTGTCAGCAATATTCAGCGCCAGCGCCAGCGTAGCTAAGAAAGCAAAGACAGAACTGCCTTTTATGTGATCCTTTCTGCCCACATGGCTATGCAGGCTCCTCCACAACTCTGCCCACAGACCACCTGCACTAACTACAAAATGATGCAGCAATCAGAGGAGATATTCAGCGACCTTAAATGGTTAAGTGCTGCTGAATATCCAAGGATAACCTGTTGGCTCCTCCCATGACCAAATGGCTTGGATTTGGTCGTTTCTGAGATGGGCGTCCTCGGTTTCCATTATCGCCAAAAACCGGGGACGACCATCTCTAAGGTCGACCTAAATTTCATGATTTGGGCGTCCCCGACCATATTATCAAAACGAAAGATGGACGTCCATCTTATTTCGATAATACGAGTTGCCCTTTACGGGGCCGTCCTTAGAGATGGGCGCCCCCATTCGATTATCCCCCTGTTTGTCACCTACGAACCTTAATGCAATATAACTCTGTATTTCTCATTCTGGATATGGCAATCGCCATTATGGAACAATGTAAGCCTGTGGGAAAATGTGGGATACAAATACAATAAATAAATAAATAAATAAGTGCTGCCTGCTTTAACCGATTGAATACAAACCCCTTAGGTTTCAAGTGCTTGTATCTGGGTCATGATTAGGAAAGAGTGGCCTAATAGATCAGTGTTCTAAGAACTAGGCTAATACAGGGTTCAAATTTCACTGCTGTTTCTTGTGATCTTGGACAAGTCAGAGAAACCTTCATTGCCTCAGGTACAAAAGTCGCTCTCCAGAGAAATGTCCCAATACCTGTAAATAATTTCCTCATCAGCATTTTACAGCTGCACTGAGACAGGCAAATGTCACCTACCTGTTTGTATAGACATGAGGTCTCCATCAGTAATTGAGGGAATGATTGCACTTACCTCAGTGGCATCTAATATAACTTGCAAAAATAAAAAGATACAAATTAAAAATTACTGATTTCTCTTGGCTCATTAATTGGCTTCTTTTATACATGCTGTCTTTGAAATCCTTTGTGAAAATGGCACCTAAACGTGTATCTACTGGCACCTACACATAGAAAGCTCGTATGTGGCTGCCCTTTTATAGGCCATGTAGCTTTCTGAAATCAAGAATCACAGTGTATGAGCTGGCAAATACACATGTATTTGTTGGCGTCTTACATGAATGGTATAAAAGGTTCCATGATCAATAGTCTTTTGTAAATTGCTTGGAAAATTATGAATGTCCCAATCTGGATGTCCCAATTCCTACTTGGATGTGCTGTGCAAAATGTCATAACTTTAATTAGGGCTTCTTTGTAGAAAGTGCAATATAACAAGCACAATATAACTATTATCAACAGAGACAAAAGTAAACAACTTCTGCTTGTTCATTTCAAATAGATATTTTTGTTCTACATGTTTCTAAGGGTTGCAGACTGTACACAGCAGTATGAATACACTATAGTGCTTATTTTCAAAGCATATGGAAGTCTCAAAAAGCCAAAATGGACATCCATATGCTTGAAACATCCAAATCACAATTTTGCAAAGGCAGGAAATGGATGTCCCACACTACAGTGCTTCCAAATAGCAAAGGGGTGTGACATGGGCATGTTTTGGGTGAGACTAGGGTGGGCCGTAAATCAAGACATCCAACAGTGATTACCAAACAGGAAGAAACATCCAAGTTTAAAATGATGGACCTCCCTGGTTAGACCTGATTCAATCACATCTAGGGTAGAAAAAGGTGCTCTGATTGAGCAGCTGCCCACTGGAGGGATTAATTCATAACATCTCCTTAATCCCCCAGTGGTTGTTGTCCCCCTCCCTCACCCCTGAAAGTGAAACTGGAAAGGAAGACCAAGCTATGGAGTCCTTTTACCAAGGTGCACTGAAAAATGTCTCGTGGTAGTGTAGGCACGGGTTTTGGGCACACGTCGATCCATTTTTCAGCGTACCTGTAAAAAACGGCCTTTTATAAAACATTTTGCCGAAAATGGATGTGCGGCAAAATCAAAATTGCTGTGCATCCATTTTGGGTCTGAGACCTTACCACCAGCCATTGACCTAGCAATAAAGATTCACACAGTAACCGGGCAGTAATGACCTATGCACCTCAAGTGCGACTTAGCACGCCTCCAATGCGGTCGTCTGAAAATAAATTTTTCAGGTGCGCGTATTGGACGCGCGCTAAAAGTGAAACCACAAGAGCCATGCGGTAGCTGTGCGGTAACTCCATTTTGGCACGCGTTGGGCGCTTGTGGACACTTACTCGGTTTAGTAAAGGGTCCCTATATGACAGCTTCAGGTATTATGGGCATTCTGAACAGAGCAGCATGCAGAGCAGAGGGGTAGCCTATTGGTTAGTGCAGTGGCCTGTAACCCAAGGGGCTCAGATTCAAAACCCACTTTAACAGTAGGTATTTTTCTGTTCCTGGAGGACTCACAATTATTTAAAAAAAAAAAAAAAGGAGTGAAAATGGGATTTGAACTGAGTGCCTTGGTTTATAGTCCACTGCACTAACCACTTAGCTACCCCAGGGCTGCCGAGGGGGAGGGGGGTAGGGGGGGACAAATTCCCCGGGCCTGGGCCCCCAAGGGGGGCCCGGCACAGCAGTCCCCTCCACCCACCACCGGGCTGGGCCCCCCTGAATTCAAATCATAGAGCCTCACCTCGACCTCGCTCCATGTGAAAGAAGCGCAGCAGCGGCAGTCTGCAGATTACCTCCCTTCGGGCCTTCTCTCTCTGTGTCCCGCCCTCGTCTGACGTAACTTGCGCATAGATAGATCAATTAAAGCCACCATATAAACTGGTGTCATTGAAAACAAAATTTGGTATGTGAGGGTGCTGGTTTTGAACATCAATCGTGGTTTAATTGGGATCCAGTGCAATTTGAGGAATAATGGGGTTACTCTATCATACTTTGATACCCTGAAAATTAAGTGGGCTGCTGTGTTTTGAACTGTCTGTAGTATTTTGGTCACAGTTTCCTTGCTACCCACATTTATCACATTTATTACATTACAGTAGACAATTTGTGATAGTAAAATTGTTTGTACTAACAGTCAGAAAGATTGATTTGTGAAATAGTCCCTAATCCTTTTTAATCTTCAAAGGATCTTAAAAATTTTGGCTATAACAGCAGACGTTTGAGTTTCAAAAGATAAAAAACACATAACACCACCAAAACACACTCACTGTTCATTAATGCATCAATACATCCACTTCTGAACTCTCATCCCCAATAATCTCACCTCACCCATACCTTTATTCACAGAAATATGTATACCATATGTCTTCGTGTCTTAATATTGCCCTTTTAGCTTCCCGTTGTCTCTTTCCAATGTTTCACGGTTTTGTTCCATTGTTATATTCCTTAACGATACTTTGATTGTCTCGCATAACTCTTCACAATGTAATCCATAACCAAGTTGTAACAAATTGTATTTCCATTATTCATAATATATTGTAAGCCACACTGAGCCCGCAAAAAGGTGGGAAAATGTGGGATACAAATGCAATAAATAAAAATAAATAAAATAAGTGGTGATCAAAGATTACTCCTAAAATATTTAGCTGGGTTTCAATCAGGCAATTCGGTTAATTATGAAATTTGGATAGGAAATATTACTACTACTACTACTATTAAACATTTCTATAGCACTACTAGACTTAAGCAGCGCTGTACAAATCAACATGAAAAGACAGTCCCTGCTCAACAGAGCTTACAATCTAAATTGGACAGACGAACAGACAGCTAGGGGTGGGGAAATATGGGAATGTAAGCTTGATATAACTAAAACATTTGTCTTATCTCTAGTTTAAATGTTGTGGCCCATGTTTCCATCATGTCTAGGCCTGGTTTAATTGTATCCAATATTTCCGATAAGTCATTTTAAAAGGAATATAGATAGTAATATCATCTGCGTAAATAAGTTTAAATCAGTTTAACAGCATTAACCTTGGCATTACAACATCAATGTGTGGCACTGAATGAAACAGCTCTGGGGTTACTTGTTATCCTGCAACAATTTGTCTGCCAACAGCCAACCAGTTACAGTTAATGGTTGAATATTTGCGAAATTCTATACAAGGGCATCTGTAAAAATGTGCTAAATGTTGAAAATCTTAGATCATAAACATTGGAGTTACATCACTGCCTTGGAGAATGGGGTCATTACCACCAAGATACGATGTGAGGATTAAACTAAATTCTCCTCCACCCTGAAAATAAATAGTGGATAACCTGCTTAAATATATTATTAAATTCAATTTATTTTGAACCAAAATTGTGTTGCAACATTGAAAAAGTTCTAAAATCAGATAATCTAGATCAGTGCATTTCAACCCTCTACCAGCGATATCCTTGCTGCCGGCCTTTCAGATGTACCAAAATAAATGCAGATCTATCTCATGCATATTCAGGGGCCTACTTGCGCCCAAAGCATGCCAATTTGGAGTTACTGCCCAGCTACCGCGTGATCCTTGCGCTAATTTCATTTTTGATGTGCTTCCACTATGCAAATTCAAAAAATATTTTTTATTTCTGACACATGTAGCGGGCATGTGTCAAGTGGCTTTCTACTCATGTAGGTCATTACCGCCTGGTTAGCGCATGACACCTTACCGCTAAGTCAATGACTGGTGGTAAGGTCTCAGATCCAAAATGGACATGTGCCAATTTTGATTTTGCCACACATCCATTTAGGCAAAAATATTAAAAAGGCATTTTTACAGGCGCAATGAAAAATGAATTTGTGCGCACCCAAAACCCACGACTACACTAGCGCAAGCCATTTTTCAGCGCACCTTAGTAAAAGGACCCCTCATTTTAGTAATTCTGAAAATTAGTTGGTCAGGTGTGCGTCCAAGAGAGGACTGAGAGGAAGTATAACAGGGGTCAATTCAAGAAAGTTTGTTTAAAATTAGGTGACAACATTTCACATTAAGCACAAATTTTATAGTGGCAGTTAAACGTGTAATTGCTGCTATACAGTAGAATAAATTTTCATGTACACGCCAACATTTAGACATAATCACTTATGTCATGTCTATAGCAGGTGTAAATGTGTGTACCTAAATGTGGCACCATGCACGTGTAACTCATAATATTTTATAAAGTGAGCAAAAGAAGAGTTGGAGCATCCATGACACACTCATGCCCCTCCCACATGAATGTCCCCTTTGCAGTTACGTGGAGGGGCATAATCGAACAGGGAGCCCAAGTTTTCATGAGGGCGTCCTCGCAGGATGGCCACGCGAAGGGGCGAGGAAACCCGTATTATCGAAACAAGATGGGCGTCCATCTTTTGTTTCGATAATACAATCGGGGACGCCCAAATCTCCACATTTAGGTTGACCTTACAGATGGTCAACCTAAATGTTGAGATGGTCAACCTTAGAGATAGTCGTCCCCGGTTTTCAGCCATAATGGAAACCGAGGACGCCCATCTCAAAAACGACCAAATCCAAGCCCTTTGGTCATGGGAAGAGCTAGAATTCATAGTGCACTGGTCCCCTTCACATGCCAGGACACCAACAGGGCACCCTAGGGGGCACTGCAGTGAACTTCACAAATTGCTCCCAGGTGCATAGCTCCCTTACCTTGGGTGCTGAGCCCCCAACCCCCCCAACCCCACTCCCCACAACTGTACACCACTACCATAGCCCTAAGGGGTGAAGGGAGGCACCTACATGTGGGTACAGTGGGTTTCTGGTGGGTTTTGGAGGGCCCACAATTACCACCACAAGTGTAACAGGTAAGGGGGATGGGCCTGGGTCCGCCTGCCTGTAGTCCACTGCACCCACTAAAATTGCTCCAGGGACCTGCATACTGCTGTCATGGAGCTGAGTATGACATTTTAGGCTGGCATAGAGGCTGGCAAAAAAAAAAAAATTAAGTTTTTTTTTTAGGGTGTGAGGGGGTTGGTGACCACTGGGGGAGTAAGGGGAGGTGATCCCCGATTCCCTCCGGTGGTCATCTGGTCAGTTTGGGCAACTTTTCACGGCTTGGTCGCAAGAAAAAATGGACCAAGTAAAGTTGGCCAAGTGCTCGTCAGGGACGCCCTTCTTTTTTCCATTATTGGCTGAGGATGCCCATCTCTTAATCACGCCCCAATCCCGCCTTTGCTACGGTGCCAATAATCCCCCGTGAACTTTGGCCGTCCCCGCAACGGGAAGCAATTGAGGATGCCCAAAATCAGCTTTCGATTATGCCGATTTGGGCGACCCTGAGAGAAGAACACCCATCTCCCGATTTGTGTCGGAAGATGGGCGCCCTTCTCTTTCGAAAATAAGCCTGATAGTAGACAATTCCCTAATAATTCTGTAAAAAATCGACAAAAATTGTGCCCACAAATTTGGGCATATACCCAATTTGTGTATGTAATTTAATTAAATAACAAGCCAATTAGCATCAATAATTGGCTTTTAACAAGCAATTATTGACACTAATTAAATTTAATTGAACTTTATGAGTGTAAATTTAGACACGGGATCTACAACTAAATTTTACACATGATTTGAAAAAGGCTCTGCGGAAATGGAAGGGGCATGGGCAAAGCAAGTGCTTCCTAAAGTTAACTTGTGTTGTTATAGAAAAAAATGTTTCAGTTGGTGTAAATGGACGTGCCTAAAGTTAGATGCGATTCCTGGGCTTAAGCGCTATTCTATAAACTGTGTGTAACTTTAAGCGCATCTTATAGCTTTTGTTGGTGACAATTTGTTTGGTGCAATATATAGAGAGAATCTTGCCCTTTATGTGCACATTTTATAGAAAAGGTTTATAACTCATACACATAGCTGAAAAGTAGTGCCAATTAGTACTAGTTAACTTCAATTATTTGATATTTATCACCAATTACATACCAATTAAGAGACAATTAAGTAATTAAGTTACATATTTAAATGGGACTATTCTATAACTATGTGTGCCTTTTATAGAATTAAAGAGTAAGTGTCCTTTAGCAGATCACGTCAGTTTTGCTTATTTGTAATTTTATTGTTTCAATATCAACCTTTGGTGGGTGTAACCCTATTTTGTTTTCCTTTATTAGATTATATTTTACATTATTTATGCAATCAAGGTGTGATCATTTTGTTTTGTTTTTTTGTTGTTGTGTTTTTTGTTTATAATATTTGGTTCTTTTGTTAAAAGCATTAGGAGAAAAACATTGCGATGTAGCGGGACAACCTAGTCACCTCCTTGGCTAATGGAGATAGTCTGACAGGGTCCAATTCAATGGCAAATTTACTGTGGAAAAATGGTCATAAATTCAATTATATATTTCTTCCATGAAGACTGGAAAATGGCTAAGTGCTAGACCAGGGATGGGCAAACTTGGTCCTCAAGGGCCATAACCTACTCGGAGGCAATGCATGCATATTCATTGGTGAAATCCTGAAAATCTGACTGGGTTGCGGCCCTTGAGGACCAAGGTTGCTCAGCCCTGTGCTGGCATCTGGGCAATCCTAAAAAGTCATCCCAATAGAAACATATGACTGCCTGTAACATTCCTTTTCTAATGGATGGGTCTTAATAAACAGCTGGATTTTATAGACCTGCTATCTCGTTAACATGCACAGCTACTAGGTCATTGATATGTGTGCTGCGACAGACATAAAACAAAGTATAAACTGTATTCAGGCAAAAGTAAATGAACATGAAATTAGTCCAAAAACGTTAATGTGATGCTATGCCGAATACTCATAGGGGCCCGTTTTGAACTTTGCAAGTGTCAGTATTAATCCTAGACACTTATTAATGACAGTTAAGCTTTGCAGTAATTGCTGTCTTTTTCTTAGTCTCAGGGTAAATAGGTTTACCTGTCTCTAGTTTTTCATTTGTAGGTCTTTTGGGATAAGCAAGAAAATTAATGTCTTTAAAGGTTTGATAGAAAAAAAAAGGAGACGTCTGTAAAAAGGCACAAAACTCATATTCACTCTCAAAGAAAAATGCACCTTGGACTTGATTCACCTAAATTTGCAACTGAAAACATTTACAGCCCAAAGTTATTTGCCAGCTTTAGCAAATGAAAGTAAGCACAGCCAATGTTAATAAAACGTTTCTCAGAGGGCCTGCAAATCTCAGAGAAGTTGCACAAACTCTATTTAGTGAAAGTTTAGTTTGGCCTCTGATTGGAGTACCATGAACAAATCATCATTATTATCATCATAATATATTACCAGCTTCATTTCAATATGCCTAAGCTTAAGCCTTACTCTCCTTTTCCTGATGCTCAGAGCTGCTCCCAAAACAAAGGCTGCTCTGAAAACAAAGTCAATGTCTGGAATGAGGGAGGAAGAAAAACAATGAGTGTGCTTGCGCCACAATATCACCATGAATTAATGGCAAGAAACTAAAACATTTGGTCATTGCTCAATCTTACTTTGCCTCATTGGAAAATAATTGAAAGCACTATCAATTCTATAAAAATAATGTGCAAACAAGATTTAGTGGAATGTGGTAGCCGTGTTAGTCCACTCTTAAGGTTATCAATAGAAATCAAACAAAATAAAACATGGAAAAGAAAATAAGATTCAGTGTAAAAAATGTAACGAAGGATGCTATATTGGAGAAACAGCCAGATGCTTAAGACAAGATTCAATTTACATAGATATCACATGAACAATACAGCCAGTAGGACCCCCACCCCGGTGGGACAGCACTTCACAGAACCAGGACACTGTACCAGTGATTTCACAGTGAGAATACTGAAAGGTAACTTTAAAACCATACAAGAACGTAAGACCTTTGAAGTCAGAATGATTGAATATTTTAACACCCAACAGAAAGGACTTAACAAGGACCTGGGGTTCCTAGCCCATTATAAACCATAAAGCTGTATGTCTCTGTTGATCACCCCACCCCTCACCTATCCACACCCATCCTGTTAGAATATCAATGATATGCTTTGATGTCCCCATGCATACCTCCGACCCACCCCCATCCTCCCACCCTGTCAGACTGTCATAGTAATGCTTGAATGTTTTCACTTATATACACTGTCAGCTAGCACATTTGCTTATTTCCGATCTGACGAAGAAGGGCAACCTTCGAAAGCTAATCAAGAAATGTATTAAGTTATGTCCAATATAAAAGGTATCATTTTATTTTCTTTTCCATGTTTTATTTTGTTTGATTTCTATTGATAACAAACAAGATTTAAAACCCTGAAATTTAGGGACTCAGTCATTAAAATGCAGTACTACTACTACTACTACTATTTAGCATTTCTATAGCGCTACAAGGCGTACGCAGTGCTGCACAAAATGTATTTATTCCGAATTCCAAAATTTCCACCAAAGGTGAGGTACAAAATAAGAAAAATAAAGGGCACCTAAATGTAAGCACTATTAGAGACAGAGAAAGTAGATACACATAGGAGAGAATTCTATAAAGGGCCCTGAAAAATCAATGGTAAGCACTATTCTATAAAGGGTGCTACCAGATGAACCAGGAGCAGCCCAAGGCAATCTGTCACCCATGACAGGGATAAGCTGCCACTCACACCTGCTCTGGCGTCTCCCCCCTTCCCTTCTCAATCCTCTCACCATGTTTACCTTACTTTTTCCAAAAGGTGGCAATGATTCCCATAGGCCTCTTCACTCTACAGCGTCCCTCCTCTGAAGAAACAGGAAGTTACATGAAGAGGCAGACCACAGTAGGGAGAAGAGGCCGATGCCGGCGGCAACCTATAGGAATCACTGCTGCTGCCACTGCCACCTTTTAGAAAAGAGAAAAATGAGGTTAACGTGGGGAAGAGGGTTGAGGAAGGAAGGGGAGACTGTCGCTCCCTGGAGAGTGCTGACCCAGGCCCCTGCCTTAGTTGGCCTAATGGTAAGGCTGGTACTGAGATGAGCAACCTTTACAGAATAGCAGTTAGAGACAATTCCTGCACCTAACTTTAGCCACCAGTATTTATGCATGGTGTAAACGCTAGTGCCTACAGTTTGGGGAGTTGAGCATGCAAATCATAGTTTTCTATAACATCATGCTGATGTAACCAGGGTCTTGCGCTCCAACCGGCTCAACTCAGTTCAACCTAGGTCACAGGGAAAACTTATTTCTCTCAAATATTCTATTCTTTTCTTCACTCAGCTCGCCATTCATTCAGTCACAGATTCCACCATTCGAGCTTGGGAGTGGGTCATGGTTCTAGAGTGGCCTAGTGGTTAGGGTGGTGGACTCTGGTCCTGAGGAACTGAGTTCAATTCCCACTTCAGGCACAGCTCCTTGTGACTCTGGGCAAGTCACTTAACCCTCCATTGCCCCAGGTACAAATAAGTATCTGTATATGTAAGCCACATTGAGCCTGCCATGAGTGGGAAAGCACGGGGTACAAATGTAACTAAAATAAATAGAGATCCATGGATTTAAGAATACTAAAGATAACTTTGGGATACTGCTGCTCTGTATGCATATAAAGAGTTTCTGAAGAGTTGGCTGCTGGTTGCAGAAGTTCCAGTAAAGTTGTTTGCATTCTACAAAGTGCAGAGTGATTTTTGGTGAGAAAGTGAGCGTGCCTGCTCGGGGACAGATAGAGGTGCCAAAGTGGGTCTCTCCTAACCTTCCCAAACCCTGGCTCTCTATTCTAGACTATTTACCCACTCCAAAGTTCACTGGATAGAAGATGTGATGGTATGAGTGATGAGTTGAGTAGAGGCAGAAGTGAAATTTTGCAGTATTTAAATGATTTTTACATAAGAAATATGAATGCTGTAGTTTTACTAAGACCGTTTTGTTTTGTTTTGTTTTGTAGTTTAGTTCCCCTGAAGACGCCGCTTTGCTGGTGAAACATGGCCCATGTAGGGAACTTGGGATTTTGTTTTTTTGTTTGATGTTTGAATGGAGACAATTTTGCACTATAAAAGTATTACATTGACCAGGAATTTACACCGAGTGATCGATGTATGTCAAGCCATTGGATTAGATTCTCTGCTCAAGCTAAGTAATAGCTCTCTCTCTATATATATAATTTTATATTTTGAAAAAAACTTTTTTTGAGCAGTATCTTTATTAGGAGGAGGCAGGGCGTGCTATGATGTCTGTGAAGGTGTTATTGCATCTCAATCCCTGAGTCTTTGTATATACACCAAAAAAACTGAGCACACATTATTTAAATAGTTTATATTTTGTGAATTTTTCTGTTTTGATTTTATTTTGATTTAATGTGGTTTCTAGTATATTTATACTTAAGTTGTTATAAAAACAAGTCTAGACCAAAACATCTAAATTGCAGCTATCAACATTTTTGTTTTGTTCCATTATGGCAGAAAAACATTCACGTTTTGGGAACATCCAAATCCTACCAATAATATGCCCTGGATATTCCCCACTTGTGATTTGGATGCACAACAGATGAACTGCATAGAAATAAGTTTTAAAAATGTGTTTTGAAAGTAGCAATTTGGACATGTTGACAAATAAAACATCCAAATATCGCTTTGTGCCGCTTTTTGGATGTTTTTCTGTTTCAAAAATGAACCCCATAGTAACATAGTAGATGACAGCAGGTAAAGACCTGTTCAATGCATCCAGTCTGCTCAACAAGATAAGCTCATAGCATAATGTATGAAGTGATACTACATATGTTTACTTGATCTTGATTTGTCCTTGCCATTTTCAGGGCACTGACCATAGAAGTTTGCACTGGCTTTTTTTTCCCAAATGCTGAAGCTATCAAAGCCTCACTCCAGCCCATCCAAATCAGTTCAGCCATGATCAGGGCACAGACTGTAGAAATCTGCCCACACCGGTCTATATGTCCAGCTATGATCAGGGGACCAACCTTAGATATCTGCCTGGCACTGATCTTGTTCTGCAGCTGAATCTGCCTATCCATGATGAGAACATAGACTGTAAATGTCTGCCCAGCACTGGCTTTGCTTCCCAATTACTGGCATTTGCCATCTAATCATCCGCTAAGCCTACTTGGTTCCATGCCTTCTATACAGGATTTCTTTGTGTTTATCCCACTCACGTTTGGATTCTGTTACTGTTTTTATCTCCATCACCTCCCACAGGTGGGCATTCCAGGTATCTACCACCCTCTCCATGAAAAAAATACTTCCTGATATTATTCCTGAGTCAGCTCCTCTGCAATCTCAATTCATGTGTTCTAGTTCTACTACCTTCCCATGACTGGAAAATGTTTGTTTGTAGATGAATACCTTTCCACCTTTTCTCTCTGATATCTTCGTAAATGTGTCATTGCCTATCAGGAAAACACCTATACGTTTTTGATCCACTTCATATGGAATCATTTCTTCAGATGAGAATGTTTCCTAATCTACTTGTTTATTTTCTTTATATCCCAGCCATAAGTATTAGAACTGAGTAGCATCACATTTTTATTGGATTTGTTACTATGAAACTGATGATTTTTAAAATCCCTTTCATGATAGTGGGCTTTATGGAGCTGGTGAATTTTGTTACCTCCAGAAGTACTTTTGTTTTCTTTTTGGTTATTATTGTTTCTGTATTCAATGCTCTTTTCTGTATTCAATTGCAATAAACAAATCAAAACTAAGAAGAGTTCTATGAAAAGGTGCAGAGAAGGGCGACGAAAATGATAAAGGGGATGGGACGACTTCCCTATGAGGAAAGGCTAAAGCGGCTAGGGCTCTTCAGCTTGGAGAAAAGGCGGCTGAGGGGAGATATGATAGAGGTCTATAAAATAATGAGTGGCGTTGAACGGGTAAATGTGAAGCGTCTGTTTACGCTTTCCAAAAATACTAAGACTAGGGGGCATGCGATGAAGCTACAATGTAATAAATTTAAAACTAATCGGAGAAAACATTTCTTCACTCAACGTGTAATTAAACTCTGGAATTCGTTGACAGAGAATGTGGTAAAGACGGTTAGCTTAGCGGAGTTTTAAAAAGGTTTGGACGGCTTCTTAAAGGAAAAGTCCACAGACAGTTATGAAATGGACTTGCGGAAAATCCACTATTTCTGGGATAAGCAGTGTAAAATGTTTTGTACTTTTTTGGATCTTGCCAGGTATTTGTGACCTGCATTGGCCACTGTTGGAAACAGGATGCTGGGCTTGATGAACCATAGTACTTTCCCAGTATGGCAATACTTATGTACTTATGACTTTGGATTCATCCCAGATGGCTTATTGCTTTGCACAGTTCAACAGATACTTATATTCTTCTAATGCATCAGTCTCATTTCAACACATTAAAGACTAGCTGGAGAAACTTTGATTACTTCATTATAGGAGGCCTCAGTGGACCTTACTGATAAACCATTTATTCTGGGTGAGGTTAAGAGGGTGATAAATTCTTACAAAAAAAAAAAAAACCAGCTGGTTCTGATGGGTTTTCACTTATATTATATAAGACCATGGTGAAGAATATTGCAGCCTTTCTTCTTGGAAGTTTATATAGAAATAAGCATGACTGATAGATTTCTACTCACTTTCAAAGAGGTTTATAATACCAGTTCTTCCAAAAGAAGGTAGGGATCCTATGATATGTTCTAATTACAGACCAATATCACTAATACTGATAATAACTTTTTTTTCTAAGCTGCTGAGTGCTCAAATAGAACAGCACATCTCTCAAATAATTCATCTAGATCAAACAGGATCTATTAGAAATAGATACAGGAGAGGAAGTGACAACATCATGCATAATGGCCACCTAAATGCAGAGCTCCATCAGGGTTATTAATAAGTGCAATTTTCCCCCATCCTCTGTGGTTTTTCTGCAGTACTTTCTAGTCATGATCCTCCCAGCTGAATGGCAACATGTATGCAGCTTGAAAAATGTTGGTACATAGAAGGTAGAGAAATGTGAGTCTCAGCAGACCCCTCAGCCTGGTGAGCACAAGAAAGGTAAGATGGCGGAATAGGGGGCCCCAACTGAGGAACAGAATGTAACAGTACGTGATTCTCTGGAATCGAGTGGCTTCCAAAATGACTTGCAATGCTGATTTGAGGAGCTGCAGGGAGTGATCCAAGCTCTGTGAGCAAGATACGAGAAGAGCTTTGGCAGAGATTTGGACTAAAAAAAAAAAGAGTTGGAGCAGAGAACTGAGCAGGTAAGAAGAGGCATAGAGTCTGTATAGCTGGATATAAAGAAGCTACAGAAGAGTTCTCAGTGTGCTACTCAAGATATGATGGAAATGCAGGAGCTGAGTGAAGATTTGGTGAACAGGTTGTGTAGATGTAGCCTTCATTTTGCAGATGTCCCAGAGAGAGAGAGAGAGAGGTTTAAAGACTGCATAGAAGTTGTGCAAGACATCTGTATATGTTTCCTCCGGGACCTCGCCCCTGACACTGCAGACTTGAGACCATGAAACCTGAGCAACTTCATCGCAATCTGGGATTAAGGAGGTGAGACGTGCAAAGGGATATTATAGCTTGCTTCTATGACATTAAGGTTAAGGACAGTTTACAGAGAGTGTGGGCACAGAAGGAGGAGGATGAAATCTGGAAAGTGAGAACTGCTCCAGAAGCATGGGCAGTCCTTGAGGACATGGAATGCAAAAACTTGCTTGCCCAGAACAAAGTTTCAGTGTCACCTAAAAGCCAGCATTCGGAATCCACATGGAGGAGCCCAGAGGCAGTTATAGTGAGTTTCAGAGTCCAAGAGTTGAAATAATGACGTTGGTGTACCTTTAAGTTTCCATATCACTCAGGGAATTGGAGTGAATGAACCACTCATAGAGCGGGGGGAATAAGTTTCAAGTTTATTGAGACTTGCTATCCCACTTCCCGGGCGCCCCGCTGAGGCGGCTAACATTCTAATAAAGGAAGAGAAAAAAATGTAGAGAAGAGAAAATTGTGTTGAAATAGGACAGATAGTGGGGAAAGGAGGGTTGAACTACAATAATGATAGGAAAGGAGCGGAGTAGTTGCAATCTAGAACTACCACCGGGCTACCACATGAACCCAGTGGTAATTCCAACCCCTAGAGTGCACCATTGCCAGTGCTACAAAAATAAGTCCTATTTTTGTAGAGCTGGAACTTAACTGGCATTAATTGGGCAGCTCCACATGCTGCCCAGCTACCACCAGGTTAGCGCGGGAGCCCTAACCACCATCTCAATGGATGGCAGTAAGGGCTCTCCCTTACCACACAGTCATTTGTTTTCCTCAAAAAACAAAGACAGCCTTTTACCCATGCTGATGCTAACGTAGGTCCCCCTTTACTACTGCTTAGTAAAAGGGCCCCTAAGAGTCATGACCTGGGTGGATGCTCCATAGGATGCCATTGTTCTGCACCACTTGGGGGGGGGGGGGTCGCGTGTTTTCTGTTGCTGTATGAATAAGGGTCGCAGTCACAGAAAGACTGGTGAGCTTTATCTATTAGGGACTTGAGAACTGAAGGGGGAATACTCCATTTCGCTATATGTAGATTGCAATTTATTGATAAGATTATATAAGTCTCACTAACCTGCTTCATCTGTTAAATAAATTTGGGTGAATGGCAGGATATTCAGTGAACTTTACTAAAACTGTGCTTTTGCCAAGTGGCCAGAATGTTAAAAAAATTTCAGACCTAATGACTCAGTTTGAATTTCATCTGGTGCAGTAAATGTCACTATTTGGGTGTGATGGTGCCTAGGGATATGTCCTCATTGTTTTCACTGAACTGTAGGAAAATTCTGGGACCAATCCGGAGAGATTTGCGGAGATGGCAGGATTACTCTATTTCATGACTGGGAAGCATTAATGTTATTAAAATGGTTTCTTTCCCCATATTGTTATTTCTTTTTTTTCTCATTTGCCTATTAAGTTTCCCAAAAAGTGTGCAAAGTCTTTTTAAAGCTCATAAGGCAGAAGAAAAAAAGCCAGAACTCAATACACAATTGGGATCAAACCTAATTATTTAGGCAGTGTAGGCATTCAAAGTTGAGGAGGTAGATTTACAGAGACTGCTTTTGACAAATACATTCTTTGAGTAGATCTAGTTGAATGCTGGCCTGCCAACTGCATGAACAAAAGGCAACTAATACTATCTTAAAGCAGTACTATCTTTATAAGTTGCATACTGCACCTCACTGGATTCACATAGAATCTTATATAATAATTCTCACCTCCAACGTTCTAATGTGCCTGTGACCGTGGCTCCCTTGGTGGTGGTCTGCTAGGCAACTTAGAACGCACTGACATCAGTGACGTCACTGACAGCTGATTCCCAGGCAAGGGGAGGAGTAGGGAAACACGCTGCTCCCTGCCACTTTGGAGCAAGTGGCAGGGAGTGGGGCAACACAGAACCCCCCCCCCCCCTCAGCGCATCACACAACACAAGCCCCTGCCCTGCCAAACCGCGAGCCAGGCAGGGGGAGGAGTAGGGAAACACGCGGAGCGGCTTGGGTGATGTGCCGAGGGGGGAGGGGAGGGTCGCTAGACATGGGTGGCTGGAGGGGTGGCAGGGGAGAGAGCTGGGTCGCTGGACATGAGTGGCTACAGGGAAGGGCAAGGGGAAAGGAGAGGAGGGTCATTGGACATTGGTGGCTGCAGGGGGGCAGGGGAGAGGAGGGTCGCTGGACATGGGTAGCTGCAGGGGGGGAGAGGAGGGTTGCTGGACATGGGTGGCTGCAGGGGGGGCAAGGGGAGAGGAGGGTCGCTGGACATGGGTGGCTGCAGGGGGGCAGGGGAGAGAGGAGGGCCACTGCACATGCGTGGCTGCAGGGGGAGAGGAGGGTTGGTGGGGAGGGGGTCCTGAGACCAGATGGGTGGCTGCAGGAGGGGCAGGGGAGACAGGAGGGACGCTGCAGGGGGGGATTACCTTGCTAGCACCCGATTCATTGCCTACTAAAACGGGCCTTTTCTACTAGTATTCTATAATTAAGCCACTTACATTTGCAGAGTTGCTTTTTAATATGAGAAGTCATAATATGGGGAAGGATTGCATTGCATCTTTTTTGGGGTCCACCTTTGCAAATCTTGAAAAGACTTTGTACAAAAGTGGGAATCTCTAGCTTTTGGTCTCCCTACATGCCTTACATGTTTTCGGACAAGCAGTTTGGTTTAGAGGTGGGCTTAATAGTGGTTCAACAATTAAACAGGGGAACCCTTTACTTTTTCTAACATGTTTTGAAAAGTAATTTAGAGATATGCAGGTGTTAGGGGCTAACTTATGTAATGCCACCTCGGGAGCATACCTGGGTTTGGGGGGAGGTGGACCTGACAGGAGCCCCCTGGGACTGTTCCTTCGATCCCCTATATATGTGGTACCTGGTGCCTCCACCTAAGGAAAAGAGTATTAGAGGGTAATATGTTCCCTCTCTTTCCCTTGGGTTGTCAAGACATTAAGGGGGTCATAATCAAAAGAAAAAAAAAGTCCAAACAAATAGAATAAGTGACAGAGGGACATCTTTCGCAAATGAAAACATTTAAGTCATATAATCAAACATTTAAAAAAGTCATCTCATATACAAGCAATTTGCCATCAGATGAATAATAATAGACGACTCCAACTTTGTGAAAGTCTTCCCTGTGATTGGACAACATGGCAGTGATAACAACGATGAATATGCTAGTGATTTGTTATACAGCACTACTTCTAATGCAGACGATAATGACAATGATGATGCTAAAGTATTTGCTATACAGAAGTCAAGTTTTTCAGACAGAGATTCCCTTGTAAACATCTGCAGACCCTGTCAGAAGACATCAATAGTTTTCCGCCTGATCTGATTTGAATGAACTTTTTATCAGACTGAATACTCCATTTCCTGCCTCTGCAATTGCTGAACTCCTTTTTAGTTGTGCTGGATTAATGACTCACAAGGACACTCACATAAGTGACAGTAATTTTCAAATTTTAGTTTTACTAAAAGGAAAGTGAATTAAATTGGGATGAAAATGTTAACAATAGTTGCATTCATTATAGTTGTGGTACTTTTACTTTTTATTCAAAAAGTATTGTATTAGGCAATAACTCTTTACTTTCACTTAAGTACATTTTTTATTGTGTTCTTCACTATACTTTTTACTTATACTTAAGTATTAAAATATACATGTATTTTTACTTTGACCTTCCCGTTCTATCACATTCCCATCTCTGGAAAAGATTGTTTGTAGATTAATACCTTTCAAATATTTGAATTTCTGTATCATATCACCTCAATCTCTCCTTTCCTCCAGGGCAGTGGCGTTCCTGGGGGAGCTGGCACCCGGGGCGGATCGCCGATGCGCCCCGCCCCCCGGGTGCAGCGCCCCCCCGATGCAGCGCGGACCCCCCCCCCGCCAAAGGACACCCCCACGAAGGAACCTCCCCCCCGCCGGGTGCACGCCGCTGGGGGGGTGCCGCGCGCGCCTGTCCTACGTTGTTCCATGCTTCTTCTCTGCCCCGGAACAGGAAGTAACCTGTTCGGGGGCAGAGAAGAAGCATGGAACAACGGAGGACAGGCGCGCATGGCACCCCCCCAGCGGCGTGCACCCGGGGCGGACCGCCCCCCCCTCCTAGGAACGCCACTGCTCCAGGGTATACATGTTCAGGTCCTCAAGTCTCTCCTCATATGTCTTGTGATGCAAACCCCATACCATTTTTGTCGCTTTTCTCTGAACTGCTTCAAGTCTTTACTTGAAAAAGAATGTTCAAGGAGGACAGTACACTGACCACAGAGAGCTGTAAGAGCAGAAGTTGCCACTCAAATGGATGACTTCTCATGGCCCAGAGCCCACACTGATTGTATATACCATGGTGAGATCCTGTGAAACATCTCTCAAGGCCGAAATTGGGTGAACCTTGAAATCTCTATATGATAATGGGACATAAACCCCTCCATAGGGAAACTACCACCTATGCGTACTACTCCCCCATTCCCCCAGTGTTTATGGCCCGTCTCATCTCTCTCTGGGCAAAGTTACATATGCCCTCCAAATATCTAGCTTTCCCAACCTTGAATCTGCTCATGACAGGCTTACACCGTCAGGCAGTATGGACTCTTGTAATTAGAAAGGAACCCAGTATGTAGTAGATATAATAAGATAGTTTATTACAATCTTACCAATGGTAATACAGGTAGGTTAAGCATTCACATAATGGAACCGCATATCATGGCACGTCCTCTCTCTCTAGCCTTCTGGAGTCTCCCTTCTCTGTTCGTCTTCTCCTCTCATCTCCTTCTTCTTCTCGTCTCGTCTCAACTAATACTCCTCAAACTGCTGCTTATATACAATTTTGGCCCTATTCATTTCAATGGACCCCAGCTGTCTCAACAGGGCTCCTAGTCCTTATCAGTTGATCAGAATGACTTCACATGTTCCCAAACCTTCCTGTAGCCCCCCCTTTGGATGTTCTCACCTGGGGTGCAGCTGACCCAGCACTATCTCTATGTAACCATAGCAACTCTTGCTTATGACGTCTTGCAGGTGCCAATCTCAGGATTGTTTATAGAGTAGATTGCCCCTACCCTTGCCAGTTCAGCACTTGCCACAGTGAAATGTAACTGTGTCAAAGGTGATCTCTGATTTTTACAAGCTAGCTCTCTTTTGTATCAGCGATGATTCTGATTTTAAGAAGCCTAGCTCTTATTATGAGCCATTGGCCTGTATTTTACTGAGAGCAAGGGCTAGCATAACTCTTCACCAGGGAGCATGCCTAAGAGTTATGGGGTGATGTGCAACCATTGGCATCAATGGTGGGTCCCAAGCCAGCTGGTGTGATTACATCACAGATAGCTGTCCCCAACCCTAGCTTCCTCACCTTCCAGTATGTAAAGCGCCTTTCTCATGGGGGATTCAGCGGAGATGGTTAAAGGATGGGAGGATGAAACAAGGTCTCCTGCTTCTCCCAGTCAGCTGAAGGCCACATAGGCATAGGAATACACATACACCCACATCCCTAGTAAGAGCTGTAACAATGACCCTATACATGCAACAGTGCAGTGGCATACTACCTCTCAGCCAGTGCCTCTTCACCCAGGACCCTCCAGCAGGACCAGGACCCATCTTGTTTGCATATAGGGTGACAACTCTCTCTCAGGGAACAAACAGCTATCATATCATTGGCTCTGGGGTTCTCTACTATGTCATCTCATTGGTGTCAAAGATCATAGATGTCCCCAGGTAACAACCAATAGCTCTCAGCTGTCCCTGTCTCTGTCTACCAATAGCCAGCAACACCACTATACAAGACATGTAGGATGGTTTGACCTAAATTACAAACCTTTTAAACACATAGGCCACCTTCCAGCTGGCACCTAGCCTGCCATGGACCAGCCTGCCCCAGAGTAGCGTCACTCGACCAGCCTGCAGGTGCGATATACCATGTAGCAGGAGAGCCAGGATTCTTGGTATAATATCTGGTAGCAGCTTCTGGGGATCCAGCGAGATCTCCATGATTACACTGAGACCTTGTCCAGAATACTGACCACTCAGCAGGTGCCTGACCTTCCCACTGGTCCTGCTGAGGCCACCATTCCACAAGCACCATCCTCTACACCAGCCACAAGTAGCACAGTGCCCACACCACCTAGCCAAGCTTCAGAGCAAAATCCTCATCTGCAATCAACCAGCATCAACCAGTGGGGCAACCGTGAGGCCAGGTCCTTTAGGGGCAGCACACACTGCCTTGCTGGGTGTTGGGCCCAACAGCAACTTGTCTACAGTGCCAACCAGGTGGCCAGATTTCCAATGAGCAGCAGAGGAAGCTGCATGCACTGACAACTGAGAGCAGTGGGAGTCTCACGGGGAGTTCTCTGACACAGTTTTTGCTCCTGCAAAACCTGGACCATCTCCAGCAGCTAGAGGGAAATGTGGGGGAGGTGGCCTCCAGAGGGGATGTTCCCTCTAAGCTGAGTAAGAATTTCCCACCTACAGTCCTTCCAGTAGAGGGCGCTGTTTCATGATCACATTTTCAATACTGAGGACAAGCATGTTCTGTAGGATTCCAGGGAACCTGCCTGTCCCTAGGGATCGAAACAACACTCCCCACTGCCACAATGCAGTTGGAGGACTCCTGCTCAACTTAGATTGGAACAGTGATCTAAATCTAGTTTTGAGCTGGCCAAAGGTCTGTTCGATGATGGTGCGGGTCGTTTTATGGCTCTTATTCTATTGTTCCTCTGCCTCATTTTGGAGGTGGACAATGGGTGTCATTAGACAGGTTCACAGGAGGTAACCTCTTACAGCTGTGGGGGGAACAGGACTCACAGAAATGGCTGTGTTTTGGCTGGTTTGAGGACCTTGGGTTGTGGGGCATCTTGAGGGATGTAGTGTGGTGATGTTAGTAGGGCAGAGTGGGGATGGCGTTAGGAATCTCTGTACTGCTTACTTAGGAGCCAGCTGCTAATGATCTCCCCTCAATCAAACAAGAACTGATGCAAGAACATATGATGAGGCTCAATTTCAAAGCACATAGACTTATAAAGTTACGTGGAGGGGCATTTCCGAAAGAAACGTCTAAATCAGAACTTGGATGAAATTCCAAACAAGAAAGAAGGTCATTTTCAAAAAAGATGGATGACTGTCTTTTATGTTCGAAAATACTATAGCCGTCCTGTGATTTGCACATCCTTTTTTTTGGTCCATTTTTCAAACAAAAGACATCCAAATGCAAGCCATCCAAAACAGAGGAGTGGCTTAATGGTTAGTGCAGCAGGCGTTGATCCTGGCAACATGAGTTCAATTCCCACTGCTGCTCCTTGTGACTGTGGACAAGTCAAATGCACAAGGGGCATTTTGGATATGACGTCTGTCTGAATTTGGACGTTTTTTTTTAAACGTCCAAAATCAGAACAGGAAAGGTCATTTTCTACAAAAAAAAGTCTATCTTTTCCTTTTGAAAATGCTGTTTGGAAAAATGTTTTGTGATTTGGATGTTTTATTTTTTGATCCATTTTCAAACAAATACATCCAAATGCAAAAACGTACAAAATACACAAGAAAATCCACAATAAAGTGAAACCATTCACATGTTGTAAGTGTGGTAAAAGCTTTGGTTGTAATGTAAATCTCAAAGTGCATCAGAAAGTCCACACGGTAGAGAAACCATTTGCATGTATAGAGTCTGGTAAAAGTTTTGGTCAGAAGGTAAAACTCACAATGCACCAGAGAATACACACAGGAGTGAAACCATTTACATGTCCTGAGTGTGGTAAAAGCTTTGGTTGGAAAGAAAGCCTCACATGGCATCAGAGAATCCACACAGGGATGAAACCATCTATGTGCACTGAGGAGGTAAAAGCTTCAGTTGGATTGGGACAGGTAATTAGGGAATGTACACTCTTGCTTTGAAGTATGGAAAAATAGCACTCTGGTATTTAGATAAATATAATGAGACCTCCTTTTCATCTATAGATCTGAATTCAAAGCCCAAATCTAATGATAAACAATAGACACAAGGCTCAGATGTTATAAAAAAAAAATAGAAAGCTTGGCATCAGGTAGAATAGTGGAAAAGTGACATCTCAGGAAGGCAATAGGGCATCCTTGGGGGCACTGCAGTGGACTTTATAAAATGCTCCAAGGTACACATCTCACTATCGCTCCCTTACCTTGTCTGCTGAGCCCCCCAAAACCCACTACCCCCAGCTGTACACCACTACCATAGCCCTTACAGGTGAAGGGAGCACCAATATGTGGGTACAGTGGGTTTCTGGTGGGTTTTGGAGAGCTCACAGTTTCCTCCACAAGTGTAACAAGTAGGGGGAGGTAGAAGCCTAGGCCCACCTGTCTGCAGTGCACTGCACCACTACTAGACTACTCCAGGGACCTGCATGCTATTCTAATGGACCTGAGTATAACATCTGAGGCTCGCAAGTAATATTTTAATCAAATTTTAGGGGGTGGGAGGGAGATAGTGACCACTGGAATAGTAAGGGGAGGTGATCCCCAAGTCCCTCCAGTGGTAATCTGGTCATTTGGGTCACCTCTTGTATGGAGTACAGGAGTAGCCTAGTGGCTAGTGCAGCAAACTTTGACCCTGAGGAAGTGGATTCAATTCCCACTGCAGTTATTTGCTATAAAAAACAGGTCTAGCTTAAAACATCTTGGATGTCTTTGTTTTGTTCCATTATTGCTAAAAGGCGTCCATGTCTTAGGAACACCCAAGTCCCACCTTGAACACACCCCTGGCACGCTCCCTTGAGATTTGGACGTCCTTCTGATAGACTTCAGAGAAAGATGTCCAAAAAGAGGTTTTGATAATACTGATTTGGACGTTTCTGTGAGATAAACGTCCAAATGCTAACATGTCACTTTTTGGACGTCTATCTCTTTTGAAAATGAGCCTGATAGTAAATGACTACAGATAAAGACCTGTACGGCCCATCTAGTCTACCCAACAAGATAAACAGAACTGATATCCCTCACTAGCGATGTGAGGAAAGCCTTTTTTTCTCCATGTTAAGCACGTGTTAGTAAAAGGGCTCCTAAGTTGGTACCAAGGGGAATGGACATGGGTGGGTCAGGGACGTTCCCAAAATTTAAGTGCAGTGTTATGGTATATGGTCATTTATGCGTCCTACTTCCATTAGTTACACGCCAGCATTTACACCAGGTTTCAGCAAGCATAAGTCCTCGTACCCAAAGATGGGCACAGCAATCCATGCTAAATGCTATTCTATAAAGTTTGATTAGCACTTATGGGGTCTTTTATTAAGCTGCGGTAGCATTTTAGCTCATGGTAAATGCTGAGGTGCCTGTTATATTCCTATGGGCGTCTCAGCATTTACCGCCAGCTGATTTCTACCGCGAGCTAAAAATGCTACCGTGGCTTAATAAAAGGGGACCCCTAAGCGACTTTTATAGAACTGGTGCTTAGCTCAGATCTTAATGTCACTTAACGTTGGGTGCCATTTACTGAATCTCGCCCTTACCATCCCTTTGCAATTTGCTATGGGTACAGAATACGGTCAGACATTTGCACCTGCTTTTTTTGTGTCTTTTGTTCAGAAAATAAGGAATGCACAGCAGTCTCAACAGTACAATGTTATTTTCTAATCCTATCAAAAGCTCATTCCCAGGAATGCATTACCTAAATGCAGATAAAAGTATGTGCATTGTAGAACACCACACATACTTTTAGCCTTACTGAAAGAGACCAATGTTCAGACCCACGAGTCTATTTACATGCAGAGTAAATAGCTTTGAAAATTGTTCTCCACGGTACATCAACCTCAAAATGTCTATGAATTAAGAAGAGATGCACTGCTAGATTTAGGTCTGAGGTTTACAGAGGTGAATGAAAGGTCTTTATGTGTGTGGGTGAATAGGTGTTTGTATATCGTACGCATCTAGGGAGAGGGTAAGTGTAGCATTCCTCCTCTAGCACACTCCAAAAGCCTTTTTGTTCGGGCTATGATGAATATTTTATTTTTTACTCTTACTACCAGTGTTCCATGAAAATATGTTTTTACAACAGTTGCTATTTGGGTTCTTGTTTCTCTTTGCCTCCCAAAGACTGCAAATAATTTGGGTGAGGCACTTCGAACCCTTCCCCCCAATCCATATTTTGCAAACTAAACAATCTGCTTTAAAAAGGAAAAAATAAAGGAACACTAAGCAATTTTATGCAGCATAAAACATTTATTAAAAAAGACAAAAATATTGCATAAATTCAATGAAGGCAAATATCTAGAAACAATAGTCAGTGCATCCCCAAATGTGCTGTAAGGCATTAAGCCAAGGGCGAGAGCATTCAGGACCCAGGACATGTGACAGAATCCAACACGTGCACTTTGGAACATCTTACACTTAAGGTATTGACAAAGGAGAAAAATATGTTTTTACTTTTAAGGCTAATGCAAACATTATCTTTTAATTCTTTTCATCCTCCTTTTACTGTTGCTGTTCAGCAGTCACAGTGTAGAGTATGATATGATAGCTGAGACTGTTAACTCCTTAATGTCCAAGACATTTCCTATCTTTGCAACCACAGTAAAATTATATAACTCTCAAAAGCATATTCTTAAGTCATTAAACAATGAGTCTGATATTTAAGTTTCAATTTTATTCAAAATTGATCTACCGTTCAAGAGGCATCTGACAGGATGGTTAACAATCAAAAGTTGCAGCGTGGAAAAGAACTACAATGGTTTATAGGGCAAGTAAGGACAGAGAGAAAGGTAGACCTAAGAACAATGGTGGGCTGTTCAGTGGCCAAAAGCATCTAAGAATAGAAAGGTCTTTAAATCTTTTTAAAATTTCTTTGTTGATTGTTATAAGTGAAGATAGAAAGTGATAGAATTCCATAGCTTCGTGGTGACAACACTGAAAATGTAATGGTTTCAAAACAAACGTGTGAATGAAGGGATCACTAGGCAGTTATGGTGCAATGAGTGGAGGCTTCTAGAAGGGTGGTAGGGTATTAAGAGTCATGATAAATATGGAAAATTGTATAGGAAATTCAGTGGGAACTGGGAACCAGTGTTCATCCTTTAGAAGTGGGATAACATTGATCCAGTGACTAATTTTATAGTTGAGTTCTGAACAATTTGAAGGTATCAAATGTCATTAGTGCAAGTGCCATGTAGGAGTGCATTGCAATAGTCTTAGTTGTAGATTATAAGTGAATGAGTGAGGATTTGGAGAGCAGATTTAGAGAAAAGTGCTGTACAGAGTATATCATTGTCAGTTTGGAAAAAAAACCAGCTTTTACCCTCAATAGAAATGTGATATTGGAAGAACATTGCTATCCACAGGACCTTCAAGGATGGTTCAAAGGTAGCAGGTTTGCCATCTATAAAGAAATAGGGATCCTTTTACCAAATGGCGGTAACAGGAGCCCTGAGGTGCCATCAGTGTGCAGGTTTGCCGCACACTGAGATCCCCTTTGGCCGCCACTGGTAAAAAAAATTTTTTTACTTTTAAGGAAGAAACTTTCCATGTGGTAAGTTATGTATATTATTATCATAGCTAAGAGCTTTGATTCAAAGCCTGACTTTGGTTCAGGATCTAAAATGTGAGAAAACCTTACAGGCCCATGACTCTACCTTGAACTCCAGTGTGACTGCAGAACTCATGATCTGTTGTGACACTCTCATGCAGCAGAATGAGGAACAGGTGTAGGTGGAAAAACAGCAACATGGTGGTCACAGATGTTCTGCAGTTGACAGAACAAGATAACTCCTCAGGAAAATGACCTAGCTTTCTAAGAAGAGCTAGTCCATTATATTATTAGCATTTCCAAGAAGAACTAACCAGCTCATTACCATAGCCAATCAGTGTTGGCCACGGTGTTGTCGTATGTCCAGTGGGGCATGATTGTTGTTGTGTTACCTGTAGCCTGAGAAGACCTATAAAAATGTATGTACTTCCTACTTCTTTAGAGACTCAGACCCAGAAGAACACCTATGTGTAGCTGTGGTACTGTACTCTCATAAGCAATTAATTGTACATATACTCGGAGAACAATAAAAGTATTTACTTATATATTCTTTGGAGTCTCAGACGCAAGCATCACAGTTGTGTTGTGGCTCTGTGACCCTTCCCCCATGAGAGGTTAAAATTTGTAATTGTAACTTTCTCTTGGTGAATATTAAGTCTCTAACTTCACTTTCTCATATGTGAGTGGCCTTGTATTTTATATCTCTAAAGTCGTTATATTATATATGATAGTTTAGAGAGGTGGTAAAAATACTAAACACCACTGGTCTTCCAGCACTCCACAATACTAAGTAGTGGATATTTGGGACACTGGAGTGAGAGTGAAAAGACAGTGATAATCCTAGAGTGATTAGGGGAGCCCATTATTAACAGTTAAACACTTGCTGCATGGCCATTTCCTGGGGAAGTCCTTACCGCCTCCTATTTAGGAGGCGGTAGGGGCTCCGGCAGTAGCCCGGTGGTAACCAGGCAGCACTCAGTGCTGCCAGATTACCGCTGGGCACACCCCCCGCACTAGAAAATTAAAATTTATTTTCTAACACCAATATTGATGGCAGATAAAGACCTGTCTGCCCCAAAGTTACCCTCATTATCAAGTCACAATTAGAATAACAATGAATGTGATATTAAATACTTGACCACTGTCTCTCTTTGGAATTTCTGGGACATAGACCATAGAAGTTTGTCCAGCCCTGTCCTTAGGTTTCAACTACTGAAATGAAGCCCACTCCAGCCTATCCAAATCCGTCTTCTCATTTGCAGGATACAGACTGTAAAAGTCTGCCTGGCGCTGTCCTCACTTTCCAAATGACTAGAGTTTCCATTGAAGCCCTCTCCAGCCCATCCTAAACCGGACTTCCATATATGAGACCCACACTATACAAGCTTGCCCAGCATCGGCCTTAGTTCTTCACAGCCAGAGTCTCTATCTAATCGCCACTCGACATGCAAACACACATACAACCATTTAAGTTTTGTGTTTCATACCATTCATTTTCTAATTAGAGAACCTCTGTGTTCATCCCACACCTTTTTGAATTCAATCACTGTTTTTTTCTCTACCACCTCCCTTGGAACAGTATTCCAGGCATCAACCACCCTCTCCATGAAAAAGAATTTCCTGACATTACTCCTAAGTCTATCACCCTGCAACCTCAATTTATTTCATCTAGTTTTACTGTGTTCCCTTCTCTGGAGAGTATTTGTCTTTATATTAATGTCTTTCAAGTATTTTAATGTCTGTATCATATCTCCCCTGTCCCTCCTCTCCTCCAGTCTCTTCTCATACATCTTTTGGTGCAAGCACCATATCATTTTTTGTTACCTTCCTCTGGACCACTTCAAGTCTTTTTACATCCTTAGCAAGCTACAGCCTCCAGAACTGAACACAATACTCCAAGTGGGGCCCCACCAATGACTTGTACAGGGGCATCAACACCTCCTTTCTTCTGCTGGTTACACCTCTCTCTACACAGCCTAGCATCCTTCTGGCTACGGCCATTGTCTTCTCACCATGTTTCACCTTCAGATCATCAGATACTATCACCCCAAGGACCCTTTCCCTGTCTGTGCTTCCTATGTGCATCACTCTGCACTTGTTTGCACTGAATTTTAATTGCCAAACAATAGACCATTCGTCTAACTTTTGAAGATCCTTTTTTCACGTTTTCCACTCCCTTCGGGATGTCCACTCTGTTACAAATCTTGGTATCATCCACAGAAAGGAAAACCTTACCTTCTAACCCTTCTACAATGTCGCTCACAAATATATTGAACAGAATCAACCCCAGCATTGATCCATGAGGCACTCCATTACTCATCTTTCCTTCTTCCCAGTGAATTCCATTAACCACCACCCTCTGGCATCTGTCTGTCAACCAGTTCCTATATATTTCATTATTTCACCACAAACTGTGAATATGCAATCGGCATTACAAACAGGAAATACATGTAAGAATAAATCTAAAAGCCTATTCGTCCACAAATTAAGAAACATTTGGTTCCAAGAATCAGGAAATATGAATAACAAAAGGTAAAAAAAAATAAAAAATAAAAAAAAAACACACACAACACAACCAGTTGCTACCTCGGGTTACCGACCCTAGCCTGCTATTTATGGAGGGCATACAACATTCATATCTACTCTAGCATCAAGAAATTCTTTTAACTGTTTAGGGTCCACAAATTGAAACTGTTTGCCCTCCAGCAATAAATTACATGTACAAGGAAATCGTAATACAAAATTTATTCCCAATGCCAACGCTCTAGGACGCTGTTCCAAAAAGGCCCTGCGTCTAGTTTGTGTAGGCTTTGAGAGATCTGGAAAAATACGGACCTTTGATCCCATAAACAGATTTTCTAAATGTCTTAAGGAAAGTCTTAATATAGCATTGCGATCAGGCTCCAAAACAAAAGTGACAAGCATAGTAGACCTCTGAGTAATAATTTCCAGTGAACTCTCGAGGAATGAAGTCAGATTCATTCCATCCCCCACCACTGGGGAGTTTCCATCACCCCCCTTTGGGTTCCAGATGTAATAGGCCCGTGTTATGGGGGGTAACGAATCCTTGTCCATTCCAAGAATGTCCACCATATATTTCTTGACCATTTCAACAGGTGGAATTAAAGGAGACTTAGGAAAATTAAGGAACCTAAGGTTAAGTCTCCTAACCTGATTCTCCAAGTATTCCGTTCGTTTGTGAAGAAAAATATTGTCCTTAACCAAAGCAGTCTCTAAAGTTCCCATTTCTTGCAATTTGGTACTCATATTTTCCAATTTCGAGGACTGCTGCGCGGACACCTGTGCTTGGAGTAGCGCAGCTTCAGAAAGGGTTTTTATATTGTCAGTATTATCTTTTAATGTAGTTTGCATAGAGATTTGAATGTTGTGTACCATGTCCCATAGTGACTCTAGTGTCACAGTTGCTGGTCTAACCACGCCACCAGCTCCAAGAGGGGATTGAGTCTGAGCACCAACTTGAGACAGTCTAGTAACAATATCCTGGGGAAATACCTGTAGTGCTGATTGAATTAGTTCTTCTCTTAGTTGGGGTTCATTCTCTATCGCTGCAGTCCTTCCCTCGGGCAGTTTGGGTTGAACTCCTTCGTTCTCCGTCCCTGCTTGGGCTGCCAGCAATTCCCTTCCGGGCTGAGGTGGAGCAATGCGCTCCACAGGGCTCAGGGAAGCCCCGTTGGCGCTCTCAATCGACGCTAACGCGTCGAGAGCTGCAGAAGGGGTCGAAGTTCCCCGAGGTCCCGGTAGTTGCCTCGGGAACTGCAGAGTTGTCTGCCGCCACGCCGAAGGTGCCTCAGGAGCCGAGGAATGCTCCTTGACTTTCCCCCTCCGTTTCCCCATCGTAGAGGTTACAGAGGCAGCGAGAACAGCAAGAAAAAACGGAGTCACCTCAGCAGCAAACACAGGTGCGTCCGGTCAAAGCGCCATCTTGGAACCAACCAGTTCCTAATCCATTTCACCACTTTGGGTCCTAACTTCAGCCTGTCGAGTTGATTCAAGAAAGGAAGTCCAGGAGAGGAAACCAGAGTTCTGCAGATTAAACAA
The DNA here is from genome assembly GCF_901765095.1 of Microcaecilia unicolor. NCBI lineage: Eukaryota > Metazoa > Chordata > Amphibia > Gymnophiona > Siphonopidae > Microcaecilia > Microcaecilia unicolor. Next base: position 577,204,904 of record NC_044031.1, read on the forward strand.
TGCAGTCCACAAAAGCAGAACACATGTATTCAAGGGTTAAAAAGCTTTTATTCTTGCTACTTTATAACTGAATGAGGAGGAGCCACTCTGTGTGTGTGTGTGTGTGTGTGTGTGTGTGTGTGTGTGTGTGTGTGTGTGTGTGTGTGTGTGTGTGTGTGTGTGTGTGTGTGTGTGTGTGAATCCTGCTTCTAGCTGTACAGTTGTTTTCTTTGCTAATTTTATTTGGACAAATCCACTAACTATTAGGTGCAAGTGCCCTTTGGGATCCTAATAGTTGCAAACCCCTGATGCAGCCTTTAGAGAGGTGAATTGTGGCCACATCGGGTTCTGTTTTAATTGAGTCTTCTATTAAGAACAATGTCAAAGGCTTGGCTGAAATCTAAGTACATTACATCTAGTGCACATCCTTGATCCAATTCTCTGGTCAACCAGCCAAAGAATTCAATCAGATTCCTTTCACATGTTTTACCTTTGGTAAAACCATGATGTCTCGGATCTTGTAACCTATTGTATTCCAGAAAATTCACTTTCCTTTCCTTCAGCATCGCTTCCATTACTTTTCCAAGAACCGAGGAGAGGTTACTGGCCTGAAGTTTCTTTTCTGTCCCACTTTTCTGAAGAGGGACCACATACACTTTTCTGCAACCCCTGGAACCTCTCCAGACTGCAAGGATTTATTAAACAAATCTTTAAGAAGACCCACCAGAACCTCTCTGAGCTCCCTCAATATCCTGGGATGGATCCCGTCTGGTCCCATGGCTTTGACCACCTTCAAATTTTCAAGTTGTTCATAAACACTTTCTTCTGTAAATGGTGCTATATCCACTCCATTGTCATATGTACCTTTGTTAGCAAATTTTGGTCCTTCTCCAGGATTTTCTTTCATGAACACAGAGGTATTTGTTTAGCAAGTTTGCTTTTTCCTCATCGTTCTCCACATAGTGGTTCATAGCATATTTTAGTCTCACAATTCAATTACTCTTCTAACATAAAGGTCAGTAGCCATATTTATAGCTCCTTTCAGCCTGGACCACTGTCTTTCCAATTCTCGTATGTCCTACCAGCCCATTAGCTCTTTCTTCAGGTACTCCCCCATTTTGCGAAAGTCAGCATGTTTGAAATTCAGGATTTTAAATTTTGAGTGAAAGCCCTCTGCTTTAGCTGTTATATCAAATCAAACCATTTGATGATCACTACTGCCTAGGTGAGCACCCACTCGGACATTAGACACACTTTCCCCATTTGTGAGCACTAGATCTAGCCTCACTCCTTCCCTCATGGGTTCCATCACCATTTGTCTGAGCAGAACTTTGAAAGGTATCTACAATCTCTCTACTTCTTTCCAATTCCAAAGATGGAACTTTCCAATCCATATTAGGCAGGTTGAAATCTCCCAGCAGTAGCACCTCCCCTTTCTTTTCCAACTTTTGGATATTTGTAACCAGTTCTTTATCTAGTCGCTCTGATTGTTTCAGAGGTCTGTAGACAATACCCATGTGGACAGAGGTTCCATCTTTCCTTTTCAAGGCAATCCATATTGCTTCTTCCTTTCCCCAGGCCTCCTGCATTTCAGTCACTTTGATATTGTTTCTCATATACAGAGCTACTCCTCAACCTTTTCAACCATCTTTATCCTTCCTAAATAGATGATAGCCCAGTATGTTTGTGTCCCATTCATGGGACTCACTGAACCATGTCTCTGTGAGATCAACAATTTCTAAGTCTAGATGTTTTCTAACATCTAGGCTTGCAGATTATGAACTTTGTTGCTTAGACTGCGAATGTTTGTGGTCATTGCTTTCCAGCTACATTTCAGTGGCAGTCTCATCTTCTGATTAGTTTTTTGTTTAGTCTCATTTCCTGCTCTATTGATAAGAAGTGACATTCTTGTTTACATTGCTTTCTTTACTACCATCACATCTTGTCTTTACCCCCACCTGCTAGTTTAAATGCCTAGAAACATACTGTCTAAATTTCTCACCAGGGATTCTTTTTCCTGCCAACAGTGAGGTGCAGCCCATCATTACAATATAGTCTTTTGGTTTTCCATGTACTTACCCATCCTCCTATGTACCTAAAACCTTCTTGATGACACCAGGCTTTGAGCCAACTATTAAAATTCTCAGTATTTTGTAAAATTATCTCCCTTTCCAAAAGTAGGTAGTACTTCAGAAAAAAGCTACTGTTTGTACCAAATGTTTTAACCCATCCTCCAACTCTCTGCGCTATTGTACTGTTAGCCAGATTACTTGCTCCCAGGTGGATAACAACATCAGTGATAGACTCCTTAGTTTCTTCTCTGATAATAGTCCGTTTTTGCCTGGTATTCCTGGTAGTATAAGAGCCTGGAAGGCATTTCACTTTGTTGGGCCCTTTGAACTGCGTTCCAAAGTTAATGCCTCTGATAATGCAATCCCCTAGCAGCAATGGTTTTCTGGTATGAGCCTTTTTATTAGTGCTTTGGGGGGTGTATTTTCTCTTAAGACACCTTCATTGCTTCTTGTTCCACCTCAGTTCTATTTTCTGGTGCATCACAGTGCTGTAACGGAGCAAATAAAATTCTGTAGGGGCAACAATTGTGATGATAGATGCTTGTGTGCTACATGTAGGAAGTAGAAGAGGGCATAGGAAACCTTTTTGTTCTGTCTGGGTTAATTTTCAGTTTCAATCTGATTTTGATATTGGCAACCTAAGTATTATTTTTTACAAATATTGTGGTGGTTATTCGGATAAATGGCACAGCATAAATCCATATATGGAGGCATTTATCCATACACAAATTCCAGAAACATGTTAGCAGTGCTTGTGAATTGTGCTGAGAGTATAAATGATAACAGTGCTTGATAACAACTCCAAGATAGACTGAATAAAGAAGTGAGGAGGTGGGGAGCACAATGATTTGTATGATCATCCTACCCAACATATAAGCATAAGAACCAGTGCTATGTATCAATAGCCAGAGTTGTACCTAAGGTTGTGTCTCAATCAGACCTTTGATATGTATCAATATCATAGGTCTGATTGAGACACAACCTTAGGTACAACTCTGGCAACCTTACTGGGCAGACTGGATGGACCATATGAGCCTTTATCTACAATCATTTATTATGGCACTTATTTTCAAAAGAGAAAAGTGCCTCAAAAGCAGCACAAAGTGGCAGATGGATGTTTTTTTTTCACCAAAATGTTTAAAGTGTGATTTTCGAAATGGCAGAATTGAGACTTTTTCACTGAGTTTGTCCAAAGAAATACTTTCTTGTCTAGACCTTTTTCAGTCACGACCAAGTCAGAAAAAGGTTCCCTAACTGACCAACTGGTCACTGTAAGGATTAAGGCATTACCCCCCCCCCCCCCAATCCCCCAAAGATGTGACAGTGGCACTAGATACCAGGCTCTATGAAAGCTCCAGTTTTTATGGTCATTCCTAAGAAAGCAGCATGAAAGCAAGTGGATGGAGTAGCCTAGTAGCTCATACAGTGGACAGTGGACAACAGGACCCAGGTTCAGATCCTCCTTTGACTCTTTCATTTCAGTACAAATATGTGAGACCTCCTGGAACACAGAAATAACCCATCTACCTACATATATAAGTGACTTGCAAGCCTGGAAACTATTGTAGAATTGGAAAGGTGCAGCAAAGGGCGACTAAAATGATAGCGGGGATGGAACGACTTCCCTATGAAGAAAGACTAAGGAGGCTAGGGCTTTTCAGCTTGGAGAAGAGACGGCTGAGGGGAGACATGATAGAGGTATTTAAAATAATGAGTGGAGTGGAACAGGTGGATGAGAAGCGTCTGTTCACACTTTCCAAAAATACTAGGACTAGGGGGCATGCGATGAAACTACAGTGTAGTAAATTTAAAACAAATAGGAGAAAAAGTTTCTTCACCCAACGCGTAATTAAACTCTGGAATTCATTGCCGAAGAATGTGGTGAAGGCGGTTAGCTTAGCAGAGTTTAAAAAGGGGTTAGATGGTTTCCTAAAGGACAAGTCCATAAACCACTACTAAATGGACTTGGGAAAAATCCACAATTCCAGGAATAACATGTATAGAATGTTTATACGTTTGGGAAGCTTGCCAGGTGCCCTTGGCCTGGATTAGCCGCTGTCTGGGACAGGATGCTGGGCTCGATGGACCCTTGGTCTTTTCCCAGTGTTGCATTACTTATGTACTTATGTAGTGGTGGACTTTAGGTGCAGTAGGTTTTCTCTGTTCCTGGAGGTCTCACCATACAATATGAAGGGGCTTAGATGGTTCTGCATTGCTGGGATGTCTGTGTGGCCAGTTTCCTAGGAATGCTGCCAGACAGATGTTCCTGTGGCTTGTTTTTCTCTGTTTTTCCCTGGGACTTTTTTTTTTTTCCAAAAATACTTACACATGGACATGTTGAGCATGAAAATGTCTAGCTCAAAGACATAATCAAACCAGAAATTAAAACATTTTTATAGTTCAGTTATGGCTGTGAGCTATACATTTCTTTGAGGTGTTTTTGGCAAAATGTCTCAGTTCAGACTTAGACATCATATAAAAAATGTCCCTCTATGCTACTATGTAAAATCAGCTGCTCTGTATATAAACTCTGTACATGTTAGGCAACAGAAATAGCAAGGCTAACCTATACACATGAACAGTGACATAATCACTACTTATGCATATGTTCAGCAATGATGTAACTTAAATGGCTGGTGACAATACACACATGGAAGGTAATTTTATAAGAGGTCATCTAGGTAGAAAGGCAAATAGCCCATTGTTCAAGATGCCAGCCTGCAATCATCTGGATCATCCTCAGGTCCCATTAGTGAGAGTTAACCCCCTTTGCTATTCTGCTGTAGGTGTCCTGGCCACATCAACTAAAAGATTCACCTCAGAGCTTCACTGTAACTCCCTCTGGTACAGTCCAGCTGTGAGGTTTTGCAGCTCCCGGGTTTGAGTCTTCAATAATTATAGAAGTGGTTGCTATTGCTGTGCCTATTGCTCCAAAGTTCTTGAAAACTGTAGGTCCATTGCTTCCTGCTGGGCCTTCAGCTGCTCCACTACACACTTCATGAATACTTCAGAGGCCATGGTTCTGTGGGCAAGAAGCAAGAGAAACAAAATACCCGTGTGGCTCTTTTAAATAGTACTCCCCTTTCTGGCAAGATCACCCCCTTCCCAAGGTACCCTTACCTCCAAGATATTTTAACAAACCTTATATTATGAGCATCTCCAAGACAAGACCTCTGGTACTCACTCTACCTGCATGGACTGGGTACCTTTACCTTAGTTTCCTTGGATAGAAAGCCTTCCCAGAGGGGTCTGTGCATCAAACACCTGAGTTTCGGGTCCACTGCCACTCTTGGTCAGCGATTTCAGGATCCCACCACTGCCACAAATTATCACACTGCCTACCCGTGAGCATAGGCTGAGCTTACTCTCACTCCACTGCCCACCTAACTACATGGGCCAAGCAGGGCCACTGAGAGATGCAGCCCATCATTACAAAGCTGGGCCCGGGGCAAACACCCCCCCCCCCCGGGTCCCTGCTTACTTATTTGTCTCCTGTGCCTCTCCCCCAGGCCTGCTTACTTGCTTGTCTCCTGCTCTGCTTTGTTGCACAGGTCTTTCTTCCTGCCACATCCAAACAGGAAGTATTTCACAAAGGAGGCAGGAAAAAAGGACCTGTGGCTGTCAGAGCAGAGTTAATGTGAGCAGTAGAGACCAATCAGCCACCTGAGCCATGCCAGCACTGGGCGGACCCCACTTGGAGGCTGGGCACTGGTGAATTTTGCCCCCCTATTTGTGGCCCTGGGGCCAAGTTTTCATTTGTGCACACTATCCACCCATAAGTGTGAGCCAAGTCTTTAATGGACTCTCTCCACAACTTGGGGTAAACTTAGTCCAGGTCCTTGTAGATCCCAAAATGGTCCAAATCAAACCTCCTGCTCCACCAGCAGAAGTCCAAACAGTTAGGGTGTGAATATCAGCAAAAAAAAGAAAAATTGTTCACAGTAATTACATCATTAGCTAAAACAAATAACCAAGGCAAAAGGTCTCAAGTTATGGCTAGGTCTGGCTTTGGCCTGCTCCCTGTCACCACCTACATATCTCCAATTGTGGCTACAACCTCCCACTGGTAAGAAAAACAACAGAATTGTACTTTACCAAACCACATTCAAAAACAAGGCATCTTATGGGGGAACAAAAATTCCCAACAGAATAAACCCCACAAGTAAAATGAACTAGAGTATCCCATATTTTCAGACAGTGTTGTAAGCTTTAGACTGGGCTCTGGCATCTTGCATTTTGGCCTCCTCACAGGGAGGCTGCATCTGCTCTCACTTCCCTCTTTTTATAAGGTAGTAGACTCCTCCATTATGCATTCTCCCCACCCCCAGCCTGATTGGAGGCTCTGCTGATCTATGGATTATATTGGAAGAACCAGAAGACCTCCCAATAACTATCATATGCTCTCCCTGTTCTAGTTGTTTCCCTAGGAATTGATCTTGTGGTTCACACAGCTGGTGAGCTCTGTTTTCCCCTAGCATGAGAAAAGCTGATGATTTTGGTGTTGGTCCCCACTTCAGCTTTTCCTCCCTGAGTTTTCTTATGGGATGGGACATAGACCCTATCACACACATGGACATTTCAAAATGTCCAAATTGACATCCATGTGCTTGAAATGTCCAAATTACAATTTTGCAAATGTAGAAAAGGGGCATCCAACACTGCAATGCATCCAAATACAAGTATGTGTGTATTTGTGTGGGGGGGCGGGGGGGGGGGTGCTCTGGGCGTGTTTTGGATGGGACTACAAAGGGCCCAAAATCATGATGTCCAGCAGCAATTACCAAGTGGGAAGAAATGCCCAAGCCTAACAAGAAGGACATCCTAAGTTAGACATTTCAGTCATGTCCAGGTTGCAAGAAGTTGCTCTGATTGAGCAGTTGACCACTGGAGGGATTAAGGCATGACACCTCCATAATCCCCCAGTGGCTGCTGCCCCCTCCATCTTCCCTTAGAATGAAACTGAAAAGGGTTATCCGTGTCTAAGACCAACTTCAGGTATTATGGGCATTCTTGACAAAGCAGGCATAAGTCTAAGTAGCTGCCTAGTGTTTAGTGCAGTAGACTTTAATTCATGGGACACAGGTTCAAATTCTGCTTTTATTTATTTATTTTTAAATTGTGAGTCCTCTAGAATCAGAAAAAATATCTACTACTACTACTACTACTACTACTACTTAACATTTCTAGAGTGCTAGTAGGGTTACGCAGCGCTGTACAAAATAAACAAAGAAGGACGGTCCCTGCTCAAAGGAGCTTACAATCTAAAGAACGAAATGTCAAGTTGGGGCAGTCTAGTTTTCCTGGGTAGAGGTGTAGAGGTTAGTTGCCGAAAGCGACATTGAAGAGGTGGGCTTTAAGCAGAGATTTGAAGATGGGCAGGGAGGGGGCCTGGCTTATGGACTCGGGGAGTTTGTTCCACGTGTGGGGTGAGGCGAGGCAGAAAGGGCGGAGCCTGGAGTTGGCGCTGGTGGAGAAGGGTACTGAAAGGAGGGATTTGTCTTGAGAGCGGAGGTTACGGGTAGGAACGTAAGGAGAGATGAGGGTTGAGAGGTAAGGAGGGGCTGCAGATCGAGTACATTTATAGGTTAGTAGCAGAAGCTTGAATTGAATGCGGTACCTGATCGGAAGCCAATTAAGTAACTTGAGGAGAGGGGTGATATGAGTGTATTGGTTCAGGCGGAAGATAAGACGTGCAGCAGAGTTCTGAACGGACTGAAGGGGGGATAGGTGGCTAAGTGGGAGACCAGTGAGGAGTAGGTTGCAGTAGTCAAGGCGAGAGGTAACGAGAGAGTGGATGAGAGTACGGGTGGTGTGTTCAGAGAGGAAAGGGCGGATTTTGCTAATGTTATAGAGGAAGAAAGGACAGGTCTTGGCTATCTGTTGGATATGCGCAGAGAAGGAGAGGGAGGAGTTGAAGATGACACCGAAGTTGCGGGCAGATGAGACGGGGACGATGAGGGTGTTATCAACCGAAATAGAGATTGGAGGTAGAGGAGAAGTGGGTTTGGGTGGGAAGACAAGAAGTTCGGTCTTGACCATGTTCAGTTTCAGGTGGCGGTTGGACATCCAGGCAGCAATGTCGGATAAGCAGGCCGATACTTTGGCCTGGGTTTCTGCAGTGATGTCAGGTGTGGAGAGATAAAGCTGGGTGTCGTCAGCATAAAGATGATACTGGAAGCCATGAGACGAGATCAGGGAGCCCAGGGAAGAGGTGTAGATAGAGAAAAGAAGGGGTCCAAGGACAGAACCCTGAGGGACTCCAACAGAGAGCGTGATGGGGGTGGAGGAAGAACCATGAGAATGTACTCTGAAGGTACGATGGGAGAGATAAGAGGAGAACCAGGAGAGGACAGAGCCCTGTAATCCAAAAGAGGACAGTGTGTCAAGAAGTAAGTTGTGATTGACAGTGTCAAAAGCGACGGATAGGTCGAGGAGAATGAGGATGGAGTAATGACCTTTGGATTTGGCGAGGAACAGGTCATTACAGACTTTGGATAGTGCCGTTTCTGTCGAGTGAAGTGGGCGAAAGCCAGATTGAAGCAGATCGAGGATGGTATGAGAGGCGAGAAAATCAATGCAACGGCTGTGAACGGCACGTTCAAGCATTTTGGAGAGGAAGGGTAGGAGGGAGATGGGGCGATAGTTGGAGGCACAGGTAGGGTCAAGTGAAGGTTTTTTGAGGAGAGGTGTGACAACAGCATGCTTGAAGGTGTCAGGGACAGTTGCAGTGGAGAGAGAGAGGTTGAGGATATGACAGATGGTGGGGGATGATAGTAGGAGAGATGGTGGTAAGTAAGTTGGTGGGGATGGGGTCTGAGGAACAGGTGGTGCATTTCGAGGAGGAGAGAAGATGGGCGGTTTCCTTTTCGGTGATATCAGGAAAAGAGGAGAAGGAGGCCTGGGTTGATTGGTTGAGGGAGTCGGTGATAGGATGAAGAGGAGGAGAAGGTTTAGTGGTCAATTCGAGGTTGATCTTCTGGACCTTGTCGCGGAAGTAGTCAGCTAGTGATTGAGGAGAGAGTGAGGGAGGGGTGGGAGCGGAGGGCACTTTGAGGAGGGAGTTGAGGGTGGCGAAGAGACGACGAGGGTTAGAGCAGAGGGAATTAGTCAAATGAGTGTAGTAGTCCTGTTTGGCGAGGAATAGGGAGGACTGGAAGGAGGATAGCATGAATTTGTAGTGAATGAAGTCAGTATGGGTGTGAGATTTCCTCCATAGGCGTTCATATATAAGCCACCTACAAGCCTGAAAGCTATTGAAGTGGTGTACATTCAGGTACAGTAGGAATTTTTCTGTTCCTGTTGGACTCACAATTTAAAAATAACAGAGTTAAAGTGGGAGTTGAACCTGGGTCCCTTGGTCTAAAATCTGCCGTATTAATCACTAGGCTGCTTATCTGCTCTGTAGAGAGGTCTATGTGGCCATACTTCTGAGAAAGCTGCTAGACAAACATCCTTTTCCCTGCTTTTTTGCAGTTCTTATTTCGTACATTCCAGTTTCTAAAATGGCTATTCATGCTGGATGTCTTCATTACATGGACGTCCATCTCACCTATTTTTAGACAGGAAACCTGATGTATTTCCTGTTGGAAAATACATGTGAGATGGGTGTTCATTTTGGACTTTATGAGCTGGACATCTCTATTCTGATTTGGACGTCCTTTTGAAAATGCCCCTCCATGTCTTTATAGAGTAGCCTCACAAAATCAGCAGAAACCATGGATAAATTCACTTTCTTAAAACTACATCTGCTCAGGAGGTGGAATAACTTTATATACAGTACGTCAAGTATGAGCATATGCATGTATTTAATAAAATATTACCCTTATTTTACAGGCTTTACTCTTGTTTTGGACATCTGAAAACCGGCATTTACAGCAGGCATCCATATGGATTTCCAAATCCTGATTTTATAAAGCCAAGATGTGGACGTCTAAAACTGCAATATATCCTTATGGAAAGGGAACATGGTTTGGATGTGTTTTGGGCAGGACTAGGGAAGGACCAAAATTCGGACATCTAACTCAGATTTCAGAAGCGGAAGGGATATCTATGTCCAAAAGTTAAACTCATTAATAATGGCTGTTAAAAAGATAACCCCAGTTAAACATTCATGTTTATTTTCTGGAAATGCTGAAATTGTGACCAAAATTTACATGTGTCTCATAACTATATGTAAAAAAAAAAACCTCAACTGTGTCACTCAATAGTCCAATCTCATGCCATCAAGTCTTAGGCACACCCTTCATCATTGGTCTTTTTATTTATTTATTTATTATTACATTTGTACCCCGCGCTTTCCCACTCAGAGCAGGTTCAATGCAGCTTACATAGTAACAGGGATTACAGAGTATTGATGAAGAAAAAATGTTAAGTATATCAGAATAATAAAAGAAATAAGTAGGTAGAGATGGGCAAGAGTGAAGGGAGTAGAAGAGGTATGAGCAAGGGTAGGTCAGCAATTGGAGGAGGGGTAGAGGAGGCCGAAAGGGGGATGGGGCAAGGGATAAGCAGAGGGAAATTAGGTAATAGAAGTGGTCTAGGTCATTGTCGTTGTCTCCTGGATATGTGATGGTAGATGGGTTCATAGGATTAGTCTTGGTCATTTGGGTAGGCTTGCTTGAACAAATGAGTTTTTAGTGATTTCTGTCTTAAATAGAGAGGTGTGGTAGCCGTGTTAGTCCACTCTTAAAGGTTATCAATAGAAATCAAACAAAATAAAACATGGAAAAGAAAATAAGATGATACCTTTTTTATTGGACATAATACATTTCTTGATTAACTTTTGAAGGTTGCCCTTCTTTGTCAGATCGGAAATAAGCAAATGTGGTAGCAGATAGTATATATAAGAGAAACATCAAAGCATTACTTTGACAGTCTGACAGAGTGGGAGGGTTTTCTAGGCCATTATAAACCATAAAGTTGTATTTCTCTGTTTATTTCTCTGTTTATCACCCTCCTCTCACCTACCAACACCCATCCAGTTAGAATATCAATGAAATGCTTTGATGTCCCCATGCATACCCTCACCCTCCCACTCTGTCAGACTGTCAAAGTAATGCTTTGATGTTTCTCTTATATATACTATCTGCTACCACATTTGCTTATTTCCGATCTGACGAAGAAGGCAACCTTCAAAAGCTAATCAAGAAATGTATTAAGTTATGTCCAATAAAAAAGGTATCATCTTATTTTCTTTTCCATGTTTTATTTTGTTTGATTTCTAGTGATTTCTGGAAAGGTAGATAGTCACTGATTGATCGGATAGGTCTGGGGAGGGCATTCCAGAGTTGGCTGCCTAAGAAGGAGAATTTATATACTTATTATTTTTTCTTATATTGCTTATTCTATATTATTTAAGGGGTCTTTTACAAAGCGACGGTAAGCCCAACACGAGCTTACCGCTCGCTAATCCAGAACTACCGTCAGACCAACACAGAAATATTTTTTTTCTGTAGCGCAGCATTAACCCAGCTGTAATCGGTCATCGCCGTGCATGCACTGCCTGGTTACTGCCGGGTTATAGCGGAAGCCCCCGCCACATGGCCACGCAGGTAAGGGTTATCTTACCGCATGGCCATTTTTGGGGGACATTTTATCCACTGTAGGTGGATGTTTGTTTTCTATTATTGTTTTAAGTTCTTTTTACACATGAAAATTATGTCATAATGTGAATTTGTGTGTTGCTCTATTTTATGTTCTGTGTTTCTCTTTATTTGTTATAATATTTCCTTGTTTTGTATCCTGTCTGATACTGGGGATAGGCAGGATATAAATAATTGAAAAACAAATAAAAATAGCTAAATAAAATATATATAATCTTAATTTTTGTATAGTTTTAAGAAGCACACTAAGGGATAGATTCTATATATGGCGCCTGAAAATTCTACGCAGAAAAAGAATATGCCTAGGCGTATTCTCTAAAGCATGCCTTTATTTTATAGAATAGGCTTAACTTTCTACATGTTATATAGAATATGCAGAGTGCCTCTCCATGCGATCAAATTTTGTCATGGCCATTTACGCAATGTTTTACTTGGTGTAAATTCTGATGCTTAATTTAGGCATACAGGAGGGATTCTATATATGGTGCCTAAAAACTCCACATGGAAAACATTTCCGCCTAAGCATATTCTATAAGCAGTGCCTAGATTTAGGCATGGTATATAGAATACACTTAGTTCATATCCTAGCACCTAAAACTATGCACCTCCAATTTCTCCAGCAAAAATGTGCTGTAAATCCCGATGTGTAGATTTAGGCACAGAGGGCTGTATTCTATAACTATGTGCGTAATTTAAGAAGGCCGGCGAGGAGCATGCCGAGCAGCCACCAATAACATGGCGGCTGCCACACAGCAGCTCCCCGAACCGAGCAACCCTTCCCTTCCGGCTTCCCTCTGAATGACGTAGGGGAGAACCTTGCCCGTCATTGGCTGGGGGGCCGGAAGGGGCGGGGCTTTTGGGATGCCCTCTTGCACCGCTTAAGAGTCGCCGACGAGACAAGGGGAGTCTCTTGGTCAGCAGTTAGAGGTGCGGGAATTAATGCCCATATCTCCACCCATAACCATACCCTTTTTTGCCTGTGCACATTAGAATTTAGGCGCAGTGCATTACAGAATACGCTTGATAAGTGCTGTTAATAAAGCTGATTGGCTTGTTAAGCCAATTAAGATATGCACGTTGTTAGAAAATACACTTGGATTTCGGCATGGAACACTAGGCGCAATATATAGAATCCGGGGGAGAGTGGGTGTATTCTTTAACAAAGTGGATATATTTTAGAAATGCCCACACCCCGCCCATGACCACAACCCCTTTTCAACTATGCAACTTAGAATTTAAGCGCACCACGCCAATTAGCGTTGATAATTGCTTGTTAACATCCAATTGACAAGGCTGATTTGCTAGTTAACCAATTAAATCATGCACACTGTTATAGAACATGCTTTGATTTCTGCATGGAAATTAAGACATAATATATGGAATCCCAGGATAAAGGAGTAATTCTATAATGTAAATAGTAACATTTATGCTGTGTCCAGGACCTCCAACTTGACCTCTGCTCTCCTAGTGGAGGAGTATCCTAGTGGTTAGTGCAGTGGACATTGATCCTAGGGAACTGGGTTTGATTCCCACTGCAGCTCCTTGTGACTGTGGGCAAGTCCACCCTCCATTTCCCCAGGTACAAAATAAGCAACTGTATATATTTAAACTGCTTTGAATGTAGTTGCAAAATACCACAGAAAGGCAGTATATCAAGTCCCTTTCCCCCTAACAAACAAACCCATTAGGCCAAGTAGGGGTACCAGACATTGCTGAGAGAGCAGAGCATGTTTTTTCTCCTTACACTTCCCCATTTCAGGTTATTTATTATTTTATTTTTTTAAAGGATACACGAAACAAGAGCTACATGCGCACCATGGCAGCAGTCAGCCACCATCTTGGAATCTGCATGTATGCATGCTTTTTAAGTACATATGTAGTCATGCAGCTTTAGAAAAGCTCTTTTCTGCATGTAAAACAGATTTTGCAAGCTGAAAATGTTTTACAAAATTACCTCCTTCTCTATAGATGATAATTTTATAAGCCATTTCTGCTGGTAAAACATTTTACACACATAAATAGGCTCTTATAAAATGGACTAGAATATTCCAGCATAAAACAATTGACAGATACCCTCCATACACACACTTTTACTCTGAATTAGCATACAGTATGTATTCCTGGAGGTGAAGTTAGGGGAAGAATGTGAAAATCTGTGTGTTTTATAAAATATGTGCAGTTGCAGGGTTGCTGCAATGTATGGCAGGAGATCGGGGGGCACTGCTGAGCATGGCAGGAGATTAGACACGTGTTTTAGGATCTCCCATGGGGCCTGTCTAAAATGATTAAATTTCTTTGATCAGAGCTCATAGATTCAATAACCTTTTGACTTACTTGTGTATGCACTCCTGCTGTTAATCGTGATGTCAGCAGGTAAAATATCTAGGATAGAAGCAGCTTTTCCCACATCGGCAGGCACCAAGCTCCATAAATCTGAGCTGCCATCCCCAACAAAGATGGCCGCCAGCAAGAAGAAGGAAAACAACTGTGACCAGGCCCAATCCATCTCAACAGTACTGGAAGAACTCAAAATATCAAAGATCTTATACCAACAAACTACACAGCCAGATTTACAAGATGAATTTGAAAATCAGAACCAAAAGATGCATGCTTTTCAGCAACAATTGTTGCAACTTGATCAGCACATGGCTACAGTTGAAGGTAAGATCAGGGTGATAGATTTACACTCAAAAAAACTCCTTCCTAAAATTGAGCTTGAGGATCTTAACAAGTAACAACTATAATAGGCAGAATAATCTTCGACTTACCGGTATCCTGGAAAATGCTGAAGCCGATGATCCTGTAACATTCTGTATTAAATTCTTTGCTGGTACTCTGGCAATTCAGCTAACTTCAGCTCTGGAAATTGAATGTGCCCATCGTGTACCATCTGGTAAATTGCTCCCAAATTCCAATTGTCCTCAAGCTCTTACGATATACTCAAGTATTATAAATATTATCTGCTGTAAGGGCAAATTTGCCACACTTTGGCAAGGGCATAAGATCTTCATTTTGCCTGATGTAAGCAAATCGAGGGCGACCAAACAAAAAACTTTTCTGGCTATGCGCCCACATCTAAAGAAGATCATTGCTAAGTATGGTTCATTCTATTCTGCTAGGATGAGGATCACTATCAATGTTACCAAAAATTTGAATGATCCTGCGGATCTTGAAAACTATCTGTATCAACAAGGCTACTTGCTTATGACTACTTGAACTCATGTTTGATGGCTCCCTGATTATGCACTTCCTTAGACATTGCCTCAATATACTTTGCCAATGATGACTTCGATGATTGATACATATCAATGATATATCTTTTGTTAATATAGTGCAGTCTGTTTAAACTGTATAATTTATATTGTTATATATTATCTCCCTGATATTCAGCTGGCAGCAGTCACCATTATGCTGAATATCAGGCATGAATAACTTTTTTCCTTAAAAAAGAAATCCTTTGAGCACCAGCTTGACCCCCCCTGCCAATGTCCCCTATTTTCTTCCCCCCAGCTCATATCAAGACCCCCCAGAAGACCTCCCTCCCCCAGGCCTACCTGTATCCTTGGTGATCCAGCAGGGTCATTAGGGGCTGGAGTGCAGCCCTCTCACTCCTGCCTCTTGTGGTGCCTCTCTAAAATGGGGGGGGGGGGGGGGGGTCAGCGGCACTGGCGGGGGGCTAAAATGTGCCCTCTCACCTCAGGCTCTGGACTCCCCTCCCGCCGAAGTCTGGCTACTCCCCTGGTATGAACTGTTCATTGTGGGGCCCTTTTACTAAACCGCGGTAAAAGGGGGCCTGTGTTAGCATCAGCTTGTGCTTTTGATGCACGCTGAGGCACCCTTTTACCTCAGTGAGTAAAAGGCTGTCCATTTTTGGCAACAAGAAATGGCCGTGTAGTAGGTAAACCACTTACCATACAGCCATTTCGGTGGGGAGCCCTTACCACCACCCATTGAGATGGCGGTAAGGGCTCCGCGCTAACCCAGCGGTAACCAGGCAGCGATTATCGCCAGTTAAGTTCCGGTGCTATAAAAATTTGAAAAATTCCTGTAGTACTGGAAATGCTGCGTGCTGGGGGTGGGAACTACCACTGGGCTCCAGCGGTAGACCGGCAGTAGTTTCGGATTGTTGCACTGCAAGCCCATGGTGGGCTTGCCGTGCTTTAGTAAAAGGCTCCTGTTTCAGATTGCAGAAAAGAAAGGCAGACACTTGGTTGTAGGTATAACCCTGAGGGTACAATTGAGAAGGACCACTGTTTTGAATTAGGTATTAGCAATCCACTCTACCCCTTACTCTTGGACTATGTTGGGTAGAGGAGACAATAAATTTCAAGGTGCTATCTCTGTGGAAACTCCTTGTCTTACTTGTGAACCCAGCCTCAATCATCACAGTCTTAAGAAAGCTCATGTCCAGCCTGAATGGTTGTTCAAATAAAAAGAACTTCATTAAGGAAAAGCTTTGATTGCGCCAATAGATATGGTTAAGAAATATTTGGTGGAAGTTCTAGGGATGTCAATTGATTCATTGCCACCTATTACCCGAGCTCATATTTGTATAGGGCTGTAGAAGATGTGTGAACCCCCTCGGAGTCAAGTAGGGGATAATATGAATCTTACATCCTTTCTTGAATCTTCCTTGGAGATTATAACTCAGAGAGCTACAACGGTTGTTTCTTTTGCCTTGGAACTAGACCATAATGCTGTATTGAAACTTCCCTTTAGGCATTTAGAGACACTGTTTTTGGGCTCAAAAATAAGAGTTTTTCCTGACTTATCAAGAGAGACACAATCGAGATGCAAGGCTTTCCTGACCTATCGGTCTAGGGTGCAAGCTTTGGGTGGTTCTTTTGTGCTTAAATTTCGTTGTTTATGTTTTATAATGTTCAAGGTAAACACTTTCAAGTTTTTGATCCCAAACAGTTGGAAGATTTTCTTTTGGCTAGGGAGGATATTAATCTTGTTTAGAACTGTATGCACGTTGTGGCAGGCTAGGGGGATTATCTCGGGTAACTGACAGATATAGATTTTTTTCTTTAATTTTCTTTTTTTTTTTTTCTCCATCCATCTTGATCTATTTTCTTTATTTTTGAGGACAAAGATTGGAATTTCTAGTTTTTCCTTTGTTTATTGTTAATGTATTATACGTTGTTTCTTTATTTCTACTTACCTTACTGAATGGAAATATAGAGTTGTAAATTTGATAAATAAAATTGGCTATTTTATGGGTGGTCCAGGGCAGAGTTAGCACTTATTTATTTATTCTGATTTATTTACTGTCTTGTTGAAAGAATTCACTCAAGACGGTTTACAGTAAGAATAAATCAAACATGAGCAATAGACAATTACAGCAGTAAAAATATTTAAATAACAATACAAAGTTTGGCATAGTATACTACTTACAATGTCAACACAATGCGTAATAGAACATTTTAATTGACAGTGTAGGGTATAAGCAAAGATGGAATATATAGACAGGTAAGAGAGTAAAAGGAGTTAGAAAATAAGGTGACTAATTTAAAGAAAGTGCAGTTAAGTGCCTATATTCAGCACTTATATGATTAACTTAAGCACTCAAATAGAACCAAATGAAAGCCAGTCATATCTTTATGCTGAATATCACACTTAGGGGTCGTTTAGGCGGGGCTGGTGGTTGGGAGGTGGGGCTGGTGGTTGGGAGGCGGGGATAGTGTTGGGCAGACTTATACGGTCTGTGCCCTGAAGAGCACAGGTACAAATCAAAGTAGAGTATACACAAAAAGTAGCACATATGAGTTATCTTGTTGGGCAGACTGGATGGACTGTGCAGGTCTTTTTCTGCCGTCATCTACTATGTTATGTTACTATGTTTTACTAAGCTGCGGTAAAAGTGGGCCTGCGCTAGTGCCAGTGCATGTTTTTGATGTATGCCGAGGCCCCCTTTTACTGTAGTCTTTTTTTTTTTAGGAAAAGAAATGGCCGTGCAGTAAGTGAAACACTTACCATGCAGCCATTTTAGGAGGGGATTCCTTACCGCCACCTATTGAGATGGCAGTAAGGGCTCCCACTAGTTAAATTCCATCGCTACAAAAATAGGATGTATTTTTGTACCACCGGAAAAGGCATGCGTTAGGGTAGGAACTACCGCTGGGCTCCTGCGGTAGCCCAAAATAGTGGCATAGCTACTTGGGGCCCTTGGCCCCCGTAGATTTGTCCCTGGACCCCCCCTGCCGATGACCCACCAACGTGCAGGACGTCAGAAACAGAAGGAAGCCTTTTGCAAGAATAAGAGGACCTTGGCTGGCGGGGGGTTGGGGTCCCCCGCCAGCAAAGGTAGGTGACAGCGGGTAGGCAATGGGAGAGGGGTCGAGAGGGTCGGCGGCAGGGGGGGGCAAAGTCAGCAATGGCGGGGGGGGGGTCGGCGGCACCGGGGGGGGGCTAAAATGTGCCCCCTCACCTCGGGCTCTGGACCCTCCTCCCGCCAAAGTCTGGCTATGCCCCTGGCCCAGAGGTAGTTCCGGATTGGCGTGCGGTAAGCCCGCGGTGGGCTTACAGCTGGTTCATAAAAGGGTCCCTTAACCAGACAATAGCTGGCCACTTAAACCTAAATATTGAATGGCGTTGCCCAAACATCTGGAAATAATACCAGCAGGGGTTAAAAAATGTTGATCGTCGTCAGCTGAATATCTATCCCTTAATGTATACAATTTACATGGAAACAGAACATCTGCATTTTATTTTCCTTTGAAAAAAAAAAAGAATTGAAATGATGTTTACAGTTGGTCATGAATGAGCCTTATTTTATTTTGTAGTATGATTAACACGATAATACTAATATTATGGGGTTGAATAAACAGTGTCTGTCTTAATGCTAAAAACATTTCTCAGTAGACTCTATTCTTGTTTCTCTACATATTTAGTTGGCTAATTGATGGATCCAGATGTTTGTTGCTGTTCAAGGAAAACCATTTTCTATTTGATACTTACTGGGAATTAACTATCATTTCATTGCCAGAAACTGAAGAAAAAATAAAGAGAACTAAATGTGGGGTGGAGGAGTGGCCTAGTGGTTAGAGCACCAGGCTTGCAATCCAGAGGTGGCCAGTTCAAATCTGACCACTGCTCCTTATGACCTTGGGCAAATCACTTAACCCTCCATTGCCTCAGGTAGAAACTTAGATTGTAAGCCCTCCAGGGACAGGGAAGTACCTGAATGTAACTCAGCTTGAGCTACTACTGAAAAAGGCATGAGCATAATCTAAATAAATAAATAATCTAAGCAGGAAAGACTGTCTGCAAAAAGAATGATAGATACTTGTTCCACATTTATAAATCAGTTTAGTCTAGAGATTTTAATGAATAATGCAAAACAAACATTAAGCTCTGGATCTTTCTATCAAAGAAGAGATGAAGTGTTTTGGCTAATGTACTAAAGAGGGCTTTAAACTAAGGGCCCTGTTTATTAAAGCGTGTATTGCGGGTCTCGACAGTCTCGCGAGACCTCCACAGGGCATCTTGGCTATCATTTTTTAAATATGGCAGTGCCAGGCAGGGGGAATAGCAGCAGCACAATGGACAGAAAAGAACATGCTCCCCCCACAGAGGTCACTAGATCACCAGCGGTGTGTCTTTAAAGGTAGGACTGGGGAGGGCTGTAGTGTGTGGCGGGCATCCGGGCAGAGCTTCTGGGCCCCCTAGAGCCTCTGGACCCTCAGGCACTGCCTGGTTGCCTGAATGGTCAGTCCGACCCCGACTGTGGGTTGAGAGAATGGATTAAAGGAAGGAGAGGTGGAGGTGATTTGCTTGAGAATTCAATTTTAATCTTGTGAACCTTATCAAGAAAGTACTCAGCCAGAGTCTAGGGAGAAAATGAAGGGGGAGTTGGAGGTGAAGGCACTTTGAGGAGAGAGTTCAGTGTGGCAAAGAGATGTCGAGGGTTTGAGCCAAGAGAATTTGTCAACTGGATGTAATAGTCCTGTTTGGCAAGTAAAAGAGCAGACTGGAAGGTCAGCAAGAATTTGAAATGTATGAAGTCAGCATGGGCACAGGTTTTCAGCCAAAGGCGTTCAGCAGAGTGGGCACAGGAACGTAGGTATTGGATTCTAGAGGTCAGCTAAGGCTGGGGGTTTGGTACACCATATAGAACGGAGAATGGGAGAAGCGAGAGTATCCAGAGCATAGGAGAGAATAGTATTATTGGAAGATACAGCTTCATTGACAGACTTGGATAACATGGAGGGGCATAATTGAATGGGGCACCCAAGTTTTCCTGAGAGCGTCCTCGCAGGATGTCCCCGCGAAGGGGCGGGGAAACCCGTATTATCAAAACAAGATGGGCGGCCATCTTTCGTTTTGATAATACGGTTGGGGACGCCCAAATCTCAACATTTAGGTCGACCTTAGAGATGGTCGACCTAAATGTTGAGATGGTCAACCTTAAAGATGGTCGTCCCCGGTTTTCGGCGAGAATGGAAACCGAGGACGCCCATCTCAAAAATGACCAAATCCAACTCATTTGGTCGTGGGAGGAGCCAGCATTCGTAGTGCACTGGTCCCCCTGACATGCCAAGACACCAACCGGGCACCCTAGGGGGCACTGCAGTGGACTAACTGATGCACTAACTGAACGGAAAAAGCCCTTCTCTTACCGATCCCTTAGCGACTTGGAAAGGAACAGGCATGCATGAAGGAAATCGCATGCAAATGAGCTGCTCGCTGTTAGCTCATTTGCACATGATTTCCTTCCTAAGAAGGGGAAGCCAGTGCAGAGTAGTCAAGTGTTATGTGTGGCTGCACTGCGCATGCTGAATGTGGCTTCATACACTCAGACAAGCTGTGTGTATAATAGCTGTCTACAACCTTAAAAAAAACAACGTCCAAGTGCTTGTCAGGGATGTCTTTTTTTTTTTTTTAGTATGGGTGAAGGACATCCAAGTGTTAGGTGTCTTTGCTATGCCTCAGTCCCTGTGACAGGCAGTTGAGGATGTCCAAAGTGTGGATGTATCTGTGAGAAGGACATCCATGCCTTTGCTATGCCTCTGACACCCCCTTTATTTATTTGGATTTTGGATCACAAGTAGCAGCAGTGGGATTTCAACTGGCCACCTCTGGATTGCAAGACTAGTGCTCTAACCACTAGGCCACTACTCCACTCCCCTTTCTTGAAATTTGGCTGTCCCTGTGGGGGTGGGGGGCAGTTCAGGATGTCCAAAATGTTTGAAAGAAGGACGTCCACACCTTCGCTATGCCTCCGCTGACACACACACTCTCCCCCCCCCCCCCCCCCCCCCCAGGGACCTGCATACTACTGCGATGGACCTGAGTATGATATTTCAGGCTGGCAAAAAAAAGTTTTAAAGTTATTTTTTTCAGGGTGGGAGGAGGTTAGTCACCACTGGGGGAGTCAGGGGAGGTCATCCCCGATTCCCTCCGGTGGCCATCTGGTCAGTTCGGGCACCTTTTTGAGGCTTGATCGTAAGAAAAAATGGACCAAGTAAAGTCACCCAAGTGCTCGTCAGGGACGCCCTTCTTTTTTTCCATTATCGCTCGAGGACGCCCATCTGTTAGGCATACCCCGGTCCCGCATTTGCTACGCCTCCGACACGCCCCCTGGAACTTTGGTCATCCCTGAGACAGGAAGCAGTTTGGGATGCCCAAAATCAGCTTTCGATTATGCCGATTTGAGCGACCCTGAGAGAAGGACGCCCATCTCCCGATTTGTGTTGAAAGATGGGCGCCCTTTCGAAAATAAGCCTGATAGTGGTTGAGAAGAAATTTGCAATACTGGAGGACAGAGTAGAAGGGTCAATAGCCTGAAGATTCCTAAATGTGTTGGTTGAGATTGTACGAGACTGAGGAGGAGAGTGTTTAAGTGTGAAGGTTATCAGATGATAGAGACGGGAAGAGCTGAGGCACAGAAAACTGGAGAGTGAGCAGTTTGAGAAGAAGATAAGATCAAGACAGTGGCCATTCTGGTGAGTTGGATACAGTCAGACTTTGTAATTTCTCCTAACTCTCAAGGTTATCAATAGAAATCAAACAAAATAAAACATAGAAAAGAAAATAAGATGATACCTTTTTTATTGGACAAGGTATCATCTTATTTTCTTTTCCATGTTTTATTTTGTTTGATTTCTATTGATAACCTTAATAGTGGACTAACACGGCTACCACACTCCTCTTCCTAACTCTCAGAATGTGACTATATAGGGATACGGGCTATTATCTCTTTTTTTTTGTTATTATTGTTAATACTGTAGAGAGCTGGCTTATTCAGAAACGAACTGCTGCAAAGCTAGTGTGTAACAAGTAATGATTCAATTCATATGCTTGGCACAGTGATTCTATGCAAACCAAGGAATGGTGAGCAATGGAGATGTGAATTATGAGTTAGGTGAACTCCTGGGACTTGTCACTCCAAATCCTGCATTCCCATAGCCTCTGTATGCTTTTAAAAAGTGGAAAAACAAACTAGCAGATGAATATAATATCCAAACCACTTTATTGAAGATACCGTATGTAAGACAAATGCCTGACACAGGCCGTGTTTCGCCCAACAATAGGGCTGCGTCAGGGGCTAATCTGTATCTTCATTAAATGAGAGCGGTAGTAATATCAGGGCAAGGATAAAAGGAATTTCCTTTATAAAAAAAAGTAGCGTAAGCAGCATAAACCAGCGTATTCCTTGGCAATGCCAGACCAGTACGTGCAGGAAGGTAGGCAGGCCAGAATGCAAATTATGGCTATGCTAAAGGGTCCTTTTACTAAGTTGCAGTAAGCACTAATGCATTTTTACAGCAGCTTAAAATGGCTTACCGTGGGGCACATTGTTGCAAATGTGCACGCACTACCCATGCCCCCAGTCTATTTTTTACTCTTTAGCTGAAGGGAAATGCCTAGGGGGCAGAGAGCGAATATTTCTGTGTTAACCAGTTAGCATATAGGCATTGTTGTGTACTGATTAGCACAGGATTAGCAAATGAGCCATTACCATCTATAAAATAAGTAGCAGTATACACTCATGCACTAATTCTCTTTAATGGCTGTGTGATAATGACAAAATTAGTGCTTGATCATTAATTCAGAAAATGGAAAATCAGCCATTTTCCCACTGCAGTAAAGATGGCCTTAGAGAACTGGAAAGGCCCGTAAGGGCACATCAAGGCCATTTTTTGCCACAGCTTTATAAAAGAGCTCCTAAATGTCAAACTATGTTGCATATTATAGTATCAAAAAATCCGCAATCAAGCGGAGAACTCGAACACCCTAAGGGAAAACGCAGATATGGGTAAAAAGTGGGATGTTTGACCACGGAAGTACCAATCCTGGAGACAATATCTTAAAAACTTCTTTATTGATGAAAAGACTCGACACAACTGTTGTGTTTTGGCCAACAGGCCTGCATCAGGAGTCTACCGCTATGACGTAGCGAATATGAATCTGAAATGCCTGGAGCGCGATTGGCATTTCAGATTCATATTCTCTACGTCATAGCGGTAGACTCCTGACGCAGGCCTGTTGGCTGAAACACAACAGTTGTGTCGAGTCTTTTCATCAATAAAGAAGTTTTTAAGATATTGTCAAACATCCCACTTTTTACCCATATCTGCATATTATAGTATGTCATTTGTGTTCTGCTAATATTTATCATATTTATGTACTATTTTAATGTGTACATTATTGCTATAACTCACATTTAATTTGCCCTATTTCTAAGTTTACCTCATTGTTCTATTATGCTGACATGTGGTCATTTTGCTATTGTTATGCTGTTTGTGTCAAACTATACTTAACTGTAAACATGGCAACATAGTAAATGATGGCAGATAAAGATTTGTACAGTCCATCCAGTCTACCCAACAAGATAAACAAGATAAAAGGTATGTTGTGATACCTTGATCTTGATTTGTCCTTGCCATTGCCAGGGCACAGACCATAGAAGTCTGCCCAGCACTGGCTTTGTTTCTAACTACTGAAGTTGTCATCAAAGTTCCACTTCAGCTCATCCAAATCTTTCCAGCCATGATAAGGAACAAACCATAGAAGTCTGTCCAGCACTGGCTTTGCTTCTCGATTACTGGTGTTGCCATCTAATCACTGCTAAGTTTGTTTGGTTCCATGCTTTCCATACAGGATCCCTTTGTGTTTATCCCATTCATTTTTGAATTTTGTTACAGTTTCATCTCCACAATCTCCTGAGGGAGGACATTCCATGCAGCCACCACCCTCTCTGTGAAAAAGAACTTCCTAATGTTATTCCTGAGATGGCAACCTCAGTTCATGTCCTCTAGTTCTACCACCTTCCCATCTCTGGAAAGGTTTGTTAGTAGATTAATACCTCTTCTCTTTTCCAGGGTATACAGCTTCAGGTCATCAAGTCTCTCCTTATATATCTTGTGGCACAAACCCCATACCATTTTCATTGCTTTTCTCTGAACCGCTTTAAGCCTTTTTACATCCTTAGCAAGGTAAGGCCTCCAAAACTGAACACAATACTCCAAACAGGATCTCACCAACAACTTGTACAGGGGCATCAATACCTCCTTTCTTCTGCTGGTTATACACCTCTGTATACAGCCTAGCATCCTTCTGGCTGTGGTTATCGCCTTGTTGCCTGATCCTCAGACACCATCACCCCAAGGTCCCTCTCCTGAGATGTGCTTATCAATCTCTCTCCCCCTGTCTGGTACATCTCCTTTGGATTTCTGCACCCGAAGTGCATCACTCTGCACTTCTTCGCATTAAATTTTAACTGCCAGACTTTTGACCATTCTTCTAATTTTTGAAGTTTTCTTCTCATGGTTTCCACTTCTTCCAGGATATCCACTCTACTGGCTAACTTCATGTCATCTACAAAAAGTCAAACTTTTCCTTCCAAGCCTTCAACAATATCTCTTACAAATATATTAAACAGATTCGGCCCTAGTACTGACCCCTGAGGTACTCCACTACTCAACTTCCTTTCCTCCGAGTGGATTCCATTTACCACCACTCTCTGTCGCCTGTTGGTAAACAAATTTCTGATCCAGTTCACCACTTTGGGTCTTAAGTTCAGTCCTCTCAGCTTATTCATGAGTCTTCTATGAGGAAACATATCAAAGGCTTTGCTGAAATCCAAGTAGATTACATCTAGCACATACCCTTTATCCAGTTCTCTGGTCACCCAGTGAAAGAAATCAATTAGATTCATTTGACAGGATTTTCACCTTTCACCTACTTACCAGCTTTCCATTTCCCTAGCTCTCCCACCTCAATTCTGATTCATTCCCCAGCTTCCTAATCTCCTTCTTCCCTCTGTATTTATACCTTCCCCAACCTCACCTACCTTCTTCTCCCTCTCACTTCCTAATCAGCCCCAGCAACTTCCCTATCACTCATCCTTTTCCCCCTTACAGACACTTTACTTGTATGTCTTAATCCCTATCGAGGCTCCAATTTCCCTTTTCACATTTCTACCCTGTCTTACCTCCTTCAAAGGTCTGTCCTATGACTTTGTCTCTCATTCTTTTCAACTGCCTTCCATGCTGTCACCAAACTCTCCAGGTCCTTCCAACAATCTTTCCTCCCCATGTTCTGCATTCAGTTTCACCACTCTAATCACCCCCCTTCCTCCAGACACCTAGTCGACATTGTCCTCCTAATCCCTGGTCAGTTTCTTAGACCCTACTACCCCCTACCTAAACCCCAAGTTCCTCCCTACCCAATCCTTGAGTTCTTACTCATAATCCTACAAAGCCCCGAGACCACACTTATAGTTCATTTTAGAGTATTTTTCTTCTGTTCTCTGATCTAATCTTAGAGTATTCACCTAATTCTGAGTCTCTTCTCTCCCATATCCCCATCCCCAGTACCCACATTCCTGCCTCCTTCTCCCTTTTCTCAGTACCTGCCCATCTACTTCCTTCTCCATTCTTCAGTGATTCTGCATTTCTTCCTCTTTACCCCAGCACCTTCCTTTCAACCTTTCTATGTAGATGCAGTTGGTTCTTCTCCCCCACAACATCTTTCCTGTTCTACCTTCTCACAACTTGACCACAGCATCTGCCAACATCAGTCCCCTTTCAGTACTAGCTCCCCTGCCTAATCCCCAGCCCTGGTATCAGCATCAACCCCCTTTAGTCCCAGCTATGGCATCAGCTCCAACCTCTTCGTCTTAGCCCCCCATCATCAGCCCATTTCCAGCCCCAGCCTCGTCCCCCTTTCCAATCCCAGCCCCCTTCCATTTCCCAAACCCTTACAACAGACCATTACCAGTACAAGTCCCTAGCCCCAGTATCACCCCAGACCTTTCTAGTCCCAGCCATCTAGCATCAACCCATTCTAGTTCCATTTTCAAGTTTCATGTTTCTCCTTTATTTGGTATACTGCTAAGGGTATCTGCCAACATAGTGATTTATAATATGATATATTTAGGAAAACAGAGGGGGAAAGGACTACAATGTACATATAGGATAGTCAAAGAAAAAGAAAGGGGAAATGTGGCTGGAGAGGGAAAGAAAGGGACATAGAGAGAATATACCATCATTGGGGAGGGAGAAATGTAAAGTCCTGCAGGTTATGTAAAAGGAGCACACTCCTCTAAGAAAAAGAAGAAAAGAAGGAAGGAGAGGGGTCTCCTAATCAACTAGCAGGCCAATATACTTAAATAGGAAGGGCTTAAGGGCTGCCCTAAAATTTGAGTGAGATTGTTGTACCCACAATTCTGAAGGAAGGGCATTCTAAAGGGTAGGTCCAATGACCGAAGGGTAGCTAAGGTCACTTGCTGAACAGTCAGAACTATAAGGAGGCATTGATCGGAAGAATGAAGCATCTGCATGGGAGAGTACAGCATTAAGTTTGGAGTAAGAATAGGGGGTTGTCCAGAGAACACAGTTTTGTGAATCATTGTTAGCATCTTGTATTGGACATGCATATGTATCGGGAGCCAGTGTTCTTGTTTAAGAAGAGGGGTAACATGGTCATCTGTCTGACAACTGGTAGTTAGCTTAACTGCTACGTTCTGTAATACCTAGAGGTAGTGAACCTCTTGCTGGCATAGACCCATAAATAAAGCATTACAATAATCAATGCTAGAAAGAACTAAGGTATGTATAAGGGTACAAGGAGCATTGGGTTTGAGAAAGGGATGAAGAGATTGAATCTGAAGGAGACAGTAGAAAACTTTACAGACAACTGTGGAAATATGAGCTGAAAAAGCAAGATCAGTATCAGGATTCTAAGAGAGTCTGAAACCGGAATAAGGGTGTCAAGTAGGGGTATCTGATTGAGAACAGGGGGAATAGGGGTATGGAGAATATCACAGCCTTTGTTTCCCCTAAGTTCAATTTCATTCTATTAGTCTGGATCCAATGTAGAATCACGTCTAGTTTCAGAGTACGAGTGGTGTATAACCAATTGAATAGGATAGAAAAGTACTAAGATCTGAATGTCATCAGCATAAATAAAAGGTTTCAAGATAAGGGTTGCCAAGGAGGTAAAAAGATGTTGAACAATAGTGGGACCAATAAGGATCCCTGAGTGACCTCACAGTGTAATGGCAGTGGGTCTGATAGAGCATTAAGCCAAAGGACATGAAAGGATCAATCAGTTAAGTATGAATGGAACCAGCACCATGCTGTACTTGTGACTTCAATATGTCTCAGTCTTTGTAAGAGGAAGGTATGATCTACAAGATCAAACACTGAAGACAGATCTATGGATAGTAACAGAACAGCCAATTTTTTGACAGTGTAGCCTAGACAGTAGTAAGTAGAGTGAGAAGGTCCAACTCAGTATTTTCCAGTCCAAGAACTCCCAGCATCAACCCATTTCCAGCCTGGCACCTATATTAGTCCTTTACAAGTTCAAGCTTCCCCTAACCCCAGGATCAACCCACTTCCAGTTCTACTCCATCAGCCCTCGTTCAGTCCTAGCTCCCAGCCCCTTTCCATTTTCAGCCCCCCAACCCCATCATCAGTCCCCTTGCGATCTCTGCCCCCAGCATCAGCATCAGCCCACTTCCAGTTGCACTCCCTTCATCATCAGCTCACATCCAATCTTTTCCCCCGTCTCCTTCTAGTCCCAGAGTCCCACACCAGCATCAGCCTACTTCCAATTCCACCCCCCCCCCTCACACCACCACATCAGCACTCTTCCAATCCCAATTCCAGTAACAGACCCAACCCTAGGATTAATCTCTGTCAGCTACCTCTTTGCTCATGCCCCTCTACTCCTACTTGATTAATATTTTACTCAGAGGCAGGAGGGTATTGCTTTACACCCTACCACTGTGCTCTGCTGCTGCCCTTTTCACTGTAACTATTTAAAAAAGGCAAAACTAAATGCATCCTGTTGAGAAACAGGAAGCACTTGTTTTTGCCTTTTGAAAATGCCATGTTGCCAAAAGCAACAGATTACGGTGGATGGAAGCAAAAGAACATTTGCCTGCTGCTGTGAAGAGGTGAGCTGGTGAGGCAGGTTTTTGGATCCATTAAGCTTAGGTGCCCTAAACCAGAGCCTCACTGGTTTGCCCCTTAATCTAGCCCTGCTCTGCAGCACTACAAATTAAGGGCACAAGCAGAGATGCTAAATTCCTAATTCAGAGTAGAGATTTTGGGAAAGTCCTGGATTTCTAACCACACCATCCTAGTGGATTATGGGACTTGTAGCACTGATTTAAAAGGGTAGGATCAGGCACTATAAATCCCAACTGCTTTGAAATGTAAATTCAAAAACAGTACAATCCTAAAATCTCCAGCCTGGAACTGGTAACTTGTCATCTTTACACAAGGGAAATTAGAACCCTATCATTATGTAGAAACCTGCTACCAGGCACAGTCGGCTCATTATACTGTTTCTGTTTTACCCTGTTAATAGCCCGAATTGGAAAAATAAACCCATCCCTCTCGGAAGGTAAAAGAAATAAAACAGAAACCAATAATAAATCATTCAATCAATCTGAAAGCTTGAACACACACAACAAATCTAAAACCAATTTTTTAAAAATCAAACTCTGTTGTCCAAGGGGCATAACAGGGTGTAAGTGTCTTGAATGTGCCCTTTCAGTGGAGCTGCCAGCCTGTTTCCATTTTGGAACCAACTCTTTGAATGCACAGTTTATTTATTTATTCAGCATGTTCAATGCATTTCTTGTGCACAGTTTTCTAATCATCGTTATTTTTCATGCTTCTCTGATCTGTGCCACACAAATTACATTTCTTTGGTAACATAAGTATAAGTACTTGTTATCTTTGCAGATCACATCAGACTGTGCCACACTCTAAATTTACTTCAGTAATATGGGGAGAAAATGTTAAAAGTTTGGTGGCAGATTGTATCATTTTGATTTCTGGAATACATAGTGTAAGGAGGAGGTAGAGGGAAAGCAGAGAAGAGCTGACAGGGGCAGTAAGCCAAGAAAGGAAGAGCCCTCTCTGCCGGGAAAAAAGGGGAGGAGACTTGCAAGAAAGGAAGAGAACTACAGAACCCAGCAGCACTTGCAAGGGAGGAGGGAATATGAGAGACAGCACTCCAACTCCCAGCCGGCAGAAAAGTCAAGAGGTGATTGGGAGATGGAGGATAATCAAGTGAAGGAGCAGCACCTGGGAGAGAGGGTGGGGGAAGACTCCATGGAGTGGGAGGAGATTGAGCTGGAGGAGAAGAGTGAAAATGTTATGAAGGAGGCTGAGCAGGAGCAAATGGAGTTCTTCTGCTCAGGACAAAGGTTAATTACCTGAAGAAGGTCAGTCTGGACATTTTTGTGGGAGGTTGTCAGAGTGTTGGTGTCTGACAAGCGAGGGTGGAGAAAATGCCTCTATCTCCTAGGCAGTAGGAGAAAGGGAGTAGAGGAATTGACTGATTCAAAGGTTTATTTTCAAGTTGTTAGGGAGTTCCAAGACTGAACTGTTCGGAACTGTTGGGTGGGGGAAGAAGGGAAGCAAAGTGCACAGAGACCAGCAGCTGTAGTACAGAGGACATACTATTTTCCCGCTGGTTGTGCTCTGAAATAAAGTACTCTGCTGAATAAATAGTACTGTGAATTACTTTTTGCAAGTGAGCAGGAACAGTTCTGCTTAGGAGATGGATTAGCCCCAATTGTGTGGGCGAAGAAGGACAACTCGGAGAGGTGCTAAGTTGTGCGCAGACCACACGGAGAGGTGTTGAGCGGAGAGCGGACAGCACTGAGAGGTGTCGAAACAAGAGCAGACAGCACGGAGGGGTGCTTGCTGACAATACTTAATGTTGAATTTTCATGTTTTTCATGTTATTGATGTATTTCTGTTATATTGTCATCAATAAAAATGATGAATCGTAAACCTTTATAAACATGAAACCAGTGCAGCACTTGGGGGGGAGTCACTATGGCATTATACCGTAGATTAGGGGTATGTTTACTAAGGTGCGTTAGTGTTTCTAACGCACCTTTAAATTTAAGGCGTATTAAACGCTAACGTGCCTATACATTTCTATGGGCGCATTAGCGTTTAATGCGCATAACCCATTTACTTGTGTTAAAAATGCTAATGTGCCCATAGCACACCTTAGTAAGCATAGGCGTTAATTTATCCCACAGTAAAAAATTCAACTTGTGATCAACTTCACTAGCTTCCTTATTCCTCTCCCTGGGAGCACTAGGCCATTAATGTGTGGTCAGAACTGTATAAAGAGCAACCCCTCCCCTTCCTTCTCTTTCTCCCCCCCACCCCCAAGCAAAACAGGAGTGGAGGAGTGGCCTAGTGGTTAGAGCACCAGTCTTGAAATCCAGAGGTGGCCGGTTGAAATCCCACTGCTGCTCCTTGTGATCTTGGGCAAGTCACTTAACCCTCCATTTCCTCAGCTACAAACTTAGATTGTGAGCCCTCCTGGAACAGAGAAATATCCAATGTACCTGAATGTAATTAAACCTTGAGCTACTACTGAAAAAGGTGTGAGCAAAATCCAAATAAATAAAAAGGCCTTCCCTCTGAACTAACAATCCCATCCCCACCTGCAACTTTGTAAAACTAGTCCAAAGCTTTTTGCCATTATGTGGCAAACTCCTTTTGCAGAAGGATGTGATGGATTTGCTAGATTATTAATTTTACTGAATCTAGGAATTATAAATTGTTGCTTTCTGGAACTGATCAGAAGAACTCCACACTGAGAAAGCAAATCTGGCCCTCTCTTCCTGCTTCAGACCATTGAAATCCTAGACAAAAGAACTGTTATTTGGTCAACCACTGGCTGATAAAAGAAGGCTAGGTTGGTACAGAAGAATTAATTACCACCATTCCCCAGTTACAGCATATGTCAATCTCTAGATACCCCATCATTCTATAACATTAACCCGTAAATGTAATCGCTCTTTAAGAACATAAGAATAACCATACTAGATCAGACCAGTGGTCCATCTAGCCCAGTATCCTGTTTCCACAGTGGCCAATCCAGGTCACTAGTTCCTGACAGAATCCAAAATAGTAGCAAGCTTCCATGCTACCGATCGCTGGGCAAACAGTGGCAGGGAAGGGACCCCCGGAGGCTCCTCCTGAATACAGCAGATGGGCAAGCCAGACTGACTCAGGCCCTCACTGGTCATCCAGCAGCTACCATTCTAGAATTCTCTAGCAAGAGGCTGAGGTCTGGAGGACCTGGTTGGGATGGACTAGGGGACTCATGACTGAATGCTCAAAAGATTTGCAGCAGAGGGAACTCTACTGCAAATCCAGTGCAGCATGCTCAGAGTAATAAGTATGCAAATTCATGTTGCATTAAAATTGTGGCAGTAATTTGTTGCTCATTATTCTGGGCTAACGTTCCTGTCAGTACCTGAGTGCTGATTAGCTCAGGTACCAACAGGAAAGTCAAAAACAACAACAAAAAGAAGCATACTATGACCCCTTGCCCCACAAACCTTTTCCCAAGCCTGAGCCTCCCCTCCCCCTGAGACCTAAAAAAGATCTCCTAGCCTCTCTCATTAAAGAATAGCCTGATGGACCAGAGTGCCTACCAACCCGACCCAACCCAGCGGAACCCCGGCCAGGCCATGCCGGTCCAGACTGAGCCCAACCCCCTAGTCACCACAGGGCCTTGCCATCTAGTGGAATCCCATCTCCAGACCCCTCCATATGCCTCATGGTAGGAAGCAGGAGGGATGCCTACTCCCTTCTGCCTCTGAGAACGCCCTCTTCAAAATGGTGGTGCGCTGGCCATTCCATTCCATTCCGTTGCTTATATACTGCTTAAATCAACCAAGGAATCAAAACAGTTTACAGAAAGGTATACTAAGTTTAAAAAAAAAGTCTTAATATCTATCAAACAAATAGGACTTCAAAGCCTTCCTAAACTTTAAATAATCTGGAATTGTTTGAATAAAAACAGGAATAGTATTCCAAATCTTATCAGACTGATAAGCAAAAGAAGGAAAACCTAATCTTTAAAAAGAGGTAGAGTGAACTGTCATTCTACTAGAAGGGTAAGTTAATAACTGACTGTGAGAAATCGGAGCATCACCTGTGAAGATCTTTACAGGTCACTTTAAAGTCCACCGACGCTTTCACTGGCAACCAATGAAGTTCCCTCAAAATAGGTGACACATGATTATATTTCTTACAACCAAATATCAGCCTGGCTGCAGTGTTCTGTAATAGCTGTAATCTATTCAATAACTGTTGATGTTTACCAGCATACAGAACACTGCAATAATCAATATGTGAGGGAATTATCATCTATACTATCACACAAAATTATTCTGTAAAAAAGAAAGAACTCACTGCCTACAACTGATGTAGTTTAAAGAAAATTCTATTACATGGAGAATCTTTTCGAAAAAATTTATCGAAAGAATCAAAACACATGAAGTCCACACACACTGTTAGCAATGCATCAATACATTCTCTTCTGTACTCTTATCCCCCGCAATTTTTAACACGTTTAAACCTAATTTACAGGTAAAAAACAGAAAATATTATACCCAAACGATCTCTTGCTATTGCTTTGCTGCCCGATCAGTATCCGGTGTTCTTCTATTGTTTTGTTGTTCTTTGCCATTGTTTTATACTCCTTAACAATACCTGGACTTCGTTTTAACTTAACGCCTCATAATGTAACCATAATTATGTTGTAACATATTGTACTTCCATCACTACAATGTATTGTAAGCCACACTGAGCCTGCAAATAGGTGGGAAAATGTGGGATACAAATGCAATAAAATAAATAAATAAATAAAATATTCAGTTTTGTATCAAGTACTACACCTAGTACCCTTGAAGAAGTTCCAAACTTTAGGTTCTCTCCTGAATTTTATAGTAAACGTTTTAGGCATATCCAACAATGTCTCACAGAAGTAAAGTAATTTCATTTTATCTGTATTAAGCTTTAAATAATTTTCAGATGACCAATTTTGTATTTTATTTATACAGTCCTGTATCATTTTATAACCCTCTTCAAATGCTAAAATGATAGACACTAATATAAAAATGTCATCCACATAGGAGAAAATGTAATATAAAGAAAAATGCATATAATATCCCAGTGAACCCATGAAGATATTAAACAAAACTTGGGATAAAGACAAGGCCTGTGGGACTCCACATCTAGGTGGCCAACTACTTGAGAAAGTGGGAAGGGGCTTAAATACCATATAAGGGGGGGGGGGGGAACCTCCAGGCCTATATCCCAATCTAACTGGAACACTTGTGGTAGAAAGTGTGAGCCCTCCAAAACCCATCAAAAACTTACTATACCTATATATAGGTGAGACCTGCAGGCATATGGGATATTGTAGTGGTGTACATTTGGGTACAGTAGGTTTTTGGTGGGTTTTGGAGGACACACCATATAATATAAGGGGGGTAATGGTGAGATGTGTACCTGGGACCTTTTATGTGAAATCTACTACAGTGCTCCTTAGGGTGCCCCACTGCTCTGCTGGGATGTCTGTGTGGCCAATCTACTAAGAATGAAGCCCCCCCCCCCCCCCCCCCCAAATGTCCTAATGGTTTGTTTTTGTGTTTTTTCCCTTGGATTTATTTTTCCAAAAATAGTCCTAAAAGATAGATGAGCTCAAAAAGGTCTAGGAAATGGCCATTTTCGAAACAAAAAGTTGGACATTTTTATGGGTTCACAATGGCCATGTTCACTACTAGATTTTTGAATGTTTTTTTGCAAAACATCCAAAATCAAATTTAGACATACCAAAAAGGTCCTTCTTTATGTTTTTAGAAAATAACCCCAGAAAATCTGTACTTGGACTGATGAAATGAAAATTGGATTGTTTGACCACTATAGTACTACAGATATTCAGCTTTTTCTCAATATCCCTAGAGGCTAAATAGAGTTGATTTAGTCTTGGATATACAATGTTGTTATAATATTGAACATTTTCTCATATTCCAGTCTCAAACATTAGCGTGAAGGTCTTGTCAGTCAGCAGAGTTGAAACATTTTCATTCTTTCTAAGGAGTTGAGAATGTCTGGCTATCTGAGGCAAAATAATTCTCTGAACATTTAATGGAATAAGATGAAACTTGGAACAAAGGAAAAACTAGTAAAAAAGATACAAGTTTGAAAATGGGCAAAATAGGACTGGGAGTTCCACACAAATAAGCCCCCCTCCAAAATGACCCACCCCATTCTTTACTCTCCTAAACCCCATGCTACTCCACTCCCTGCACAAACTACCCCACCCCAAAACCTCCCCCACAACTGCCCATCATGCTACACACTGCTACCACCCCTAAAAATTACCATCACAACTCCTCCAGCACCATCCAAGCTGCCCCACCTCCAAATTACCTCCCCAGAATTGCACCAACTCCTTGCTAATTACTCCCACTCCCAAGAATGACCCCTCTGCAAACTGCCCCACCCCAATAAATAAATCTTTGTAACTGCCCCACCATCTTGCTGACTGCCCTACCCCCAAAAACTACTCTCTGTAACTGTCCCACCTTGCAAACTACCTCCACCCCAAAAACTATCCCCTGAAACTTGCCTTAAATTACACAAACTGCTACCAGCAACTTGACCACTATCCTGCAAATTGTTCCCACTAATGCCACATCACTCCACAAACTGCCCCATCTCTAAAATCTACCCACTGCAACTGCCCCACCACCCTGCTAACTGCCTACACCAAAAAAATACCCCACAACTGCCCCACATACCTTATAAACATCTCCACATCCCCAAAATACCCCAACTGCCCCACCACTGTGCAAAGTGCACCACCCAAAGAAATAACCCTTTGCAAATGTTCGACACCCTGCAAACTGTCTCACCCTAAAAACTACCCTGCACAACTGCCCCACCACCTTGCTAACTGCCCCAGATCAAAAACATACTCCCATGCTAACTGCCCCGAACTACTCACATATAACTGCATTAGCCTCACAACTATACTACCACCCCACAAACTGAAAATATAGCCACCACAACTGCCCTACCACCCTATAAAATTCCTGACCCCCCACCCCCATAAAAAGAGCCCCTGCAAACTCTATGACAACCCCAAGCTACTCCCCACATATACGATACATGCTATGCATGCACAGAACGCACACACACATACAGACAAAAGATTAGAAAGAACATCATGAGCATGCTCTGCATGCTTTCCCCACTTGTTTTTTAAAACCATCTGTTAGTTGTCTGCAGTAGTAATACAAACATCTAGCTTACAGTTCCTTTACCAGAAGAGAAACACAAATGTTCAATTAGCTTCATGCTGTCACCATCACACACAAAATAAACTCAGTGATATTATCTTGGCAGAAGATGAGAAATAAGCTGCCAGCATAAATTTGTTTGCAGGTCACCTAAGGCTACATCATTTGGGAGATTCAAATCTTTATATCAAAGGTATAGGGAAGAAGTGGAAACTGTTTTATAAACAAGGCAAATAAAAAAATTTTGAGCAGAGATCATTCATATGTTTATGTTTTACTTGAATACTGTTTCTCTATTTATCTAAATGACTGTTGCTATTCAGATGGTCATTCCTTAAATAAACAGTATATACTGTAGAAGGATCTAGAGAACCGACTAACTCTGAGTTATTTATCAGTTCTGATCACCTCTGAATTTTGCCCATATTTTGGTCCAGTATGTCAGGTCAGTGATGGCTCAACTTAGACAAAGAATCTCATTCACAGGCCGGGTTACCTTGCTTTGACTTGATATGTAGAAGTAAGGAAAGGGTACCGTCAGGATTTGAGCCTGCAAATTGGTGGGAAAATGTGGGATACAAATGCTATAAATAAATAAATAAAACTACTTTTTCTAGTAACAGTCTTTGAAGCTTTTACTAACACATGTATTACACTTGCCACCTAGACTTAGAGCTAGATTTTGAAAATGGAGCCCAGTACAACCAATAATGTAAATCCTTGAATAAATAAGAAAGTAGTTTATAAATCTATATATTCAGCTACTTTTTCATACCAAGGTACTAACTGGTGGAATTCCTTGCCGAAAAATTTAAGATCTCAACTTGATTATTTGTTTTTTTGTAAGTTTTTGAAATCTTTTCAGATAATTTCTGTCAATTGATCCTGGTGCCTAATCTTCCCCTTCTATTCTCCCCATTATGCTTTATTATTGAATTTATTTATTTATTTGTTACATTTGTATCTAATGCAACACAAGGAAACACTCTGCTACAGTTTGTGGATACAAAAAAGCAATGGGTAGCGGGTCTAATCTAAGCAATGGGTAGCGGGTCTAATTTGTATCCCACATTTTCCTACCTATTTGCAGTCTCGATGTGGCTTTCATAGTACCGTAAAGGCATTCGCCAATTCCGGTATGAACAAATACAGTAATGTTGTGGTAGAATAAGGTTCATGTGTAGAGACACATTAGGGAATCGTAGAGAAGAAGAGTTATTATTACAAGCTTTGGTTTTGTTGTGTTGCAGGGTATAGGCATTTAAGTTGGGTCGGTAGGGTATGCCTTTTTGAACAGGTTAGTTTTTAATGATTTCCGGAAGTTTAGGTGATCATAAGTTGTTTTCACGACTTTTGGTAATGCGTTCCATAGTTGTGTGCTTATCTAGGAAAAGCTGGATGCACAGGTTGATTTGTACTTGAGTCCTTTGGAGCTTGGGTAGTGGAGATTTAAGTATGTCCGTGTTGATCCTGTTGTGTTTCTGATTGGTAGGTCTATGAGGTTTGTCTTTATGTATTTGTGATTCTTTCCTTATTGATATGTGTGGGTTTATATATTTTGTTTCATATTTTGTAATGACTTCTTTTTAGCTTGTTAGCCACATTGAACTCAAAATTGTGCGGGGAAAATGTCGGGTATAAATATCATAAATAAATAAATATCCAGAACAGCAGTTAAATTTTTATAATAATGGAGAAGCTCTCACAATATGCCTTTCAACCAGCAATATAGTCTAAATAGGATTTCTGTATGATTCAAATATGGCTACATGGAAGCACAAGCTAATACTGTACAAAACAATGGAGCCCTTTACTAAGCTGTGCTAAAAAGTGGCCTTCAGTCTGGAGGCGTGAATTTGTCACGCTCTGGGCCATTTTTTACTTCAGCAGGGAAAGAGATTTTTTTTATTGGGGTAGTAAATGGCCGTGCGCTAAAATTAAAAGTAACATGCGGCTATTTACTGCCTAAGCCCTTACTGACACCCATTGACCTTTCGGTAAGGGCTCATACACTACATGCATGGTAATCAGTTAGCATGCACTAATGTGACTCTGCTGTCGATTACCGCTGTGATCGCCCCCCATGGTAGAAAATAGGAAAATATTTTCTACCACAGGAAACAGCACACACCAACTTCGAAATTACCGCTGGGAGCCTGCATTAGCCCGGCGGTAGTCTCGATTTGGCACAGGTTACCCGCGCGTTAGCCCTACCGCATCTTAGTAAAAGGGCCCCAATGTGCGGTTGTGTGCAAATGTAAAAGGTAA
Organism: Microcaecilia unicolor; assembly: GCF_901765095.1. Classification (NCBI taxonomy): domain Eukaryota; kingdom Metazoa; phylum Chordata; class Amphibia; order Gymnophiona; family Siphonopidae; genus Microcaecilia; species Microcaecilia unicolor. Next base: position 577,242,421 of record NC_044031.1, read on the forward strand.
ATGTGCGCTGAGTTAAATGTTCAGTTAATTTTTCACATGGATTTATAGCAATGGCCCATTCAAAGTGCAAGCTGAAACTTATCTTTCATTTGGCAATAAGCATATATATATATATATGCTGTAAACTGTGCAGTCCTCAGAGCCTAACTCGACGAGTTTTGTTTACATGACTGCTTTGGGGGTGGAAGACAGGCTGCTACTTCCAAGGGGCACTGATAAGAAAAAGATGGCACTCCAGCGTTTTAAACGCCCAAGAAGGCAGCAGCTGTAGCTCGATGACAACACTGCATCAGAGTTTCTATCAGGCTCCTGGTGAAATGGATGTTTACGTGATGGTTATGTGTGTCAGGAGCATCTATTTTGGAAACATAAACATATAAAATATCAAAGGATCCAAACAGGCACATAAATGTATATGCGCTGGCAAATAAACATTTATGGTATAGAACAGCAACATGAATATTTTTGAGCCAGAACATAACAGTGTATGGCAATTGTTTCAGAAATGTGGAGGGGCATTTTCAATAACACGTCCAAGTCCAATTGTAGATGTTTTGCTGGTAATGGCTAAACTTCTCATCTTGAACATAGCAATTTTCGAACTGGAAAAACAGCTTTTTTTTTTGTTTGTTTGAAAATTGCAATTTTCCGTTCTTTTTTGTGCTCATTGCATTTTCTTTAGGTACCAGCTTAAAAGAAAAAAGTTTTAGAGAAAAACAAGCCACAGGGATGGCTATGTGGCACCATTCCTAGTAAACTGGCCCACAGACATCCCTGCAGAGAAAAAGGCCAGCCTAGTAATCAGTGCAGTGGACTTCACATAAAAGGACCCAGGTACAAATCCAACCTTAACACTCTTTATTTTATATTGTGAGCCCTCCAGGAACGCATATAAAGGTGTTGTACCTAACTGTACACCATGACAAAAGCCCTCAGGTCTGTCAGTGTCACCTATCTATAGGTACAGTTGGTATTTTGTGGATTATTGAAAGCTCACAATTTCTACCACAAGTGTGCTAGCTGGAGTGGGATTTGGACCTGTGTCCCTTTCTCTACAGTCCACTGCACTGACCACTAACCTACTCCTGGGTCCAGCTTGCTGCTGTAACAGGAATGGCCATAAATTAGCCCTACTAATTTAAAGGAGGGCGCTATAACTTGGCTGAGCCCTTCCAGAAAAAGAAGTGCTTCTGAGAATTAGCAATAGAATGTTGGGCAGGTGAAGAGGTTTTAAGTATGGGGGAAGGTGATTGGATGAAGTAGGAGTACAGAAGTATGAGCGGGAAAGGAGCTGAAGGGAGTAGTCAGCTAAAGAGAGGAGAGCCTTGTGAAATTTTCTATTTAAATTAAGTATTAAAATTGCCCACCCACCCGCCATGTAGGTTTTGGATGGTTAGAGAGTTTTAGGGTCTTATATTATTGTAGGTTTTGTTGCAGCTTAAGAGTTTGTGATAGAAGTTAGAAGTGAGCGGTGATTGTTAGATGTGTACGCGGTAAGGCACGTGCGATACCGTCATGCTTTTAGGTTAATAGAAAGGGGGGGGGGGGGTTGAAAAATAATTTAAATTATTTGCAGTCTTGCGTTACCACAGGCTGTGAAGAGATGAGGTATATATTGAATGATGGACTAGTATGACACTGTATGGTCCTATTCAGTTATTTATGTTCATTTATTCTTAAAAGTTTTATTTATAATAATAAAGCTGCAGCCAAGATTTGCCACCTAATAGTTGTCAACCTCTCTCTCTCCACTGCAACTGTCCCCGACACCTTCAAACATGCCGTAGTCACACCACTTCTCAAAAAACCATCACTAGACCCTACCTGTCCATCCAACTACCGCCCCATCTCCCTCCTACCCTTCCTCTCCAAGATACTTGAACGCGCCTTTCACAGCCGCTGCCTTGATTTTCTCTCCTCTCATGCCATCCTTGATCTGCTTCAATCCAGTTTTCGCCCTCTACACTCGACAGAAACGGCCATCACTAAAGTCTGCAATGACCTGTTCCTTGCCAAATCCAAAGGTCACTACTCCATCCTCATCCTCCTCGACCTATCCGCCACTTTTGACACTGTCAATCATAATTTACTTCTTGCTACACTATCCTCATTTGGGTTCCAGGGCTCTGTCCTCTCCTGGTTCTGCTCTTATCTCTCCCACCGTACTGCAGCAAACTGAAACTACGTTAATGGAGTCCCATTCTCATGCACCAGCCAGTACAGGCCTCCTGCTGGCCACATTAAAATAAACTCTTGAGCACAGAGCACTGGACTGGCAACTAAATTGGGACACTTTCTTAAAATAACCACACCCCTCACCTCACCTGATCTGTGTTCAAGCACCTAATACACAACCGAAGACTGTGCCCCTCTAAAAACATATCCCACAAAAGCAAACCAGTGGACACAGATACCTGCTAAGGAGATGCAACCAACTCACCTACGTGATAGGCTGTGAAAAAGGCAACTGAGAATGCCAATTTAAATAATATCTTAAAACCAGAAAAACAAATATCAGTCAATACTACAAACAACCCCACCACTTGCTCATACAAAATGGACAATCGAACCAAACATGGGTGATAAATAATTCAGCCCGAGAATAGCCACACCTTAATTCTGAATAAAAAAGGTGACTATAGGGCCCAACCAACACCCCCAGTTTAGACAAAAAGGCTAAAGTTAAAAGTTACCCACCAACTACTCCTCAATTGGGAAGGGGCAGGGTATACCACTGAACTCCAAGAAATGTAAGAAGCAGGCCCAACCTGAACCTTAATTCTGCCACATATTAAGAGATAACACCCTTCGCAGGAGGTTTCGGCCACTTCTCAGAAGCAGGTCTATAATGCATCTGGCATCTGTTAACATCTAGAGCCAATGTCCAGAATCGAGCCAACTGAAAACAAGAAAGAGCATCAGCCAGCTCATTCACAACTCCAGGAACATGCTGCGTAGACAGACAGACATTGAAATGTAGCAAAACAACTCCACAAGAAGACTGCACCGCAAAGAGCGACTGTTAATAACATAAACCATGGATGTGTTATCAGAAAAAAGAATTACTCTTCTTTCCAGCGGGCTATCCATACCCAACATTCCCACCTTAACACATGTGCAGAGCTACAGTAGGAAGTAACTTCAAGCTAGGGTAAAAGCAGGAATTAGCTGAGTCGTGTCTAACCCCAAATCCCTTTGACAGGCCAAGGGACTCAGCTCTCATTCATGTCCTGCCAGCTCAGAGTCTGAAGTTATTCCGATGGTCTTAGCCAAATTGAACTCCCACTTCTGGTTCAGTAGAGGTTAGAATCTCGTCTGAGCCAGTTCACCCACCACTGCTGAAGAAACTTTTCAAGTAAGGTAGAAAGCAGCAGCTGTTTCGTAGACAGGGTCCTTGAGTTTATGTTCAGTTGCATAATTTGGCTCAGAACTTGCCACCACTTTTAAATGCTGGAGTTCAAACAGGAGCAATTTATTTGAAGTGCATTCTTTGGGACTATGCTTACTTCATTACCTAACACACATCCAGAATTTCTTGTAGTATAGTGAAATAAGTCTAATAGCAACTGCTTTTATAGTTATCCAAACAGTTATATAATTTATCTTCAAGGTATCTGAGTCTAGAAAATCAGAATCTTCACATCTGGTGACTAAATGCCTTTATATCCTACATTTGAAACAGGCTGGCAAAAGGCCCTGTGCATCTCTGAAAAGTCAAATAAATGTTTTTTATTAGCTCTTTTACAAAATGTATGAGTCTCATTATGTCTCCTTGAACATGCACAGTGGATCTGCTGGTTTCCGCAACATCTGGAATAGGAGAGAAAAAATGCATGGAACTTAATGGCAGTGTGATGGCAGAGTGATCCAAGAGGAAGAAGCTCGAAACACCTGCCCAGACTTAAATCCCTCTTCACTCTTATTCAAATGTGCTTGGAAACTGCTATATGACTTATCTTCATAAAACTCCAATGGGAATAAATTCAGTGTTAAATCACACATAGAATCTTCAGTCATTCCCTTGCAATGTACCTAGCTTGTCAATTAATGCATGTAAGTACATAAGTAATGCCACACTGGGAAAAGACCAAGGGTACATCGAGCCCAGCATCCTGTCCACGACAGCGGCCAATCCAGGCCAAAGGCACCAGGCAAGCTTCCCAAAGTACAAATATGACGCCCTTAACTTTTACTTTTGATCTTACACAATGTAATCAACATTTTGGAACTGGAATAAGCTCTTCTGTAAGTTCTGTTTGGGAGTGGGTGAAAGTAGAAAATTTGTAATACTTTGATTTAACTAATATGCTAAGGCATGATATATGAAAGAAACTATCGTTCCTGTTTCTTGGTAATAAGAAGATATTTAAAAATCGCTTATACATAGAACAAACTGCTTTCTCTTATTTAAGAAAATAACTGCAAAAGCTTTCGAAGGTATAACCTTAATTAAATTCTAACATTAAAATAAACAAAAAAAAATGCATGTATGTCTTCTGCCTTTTCATTAATTTCACTATGTTATCCATTAATTTCATAAACACTTTTTTCTACATTAGGGACCCAGCAATGGCTTTTAGAATATTCTCTGTCTTAGGGCCATATGTAGAAAGCAATTTTCTCATAGACATAAAGAGAGTAATTCTATAACAGGGTGCTCACTTTAGGGCACTTATTGTAAGCCAATTCAATAAAGTCAAGTAGGCAACGACTTTCATTAATACTGGCACATATAGCCAAAAACCCACTTACATTAAGATGCACACTCCGCAAATGATGCACACTCAACCTGGAACCACCACCATTGGCCACAATGGGCCGGCGGTGATCCCTGAATAGCGAGCGGTAAGCCTGCATTGGGCTTACCGCCGATCTGAAAAAGGGCACCTTAGAGCACTTTTCTGTGGCTTAGTAATTATTAAAATAGGTCTAGCTCAAAACATCTTAGTTTTAGTCCTGGACATTTTTGTTTTGTTCCATTATGGCAGAAAAACATCCAATGCCCTAAACTCACCCTCAACACATGCCCCCTTGCAATTTGGATGCACTGCAGATGAACTGCATAGATAAGCATCTGTAAAATAGGTTTCAAAAATAGCGATTTGAACATTTTGGCAAGCAAAATGTCCAAATGCTTCTGTATGGCACTTTTTAAATGTTTTTCTCTTTTGAAAATGAGCTCCATACAATATAAACAGTCTAAAGGAAAGTTTATAATCTAAAATGACTTCTAGAATCTTTAAAGTTGAAATCCAGATAATTGGGGAGCTAGACATAAGAACAGAGGGATTCTGAGTATGTCTGATGTCTGTTAAAAACCATTCCTCTGTTTTTTTCTGGATTTAATTAGGAATAGAGGAGTAGCCTAGTGGTTAGTGCTGTGGACTTTGTTCCTGGGGAACTAGGCTTGATGCCCACTGCAGCGCCTTGTGACTTTGCACAAATCACTTAACCCTCCATTTCCCCAGGTATAAATAAGTACCTATATATACTATCAGGCTTATTTTCTAAAGAGAAGGGCGCCCATCTTTTGACACAAATCGGAAGATGGGCGTCCTTCTCACAGGGTAGCCCAAATCGGCATAATCGAAAGCCAATTTGGGCGTCCTCAACTGCTTTCCATCGCGGGGATGACCAAATTTTATGGGGGGTGTTGGAGAAGCATAGCAAAGGCGGGACTGGGGCATGCTTAACACATGGTCATCCTTGGCCTATAGTGGAAAAAGAAGGGAGTCCCTGACAACACTTGGGCGACTTACTTGGTCCAGAGACCGGCACTGAAGAAGGCTTCGGCTGGTGGGGTTGGGGACCCTCGCCAGCAAACGTATTGTTTTTGCAGGGGGGGGGCGATGAGGCGGTGAGGGGAAGCGGCAAGGAGGCGAGGCAGTGGGGGGGGGGGCAAGGAGGCAAGGTGAGGCGTGGCAGTGGGGGGGCGGCAGGTGGCACTCAAACCATGCCCCCAACCTCAGGCTGTGGCCCTCTCCCACAGTTAGGGTTACCATATGGCTCCAGAAAAAGGAGGACGGATTGAGCCAGCCGGGTTTTACTTCCATTGCTTTCAATGGAAGTAATTGAGCCAGCCGGGTTTTACTTCCATTGCTTTCAAGCAATGGAAGTAAAACCCGGCTGGCTCAATCCGTCCTCCTTTTTCTGGAGCCATATGGTAACTCTACCCACAGTGAGGTCTGGCTACGCCCCTGCTCTGGGGTACCATGGCAAATCCTGATCTCCCTCTTGCCTGAACTGCTACTACAGACAGCAGCGGCAGAAAAACAAAAAAAAAAGCAAGCGCAGGGCTGCAGCAGCCTTCAAGCATGTGCTGTCAGTTCTGCTGGTCCTCTGCCCCCGGACTGAAAGTTGAAGTCAGTGGGGGCAGAGGGCCAGCAGAACCGAGAGTGCACGCCTGAAGCTGCTGCGGCCCCCGCGCTTGTTTTTGTTCTTTTGGAGTTTTTTTGTCAAGGCCACTGGGAACAGGGAGCAGATGGCCTTTGGGACTCGCAGAGGCGCCTGCCAAGGAGGTTGGATGAAAACAGAACAGGGAATGAAGTCAAAAAGTTGAAGCCAATAGGTTTCCCTTCCCATTCAAAACAAGCAAGCAAACCTATGAGCTGCTGCATCCAAGTTGTCATTCTTTATTGTTGGTAGCATTTTTTATTTAATCTCACTTCTATGTTTAAACATACTGGCTTGTGCAGCATACAGATGTACAAAAAGGAAATATAATAACAGAATAACTTTTCATAGGTAGAGTAGTAATTTGTTATAAATCGTAATCAGTGTGTCATTTGGAGGAGCTGGTTATAGGGACACCCTAGCACTGTTATATTTGTGCAGAGAAAAAAGATGGAGACTTGTGTGGCCGGGGGGGCGAAGATCGGTGTGGTGGGGGGTGCCGCGAAAAATTCCTCAGGCATGAAGGGTGCCGTGAACTGAAAAAGTTTGGAAACCACTGTTCTAAGCCCATTTGTTAGCGTCCTTTAGCAGTGGCGTTCCTGGCCTGGATGGCACCCGGGGGGGAGCGCTGATGCCCCCCCCCCCGGGTACAGCGACCCCCCTACTAAATGACACCTTTGCCCCCCCCCTCCGGCGAAATGACACCCCCCCTGGGTGCACGCCGCTGGGGGGGGTTCCGCAGCGCGCGCCTGCTCCAAGTTCGCTAAACTTCGCTTCGCTGCAGCTCCCTCTGCCCCTGAACAGGAAGTAACCTGTTCCGGGGCAGAGGGAGCTGCAGCGAACGAGCGACAAAGTTTAGCGAACTCGGAGCAGGCGCGCGCTGCAGCACCCCCCCCAGCGGCGTGCACCCGGAGCGGACCGCCCCTACCCCCCCTTGGTACGCCACTGTCCTTTAGTAGAAAAAAACTTCTAGATCTCCTCTCTTTACTTTCCTCTTTATATATATCTCTTTTTAATTGTAAACCACCTTGTGGCATTTCTCTAATGCAGTTGGTGGTATGTCAAGCACTGGTCAATAATATTGTCATTCTGGTTTAATTTCTCATCCCTATTGTTTACTGCTCTCTTCAGCAGATAAAGACACACCAGACCTTTCTGGTCTGCCCTATTTCCTTTTCTGTTACAAGTAGAGCTGTTTTGATCTCTGGGGTACCTTCATTTCCTCTCATATAAGGATTTTCTCTAATTATTCCATATTGCTTTTCACTAGTTTTGCTGGTGCAGATAGAAATTAACCCAAATCATATGTAAAGTAAGTTTATAAAACTGCAAATCCAGCTTAGTGTTTTCCAATCTTATTCTTGTCTTAATGTTTTAAGGGTCAATATTCAACGATGGTGGGAATATTAATTTACATTGCTATTCAGCAGGCATAAACTGAATGTAAAATCCCAAGTCACTTAACCCTCCATTGCCTCAGGTACAAACTTACAGGCTGCAGAGGGGCAGGGGAGAGAGGAGGTTCGCTAGACATGGGTGGCCTGCAGGGGAGCCGAGGAAAAACCTTGCTAGCGTCCTTTCATTTGTGTCAGAAACTGGCCTTTTTTTTACTACTAATACAATAACATCTGTATTTTCAGCCAGATACTCAGGGGGTCTTTTTACTAAGGCGCACTCACATTGTTGGCACGCGCTAAAATTGTAGGCGTGCTAAACATTAGAGACACCAATGCATTCCTATGGGCGTCCTCTAACGTTTAGCACGCCCACAATTTTAGTGCACGCTAAAAATGCGAGCGTGCCTTAGTAAAAGATACCCTCGATGCATAAGGTGATTACCTTTTTTGAATATCGGCTGGTTAAGGTTTGGTCCACTTTCATTTGTAATAATTGAGTAGAGAGATGTGGTAGCTGTGTTAGTCCACTTTTAAAGGTAATCAATAAAAATAAAAGAAAATAAAACATAGAAAGGAAAACAAGATGATACCTTTCTTTATTGGACTAACTTAAGGTATCATCTTTCCTTTCTATATTTGGAATAATTGAAACCCAGCAAATAGATACAACCAGCGTGTTTTTTCTAGCAAAAAAAGGTGCTGGTACTCAAATGCCAGGCCACCCTTCAGGGAAGGGGTGATTACTGAGGGACCCACCCCACAATAGCCAGGTCTCCTGCAATCAGTCACAGAATCTATGGCAAGGCAGAATTGGTGTGTAGAGCCTGAGCTCTTTCATTAAAAACTTGGGGTCCATGGGTCAATTTTAGCAGACAATGGAAAAGGTGCCGGTACTCAGTACCCCAAATACCCCCTCAAAAAAAGCCCTGGATACAACTCTTCTAATAGTTTTCCCAGGCTGTGATGAGGACTGACATAAACAGAGACAAGTTTATTCAAGGCCTTTGATCTTTCTAACTGGAGTATAAACAGCAGCACCTAAACTACCTCTCTGTTTACCTTTCATCTAAAGTGTTGTTGTTATCACATAGCAAAATGTTAAAAGCCTGTCAGTAGAGGGTACCCTTTGTAATGGTAAGAGGACTGCTTAATTACCAAAGGGATTTACAGCTCCAGGGAGGCCTCACACCTTCCCAGGGCCAAAATGGTGTCTTATGTACTCATTTGGCTTAGGGGCCTTTTTCTGTGGAACAACTTACAGAGATTCAAAAGAAAACAAATAGAGACACTTGAGTTGGGTCTAAGGGCTAGTTGCTGCATGAATGCTGCCAAGAGGTTTGTTAGACACAATTGGTCGTTTCATGTGAGATCATTTGCTACTCACAGAGGAAGACCAGAAAATTTAATTACAACCATTCATGGATTAACTTTCAAACACAATGAGTACAGAGATTGGCATGATTTAGGACACTGACCAGGATTAGGACAGCAAACAAGTGCTGTAAACTTAATCTAGTCTGCCTGGTATTCTTCTGGATACAATGTCAGAGCGCCAAGATGATCTCTGACATTTCTTCACAATTAAAGATCATTTGTACTTATTTCAGACATTCATGACTTCTCCGAAAAAATTGATTACTAAAAGTGGGAAAAGAATAAGACGACATGTCTACATATTAAATTAATATAATTTTTGACTAGCTTTCTGGAACTAACACTCGGTTCATCATGCCACGCAGAATGAACACAAGATGACAACACTGGAAAATAAAGTAATAAGGTGGAGGGCCTGAGCTGACCTTAACATGTACCCAAGCCCTGTCTGGGGGGAGTGGGTTGTGAATAGTCAGGGAGCCCTGGTGGCCAGAAGAAAGCTTTCACACAGAAGTGGGCTTCCCTACTGGAAGGAATGCACTGGGTCAGGGGATTAAACTGCAAATTTGCTGGAAGAGCTCTCTTTGCTCCCAGAGGCAGAAATGAAAGCAATTTACTACTTGCTCTTGGTTTTGCTTTTATATCGCAGCTTGGAGGGTGGGAATACCCGAGTCAGGGTTAATAGAGTAGCACTAATTCATCTAGTTATTGAATGGTGTAGATGGGTACACTGAACCTGGGTTAGATGCACCTTGCTGCACAGCGGGAGCAATCTGATACTCAAAAGTAAATACGGGTGCTAAAGGTCATTAGCGCTGGACTAGCTCCCATGCTTACTGGTGCAGAATGTTCAGAATTCCGGAGTGAGGGAACAAAAGAGCACTGGAAGGAACAGAGCAGTGAGGATGCAAATGCATGCTCATGAGGTCAATTCCTATTCCTCCTCAATGCTCAGCAGATAGGGAAGTGAAGGGGAAGGGAAATGGGACTTGATATACCACCTTTCTGAGGTTTTTGCAACTACATTCAAAGTGGTTTACATATATTCAGGTACTTATTTTGTAGCAGGGGCAATGGAGGGTTAAGTGACTTGCCCAGAGTCACACGGAGCTGCAGTGGGAATAGAACTCAGTTCCCCAGGATCAAAGTCCACTGCACTAACCACTAGGCTATGCCTCCACTCCAAAGAAGGGCCTTCCAAACAAGCATGCCAAACAAGGGCCTTCTTTCCACTGTAAACCCCACACCAGCTTGGAGCTATTGTTAGGGTTGTGCTAAGCCATGGTGAGATCCCCAACACCAGAAAAAAGCTTAGCACTGGATAGACCAAGCAATGCCCAAAGCTGCATCACAGGATATCATGCAGGGAGAGAGCCGGGGCTGGGAAACATGCTGTGGCAATGAGCAAGAAAATGGCTGCAGAGCTTTTCCTTCAGCAGACAGACCTGCAGAAGATGGGCAGCAGAGAGAGAGGGACACTGTATCCTTTCTGCACTGTAATGCGCATGCTCCTTTGCTTCAGATCGTGGCCCAGCTTCAGGTAGGCCGTCGCTCCGCTAGGCAACTGGCACTTCTTCCTCCTACTTTTCCTCCCCCCTCTTGGATTCTGGGCATGCACTTAAGAGCTGTCCTTAATGCACAACTCTTCAGCGCATGCACCAGACACTATCCTCCCACCGAATCCCTAATGCTCAGTGCTATGAGAATGCCTATATTCACATCTCATTAGTGTTGAGCATTAGGGAATTTTTCTGGTGCGCTGTTCCGGTGGTATTTCTCTGGCACTGTTCAGTATAGCATCAGAGTTTTGAGCATCTAGGCCCTAGTGTACTGGTCAGTCTTGCTTATGGTGGCGGACTGGCAGGCCAATGCTCAGAACCACGGGCACGAGAGGTGATTAGCACCAAGCTAGTGCCTGCATTAGTGACAGTGGCGTAGCTACATGGGGACACGGGGGCCTGGGCCCCCATAGATTTGGCCCTGGACCCCCCTGCCGACGACCCTCTCGAACCCCCTCCCGCCACCAACACTCCCCCGCCGCCGTCGGCTACCTTTGCTGGCGGGGGACCTCAACCCCCGCCAGCCCAGGTCCTCTTCTTCTGGCGCAAGGCTTCATTCTGTTTCTGTGAGTCTGACGTCCTGGCTGGCGGGGGTTGGGGTCCCCCGCCCGCAAAGGTACTCAAATACAAATTCACTTATGCATCCAGCTTTTCCTACTTAAGTGCACAACTATGGAACGCGCTGCCAAAAATAGTAAAAACTATGCCAGACCACCTTAAATTCCGGAAAGCACTACATAGTAACATAGTAACATAGTAGATGACGGCAGAAAAAGGCCTGCACGGTCCATCCAGTCTGCCCAACAAGATAACTCATATTTGCTGCTTTTTGTGTATACCCTACTTTGATTTGTACCTGTGCTCTTCAGGGCACAGACCATATAAGTCTGCCCAGCACTATCCTCACCTCCCAACCACCAACCCCTCCACCCAACCACCGGCTCTGACACAGACCGTACAAGTCTGTCCAGCACTATCCCCGCCTCCCAACCACCAGTCCCGCTGCCCACCACCGGCTCTGGCATAGACCGTATAAGTCTGCCCAGCCCTATCCCCGCCTTCCAACCACCAGCCCCGCCTCCCGATCATGACTAAGCTCCTGAGGATCCATTCCTTCGGCACAGGATTCCTTTATGCTTATCCCACGCATGTTTGAATTCCGTTACCGTTTTCATTTCCACCACCTCCCGCGGGAGGGCATTCCAAGCACCCACTACTCTCTCCGTGAAAAAATACTTCCTGACATTTTTCTTGAGTCTGCCCCCCTTCAATCTCATTTCATGTCCTCTCGTTCTACCACCTTCCCATCTCCGGAAAAGGTTCGTTTGCGGATTAATCCTTTCAAATATTTGAACGTCTGTATCATATCACCCCTGTTTCTCCTTTCCTCCAGAGTATACATGTTTAGTTCAGCAAGTCTCTCCTCATACGTCTTGTAACGCAAATCCCATACCATTCTCATAGCTTTTCTTTGCACTGCTTCAATTCTTTTTACATCCTTAACAAGATACGGCCTCCAAAACTGAACACAATACTCCAGGTGGGGCCTCACCAACGACTTATACAGGGGCATCAACACCCCCTTTCTTCTGCTGGTCACACCTCTCTTTATACAGCCTAACAACCTTCTAGCTACGGCCACCGCCTTGTCACACTGTTTCGTCGCCTTCAAATCCTCAGATACTATCACCCCAAGATCCCTCTCTCCGCCCGTACCTATCAGACTCTCCCCGTCTAACACATACATCTCCCGTGGATTTCTACGGCACTAAAAACAGACCTGTTCAAAAGAGCATACCCCACCGACTCAACACAAAAATACATGGCTACCTGCAACACGATGTAACCAAAGAACGTAATGGACATTACCTGACTCCTCCTCCCTTCCTCCCTCCCTAAATTTCCCCCAATTGTACCTACCATACATGTACCTCATCTACCACAATATCACCTTGTATTCATTCACACCATGTATTTGTTCAGACCAGAATCGGCTAATGCCGTTAACGGTAATATGTAAGCCACATTGAGCCTGCAAAAAGGTGGGAAAATGTGGGATAGAAATGCAACAAATAAATAAATAAAGGTAGGCAATGGTGGTGGCAGGGGAGAGTTGGTGGCGGGAGGGGGGTTGAGAGGGTTGTCGGCGGGGGGAGGGGGCAAAGTTGTTGTTGGTGGTGGTAGCAGTGGCGCCAGGGGGGCTAAAATGTGCCCCTTCACCTCAGGTTCTGGACCCCCCTCCCGCCGAAGTCTGGTTACGCCCCTGATTAGTGAGCGCAGAATGTTTAGAGGCTGTAGTGCGGGAGACAATAAGAGCACCAAGATTAGCTCAAATAGCATGCTAATGCAGTCAAACAGATGTTAATGAGGTCATTTCCTATTTCCTCCCAATGTTCAGAGAACAGTGCACAAAAGAAACCTGCCCTTACAGCTGAAAAAAATAACACCAGCTGGAAGTAAGATGTTGGGGTGTTTGAAGAGAGGATTTATCTTGATTCATTCTTTATAAACACAAAATTGAAAGCACACATTGGCGCCTGTTTCCTGTGTTTAAATGTAAGTGTTCCAAGTTGTTGTTGTTTTTTTTTTTAATGAAAGGCTTACATTTAAAGGCTCAGAAAACAGATGCCAATGAGTGCTTCATGTTTGAGTTTGCCAGGTGCATGCGCACAGGAGCTGAGCTTACTGCAAAACTCCTCTACGTATGCACCACAGCGTTTCCCCCCCCCCCCCCCTTTGCTTTCACTTTTACAGCGTGCATATCATTTGAATATCATTTCCTTTGAGCACTGGTGAGCTAGGTTTCTGCGCTGTTGGATTACTGGTAGCAGTTCTGAGTGTCAGCCTGTAGGTGTATTATTTGTAACTTTTAAGAGCTTACAGTTTGGCTCGGGTATTCTGTTTTTAGTTCTTTGTGTTAAAAGCATAGTTATGTGTTGTTTAATTTGGGTTCAGGGTATAAATGAGGCTGGTTTAGGGTGTCATGGTTGCCTGCTAGCATTGCTACAATTCTGCTTTGTTCTTTTATTTATTTGGATTTTGCTCACACCTTTTTCAGTAGTAGCTCAAGGTGAGTTACAGTCAGATACGCTTAGGGTTACCATATGGCTCCAGAAAAAGGAGGACACATTGGAAGTAAAACCCAGACTGGCTCAATCTGTCCTCCTTTTTCTGGACATCAACAAGTGAAGAGCCCAGTGTAAATGTTTAAATAATCAACATGATGTATTAAAATTCCAGATATTCCTTTATTCTCAAATATTATCTTCTTTTATATATAAAAAGTAGTTGAGCATTTAGCTATGGCTTGACGGTGGCCAAACCCGTTTCACTTTACATGCTTCATCAGGAGCCGTGCATCAACTTTCTTATAATATCAAACAAGATGGTATCACATATTTTTGTGATTACATTGCATCTTATCAAACCCCAATTCTTTCATGCAGCGTTCTTAGCTAAATGCTGATTATTTAAACATTTACACTGGGCTCTTCACTTGTTGATGTTCATCTTTTGAGTTAGAGTCACAGTAGCCTTCCTCTTCCAATCATCTGGTCCTAAGTTTGTACCTGAGGCAATGGAGGGTTAAGTGATTTACCCAAAATCACAAGGAGCAGCAGTGGGATTTGAACCACAGATCTAACCACTAGGCCACTCATCCACACCACTTCTTGAATTCTTTCACTATTTCTCAATCCACTGCCTTACCTAGTAAACGTTCTCTCACCTCCTCAAGCTGTTGAGGACACAGTTAACACCAGCAATTCTCATTTAGGGGTCCTTTTACAAAAGTGTGGGAAAAAGTGGCCTTAGTAAATCCCTTACACGGGTCTTTCCCACACGCTAAGTCCATTTGTTTGTGCAGCCGGAAATGACCAATTTCCAATTTCCAACAATAATGGCCATGCACTAGTACTGTCATTAGCACGTGGCCATTAAAAAAAGATTAGCATGTGAGCCCTTACTGCCACCTATTTTGTAGGCAGTAAGGGCTCATGCACTATCATGAGCAAATCAGTTAGAGTGCCACCACTAACTGATTATTGTAGACATGCCCCTTCCATGAAAAAAATAAAATGTATTTTTTAGCACATTACCCCCAGTTTTTATATAGTACACCTAGCGTTCCGCACCGAAATCCAAACGGATTCTCTAACAGGGCACGTAACTTAATTGGCTTTAACAAGCCAATCAGAATGGCTAATAGCACTTAACAAGCAATAATAAGCACTAATTGACAGTAATTAGAATTTACAGGCAGAAATAGCTAAGCATATTCTGTAATGCAGAGCGCCTAAATTTTAATGCGTGCAGACAAAACGGGACATAGTTATGGGCAGGGAAATGGGTATTCCATGGGCATTCTAAAATTTATGTGTGTAATTACAGAATAAGGCACAGTGCACCTAAATCTACATATTGGGATTTACATGTTTTTGTTGGTGTAAATGGACGCACATAGCTTTAGGCGCTGGGATATCAACTAAGCAAATTCTAAATCTAGGCGCCGCTTATAGAATACGCTTAAGTGGAATTTTTCTTTTCTGCGCAGATTTTTTAGGCGCCGTATATGGAATCTCCCCCGTGCTGTGCATGCACACAGATTGCAAAATTACCACAGGACACCTCAGTCCCCATGGTAAGCCCTTTCAATTTGTGATACGTGCGCTCTAGTGCTTACCTCTTTACCACTGCTTTTGACTCCTAACCACTGCTCACTTGCCCTGTCCTTTTTATCTTCACCTCTTTATTCCTTACCCTTAATTGTTCTGTCTGTTTGCCTGTCTTATCTAGATTGTAAGCTCTTTGAGCAGGGACTGTCTTTTTCTGTATGGTGTACAGTGCTGCGTATGCCTTGTAGCGCTATAGAAATGGTAAGTAGTAGTACTTCAAGGACCCCTTAGGCTTTGGGAATCTGAACAGCGAGAATAAAATATCCTTATCCAATACTGAGAAAGATTGATGACGTCGCGGGCGGAGCACAGACACTCAATGAAACGAAAAAGCGATGCTTAAAATGACGTCCCATTAGGAGACACACTATCCGCCCTTCAAACGCCCCCACCCCCCAAAGTCACCTCCCCTCACCAAACCCCCCCCCCCCAACATTGCCACGCTACCACCAGGACCCCCCCTACCACTAGGACCCCACCCAACAAACAGCGATCCAGGCAGGAGCTGCTGCCCACCGGAACTGCTCCTCCTGGAGCCGATTGAGGACTTGCAGGGAGATCCCGGTGCCCCCCCTCGCCATTTCCAGTCCCCAATCAGAACCCCCCCCCCCTCCACCAAACAGCGACCCGATCTCTATGAATAACGCAGGCATGGAGGGGGAAGAAGTCAGGGAAGCAAGACAGAAGGTAGCGGCAAGGCCAAAAAAAAACAATACGGAGAGGGGAGTGTAGCTCCGCCCTCGCGTCACAACACGATGACGTCGAGGGCGGGGCGGAACAGACACTGGTGCCGAAAGAGGACTTGCAGGGAGATCCCGGAGCCCCCCCTCAGTATTTCGGGTGCCACGGCGGAGTAGCGACGAGGACAAAAAAAAAAGAGAGAAAACTGTAGATCCGCCCTCGTGTCAAAACGCTATGATGTCGAGGGCGGGGCGGTAGAAAGAGCGGCACCAATAGAGGAATTATAGGGACATCCCGGTGCCCCCCTCGGTAAGCGACATCATCACCAAACAGAACATACCCTCCCAGCAAGGGGGTAAACGGGGAAAGCCTGCCCCATCTCTTTCCATAACACAGGCATGCAGGAGGAGGAAGTCAGGCAACGAACACAGAACCACTTAACAGAGGGAAAGGGAGGTGGGGAGGGGATCCTCACACCAGAGAAGTGGGGGTGGGGCCTTGCGAGAGGGGAGGGGCTCACACTCACTCACTAGAGGGTGGGAGGGGACAGAGGGGGGAGGGGGAAGGCAGGAGAGGGGGGAAGAGGGAGGAAAAGGAGGGGGGCCAACGAAAGGGAAAAGTTGGATGGGGGCAAGGGAGTAGGGGGAAAAGCAGACTCTCACTCTGTCACACAACTGTATCTCTGTGAAAACTCGGTCTCTCTCACTCACTGTGTCAAACATACGCACTCGCACACAGTCATTCTCAAAACACACACACTCACTCATAGATACACAAGCACCCACTCTCAATCTCTCTCTGGCACACAATCGCACAGTCACTCTCTCTCTCACACACAGTCACTCTCATACACTCACTCACTCACACATAACACACTACGAGGAAAACCTGGCTAGCGCCCGTTCATTTGTTTCCGAAACGGGCCTTTTTACTAGTTTAATGTAAGTGCTCATTTCAACATTGTGCAATTTCAACCCCTTTATGTATCAATTATTATTTGGAAATTTATTGCAATTATAGAAGATACATCTGCCTGGAATAAGAAACTTTTACAAACCTCTTTATAGCCTTTAAATATTCTCACTTATTATACACCCAGGCACTCTTTTATTATTTCAATCAAAAACTTTTCATTTATTCCTTTCTTTCCATTGTCTCAGTCAGACAGCTCAGGATACATCTCCTTTCTCCTTGAAGTCTTCAGTTGTTCTCTCACCAACTGTTTCTGGTCAGGTTCCCTTCTGGAGTAGTGTAGCCAATCAGAAACCTCTATTCATACTCACAGCTACATACCAACATGTCATTATGCATTTTTAATTAAAAATATTACTTAAAACCTTCGCTTTTGGATTTTAACTATATAACTCAGGTTAGAGCAGTGCCCTAATGTGTGTTATGTAAACTTTGCATTTTAATTCATCCCCAAATAACAAAATTAGAACTTTATAAAAAAGGACTAATTTGCTTTCAACTAGAGCTCATATAAATTGATGGTGCATGTCTACATGCTTCCCATACCTAAATTCTATCATTAAAACCTTTGCACACTATCTTAAAATTATATATTTTTAATTATTTTAACTTGCAGGTGTCAGTGCAGGTCTCCAGTGACCACACTGCTTCTGCGCCCAAATTCACTCCATTTAGAGATCACCTCTAGTAACAAGGATGCTCCCCAGAGTGGAGCGGAGGGGGGGGGGGGGCGGGACATCGCGCAAGGAACTGAGCCAGGTATCTGTGTCTTCATATCAGCAGGGCTCGAGGTGGAGCGAGAGGGGAGGGGAGGGCGGGTCATTGCACGAGGAACTGAGACAGGTATCTGTGTCTTCATATCAGCAGGGCTCCGAGGTGGAGTGAGAGGGCGGGATGGCGGGAATCGCGCGAGGAACTGAAGCCAGGGGGAGGTTTTGTCGAGAGGGGCGGGAGGGGCGGACACGGCGCGAGGAACTGAGCCAGGTGGCTGTTTCGTAATATCAGCAGGGCTCCGAGGGCGGAGCAATACGAAGCCTACGAACACTTCAGGGCTTCACGGCTTCACTTCCAAGCTGCCACGGAGTCAGCTTCAGAACGTTGGAGGTGCGAATTATTATATTAGATATTGAAACTAAATATCTGAATGACCAAACCAGTACACAGAAGGTTAAACAAACTGAGAAGCTTACCCAGCTGATGTTAAACTTCAAAATCAGCCTGTTTGGTGCAGCTGTAAAGACATAACAAACACTAAACATATGGAGATAAAAAAAAAGTCCACCAACATTAAAAAAGTCATTCTAAGCTAAAAGAAGACTTAACATGGGGTGTCAACCATAAAAGAATCTAAAATACTTATATGCTTTGGGATCAGTCTTTGGTAAAAATGTTGCGAATACAGTGAAAACAAGTATGGTGTGACATCCTAACTTGTATGCATGCTGATGTTATGGATACATAATGTGTTTTAAAACGTATAGTAAAAACTAGCGAGCGCAAATAAGATAGCTGCCTAACTACATATCTCCCATTTGGGAACTCAGAATCCTGCAGGTTGCTGACTTATGCAGAGGAAATTTTAAATGAAAATGGAATTATCAATACCAAGAAAGGATGCTGGTAAAACCTCCAAAGTCAGATGTCAAACATTTACAGTCACCTGCTTCAAAAAGGCTTAGACAAGATCCAGTCAGCACAGTGGCTATGGGGATGGTGGCAGAGGTAGATCCAGAGGATGTTTCTCTTCAAACAATAATGAGAGAACTATTATCACATGGGGGGGGCTTTTACAGGACTCAAATTACTCCAGCAATTGTCTAAACAGAATATGTGTTCCACCCTTACTTCAGCCTGGAAAAAGGAACTGAATGTTTCACTTTTCAGTAAGGAATGGGAACTCTTTTGGATAAAAAAAACATTCATTCTTCTCTGTCAGCTGCCCTTTTACAATCCACTTATTATATTTGTCATAAATCCTATTGGACGCCTGCAAAGCTTGCTAAAGTAAATCGTACCATATCAAATTTGTGTTGGTCATGTCAATCTGCAGTGGGATCCCTTGATCATATGCTTTTTCACTGTCATAATTTGCAACCGTACTAGAAATTGATTTGGGACATTTTTCAGAAGTTATTTGCTATTCCAGATGCTTTGTCTTTTAAAGTGTTAATCCTTAAAGCATCCACCCCTGGTTTGTCAGTTCCATTAAAACACGTAAAATTGTTTAATTTAGTGATTTTGCTTGCTCTTCACTTGATTGTTTTACATTGGAAAAATAATCTGCATGTCTCATTTTATGAATGGTGGAATTTGCTTTGTTCATATAGGCATTATGAGGAAATAGCTGCCATAAAATTTGGTCATATTTTGTCCTTTTGTAAAACATGGTCATTGCTAGACAACTATGTTAAGTGATTCTTACATGTAACTTTATAAGGTAAAATCAACTTCTTTTAAATATATGCATATACTGCTTTGCTTTATTTTCTGTTAACCTACTGATACAATAGGTTTGTTTGTTTGTTTGTTTATTTTTTTGCTTTTTTGTTTTTGCTTTATTGTTTTTATTTTAGTTTTGTAAAATGTTTGATGATTTATTGGTTATACCATATGGTGCTTGTTCATTTCTTACAAACATGTGTATTATTATTTTTGTATTAGTCTAAAAACATATAAATAAAGATTTTTTTTTTAAATAAAAAAAAACCTATATAAAACAAGGAATTCTTAGTCCAAAAGCAGTGGAAATCATGAGAAATGATGAAAACAAATGTAAGAACAACTTTAAAATGTTCAAAAAGTGAAATAAAAATCAATGAATATACCTGTTAACACATCAAAATAAAAGTATAAAATGAACATCCTAAGATGTTCTAAGATCCATAACGATTAAAATCACTATGAAGAAACATCTCAAAAGTCTGTAGAATCAATAAAAATGATTTTTAAAAATGTGGTGGAATACACTGGAAGCAATACTATGCATTTCAGTGATCTCAATGCATTCCAATGATCTAAAATCTCTGAAAAGGGGGGAACCAATCTTGCTAAAAATAGAATAAATCAACTTATTATGGATCCTACCAGACCAAAAATAAAAATGAAATGAAAAAATGTGATAAAATGAGGGTAAGCCATCTCCTAAAAAACATATTGAAAGCATCAGTCTGTTTTAAAATGTTTGGTACTTAATAAAAAGCAAGTTAAGAATGCTAAAACCAACATAAGTACAATCCAAATTTCCACAGGCAAATAAAACTTTGATACAGTATGAACAAAATCAGAGAGTAATTTCACAGATAGACCATAAACATCACAGCCAAGAACACTAAGAAATCAAGTTCTTGGTTCAAACCATGGGTGTCACTGTATTAAACATATATAAATATTTGCTCGGTTTCTAATAAAGTTTGTCCAGATCATCCCCTCTCCATGAAAGATGTGGCATGCTGAGAACAAAAAAATCAAAGATCTTCAAACACATAATTCTTTTTTAAGGAGTGCTGTACCAGTGGTTTCTCCATATTTTCTTTTTAATTGCACTTTAGTGCTCCACAATCCACTTATTCAAGGGCCTTATGGTTTTTCCTATGTAGAGCAATCCACATGGGCATTTTTATAATATAATTGCACCTGAGCTTTTGCACTTAGTGAAGCTTCTTAGTTCAAATCTCTCACCAATCATGGGATGAACAAAGTTTTAATATTAATATCTTTGCGATTTCATCCTTTCTTATGAGCAATCATGATATCTCTGTTTCGAAAATGGTCTATCCCTTGAATTATATGCCAATGTTTATACAAAATCCCGATGAAAACTATGTAAATGGTAATGGACATACAACCTTATTATTTGATTCTCTTCTTCTAGGTTGCAGTAGTGTATATCTGTCAGTGGCTACTGCTCTGTTGTACCCTTTGCCGATAACCTCAATGGGATATCTTCTGGATTGAAATCACCATGTCAGCTCATTAGCCTGTTTCTTAAAAAATGAGTCCTTTGAACCAGTGGCAGGAAGGGGGAGCGGGGGCGGTCCGCCCCGGGTGCCCGCCGCTGGGGGGGGGGGTGTCGGCTCTGCTGGTTCCCTGCCCTCTGCCCCGGAACAGGTTACTTCCTGTTCCGGGGCAGAGAGAGCAGGGAACCAGCGGAGCCAACACAGCTCCCAGCGACGTGTACTTGGGGGCGGATCGGCCCTCTCGCCCCCCTCTCACTTCCTAATTCAATGTAAGAATGCGCGCCAAGGGGGGGCACAGTGCTGCACCCGGGGGGCGCAGTGGCAACCCGCCCAGGTGTCAGCCGCCCTCGCTACGGCACTGCTTTGAACACAAGCGTTTGCATCTCAGGAATTGGCTGTATGGAAGATTCATTTTAAATGTGTGATTGTGACAACTCTTAAAATCTAAGTATTTGTTGACATCTGTTGGTTTCCTGTACAAATCATTATGAAATGTCCCATCTTCATATATATGTTAATGCCCTGGAAAGGAATGCATTTCCTATCAGAAGGCATCTGGAATTTCAGGTTTGTATTAAAATCAGTCAGTGTCATAAAAATCCTGGAGTTCCTCTTCTGTACCTTTCCATATCATGATGATATCGTCAATATAGCATCGCCATAATACAATTTGCTCATTCCATAGCTCTTGTTTAAAAAAAAAACAACTTCCTTCAAATGCTGTAACAGAGGTTAACCACCGAGGGGGCCTTTCATCTGTTGGTAGAAAGTACCATCAAAACAAAAAAAGAAAAAAAAAAAGTTTTTCTTCAGGGCTATGTCTGCCAATTCAACTATAAATTCAATTGGAATTCTTTGACAAAAGCGTTCTCTGGTCGGAGTACCTATTTTATTCCCAGTATCTCTATCCTAGTGGGTTGTAGAAAATATTCAATACACATTTGAATTTCAAGATTCAAAATAATTACTGAACAAGAAAGTTTTCAAAGTCCTCCTGAACAGATAGTAATCTGCAATAGCTTGATGTTGCATAGGAATAGAGTTCCCCAATTTTACTGCATGATAGCTGAAAGAGCTGTCAACAAATCTTTTATATCGAATCCTATTGACTACTGGCAAAACTAAATTCAATGAATAATTTGTTTAAGAAGGTTGACCTAATGTAGGAAACATAGCTAGGGAAATATGGCCTGCAGATCAAGAGAATTTCAAAAGATAAAATAGGTTAAAGGAGCCAATGAAGAGGTTGGTGGGTATAACCTGATGAAGAAGTATACTTGTCAGGTGCCACTGCTGAGGTTCCTGTTATTACAACTATACGTGAAACTTACTTTTGAAGCTGCATTTAAAAATATTGTGGTATGCAAATGAACATTTGTTCTTTATCACAACCATTATGTTTGATAGGCTAGTAATGTCTGGTAAATCTCTTCATAAAGGCAGTTAATAAATCCCAATAAATAAATATTTTTTTAAACCTTTATGGGCCTGCCTGGAGTCTCCAGTTGAAATAACACTCATTCCAGTTTGTCTGTGCAGAGCCCAGTGCTTGGTGGAAACATCTGGAGAAAAGTATTTTGCTCAGTACCACCAAATGCATCCACTATGGTTAAGAGTTTAAGAAGCTCAGGTATGGTGTTAGATCTTAAAGTATATCCTTAGATGCTGAATGTGAACCATAGGGCCCTAAAAGGCAACTCTGCTCAAGTTGTATACAAGCATTACCTCTTCTGGCAAACCCAGTAAGGTAGTCATGTGCATAACTATGCATGATCAAGGCTACTTTGCTATCCTTGGCCAGTGCAGATATCATTCAAGAGCCTGTTTGGCTTCCTTATTGGTCTCTGCCTCTGTCTCTCACCTTTTTCTTATCCTCCATTCTGCATCACACCCAGCTCCTTCTACTATATTAGTCATATCTCCTCTTCTTGAAAGCTACAATGCTCACTAGCAGCTGAGCCTTTTAAATAATAGTGTACTTGAGTGTACATGGCTTCAATAGCTTTCGGTCTTGCAGATAGTATATAATAAAACACTAATATTGAACCAAGCATATGTGTTACATTCCTCAACTGGTTCCAGGCCTGCGCGGCCGATTCGCCGGCGAGGTGCGGTCCAGCTGAGATAGCTGGCTATTTTGGATGTGGTTTCTCCAGGATGGGTCTGTTTCTGTTTCCTGTTTCTGGCAGCCGTCATCTTGGTTGGATCAAGGACAGCAGCCATCTTGGCTAGCTCAGGAGGGGGCAGCCATCTTGGAGTAACGAGGTCAGGAAGGAAGCCCATATTTGGACGTAGGCACCTCTGATGGGGGCAGCCATCTTGAATCAGCTGCACATGCTTGAGCCTAATTCCTCCACTACTTAAGGCCCTGCCTTCAGTCCTTTGTTGCTTCAGCCTCAATTGTCTCAGAGGTCCACGCTGGAGTTCTGTTCACTGGCTTTCCTCAGTTCCTGGTTTCCTGTGTACCAGATCTCGGCTTGTTTTCCCGACCACGATTGTTTGCTGCCTGCCTAGACCTTGGACTGGTTTGACTATTCTTTGCCCTACGGATTACTTGACTATTGGACTGTGTCTGCTTGCCTGTCAGCCTGGTCAGCGGCTGTTCAACCCTGCCGGTTCCAGAAGTCCTGGTGGCCACCTGCAGCTAGGAGCTCAACTCTTGGTGAACGGTGGTCACTTCCCAGGTGAAGCTAAGGGTTGTCTGGCTGCCTGACCGAGTGCGGCGTCACTCCATCTCTGCCGTGCTCAGTCGGGGCACAGGGGCTCACTACTACCGGGTCATAACAATATGCTAAAAGGCATACCTGTTCAGTGCACACACTCATATCTAATTAACATATGAAGTTCCTTTATTAGAATGCTTGTACTCTAGAACCTAGAACATAAGCACCGCCATACTAGGAAAAGATCAAGGGTCCATCAAGGCCAGCATTCTGTCTCCGACAGTGGCCAATCCAGGCCTCAAGAACCCGGCAAAAACCCAAAACAAAACAAAAATGTAAATTAATAATGCTCAATGGACTTTTCCTTCAGGAATCTGTCCAAACCCCTTTAAACTCAGCAATACCAACTGCTGTCACTACATTTTCCAGCAACGAGTTCCAGTCTAACTACGCACTGAGTAAAGAAAAACTTTCTCCTATTTGTTTTAAATCTACCACATTCTACCTTCATCTTATGTCCCCTGGTTCTATTATTGTTAGAAAGTGTAAACAAACGCTTCACATGTGTCCGCTCCATTCCGCTCATTATCTTGTAGACTTCTATCTATCACCCCTCAGCCGCCTCTTCTCCAAGCTGAAGAGCCCTAACCGTCTTAGCCTTTCCTCATAGGGAAGTCCTCTCATCCCTTTTACCATTACCTTAATATAAAAGCATTCTATTCCATCTATACGCTGTCCATCCTTAGCATGTACCTTAAGCTTTACTACAGATTCCCCCCCCCCCAACAAAAAAAATAAAGCAAAGATTGATCAGAATAATTTAAAACTAAAGTGGGACATCCCTGCCACTGTGATTACTAAGCCTTATACTGACTTGACCAGGTATTTTGTTTGCCGACTATAAACTGCTTACCCATTTAAGCCCTTTTATCACTCGTTGTAGCAAATACATTGTTAAATTATGAAAAGTGGAGACAGGAGTATTCTGAGATGTATTGCCTCCATACCAGCATGTACATCATTGCAAATGTTACCATTCTGCCCACTAGGAAATGCGCTAACTAGAATCTAGCATTTGAAAGATGTCTCCACAATCCTGATTCAAAGCCAAACAGACCCTAACATTACAATAAAGATTTCTTCCTCTCAGTCCTTCCCTCTGGATTCTCAGTTCCGGTCTTGCATCTGGTGCTAGCAGATGCTTATTCTTACCATAGATTAGTTCAGCATTTTATATGGATTAGAGACTGGGATGCTGCCAACTCAGCTGCAATTTTTTTTCTTATAGCCTTGGTTGTTTCACATCATGAACAATACATTGTTAAGCTCAATATTTGTGACTAGGTACACAAACTGTAAATGTACATGGATCTTTGTGTAATATGTACACAGAAGGCAATTTCTCAAGGGACGTAGTTGAGATCCAGGTAACTAAGTACTTGATTGTCCCAGTTGAAAATTTACTGCTCAGCAAATACCTTTTAGCCATATTAAAATATCCCGAGGGTATGTTTATGCCAGGATATAATGCACATATATTTGAATCTTCACTTGTATATTCAGTATCTTTTTATCCCTATTCTCCTGCTCACAGAAATAGCAGATTTACAGTACATAGAGACTTGGTATGTAGTTTTTCAAACAGGAAACTGCCGCACTGCTTCCCATTAGAAAATTGTCTACAATGGGGGACTTCAGTAAATGGTTAAATTCTTATTATCTAAAGGGCTAAGTGCCCTTTATAGAATACTAGCTTATCATGGATTTCATGCCTAATGTCTGGGTGCCAGAATTCACATCTGCAAATAACAGTATTCTGTAACATTGCACCTAACTTCTAGAAAGGCCATTTGATCTGCCCATGCCCCTCTAACAGCTGTGTCCCTTTTGAATTGCACACTATCAAAGTTAAGTGTGCATGATATAGAACAGCATGGGGGAGGGGGGATGCACTTTGTAACTCCAAATTGTTACCACTATTACTACTAATTACTTCTATAGTGCTACTAGACATATGCAGCACTGTACACATTATAAGCATGTACTTTCTCTGTCCCTAGAGGTCTCACAATCTAAGCTTTTGTACCTGGGGCAATGGAGGGTTAAATGACTTGCCCAAGGTTATAAGGAGATGCAGCAGGACTTGAACTCATGTTGCCAGGATCAAAGCCTACTGCACTAACCACTCCAATTAAATATCTATTGCTAATGGCTCAATTTGTTTGCGAGTGCATCTGGGATCCGTGCCCAACTTTGTACCGATAGTTCTTCCGCCAGAATCTATACAGGTCGCCCATAGTTCCCCAACATTTTGCAGGACCATAGGGTACTAAAGATTGCCCCAATGGGGGCAGATTATCTATATATATTGGGGGGAAGGGAGAAAAGATAGGAATGGAATTGCAAGACTGAAAATACTGAGAGTATATGAGAGATAAAGTGAACAGTTTAACAGTTCAGCAATTAAGAATCACACCTTTAGATAAAGTTAAAGTGTTTGATAAAATCTTGAAAAAATTCTAATAAGTAAACAGTGGAGTTTTTATACCCAATGATAGAATCTGGGCTGGTGTTACTTTTGATGTTAGTAACCTCGCTCTAAACCTGCGACTGTCTGTCCCAGGTTTCTGAGGGTTTTCTCCACTTCTAAGCACATCATTTTGAAATTTTGCTTCCTAGAGTCACTGCATATTAAGTTCTTATAGAATCTCTTAAGGATTTAATAGATCTTCAGAGATGTGATAGGTTCTGCAGGAGATGAGATAATGTGATCACTCTTCACAAAAGCGGAGACAAAAAAGAAGTGGGAAACTACAGGTCAGTTAACCTCATGTTGGTGGTAGGAAAAATATCTGATGAAGAAAAATATAGTTAACTTTCTAGAAGTCAACAGGTTATATGATTCAAGGCAACATGGCTTTACTAAAGGAAAATCTTGCCAAATGAATCAGACTTCTTTGACTGGGTGACCAAAGAATTGGATGAAGGACATGTACTAGATGTAATCTACTTGAATTTCAGCAAAGCCTTTGATACTGTCATAAGTACATAAGTAATGCCACACTGGGAAAAGACCAAGGGTCCATCGAGCCAGCATCCTGTCCATGACAGCGGCCAATCCAGGCCAAGGGCACCTGGCAAGCTTCCCAAACGTACAAACATTCTATACATGTTATTCCTGGAATTATGGATTTTTCCAAAGTTCATTTAGTAGTGGTTTATGGACTTGTCCTTTAGGAAACCGTCTAACCCCTTTTTAAACTCTGCCAAGCTAACCGCCTTCACCACATTCTCCGGCAACGAATTCCAGAGTTTAATTATGCATTGGGTGAAGAAACACTTTCTCCGATTTGTTTTAAATTTACTACACTGTAGTTTCATTGCATGCCCCCTAGTCCTAGTATTTTTGGAAAGCATGAACAGATGCTTCACATCCACCTGTTCCACTCCACTCATTATTTTATATGTCTATATCATGTCACCCTCAGCCTAATCTTCTCCAAGCTGAAAAGCCCTAGCCTCCTTAGTCTTTCTTCATAGGGAAGTCATCCCATCCCCGCTATCAGTTTAGTCGCCCTTCGCTGCACCTTTTCAAATTCTACTATATCTTTCTTGAGATGCGGAGACCAAAATTTAACACAATACTCAAGGTGCGGTCGCACCATGGAGAGATACAACGGCATTATAACACACCTGTTTTCCATATCTTTCCTAATAATACCCAACATTCTATTCGCTTTCCTAGCCGCAGCAGCATACTGAGCAGAAGGTTTCAGTGTATTATCGACGACACCCAGATCCCTTTCTTGGTCCATAACTCCTAACGTGGAACCTTGCATGATGTAGCTATAATTCGGGTTCTTTTTTCCCACATGCATCACCTTGCACTTGCTCACATTAACAACATCTGCCATTTAGCCGCCCAGTCTCCCAGTCTTGTAAGGTCCTTCTGTAATTTTTCACAATCCTGTCTCGAGTTAACGACATTGAATAACTTTGTGTCATCAGCAAATTTAATTACCTCGTTAGTAACTCCCATCTCTAAATCATTTATAAATATATTAAAAAGCAGCGGTCCTAGCACAGACCCCTGAGGAACCCCACTAACTACCCTTCTCCATTGAGAATACTGACCATTTAACCCTACTCTCTGTTTCCTATCCTTCAACCAGTTTTTAATACAATAGGACATTTCCTTCTATCCCATGACCCTCCAATTTCCTCTGTAGCCTTTCATGAGGTACCCTTGTCAAACGCCTTTTGAAAATCCAGATACACAATATCATCCGGCTCCCCTTTGTCCACATGTTGTTTACTCTTTCATAGAAGATTCATGAATAAGCTGAGATGGCTGAACTTGGAACCCAAAGTAGTAAACTGGATTGGAAACTGGTTGACTGACAGGTGGCAGAGGGTAGTACTAAATGGAATCTGCTTGGAGGAAAGGTGAGCAGTGGTGTGCCCTCAGGGGTCAGTGCTGGGGCTGATTCTGTGAGAGATATTGCTGAAGGGTTAGAAAGAAGCATTTGCCTTTTTGCTGATAACACGAAGATGGCCAATAGAGTGGAGACCCCAGAGGGAGTAGAAATCATGAGAGATCTCCAAAAATTAGAAGAATGCTCAAAGCTCTGGAAGTTAAAATTTAATGCCAAGAAGTGCAGAGTGATGCACTTGGGGTGCAGAACTCCAAAAGAGATGTACCAGGTAGGAGGGGAGAGATTTGTGAGCTCAGCTCAGGAGAGGGACCTTGGGGTGATGGTGTCTGAGGATCTCAAGGTGAGAAAACAATCTGACAAGGCTGTGGCCATGGCCAGAAGGATGCTAGGCTGGGTATAATCAGCAGAAGAAAGGAGGTGTTGATGCCCCTGTACAAGTTGTTAGTGAGGCCCAACTTGGAGTATTGTGTTCAGCTTTGGAGGCTGTATCTTGTTAAGGATGTAAAAAGACAAAGCAGTTCAAGGAAAAACAATGACAATGGTATGGGGTTTGCATAGAAAGATGTATGAGGTAGATTTACTGACCTGAACATGTATAGGGAGGGAAGGGGAAATGGGACTTGATATACTACCTTTCTGAGGTTTTTGCAACTACATTCAAAGTGGTTTACATATATTCAGGTACTTATTTTGTACCAGGGGCAATGGAGGGTTAAGTGACTTGCCCAGAGTCACAAGGAGCTGCAGTGGGAATTGAACTCAGTTCCCCAGGATTAAAGTCCACTGCACTAACCACTAGGCCACTCCTCCACCCTGGAGAAAAGGGGAAATAGGGGTGATATGACAGACGTTCAAAGATTTGAAAGGTATTAATCCAATAATAGCAAGCAATCTCGATTTTACTTTTTACACTAATTATGTTAGTGTAAAAAGTAAATCAAAATTGCTTGCTATTATGAATTGTGAAGCAGTCAGATAAGCAAAGCAGTCATAATAATTTTCAATCAGAAAGGTATTAATCCACAACAAACTTTTCCAGAGATGGGAAGGTGGTAAAACTAGAGAACATGAATTGAGGTTGAAGAAGGGCAAAATCAGGAATATTGTCAGGAAGTATTTTTCACGAGAGGGTGGTAGATACATGGAATGCCCTCCCACAGGAGCTGGTGATGAAAACATGAAATTCAAAAACATGTGGGATAAAACACAAAGGAATCCTGTTTAGAAGGAATAGATCCAAAGAAGCGTAGAGGAGATTAGGTAGCAACAATGGTAATTGGGAAGCAAAGCTAGTACTGGGCAGACTTCTACAGCCTGTGCCCTGATCATTTGGATGGGTTTAAGTGGAGCTTTTCAGGGGCTTCGATGACATCGTCTGAAGTTTTAGAACAAGGACCATGCCAGGCAGACTTCCACAGTCTATGCCCTGAAAATGCAAGGACAAATCAAGATCATATGAAGTATTACATCATACTTTATGTAATGAGTTTATATATGTTGGGCAGACTGGTTGGCGTCATCTACTATGTCACTATCAGCAGCATAATCAAAAGAGAAGGACGCCCATCTTCTGACACAAATCAGGCATCCTCAACTGTTTTCCGTTGCGGGGCCAACCAAAGTTCACGGAGGCATGTCGGCAGTGTACCGAAGACAGGACAGGGGCATGGTTAAGAGATGGGCGTCCTCAGCTGATAATGGAAAAAAAGAAGGGCGTCCCTGACGAGCATTTGGCCGACTTTACTTGGTCCAATTTTTTTCACGACCAAGCATCGAAAGGGTGCCCGAACTGATCAGTTGACCATCAGAGGGAATGGGGGATGACCTCCCTTTTTTCCCCCAGTGGTCACTAACCCCCTCCCACCCCAATTTTTTTTAAACATTTTTTTCCAACCTCTATGCCAGCCTCAAATGTCATACTCAGCTCCATCACAGCAGTATGCAGGTCCCTGGAGCAGTTTTTAGTGGGTGAAGTGCACTTCAGGCAGGCGGACCCAGGCCCATCCCCCCTACCTGTTACACTTGTGGTGGTAAATGGGAGCCCTCCAAAACCCACCTGAAACCCACTGTACCCACATGTAGGTGCTCCCCTTCACCCCTTAGGGCTATGGTAGTGGTGTACAGTTGTGGGGAGCGGGTTTTGGGGGGTGGTGGGGGGCTCAGCACCTGGGAGCAATTTGTGAAGTCCACTGCAGTGCCCCCTAGGGTGCCCGGTTGATGTCCTGGCATGTGAGGGGGACCAGTGCACTACGAATGCTGGCTCCTCCCATGACCAAAGGGCTTGCATTGGTTGTTTTTGAGATGGGCGTCCTTGGTTTCCATTATCGCCGAAAACCAGGTCGTCCATCTCTAAGTTCGACCATCTCAACATTTAGGTCGACCTAAATGTTGAGATTTGGGCATCCCCGACCGTATTATTGAAACGAAAGATGGACGCCCATCTTGTTTCGATAATACAGGATGCCCCGCCCCTTCACGGGAACATCCTCAGAGATGGGCGCCCCCATTCGAAAATGCCCCTCCACATATCTATATCTCTTCCTCAGAATCGATGACTTGCAAAGTTGACTGCAATAAAGCATGTTATAAATATCATTCAGACTAAATCTGCTTGCTTTAATGAAACTAGGCAAGCATATTTTAGCTACTCAAAACTTATACAGATAGATGGACAAAACTAAACTATCAAACACTATCACTCAATGTACAATTAAACTAGGAAATTGTTGCTAAAAATTGTGGTCCAAGTAGTTTGCTTGGCTGCATTTAAAAAGCATTTAGACCAGTGGTTCACAAACCTGGCCCTGGAGCTACCCCAGTCAATCAGGTTTCAGGATATCAAAAATGAATATTCATGAGAGACGTTTGCATGCAGTAGAGGTAGTGCATGTAAATTTATCTCATGAATATTCATTGTGGATATCCTGTAAACCTGACTGGCTGGGGTGCCTCCATTATCAGGTTAGGTGCTACTGGTTTAGACAACTTCCTGGAAGAAATACCTTTAAACCACTGTTACTTAAGCATAGGAAAGACACAATTATCTCTGAGAAAAAGAGTGAAATAAAAAGTGATCTCCTCGGTATCCTGCTGGTACATGCAACCCCTTGATTATAGGATGGTAGGCTTGATGGACCTTCAAGAATGGAGTAGAGGAGTGACCTAATGCATTGTGCCGAGAATCTGAGGAACCAGGTTGATTCCCACTGCAGCGCCTTGTGACCCTGGACAAGTCACTTAACCCTCCCCTTTGCACCAGGTTACAAAACAGATTGTGAGCCCACTGTTATGATTCTGCTAGACAGGCAGGGGAATGACTGGGACTCACTTCTGATTGGCCTATCAGGGATTGAGCTGACGAGCAGACGTCATAAGCCAGACCTATTTAAACCTTACCTCTTCCTACAGCCTTTGCTTTAGCATTTGATTCCGTCAGTTGAGCCTCTTTCCCTCTCTCTCTGTCTGTGTTAGTAGCACACTGTGCATCCGTTGGAGTTTGCTTACTTTTCTTGTTGCTTTTAGCTTCCCTGTGTGCTGGTTGTTCCCAGCGTATGCTTGATTGTTTCCCTAGCCTAGCTGCTTTCCTTGATTACCTTGCTTTCCTTGCAGCTGTGGGTGCTCTGTCTCTGTGTGCTGCTGAGTTCTGGTAAGAACGTTGTTTATTTTTCTCCTTTGTTTGCTTTAAACCTTTGACTGCAGTGTAAGCCCTGTTTCTTCCTGACTTGTGTGTTAAAGCAGCCTTCCCTTTAGCCTGCTTTTGTGTTTGCCTCCTGATTCTTGTGTGCATTGCTTTTTATCTGTTTGGTGTATATAAAGGCAGCTTTCCCTGTTTGCTTGCTTTCCCCTTTGTCTCGTGTCTGTTATTTGACTCTGTGGCACAGCCTTGTGTATTCTTATGAGTGGTTTCCCTTTACCTTTGAGTCCTGTATGGTCAGTCTTGTGTATTCTTGTGAGTGGATTCCCTTGACCGTTGAGTGCTGTGTCATACAGCCTTGTGTATTCCTATAAGTGGCTTCCCTTTACCCTTGAGTGCTGTATGGTACAGCTTAGAATGTTCCTATGAGAGGCTTCCCTTTCCCTTGAGTTCTGTGTGGCACAGCCTAGTATATTTGAGAGCTGTATGGTACAGCCTAGAGTATTCCTGTGGAGCTTCGCTCTTGTAGAGTCTGTGTCCCATTCTGTCATTGGCTTTCCTTTTTCCCCTGCGGGCTTTGCCTCTGCTACCTGTGCTTGTGTAGCCTTTGTTTGCACTCTCTTCCTCTGGTCGTAGCCTGTACCTGCCAGCTTTTTGTCTGTCACCCTTCCCTTGTATCACTAGCTAGCTAGTGCTGTGTGCATTGCATGTGCTCCAGTCCCTTTTGGGACACCTCGTTGTTCTTTTACCCTTCCCTAGTGTATTACTTGGTTCCAGTTCAGCCATGAGGCCCACCTGAGTGGTCTATCTCCCTTTTCTGCTGGTGCTAGTTCAGTGTCCTGAGTGTGCGGGACTTTGTGGCTGTGGTATTGCATGGCACCTGATTGGTCTACCCTAGGCCAAGACCCTTCCTAAGCCTCGGCCTAGGCACAAGGGCTCACGAACAGATTAACACCCACTAGGGAGCGAGAAAATATTTGCACATAATACATGTAAATCCACTTTGGTTGTACCTTAGAAAGACAGTATAATCAAATCCTAGAGCTGTTACCCCTTACATATTTTATTTTTGATCATGTAAAACTTACATATCACACTGTCTAAAACATATGTAGACAAACATGAGTTAGCCATACTCTTATCAAAAATATTTTTATTTATAATAGAATCATTTGTACAATACATTCTGTATTGGAAATACATTGAATAATTGCTAGAATAAATACAGGCAATTACTTCAGTTTTCTATAAAATTAGGAAATCTGATAAAATGAATGGAATCTACCAAAGCTTTGATTTAAACAGTTGAAAACCAAAAACTGTTTTGTTTTTTTTTAATGCTATCCATCTTGTGACCATAAGGGATAGATTTTCAACCGTGTGCATACCAAAACCATCCTAGATAGAGCTTGGCATGCTGAGACCTCCTGGGTACTCTAATGTATGTAGGTTTTTCTACAGCAGAAGTACACCATATACATCTTTCCTAAACTGAAAGTACTGAAATATTTGTTAGTTATGAAAGTTTCTGCTTTATCACAGTGCCTTTTTAGTTAAGCACACCCACCACCCCCAAAGAAATAAATTATGGAGATATACATTCATATTAAAATGTCATCCCCAATGTTATTGATTTCTATTCTGTTCTCTTCAAAAATGTGTAACAATATAATCATGTTATTTATGGTTAATTTGCAGAGTTTGTTTATGCAGGTAAATGCCTGTTTAGCTAGGTAAATTGTCTAAAATTATCTGGGTAAAAGTATCCATGGAGAATACATAATTGCATTTTTCCACGATTAAGGAGTAGGTGTCTCATTTCCTTTCCCTGATCTAAACTCACAAAGTTATGTTTTCTGATCCGTGTGCTTTATTTTGTAAGAAAGGCACAGAACTCTGCATATTTTTCTACGGCAATTTTCAAAAGTGGATCAAGTACACTTTGGTATTCAAAGGGAAGTAGGAGCAAAGTACTTACAGGCCTTTGAAAATTTGCTCTTTATGAGATTTGTGTCCTGTTATGTCAAGATTCTCATGTGATCTTTAAGAATTCCACTGAAATATTATGAAAAAATGCATAGCTCGACAACTCAGTTTTGTTATGCATAAGACTACATGTATGTTTGGAGGAAAAAATCTTTATTAAAAAAAAAAATAAAAAAAATTTCTTGAAAACTGCAATAACCTAAATTCAAGACAGAAGTTCAAATGTTTCACAGAAATAACTATTCATCAGTTTTAAAATGTATAGAAAATCATTTTATTCTTTCGTGAATGATATGAACCAATATAAAAAAAAAAGTTTCACATTTTGGCCAGTTTTAAAATAGCAAGTAGGAATTCATTTAAAAACACATTAAAAGAGAATAGAAAACAAAAATGTTTTGGCAGATAATATAAAATATGTAATTTTAAAAAATTGGCATATTAATAAAACATACAATAATATAAAAATACAGCATTGCCCAATGTGCTTTAAAGTTCACCATTGGCATTACATTTGGCAACCAAAGACCCTTCCTTAAAACAAAAGTAAAAAAAAAAAATTTTACAAAGTTCATAAATTATAAGGCATTGCAAGAACCTCTGGTTCCAGTACACTATGGATTTACCCCCACAACCACAAACTCACAAGCCAGTAGGAGAACCCATAATGAAAGGCGCAGAGCTTTCGGCCTCCTTCCCTACTTTCACCACCCACATAAGCATGATCAGTGAGGTATATAGAACATAACACTGTCAAGCAAATGCACAGTAAAGTGCATAAAACACAAATATGTTATCCTATTGTCTAGGAGATAACATAGGTTCAAATGTGTGTTATTTTCTCAAAGAAAGGCTTTCTTTGGGAAAAAAAACTGTAAAAAAAAATGCATGTGTTCAAGTTCCAGCAGCAGTGTTGCAT
The DNA here is from genome assembly GCF_901765095.1 of Microcaecilia unicolor. Classification (NCBI taxonomy): domain Eukaryota; kingdom Metazoa; phylum Chordata; class Amphibia; order Gymnophiona; family Siphonopidae; genus Microcaecilia; species Microcaecilia unicolor. The sequence continues at coordinate 577,277,064 of NC_044031.1, forward strand.
TTCCCTTGGTGACTTTGCTCCATTCCACTAATTCTATAGTTCCTAGATTAAAGTCTCATAAGGGTTCATGATTGTGTATTGTTGCATACTTTTTTTTTTTTTTTTTAGAGTAACTAGATATCATACATCAAGCACCATGTCATACTGTTCTTTCTTCCTTCTGCCGCACTTGGTGATCAGAGCCACATACAATGTCAACAGCATAACCCAGTAGCATGCATAAAGTATTGCACCAATAATAAGAACCATCTGTTCCGATTCCGAAAGCGGTTTCTCCGTCTCTTTGCATATAGTGAAAATCACGCCACCTAGGAGGATTGTAAACCACACAGATATTGGAATGAGGCCTATGAAATTGACTACTATCGTTTTTCGGCCCGATGTTCCCCACCCTGCTTTATTTATTGTGGCAATTGCGAACATCTTGGCTGGAAGTAGGCTTGACATGTACAACACTGAATAGAGAGACATGAAAATCATAACTACGTTTCCTCTAAGGCAGCTGGCAAAGGACGATTTTATAAGGCCTACTAACTGAACCGTCAACAAGAAAAGGAGGATGTTCCATATTCGGCCACGGTAGAAAAGCTGGATGACTGTGGCAATAAGGAAAAAAGGAAAGAATCCAGTGATAACAGCTTCATAGGTCATCCATAAGTGGTGTTTGTAGAACCACATTGCATTATACAGCCACTCTCTAAAATATGACTTGCTCCAACGCGTCTGCTGATTCAGCCATCTCAGGTACTTGACTGGTGTTTCAGTAAGGCATTTTGATCTAGCCGTGTACTTGGTTGCATATCCCAGACTTAAAACTCTGTTTGTTAAGTGTCTGTCATCACCAAAGCTACACTGGGAGCCCATGAATTCTTGATTGTACCAATCTTCAAGGAACTCGTGAAGTAGAGAGTTTCTATACATTCCCAAAGGTCCGCTGATGCACTGCACACAGCCGAAGTAGGACTGGCAAGCTCTCTCTATATTAAAAGCCATCCAGTATCTGACGCTGCTGAGAAAGGAAATCCAGGAATCATACTTGTTCAAAATCTGCAAAGGAAAGGAAAAAAAAAAAAAAAAAGATGTAATTCATTTGTCATCTCCTCGTACATCAAACTTATTCAATCCTGAGATTTCTGTATTGCAAGTTCAGTCAAATTGTTGGGTTGCCAAGTAAATAATTTATATGTATTCAAAAGCAGCATGGCAGCATGAAGTGTTAGAAATAAGTTCTAATTAAAACATGATATTTGTGCAAAAAACTCACAATATTTAGGGGCAAATTATCAAGCTCTGTTTTTAGACAAAGCTAGGGGGCACTCTCTACCTGGGCACGTTGCCCAAAGTTGCGCATTTACTATGAAAACTTGAAAGTCCTGATGAATTTAAGCACAGATAGCTTAATAAGGCACAAACTTTAAGTTATCTATATACATTTTCTGATCTTGCCTCACAGCTCCATGAAACGTGGCCGAGTAAGCAGGCCATAGAATTATACAAGTAAATTCAGTCATACTGTCTGAGTGCAATTTACAGACAACCAAGGTACAAGCGCCACTACTTAACTAGATAAACGGCTTTGAAAACTGACAGCCCAATATTGAACAACCATGATCAGTGTTTTTAAACACCAGCCACGGCAACTAAACAATACCCAGTGCCAATATCCAGATGGTGGCCAACAGTGAATATCCCGATAATGTGGTCAATGCCATTGTTAAAGATAACAGTAATAGTATCTAGATAAATTAGGATAGCAAAAAGCTGTTCTAATATATTGGATATCTTATCCAGATAGTAAATTAAATATTATCAGTATCCAGATCTTTTGCTGCCTCAACCGACTGCTCTGTCACTATTCAGGCTCAATTTAGGCAGCCCAAGTTTGGGCCCAGATCCCAGATCCATGTGTGAAGTAGTTAATTAGGCACTAACAATTATTGGAGTTAACAAGCACTTAATTGGCAGTTATTTAGGAGTTTACACACTAATCTGCCCTGTGCTCCATTCTAGAACATGCACATTTAAATTTCACAGCATGACTCCAAAGGGGAGGGGTATATGCAATAGGGGTGTGGCCATGGGAGGGGCATAGGCAAAGGGGGTGTGGTCATGGGGAAGGGAATAGGCAGGTCTGGGGTTTTCCAAGACATTAGGTAAGTTATATGTTACCTGCATTTGTGCACCTGCCACCAGCTTTTGGCAGGCATAAAGAGCTTGCACCCAAAGTTAGGCACAAAATCCACACTAAAGCTAGTATACTAGTTTAGAGACCCTTTAACTAAAGGATTGGTGTGAACCAATCTGGAACTACTGCCGGGTTACCATGCGGTAGCTCCCACCCCCAACACGTGCCATTTCCGGTGCTACAAAAATATTTTCTATTTTTGTAGTGCAAGTGCTTACACAGCAGTAATCGGGCAGCGGTTACCACTAGGTTAGCATGGGAGCCCTTACTGCCATCTCAATAACTAGTGGTAAGTGCTCCCCCCTGAAATGACCATGCGGCAAGCAATTCACTTAATGCATGGTCATTTCTTTTTGGGAAACAGCCAGCCTTTTACCTGCTGCAGTAAAAGGGGGCCTCAGCGTGCATGTTAAAAACAGCACGCCGACGCTAGTGCAGGCCCCCTTTTTTAACCACACGTTAGTACAAGGACCCTTAGTGCATCATCCCAGCACCTAACTTTGGGCATCCAACATCCATTTATTGAATCTCGCTGTCTCTGGATAGCGCTGACGCAGTCTAATGCAGTGCCCCCTTGCCAGTCAGGTTTTCAGGATACCCACAATGAATATGCATGAAATATTTGCATATAATGGAGGCAGTGTATGCAAATCAAGTTCATGCATATTCATTGTGGATATCCTGAAAACCTGACTGGCAAAGGGTACTCCAGGACTGGACTTGGGAAACATTGGTCTAAGGTATTCAGCTATTAGCTGGTTAAGTGCTTCTAATACAGAAAATCAACATGAGGACAATGACTTCAAGGGTCATATATCCTGAATAGCTAGAGATGATCTAGTCTCTAGTGTTGCACCTTCCACATATGGTCAGTCAGTATGACTGTACAGTTGGCTCGGCCGTCTATGCCACCTGCCTGTAAGACCAGATTTAAACATTTACATCCCAGCCTGGCTCCAATCTTTTTCAGTTGAAAAATGTACACCAACTGCAACCTGGAAGTAATATTCTGGCTACACGGTTTTGGCACATAGTAAAGTAAAAAAAAAAAAAAAAAACCTACAATGAGAATCTATGAAATACTTCCCTGAACAGCTAAAACTTTATCAAGCATTAAGCACTTGTAGGTTTTACCACACTTTAGTGAACATGCCCTTAGGTACCACTATTGCTTCACCTGACCTAATCCTGTCAAACCTATATAAAATCCTATTAGGATGGTGATTCATAGGTGTATAAATTTAGGCAATTGCTTTCTGACTTTTTAGAGATTCTTTGAGGGTACAAAAACTCAGCAATTGGTGTTCTCAAAGCATAAGTTCTATTGCAGGCAAGCTTGCTCAATGTAATCAAATATGTATGTTTTGCACTTCTGTTATTACTACTACTACTACTTAACACTTCTATAGCGCTACAATTAGCACAGAAAAGGCACAGAAACAGAGTGGAAGATACAAGATTAAAAAAATCAAGGGAGACCGTTTACTAGATGAAGAAAAGGAAAACTTATTTTAAAGGTTTTCTGTTGCATAAGGGTGAACTAATACTGATAGAATCTAAACTCAAGACTCTAATCTACAGAATCATCAATATCTTAAAGGAAGATATTTAGGGTACAGGAGTACTATCGTTACCTGTACATCTCCACCAACTCCTCCAACCATAGGATCTTCTTCCAAAACTTTTACCATCTCAACTGATGATGCTGGATCAAGCATAGTGTCAGAGTCACATACCTATGAAGAAAAATGAAACAAAAACACACGAAGGACTCCCAATTAAATTGCTGGAAAGGACAATACAGATCATGCAACTTCCGATTTACAATGAAACAAAGTTAACCTTTGATCACGAACAAGTTAACTTAACCTTCCATATTGCCTGTGGTACAAATATAGGGCTCCTTTTATTAAGCAGCTGTAAGCCCAACGCAGGCTTACTGCTCACTAAGTACCGCCAGGCTACGCAGCAGCCTGGCGGTACTTCCCACCCCTACCACACTGTCATTTCCAGTGCTACAAAAAATTTATTTATGTAGTGCTGGACTGTACCCGGCATCCATTATCCGTTATCGCCGGGTTAGTGCAGGAGCCCTTACCTCCACCTCAATGGGTGGCAGTAAGGGCTGCCCCCCCCCCCCCAAATGGCTGTGGGACATGTGCTTTACTTGCTGCTCGGCCATCTCCTGCAGGAAAGTGAGACCTTTTGCCGCAGCTAGGTAAAAGGGGCCCTTAAGTACCAATTCTATAAGTTGGCATCTCCATAAGAGTCTGATGCTGCTTGGGGAGCACCTATTAGATAATGGGTTTCTCAGTGCCCAGATAACTAGCACACAAGAAAGACGCAGACCTTATGAAGAAAAGCAGTTCATTTGTTAGTTGGTTCAAAGCTCCCAGGATTTAAAAACCAATGCCCAACATGGCCATGTTTCGCCATGGTTTTTATGGTTTCAAAATAGACCCAGCTTTGGTGAAGTCTGTAGTTTTACATCAGCTGGTTTTCATTGTCCCCGACACAGCCCTGTACTTCTGGCGAAATGTGGCCATGACGGGCATTGGTTTGTAAATCCTGGGAGCTTTGAGCAACCAATAAATTAACTGGTTTTCTTTATAAGGTCTGCTTCTCTATTCTGTTCCAGATTGGATCTAGCAGACTGGTTGATAACTAGCACAAGCCAACATCAGCAGGACTTACATTTAGATGTCCAGTTATACCAGTTTTAGAGCACACTCAGACTTATATAGTCTAACACAGTGGTTCCCAAACCTGGTCCTGGAGGCACCCCAGCCGGTCATATCCACAATGAATATTCATGAGATTGCATGGGCAGTGGAGGCAGTGCATGCTAATGTCTCATGAATATTCACTCTGGATATCCTGAAAATCTGACTGGCTGGGGTACCTCCAGGACCAGGGTTGGGAACCACTGGTCTGTAACTTGCACACATATAACTGGAAGAAATGCTCATATCCAAACCATTCTATGAAGAGTTATGTGCTTATTTTTCTTCATAGAATGCTTGCATAGCACAGTAAATATGCACCTGTATTTTAAAGCATGACCACTTATAGTAGCCATAGAGACAGTATAAATGTATAAACAAAACTAATATAATATCCAAACTCCACCATGCAAGAGTATACTTACAAAATAGTGTTTAGCCAGACATGTGTTCATCCTTATAGAATTACCCCTTTTGATGTAAATTCTAGATATGATGCCCAAAAAATTATCGGGGCTGAAAAAGTGCTATTCAATAAACTGCACTTATGCCCAAAAATTGCACCTAACTTTAGGCATGGCCATTTGCACCAACTGAAATGTGGTGCAAATCTTCGAACATTAATTAGGCAAGTATCCCCATTCTAACACTACCAATTTAAAGTTTTAGTAATGCCCCCATTCTGCCCATGACTCTCACATTTTGGTGCCCTCTTCTTTGAACTCATCTGTAAAATTTAGATGTGGAACCCAAACCTAAATTTACGTGCATATATTTTAATTAAATCCAATTAGTGTCAATAATTGCTTAAGCCAAACACTAACTAGCTCATTATTCAATTGTGCACATGCCCCAGTTTTTGCAAGCAATTTTTAGCAACTTTTATATAATTTGGGGATTAGTGTGCACCAATTTCCTACATTAGCTGACAAATGATGCCATATTTCTTCAATGTCACCTAAATTGATTAAAGCACTAAATTTAAATAGTCCCTTAGATCTGTACTAGATAGAACATCAACGTATAAATTTGTACATGTTTTGATCATGAGTCAACTAGATTATGCTAACTCTTTCCAATGGGTTACCAAAATATATGATAAATACCAGAGTCCATCCAGAATATATCAGGGTTGTTACAGGTGCCGAGCATTTCTCCTCACTTAAAAGAGGCACATTGGTTATCATGCACATACAGAATGCAATTTGTTAGTTTTGGTAATGGTAAATCAATTTTCTATCCCATTGTTACCTCACAGTTTTAAGCAGGTTACAATTTTTAAGAAGCCAGTTTTATTTAACTGGGAAGGCAGGCCATAAATTCAGCAATTTAAAAAAAATATATATATGTTGGCTAGAGTACAGAATAATTATTAATATCAAGTTAGAATAGGATACATACTTCTGAAACAAACAAAACAAAAAAAGAGTTTTCAAATTTTTCCTAAAAACAATATAAGATTGAGAAGACTGGAAAATAGATGCGATTGTAGTCCATAATCTTGCCGCTTGAAATGCCAAACCTCTGGCAGCAGGAATCTGAAAAAGTAACATTTTGATACATTCAGGGGTCTTTTGATAAAGCTGCGGTAGTGTAAGCACATCTTTTGGGCACTCGCTTGGCCACTTTTTTTACGATGGCTGGGGAAAAGGCCATTTTTAATGTGTGTGTGTGTGTGTGCCTATTTACCACCTGAGCCCTTACTGCCAGCCATTGACTTAGTGGTAAGGGCTCATGTGTTACCAGTGTGGTAACCATGCAGTGGGTGCCAACATGGCCACACTGCCGATTATCGCCAGGAACGCCAACCATGGTAGAAAATAGAAAAATATTTTCTGCAATGGGATTCTGTGCACGCCAAACTCAATTACCACAGGGCACACGCACTACCCGGAGGTAGTGCCGATTAGGAACACGCTACCCACCTCCCACTGTTTTGTAAAGGGGCCCCTCAGTGAACAGAACAGCACAATGGGCTGGATGTCTAAACTGCTCAGACTAATGATCAACATTTACACACTTTAGGGATGATTATTAAAGTTGGTGAATAAAGCACACACACTAAACACAGTTGGTCAGTTGGGGGGGGGGGGGGTAGGGAAAATTCCTCACCTGAATATAACTGGGGCGGGCAATCTAGCCATGACTTCCCTGATTCCCTGAATTCTAACTCATCTTACTCAAATATACAGAGATATTCTGGGATCTGTCTCTTGGCATTTTAGCTGACCGGGAGGCTCCCCTCTAGATTGTAAGCTCTTTGAGCAGGGACTGTCCTTCTATGTTTAAATTGTATAGCGCTGTGTAACCCTAGTAGCGCTTTAGAAATGCTAGTTAGTAGTATTGTGGAAATCTTGGAACTGCAGGACATAGGCTCTAAAGAGCTGGAATCAGAGAAAGCTAGACTCACAAAAGAGATAAGAGCTGTGGACCTGGCAGGAAAGGGGCTACTGGATGCCTCTTCTGAAGACACCAGATCAGCTCATCAGGAATAGGTGCAGCAGTGATAGAGCATCCCTTTGGAGCAAGTTCAGAACAAGGCCTTCAGGGGCAATATTAGTGCCCAAATCCAGCAACAGAAAAGCTCCTAAGAGTGCAACCAGCACTTGGAGCCCGGCAGCAGAGATTGGCCAGGCCAGACTGGCTCAGTCCCTCATTGGATGTCCAGCAACCACTGGTATTAAGTTGATTATCAAATATTTCTCATTAGTAAAATGTCTTAATGCTTTCATATAATATATACAGTGGTGGAAATAAGTATTTGATCCCTTGCTGATTTTGTAAGTTTGCCCACTGACAAAGACATGAGCAGCCCATAATTGAAGGGTAGGTTATTGGTAACAGTGAGAGATAGCACATCACAAATTAAATCCGGAAAATCACATTGTGGAAAGTATATGAATTTATTTGCATTCTGCAGAGGGAAATAAGTATTTGATCCCCCACCAACCAGTAAGAGATCTGGCCCCTACAGACCAGGTAGATGCTCCAAATCAACTCGTTACCTGCATGACAGACAGCTGTCGGCAATGGTCACCTGTATGAAAGACACCTGTCCACAGACTCAGTGAATCAGTCAGACTCTAACCTCTACAAAATGGCCAAGAGCAAGGAGCTGTCTAAGGATGTCAGGGACAAGATCATACACCTGCACAAGGCTGGAATGGGCTACAAAACCATCAGTAAGACGCTGGGCGAGAAGGAGACAACTGTTGGTGCCATAGTAAGAAAATGGAAGAAGTACAAAATGACTGTCAATCGACAAAGATCTGGGGCTCCACGCAAAATCTCACCTCGTGGGGTATCCTTGATCATGAGGAAGGTTAGAAATCAGCCTACAACTACAAGGGGGGAACTTGTAAATGATCTCAAGGCAGCTGGGACCACTGTCACCACGAAAACCATTGGTAACACATTACGACATAACGGATTGCAATCCTGCAGTGCCCGCAAGGTCCCCCTGCTCCGGAAGGCACATGTGACGGCCCGTCTGAAGTTTGCCAGTGAACACCTGGATGATGCCGAGAGTGATTGGGAGAAGGTGCTGTGGTCAGATGAGACAAAAATTGAGCTCTTTGGCATGAACTCAACTCGCCGTGTTTGGAGGAAGAGAAATGCTGCCTATGACCCAAAGAACACCGTCCCCACTGTCAAGCATGGAGGTGGAAATGTTATGTTTTGGGGGTGTTTCTCTGCTAAGGGCATAGGACTACTTCACCGCATCAATGGGAGAATGGATGGGGCCATGTACCGTACAATTCTGAGTGACAACCTCCTTCCCTCCGCCAGGGCCTTAAAAATGGGTCGTGGCTGGGTCTTCCAGCACGACAATGACCCAAAACATACAGCCAAGGCAACAAAGGAGTGGCTCAGGAAGAAGCACATTAGGGTCATGGAGTGGCCTAGCCAGTCACCAGACCTTAATCCCATTGAAAACTTATGGAGGGAGCTGAAGCTGCGAGTTGCCAAGCGACAGCCCAGAACTCTTAATGATTTAGAGATGATCTGCAAAGAGGAGTGGAGCAAAATTCCTCCTGACATGTGTGCAAACCTCATCATCAACTACAGAAGACGTCTGACCGCTGTGCTTGCCAACAAGGGTTTTGCCACCAAGTATTAGGTCTTGTTTGCCAGAGGGATTAAATACTTATTTCCCTCTACAGAATGCAAATAAATTCATATACTTTCCACAATGTGATTTTCCGGATTTAATTTGTGATGTGCTATCTCTCACTGTTACCAATAACCTACCCTTCAATTATGGGCTGCTCATGTCTTTGTCAGTGGGCAAACTTACAAAATCAGCAAGGGATCAAATACTTATTTCCACCACTGTATTGTAAAAATAGTTCAATGAACTGAACAAGGCTTGCTGAAAAGCTATATAATGGCCTGAGTTTCCTGGGGGGGGGGGGGGGGGGGGGGGGGGGGGGGAGGGAGGAAGCCAATCCCACCCAATAACATTTTTTTCCCCAAGTGGTGGTACCAGGCGTCAACTATTCCAGTGCCTAATGGAGTCTTCCATACCAAGGGAGACTCCAGTCAAGTTGGTCTCAGGCACAAGAATGCTCATAAGAGGGGCATTACACATATATATTTAAATTGGTCCACTCTTTCTTCAGGCCTTCTCATTACCCTCAGAAGCCATATGCTCCACTCAGTCTCACTTCTTTCTTTCTTCCAATCCCATCATCTAGCCTCTTCCTGTCATCTCTTTTGTTGTCCTCCGTCTCTCTTTCTGTATCCATCTCTGATCTCTCTTCCCTTACAAGTCAAGGGGCCTCCCACCAACCAGATGTGTCGATGAGATGTCCAGGTTGATATGTCTCACCTACACATCTGCTATTGCTACCACTGGAAAAAACAAATGCTCCCAACTTCTACAGACTTCAGTATGTGCCTCAACAGATCTGAGCCATGGGGAGCAGAACTCTTGTACTAGCCTTGTGGGCTCAGGGTTTCACAAAATCTGACAATCTAGGGTCCTGCCCACCTGCCTCAAACCTGAGAGCCACATGGCTAAGTCTACAGAAGAACCAGAGGAGAGGGGAGAAAGATGATATATAACCCATCAGGATGGCAGTATACCTTACGGAGGTTTTTTTGGAGGGGGAGGGGTGGATAGTAATAAACCAAAAATCTGAACTGCCATAAACGTTACAGTTTCAACAGATTTTCCATTTAGCTGCAATACTTATTTATTTTTGCACATTATGTGGAAAGCAGACATATATTTTGTTAAGAATGATTATGACATGAGGATGATAGAACAGTAGCCTGTCTCAAAGAACAGCCGCCTTGATTTGTTTTGCTTTTCTACTGTAAAATTGTTGCACAGAAGCAGCACCTAGTTAACTTAATAGAATGGAGACTTCAGACCTTGCCAGCTGCAAGTCCTGCTACTAATCAGAGGATTGTCTTGTTAGAAGTAGACTTGAACTCTAGTTTGCCAACTGAGCAGCATTTCAACAGCCTAAAGGCTTAACCAAGCCGAGCCAACCGCTGGCAGGTCTTTAAACCAGCAAGCTGACTGCCTGCCTTCATACACATAGCTGTGTGCTTAGATATTCCAACTTTGTAGAAATAGGACAATGGTATAGCTGCTGCTGCAACATGAGAGAGCCAACAAAAATATTTCTCAGTCACACCACTGTTCTTACTACTTATTCATTCTCAGCAGGAAAACAGAAGAACTGAAAGCTGTTGAGGGTCTGTCTGGATTTTGAGCTTCTGACCAAGATGCAGTATTCTGCCAGCATGTAGTTTCTATGTACAGAATGCAGCAGTTCTGTTTGTTCTGGGTTCTTTTATCCCCTCCTTTTTACTAGGTGGTCTGTTGGAGGTTTAGAGCTCTGTGTAGTATTTACAGTGCTTCCTTTTCATCGGAAAGGTTTTTTTCCTTTTCGAGTCCTGGGAGTTAATGCTGTTATATTATGGTGAGGTTCCCAGTATGTTTTTGTACAAGTTTGGGCATAGTGTTTTGCATTGGAAGGATTGTATATTAGCCTTACTGAGATCACATCAAAACATTAATATAATTTTAAGTTTCTTATAATACCACATGGCATTTTAGAACATTTTGCAGGATTCGATGTGTTGTGGAGGCTGTCTTATAGTAGACTTTTGTCCAAGCAGGTTTAAATTATAAGACACTTCCTCTTGAGGGGTCTTTAAATACAGTTGAATTGTTTCCATATGATTGTGTTGATAAGTGTTGATAAGTGTTTATAATTTTTTTTTTAACTGCACCATTTGATTTGTTTAGAGGGACCCGTTTCACCAACATTACTTTTCATACAGCTCACAAGACCTACAGTTTCCCCTGGAGACACCAAAGTCAAGTGAATAATAAAAAATAGGTTCAATAAAAATAGCTTCCAACCCCTTCATAGCACATACTTACAGTATCTTGTTCTCAAAACAGTCAGCAAAAATGGTGCCGGTATTTCAAAAGGACATTGTAATGACATCATTTAGTGATGGCAATTCAAAATCAATGTGCTTTACTGATTCAATCACAGAAACACTGTCCATTGGATTTATCATTTAAACCCCCGGGTTCCATAGATTTCATGAGATAAATCCAGCATTGTTCTCCTCAGCAATGCCTTGTCCCAATCTTCTCCTCTAGCATTAGGAAAAACCTTCTCTATTATATGGCATTCCAAATCTTTGTATTTGTGCTGATGTATTTTATTGTGTGCCACTAAGGGAGCTCCCTCTCTCATATGTAATAAACTATGACAGTGCTCGTTCATCTGGACATTTAAACAATGATTGGTTCTCCTGTAAACTTTATTACATGGACATCAGAACAAATAAACAACTTCACGAGATTTGCAGTTGGTAAAGTTCTTGAGAAAATAGTTTTACCATCCACTAGATCTTGAAAGGATATACATTCCTTTGTAATTACACATGTCTGACAATGGCCATATTTGAAGTGACCTCTGAATGTATGCACTTGCCGTGTCATCTGTGGTAACACTGGCAGGCTTAGCAACACACAGACACTGGTCTTCAAAAAACGGGTGCAATTTCATAATGTACCAGTTCTTTAAAATTTTTGTTTGATTTGGCCAAGCTATCCCTATTTTGAGGGTAACAATGGGTGCAACATTTGCACTTACTATTGCCAATCTTTATGGCAAAGGTTGAGAAGGATTGGTTCCCTGATTCCCCCTTTCACGATAATGTTTTTTTTTGTGGCAAAGATACATTGACAACATTTTTTTGCTTTGTAGGGGTGATCTTCACACCTTGGAGAAATGTGTTACTTGCTTAAATCAGCAGAATCAAGCACTCCAATTCACTTTCACTTCTTAAGAACGTGCGTTTTTTTTGGATGTAGAGGTTAAGAGGCTATTTGATCAGGTTTTGAGATCTACATACATCAGATCAAAATACAATCATCGTGAATGGTTGTTGGATGACAGACATGACCCTGATCAGAAAATGAATGTTTGTGTTGTCAAATACATGAAGGGAGGGGAAGAGGTGGCCAAAATTTTAAAGAACAACTGGGACATTATGAGATCATACCCAGTTTTTAAAGACAATTCTTTGCGTGTTGCCGCCTTCTCGAGGGGGGCAGAACTTAAAAGAATTGAAAGCCCGGCGGTGTTACCACAGATGACACGGCAAGTGGATACATTGAGGGACCACTTCAAGTGTCATTGTTGTCAAACGTGTGTAATTAAAGGAGTGTATATCCTTTCAGAATCCAGTGGCTGATAGGACTTATTTTCTCAAGAACTTTACCAACTGTAAATCTCGTGGAGTTGTTTATTTGTTCCGATGTCCCTGTAATAAAATTTACATAGGGAAAACCAATCGTTGTTTAAATGTCCAGATGAATGAGCACCGTCATAGTTTATTACATACGAGATATTAAGCTCCCTTAGTGGCACACAATAAAATACATCAGCACCAATTCAAAGATTTTGAATGCCATGTAATAGACAAGATTTTTCCTAATGCTAGAGGAGAAGATTGGGACAAAGCATTGCTGAGAAGAGAACACTGGATTTATCTCATGACGTCTACAGATCCCAGGGGTTTAAATGATAAATCCAATGGACAATGTTTCTGTGACTGAATCAGTAAAGCACATTGATTTTGAATTTGCATCACTAAATAACGTCATTATGGTGTCCTTTTGAAATTCCAGCACAATTTTTGTTTGGAGGTTTGGTGCCGGCGAACAGGCTGTTTTGAGAACAAGATAAGTATGTGCTATGAAGGGGTTGGGAGCTATTTTTATTGAACCTATTTTTCATTATTCACTTGCTTTTTTGTGGAGATACAATACGATAGACTGTAACAGCAAAAAACAGCAGGTCTGTAGCTTTCTGTGATCCCAGGACTGAGGGCTCAGGGTTCTGTGTACAGAAAACAAATTTGAGGAAGGGAGGAGAAGACACAAACACACAAGAGGGGTAATGAAGGTATGAGAGAGCCAGGGCAAGCATGCCAGGGGGTACCTAAGAGGAGAGAGTAAATTAGGGAAAGGGTTATGTGTAGGCATGAGAGAGGATAATTGGGGATGAGTAAATCAGAAAGGAAGAGATGGAAGAACATGAGAGCACAAATTAAATGTTTAAAGAAAGAAGTGAAATCTAAGGATAATGGAGAGGGGTTGAGGAAGCTAGAGGGGAATGGAACCAGATAGCAAATGAAAGGTATCATAAGCCTAAATCTTACGATGGCATATGTACCTACCAATGCCTCTACTTCTATGACTGGTAGCTGGGTGATTGGAACTTTAGCAATGTGGACAGCACTGTTTTAATACCTTAATATTCAGTGGCTGTACCTCAATACAATGCTGTATTTGGTGGCTGCTGGAAGTTATCCAGATACTGCCAAAATGTGGCACCAATAACCGGACATGTTTAAACAGCTATTGGCTAACTTGCCCTCAGTTTTCTGAACACTGGCACTGAACAGACAGTACCCAGATAACTTCTAGGTCTGCCTTAATTTCACACATACACTACCCAGATAGTGCCAAGGTAGTCAGACACAAGATTAAATAGCATTAGCTGGGTAATGTCATTGAATATCACTAACTTGGCCTGGTGAGCGTTAGTTATCCAGGTAGCCAGTGCTGCTACCCAGACAGACTAGTTTTAAAATCTATGGAGTCAAATAGTTAAAAGATCTTCATTTCATACTCGGGCACTTTTTATCAGTTTCATATATTCATTTTAGTATGGATTTTGGAGTAAATGACACCTTAAAAAAAAAAAAAAAATCTGTGCTTAGCACTATTCAATAAACCTCACCAATGTTAGGCGCAGTGTATAGAATACACGTAGCGCCTATGACTAAAATGTAGGTGTAGCCATTTATACCAACTAAAACCTGGTGTAATGCCTGGGTCTAATTTAGATGCAGATTGGGTGTATTCTATAACCGTGCACATAATTTTCAGGAATACCTATGACTCGTCCATGGCCACATCCCTTGTGATCCCGCATTAGAATTTACTTACACCACTTTACAGAGCATGCTTAGAAAGTTGCACATATAAATTTTAATTAGTACCAATTAGTGCTGATAATTGCTTGTTAGTGGACATTAGCACCGATTAGCATGGTAAGCAAATCTGGGTTCAGGCTGAACTATAGAACAGAAACAGTAATTGGTGCATTGGTGGCACAGGGAAAGAGTTTGTTAAGCAAAGGTTAATGTGCCATCATTTTACAATTTGACCTTTCTAGTGCCTTTGATTTAGTAGGCTGGTAGATTATCTTGTCCAATGTGGTATCTATGAAAATGCACTGGATTGATTTTTGGGCTTAAGGTCTGTAGTTACGTGGTTAAGACAGACAATGTCATTTCTGATAGCTGGAGAGCAGTGTGTGGGATGCCTCAGGGCTCCCCTCTCTCACCTGTACTTTTCAATGTACTTATGCAATCCCCAGGCAGATTAATTTTCTCACTTTATTTATACTGACAATATCACTGTGTTCTTGCCTTGCCTGCCCTTCTTGGGCTGATACACTATCTGCAAAAGTGTACAGAATTAATTGAGTCCTGGATCTCAACACTACCTGAAGCGTAAGAAAAAACAAAGGGGTCCTTTTACTAAGTTGCGCTGAAAAATAGCCTGCGGTAGTGTAGACACGTGTTTTGGCACGCGCAGAATTATTTTTTAGTGCACCAACAAAAAAATGCTGAAAACGGACGTGCAGCAAAATTGCCGCGCGTCCATATTGGGTCTGATACCTTACCACCAACCATTGACCTAGTTGTAAAGAATCCAGGCGGTAATGACCTAAGCGCACCAAATGCAACTTGGCACGCGTCCATTACGCGTGCCCAAAAATAAAAAATAAATATTTTTCAGATGCGCGTATCGGACATGCACCAAAAATGAAATTACTGCAAGAGCCGCGCGGTAGTTGGGCAGTAACTCCATTTTGGCCCACGTTGCGTGTGCATAGACATTTACACAGCTTAGTAAAAGGGCTCCAAAGTTTCTTTGGATAGGTGCAACTTTAGTCACATTTATAGCAGTGTTTCCCCAAATCCAGTCCTAGAGTACCCCCTTGCCAGTCAGGTTTTCAGAATATCTAAAATGAATATGAATGAACTTGATTTGCATACACTGCCTCCATTATATGCAAATCTATTTCATGCCCATTTGCTGTGGATATTCTGAAAACCTGACTGGCAAGGGCTACTCCAGGACTGGACTTGGGATACACTGGTTTATAGAATCCAGGACTTTGTGCATAAAAATTTTGAGCATATTAATTCCTAGATTAACATATTAAATTGACCATATCAAATTGATTTTGCATCTACTAAAATTTAAGTTACACCAATGCACATATGCTTATGCAATTAGGATCAGAAAAAGACAATAGTTTCCAGCTTCTATTTTCAAAAAACATTCTGTTTTTGTTTTATATTGCAGCCGTTTTCAGAAACCTCATGCCTTAGTATTCTTGTTTGAGAGAGAAGAGACTTCCCTATGCTTGGCTAAGGATTTTGTGTTAGCTGAAGGGCTATTTTCATCTATACTCAAAACATAATTGGTTTTCATCATGGGAATAAGGGATTTTGAGGCCTGGGAGTGCTTTTTTTCACAAATAAAACATTTTTGAGATTTTGGAAGCCGACAGAGACCTTAAAAACAGATGTTTCTGAAGATGGAATACAAAAGCAAAGAAAAAAATGAATTAAAAAAAGTATATAATTAGTTATAAAAAAGTGCATAATCATGACTGCAGCTGTTAGGCAGCCACCAAGAACATTAATGCTTCAGAAATTCAGTACAATGTGCATCTAAACTTTTTGAAATGGATTCTAAGGAGTTCTTTTACTAAGGTGTGCTGAAAAATGGCTTGCGGTAGTATAGGCGTGGGTTTTAGGCGCACGCCGATCCACTTTAAGCACGCCTGTAAAAAAAGGCCTTTTAAAATTTTTTACCAAAAATGGACGTACAGCAAAACAAAATTGCCGCACATCGATTTTGGGTCCGTGACCTTACTACCAGCCATTGACCTAGTCTCACATGGTAACCGGGCAGTAATAACCTGTGCGCTTCCGAAAATAATTTTTCATCAGAGCATATTGGACGCGCTAAAAATGAAATTACCACAAGAGCCATGTGCTAATCGAGCGGTAACTCTATTTTGGTGCGCGTAGACACTTACTTGGTTTGGTAAAAGGGCCTGTAACTAGTTTAGAGTATTCCAAGGAGGACCAAGAATGTACATCATAAAATGTTCATTTTATACAGGTTTATGTGAAACCCATTTCAATATTCACCAAAGTCCTTATTCAAAAGAGTGCGTCAGCACAGAGCCATTATTCAGGCGCTGTAATTCAAAAATATTTTCAGCTATTCAGCCATTTCTGTGGCTGAGGGATTTTGCCAAAGTCTAAGATGAGGAGTATCCTAGTGTTTAGTGTACTGACCTGAGAACCTGGGGAACTGGGTTCAATTCGCAATGTAGCGCCATTGCCCCAGGTGCAAAAACGTAGGGGACCTTTCACTAATACACACTGATTAGTGCATGCTAAACGCTACTTGGCAATCAGCATACAGTGGTGTGAAAAGGTCCTGCATCACCTGTTCAGAAAATAATGTTTTCATTTATTTCTCTGCTACTATATGAGTTAATGAAACCAAATTCATATATCAAGTTCATAAGTTGTAAATTCAATTTTGATGTACTTATCATACTATACATGGCTCAAAAAATAGGATAGATGGCGCTAAATAATCAGTTTCAATACCTGGAGGCATATTTTCAAAGCACTTTGGGAGGCTAAGTTCCATAGGTTTCTATGGAACTTTGGGAGGCTAAGTGCTTTGAAAATGAGCCTCTTAGTGTATTATATATATGTATATCAAGTTCAAGTGTTAGAGTAATTTATTTATTGCACTTGTATCCCACATTTTCCCACCTATTTGCAGGCTCAATGTGGCTTACAAAAACCTGTCATGGTGTAGCCATGCCAGGATAAAGAATACAGTAAAATGGGGGAATACCTGAGGAAGGAGCTGATGGGATGGGAGGATGAACGCGAAGTGGAAGGACAGTGGTCCAAGCTGAAAGAAGCTATAAATAGGGCCACAAACCTTTATGTAAAGAGAGTAAATAAAAGCAAGAGAAAAAGTAAACCGATATGGTTCTCCAAACAAGTGGCTGAGAAAATAAAGACTAAAGAGTTGGCGTTCCTGAAATACAGAAAGACTCAAGAAGAGGAACAAGGGGAGGAATACCGGAGGAAACTGAAAGAAGCCAAGAGAGAGAGAGAGACGTCTGGCGAAAGCGTGAGCGGAAGAACAAATGGCTAGAAATGTAAGGAGGGGTGACAAAAACTTTCAGGTAAATTAGTGAAAGGAGGAAGACTAAAAAGGGAATTGTGAGACTGAAAGATGCTGAGAACCGATATATAGATAACGATGAAGAAAAAACTAATTTGCTTAATAGATACTTTTGTTCTGTTTTCACAGAAGAAAATCCTGGCGCTGGACCGCGATGGACTGGCAAAAGTACATGTGAGAATGGAGTAGATATAGCACCGTTCACGGAAGAGTGTGAATGAACAACTTAAAAATCTAAAGGTGGACAAAGCAGTGGGACCGGATGGGATCCACTCACAATTGCAGTAATAGCTAGAGCACTGGTAAACTAATACAAGAAAAAAGAAGCTCTAGCTCTAAAACATTCACAGTAGCTCATGTGCAATTATATATATATATATATATGTTTTTTTTTTTTTGAGAGAGAAAAAAAATATATAATTGTGCATGAGCTACTGTGAATGTTTTAGAGCTAGAGCTTGTATTTTCTTGTATTAGTTTACCAGATGGGATCCACCTCAGGATATTGAGGGAGCTCATAGAGGTTCTGGCGGGTCCTCTTAAAGATTTGTTTAATAAATTCTTGGAGACGGGACAGGTTCCGTGGGATTGGAGAACGGCGGAGGTGGTCCCTCTTCACAAAAGTGGTGATAGGGAAGAAGCTGGAAACTACAGGCCGGTAAGCCTCATTTCGATTATTGGAAAAGTAATGGAAGCCATGCTGAAGGAAAGGATAGTGAATTTCCTGGAAGCCAATAAGTTGCAAGATCCGAGACAACATGGTTTTACCAAAGAGAAATCGTGCCAAACGAATCTCATTGAATTCTTTGACTGGGTGACAGGAGAATTAAATCAAGGACGTGCTATGGACGTAATCTACTTAGATTTCAGCAAAGCTTTTGACACGGTTCCCCACAGGAGGCTCTTGAATAAACTAGAAGGGCTGAAGATAGGACCCGAAGTGGTGAACTGGATTAGGAACTGGTTGACGGGCAGACGCCAGAGGGTGGTGGTAAATGGAGTTCGCTCGGAGGAGAGAAAGGTGAGTAGTGGAGTGCCTCAGTGATCGGTGCTGGGGCTGATTCTATTCAACATATTTGTGAGTGATATTGCCGAAGGCTTACAAGGTAAAGTTTGCCTTTTGCTGATGACACTAAGATTTGCAACAGAGTGGACACCCTGGAGGGAGTGGAAAGCATGAAAAAAGATCTGCAGAAGCTAGAAGAATGGTCTAACGTTTGGCAATTAAAATTCAATGCGAAGAAATGCAAAGTGATGCACTTAGGGAGTAGAAATCCACGGGAGACGTATGTGTTAGGCGGGGAGAGTCTGATAGGTACGGACGGGGAGAGGGATCTTGGGGTAATAGTATCTGAGGACCTGAAGGCGACGAAACAGTGTGACAAGGCGGTGGCTGTAGCTAGAAGATTGCTAGGCTGTATAGAGAGAGGTGTGACCAGCAGAAGAAAAGAGGTTTTAATACCCCTGTATAAGACATTGGTGAGGCCCCACCTGGAGTATTGTGTTCAGTTTTGGAGGCCGTATCTTGTGAAGGATGTGAAAAAAATGGAAGGGGTGAAAAGCTACGAGAATGGTATGGGATTTGTGTTACAAGACGTACGAGGAGAGACTTGCGGACCTGAACATGTATACCTTGGAGGAAAGGAGAAACAGGGGTGATATGATCCAGATGTTCAAATATTTGAAAGGTATTAATCTGCAAACGAACCTTTTCTGGAGAGGGGAAGGCGGTAGAACGAGAGGACATGAAATGAGATTGAAGGGGGGCAGACTCAAGAAAAATGTCAGGAAGTATTTTTTCATGGAGTGGTGGATGCTTGGAATGCCCTCCCACTGGAGGTGGTGGAGAGGAACACGGTAACAGAATTCAAACATGCGTGGGATAAACATAAAGGAATCCTCCTTAGAAGGAAGGGATCCCCAGAAGCTTAGCCGGCGGTGGGAGGCAGGGCAGACTTATACGGTCTGTGCCCTGAAAAAGACAGGTACAAATCAAGGTAAGGTATACACAAAAAAATGACACGCGAGTTTATCTTGTTGGGCAGACTAGGTGGACCGTGCAGGTTTTTTTCTGCCGTCATCTACTATGTTAGTTGATGTTACAAAGATGTCAAGGAAGACAAGAAGAAGAAATTTTGGTCAGGAGTTTTAGAGAGATACATTCTAAATGAAGGTGGCTAGGTGTTGTGTTATAGTTGGTTATGTGTTCACGTGGTAGGCTTTGTTGAAGAGAAAGGTCTTTAGAGATTTGCGAAAGTTAGTTAGTTGATCATTTTTAAATGAGTTGGAAGTGCGTTCCACATCTGCGTACTCATATAGGAAAAGCTGGTCGCATGTGTTACTTTGTATTTTATTCCTTTACAGCTGGGGAACTGTAGGTTGAGGAAGGTGCGGGAGGATTTTTTAGCATTTCTGGGTGGAAGGTCCACGAGGTCTAGCATGTAGGTTGGGGCATCTCCGTAAATAATTTTATGAACAGTTGTGCAGATCTTGAATGTGATACGTTCTTTAAGTGGGAGCCAGTGTAGTTTTTTTCTTATGGGTTTCGCACTTTCATATCTTGTTTTACCGAATATGAGTCTGGCTGCGGTATTCTGAGCTGTTTGAAGTTTCTTCAAACATTAACATTTAACACTGTTAAATGTATTTTTACTTTTTTATTATTTTTTTTATTAATTATGTGGCCCTGAAAAGGACCTTCTGAAACAATTTATCAACTTTAATACTTGGCTATAAACTAAAACATATTCATTGGTCAGAAGACTCAACGCCACTGGCTCATGTCGATCCAAAAATGCAAATTTAGAAGTTACAATTGGAACCCCAATGGGCTGGATAAAAACCATTACAGGCACCGAAAAATATCAGAAACATATATACAACTGATGCAAACTTGAATTATGAATAAAATGGCACACAATATTTTCCACCTTAAATTTGGGCAGAAAGCTGGTCTGAGATGAAACTTATCATTATCACGCAGGTGATGCAGGACTTTTTCATACTACTGTATGCTAAATCTGTTAGCACACCTTAGTGAAAAGGACCTCTTGGTAGTCTGGGACAGAGAAATTACCTGCATATAATTAAATGTAAACAACTTGGGTTGTAAGGCAGTGTATCAAATCCATGACCCTTACTATAGCATGGGCTGCATTTACTTACAACATACCTTATACACTATTATTCTGAATAATTTAAGTCTATATGAATTACTGAATCATCTCAACCTATCTTCAAAACTTCCTTAGTTCTTTAAACATGGACTCTTTCATTTTGCAGAAACATGTGGGATTTCACATTAATATTCATTTGTATCACTGCCAAGTTGCATCTACCTGTACAGTTAATCTTAGGGTTTTAATGAAAAAGGACTTTCAGACTACATAAAACACATAGAATGATTTCTGAAAGCACCACTGTCTTGGAAAAGGAGTTTGGATTTTCTTAGATATTCAGCATGAAATGCCACAAAAGTCTCTTAGTTAGCATCTGTTTACACTGGCACACCAACTCCTCAAAAAAAAAAACCTACCTGCACATAATCCACACTTCTCCCCAGTGCTTTGAACGCTGTGTACATTACTTCTCTTTTTCCACCCCATTTCTGCATGATGCAAACGGATTTGTTAGAGAGGACCAGCTGAGTTACATGTTGCATGCTCTCTTTATGCGACTCCTCGGTCTCATCTGGACCTGTAGTGTGAAAATTGTTCTTCCAGATATAAGTAGCTGATCTGTCTCTGCCCATGATATCGCTGAACGTGTCCATCATGTAAACATCATCTTCTGAATTGCCATCAATAACCATGATTACTTTAACTCCAGGATACGTTAGCCTTTTCACAGACAGTAAACATTTCCTTAAGTAGTCTGGGTCTTCTTGATAGGCAGCAATGCAAAGGGCTACCGTCTTGTTCAATTTTATTGGGGTTTCCAGGGATCTCTTCATTTTCCTGTGTTCTAAAAAGGCAAAAAGGCTTTGGATGATGAGGTGTAGTGCTAAGATAGCACCATAGAGTCCAAAGGAAAAATAGTAGTTATCTGTCTGAATAAACTGATAGCCAACAATGTAAGCAGCTGTGATTCCAAGCAGGAGAGAGACTCCAAAGAGTGTGGTTCCAAGTATTCTTAACATACATATAAACCTCTCGCAATGCATCTGCAAAGCAAACATAGAAATCATCATTTTTAACAGCCTTGTTTCATCATGAAATTGCTCCTTTACAAGCCAAGCAGAGGCCCAAACACAGGAAAGATAAATGGTTTAATTATAATTTATTGCTTAAAAAAAAACATTGGAAACTGGAAAGGACTTGGAAGAAGGCAAGATCAAATGATAAAAAGTTAAGAGACAAGCAGTTGAATCATATAAATATGGTTTGTATGAGGTAAAGAAAAAATAACTTTTCTAAACTAATAGGGAATGATGTTTTAAGCACTAAACACCCTTTTACAAAGCCATGCTAGTTGCTGGGCTGTGTTGGCATTACTGCACCAGCAGCCACTAGCGAGGCATTGTAAAAAAAAAAAAAAAAAAGTGGGAGGGGAGGGTAAATGTTTCTTTTCAGCAGACTGCTAGAAGGTTGTAAGTGAGTGACCTCATCACACCATTTTTTAATAAACTTCACTGGCTACCAGTACAATACAGAGACAAATTTAAAACTTTGTGTTTGACCTTCAAGGCCCTTAAAAGAAATGGCCCAGAGTACTTGAAGAACTGGATCTCCCTCTACACACCTTCAAGGTCACTAAGGAGTTTCCCTAACCACACCCTCTCCAAAAGGATATCACACAATGTTGATACCTGCAAGCGAACCTTCTCCAGAGTAGCCACTACACTCTGGAATGCACTCCCTGAAAGGCTTCGCTTAACATAAGACTATCTCTACTTCAGGAAGCAGGTGAAAGCTTGATTCTTCAGAAAGGCCTTTAACAGAAAAAGTAAATGACACCGGCTGCACATACTATAGCAGAACATGTTTAGCCACCCCTACCCAAAGATAAGATACTGTTCAAACAATTTTCTTTAAACTAGCTGCTCTATTTACATGTTCCATCTTTGCTTACACTTTATGCTGTCCATTAAAATGTTTTATTGTGTATTGTGTTGACATTTTAATGTAGCATACTAACAGGCTTATTTTCGAAAGAGAAGGGCGCCCATCTTTCGACACAAATCGGGAGATGGGCGTCCTTCTCTCAGGGTCACCCAAATTGGCATAATCAAAAGCCGATTTTGGGCGTCCCCAACTGCTTCCTGTTGCGGGGATGACCAAAGTTCCCGGGGGCGTGTTGGAGGCGTAGCGAATGTGGGACTGGGGCGTGCCTAACAGATGGGCATCCTCAAGCGATAATGGAAAAAAAGAAGGGCGTCCCTGACGAGCACTTGGCTGACTTTACTTGATCCATTTTTTTTCTTACGACCAAGCCACAAAAAGGTGCCCGAACTGACCAGATGACCACAGTAGGGAATTGGGGATGACCTCCCCCGACTCCCCCAGTAGTGACTAACCCCCTCCCACCCTAAAAAAAAAAACCAACTTTAAAAACTTTTTTTTTGCCAGCCTCAAATATCATACTCAGGTCCATCGCAGCAGTATGCAGGACCCTGGGTGTGGGGGGGGGGGGGGTGGTGTGTGTGTGTCAGCGGAGGCATAGCGAAGGCGTGGACGTCCTGCTTTCAAACATTTTGGATGTCCTGAACTGCCCCCCCACAGGGACAGTCAAATTTCAAGGGAGTGGAGTGGCCTAGTGGTTAGAGCACTGGTCTTGCAATCCAGAGGTGGCCGGTTCAAATCCCACTGCTGCTACTTGTGATACAAAATCCAAATAAATAAAGGGGATGTCGGAGGCATAGCAAAGGCATGGACGTCCTTCTGACAGAAACATCCACATTTTGGACATAGCAAAGGCACCCAACACTTGGATGTCCTTCACCCATACTCAAAAAAAAAAAAAGACATCCCTGACGAGCACTTGGATGTTTTCACTTGGACTTGTGTTTTTTTTAAGGTTGTAGACGGCAATTTATTTGAGGTTGTAGATGGCTATTATACACGCAGCTTGTCTGAGTGCATGAAGCAGTCTTTGGCATGCGCAGAGCAGCCACGCATAATGCTTGCCTGCTCTGCACTGGCTTCCCCTCTTTAGGAAGGAAATTGTGTGCAAATGAGCTAACAGTGAGCAGCTCGTTTGCATGCGATTTCCTTCATGCATGCCCATTCCTTTCCGAATCGCTAAGTGATCAGTAAGGGAAGGGCTTTTTCCGTTCAGTTAGTGCATCAGTTAGTCCACTGCAATGCCTCTTAGGGTGCCCGGTTGGTGTCCTGACGTCAGGGGGACCAGAGTACTATGAATGCTGGCTCCTCCCATGACCAAATGAGTTGGATTTCGTCATTTTTTAGATGGGCACCCTCGGTTTCCATTATTGCCTAAAACTGAGGGCGACCATCTTTAAGGTCGACCATTTCTAAGGTCGACATAAATGTTGAGATTTGGGTGTCCCCAACCGTATTATCGAAATGAAAGATGGTCACCCATCTTGTTTCGATAATACGGGTTTCCCCACCCCTTCACGGGGACGTCCTGCGAGGATGCCCTTAGGAAAACTTGGGCAGCCCGTTCGATTATGCCCCTCTGTGCCATATTTTGTACTGTTTGAATATTTTTACTACTGTAATTGTCTATTCTTATGTTTGACTTATTCTTGCTGTACACCGCTTTGCGTGAATTCCTTCAAAAAGATGGTAAATAAATCCTAATAAAATAAATAGCTCATAACTTATTTAATGTGGAAAAAGTAACATGTTTTGTGATTTCACTCCTACCGCAGTTCAACTGGCCCGTTATTTTTCAGGGATAAGATTTATAATATTAGATCACAATTTAGTAAGGATATTGTTAATGAATGATTTCCTCCTAGACATGAAAATGATGCAATACCTATGGATATCCTTTTGTGTGATTTCCATAAAATAAAATGATCTGAAATGAATTAATGTTTTTGTTTAGTGGTATCAATCATGGGAAGGAGTACACAGATAGGGGTCTACCATTGTCTCTAGTGTCTATCAGGAATTAGGAAAGCTGACATTGTGTGGAATACATTTTTTACCTGGGCTTATCAAAAAGAAGGGTGTCAAAAGGCAGCAAAACTACAGCTAGCAAGGTGTAATGATGAGGTGGAAGAGGCAGTTAAAGCCAAAAAGGGCACTTAGAAAATGGAAAGCAGATCCTGATGAACAGAGATGATCAAAAGCGCTGGCAAACTAGATAAGATATTTGCGATAAACATTCATGTAAAGGATTCTTTCAAGATCCTCTCTAGCCCAAGTATGCTCCTGGACAGTGGCATAGCCACAGATGGGGGGCAGGGGGTGTCTGGGGATGGCAAGGGAGCCCCACCCCCCACACTTTAGGCTCCTTCCTGTTCTGGAAATCAGAACAATGAGTGAGGTGATTAAATTTGTGGATGACACAACACAAAACTATTCAAAGTTGTCAAAACACATGGGGATTGTGAAGAATTGCAGAAGACCTTAGGAAACTGGAAGACTGGGCATCCAAATGGGCAGATGAAATTTAATGTAGACAAACGTAAAATGATGCACATTGGGAAGAATAATCCGAATCATAGTTATCTAATGCTAGGGTCCACTTTAGGAGTCAGTACTCAAGAAAAAGACCTAGGTATCATTGTAGACAATACACTGAAATAGTCTGTCCAGTGAGTGGCAGCAGCCAAAAAAGCAAATAGGATGCTAGGGATTATTAGGAGAGGGATGCAAAATAAGACCAAAATATTATAATGCCTCTGTATCATTCCATGGTGTGACCTCACCTTGAGTACTGTGTTCAATTCTGGTCACCATGTCTCAAAAAAGATATAGCGGAAATTGGAGAGTCATGGGATAGGAGGCAGTGTTCTATTGTGAATTAAAAACTGGTTAAAAGATAGAAAACAGAAAGTAGGATTAAATGGTCAGTATTCTCAATGGAGAAGGATAGTTAGTGGGGTTCCCTAGAGGTCTGTGCTGGGACCACTGCTTTTTAACATATTTATAAATGACCTAGAGATGGGAGTAACTAGTGAGGTAATTAAATTTGCTGATGACACAAAGTTATATTCAAAGTCGTTAAATCACGGGAGGATTGTGAAAAATTACAAGAGGACCATACGAGACTGGGAGACCGGGCGTCTAAATGGCAGATGACGTTTAATGTGAGCAAATGCAAAGTGATGCATGTGGGAAAGAGGAACCCGAATTATAGCTACCTCATGCAAGGTTCCACATTAGGAGTCACGGACCAAGAAAGGGATCTAGGTGTCGTCGTTGAAACCTTCTGCTCAGTGTGCTGCTGCGGCTAAGAAAGCAAATAGAATGTTAGGTATTATTAGGAAAGAAATGGAAAACAAAAATGAGGATGTTATAATGCCTTAGTATCGCTCCATGGTGTGACCGCACCTAGAATATTGTGTTCAATTCTGGTCGCCGCATCTCAAAAAAGATATAGTGGAATTAGAAAAGGTGCAGAGAAGGGCGACGAAAATGATAAAGGGGATGGGACGACTTCCCTATGAGGAAAGGCTAAAGCGGCTAGGGCTCTTCAGCTTGGAGAAAAGGTGGCTGAGGGGAGATATGATAGAAGTCTATAATAGATGTCTATAAAATAATGAGTGGAGTGGAACGGGTAGATGTGAAGCGTCTGTTACGCTTTCCAAAAATACTAGGACTAGGGGGCATGCAGTGAAGCTACAATGTAGTAAATTTAAAATGAATCAGAGAAAATGTTTCTTCATTCAGCTTGTAATTAAACGCTAGAATTAGTTGCCAGAGAATGTGGTAAAGGCGGTTAGCTTAGCGGAGTTTAAAAAAGATTTGGATGGCTTCCTAAAGGAAAAGTCCATAAACCATTATTAAACGGACTTGGGGAAAATCCACTATTTCTGGGATAAGCAGTATAAAATATGTTTTGTACTTTTTTGGGATCTTGCCAGGTATTTGTGACCTGGATTAGCCACTGTTGGAAACAGGATGCTGGGCTTGATGGACCTTTGGTCTTTCCCAGCATGGCAATACTTATGTACTAACGTACATGGGTGTAATTTGGTGGGGGCGAGGGGGCATTGCCCCGTCCCCAAAACACAGGGCCAACGCAACCCGACTGCAGGCAGCTCTCAGTCCCTCCTTCTTGCCCCCAGCTCCCCGGCAGCCTTCCTCTCCGTTCATGCCACCCTGTAGTTCAATCTTTTATTTTAAGTCGCAGCAACAGCACTGGAAGCAGCACAGTTGGCTCGCCTCCCCAGCCTTTCCCTTCCCTCTCAGTGTCCTGCCCTCATGGAAACAGGAAATACATCATCAGAGGAAGGCGGGACACAGAGGGAAGGGAAAGGCTGGAGGCGAGCCCGCTGTGCTGTTTCCAGTGCCGTTGCTGCGACTTAAAAAGGTTTAAAGGCAGGGCGGGTGGAACGGAGGAGGGCTGTTGGGGAGCTGGGGAAGTCACTGGACATAGATGGGGAGGGTGGGGCAGAGGAGACTTGCTGGACTTGGATGGATGGAGGGGGCAGGGAGAGGAAATTTGCTGGATATGGATGGATTGAGGAGAGGGCAGGGGAGAATGGAGAGTTGCTGGACATGGATGGATGGAAGGGAGGTAAGACAGGAAGGAGATGCACATGGATGAAGGGGAGGGAAGAGGAGAAATGTTGGACAAGGATGGAGGGGAATCTGCTGGATTGGACCATGTTGAGGGCAGAAGCTGAAACTGGAGGAAAGATAGGGACAGGGCTACAGATGATAGACTGGACGCATAAGGACACAGGAGGATGGTGAACATGGTGAGAGAAAAAATATCAAATGGAAAGAAGACACTGGGATCAAAGTGAATAGAAAAACTAAATGCTCAGACAACAAAGGTAGAAAAAAAAGTATTTTATTCAGAATTTATTAATTGAAATATTTCAGCTTTTGGAAATGTGCATCTGTGATATCTTGCATGTAAGTTTCAATTTCTCTAGTATTTTTGCATGTCGAGTCTGACTTCTGGAGGTAACTTTCCAGTTCTGTATTTTGCATTCATATTTTTTTGATTTCTTGTTCCTTGTGTCACATCTGTTGTGTCATGTGTTTTTCATGTGTGATCAAGGTGCAATATTCTGCTAGCGTATAGTATTTGTAGCCCTCTGTTTTGTTTTCTTCACTAGGTAGTGTATTGGTGTTTTAGAGCCCTGTGTTGGCCTTCCTGAGGTGGCACCAAACCATCAGAAAGGGTTTTAGAGCCTAAATCATGCATTTCTAAGGTCAACACTGGCATGGTATGGGTAAAGAGGTGGGGAAATACTACTGGAGAGCAAGAGGGAGTTGCTGGGTAAGGAGGAAGGGAGAAAGAGCTGACTTTTGGGGGAACAACCATAATGAATATGTATGAGATATCGCATATATATTCATTATAGTTATTCCCAAAAAAGCCATATTTTTCTCCCTTCCTTTCATCCTCCATAGTAGCATATTCATTTGCACATATATATGCAAATGAATATGCTAATATGCCCATCCTTTGCCCCCCCCCCCCCAAATGAAACAGTCAAATTACGCCCATGCATGTCCTCATAAGAGAGCATATGGTAATACTAACCCACCCTCAATCTGTATGTTGAAGCATGGAGTGAGACTGAGGGCCTGAGCCACAAGTTAAAGAACTCAAAAAGGAATCAACCAGGAGGTTAATTACAGGAGGAAAATGAAAGAAGAGAGAGAGAGAGAAAGGAAGAGAGAAAAAGAAAGAGAGAGAGAGAGAGAAAGGGAGAGAAAAAGAGAGAGAGAGAGAGAGAGAGAGAGAGAGAGAGAATCTGCATGTTGGCTGCAGAAGGGAATAGGTGCAGCCAGCAAATGTGAAACCATACCTTCCAATATTTATTGAAAGGGATCAGGCACAAAGGATGTGTGAGAAAGTCTCAGTACACATTTTGCACATCTAACTTTTCTGAAAGTTTTTAATCACCCTATTTCTGCTTATTTGTGGTGAAGAGGAACACCACACCTGGGCCTGGAAGGAAAATATATTTCCCTTCCCCTTCAGAGACAACCTGCTCCCTTGTATGAGTGTACCTGTGCTAAATGAAGAAAATAGAGAACCAGGTTAAAAAGACGTTCTGTTGGGCTCCTGGGTGTGATACCACTTAGGCTGCCTGAACCAAGGGCCACCCCTTCACCACCTTTACTGTATTAAGTTGTGCCAAGAGAGACTTGAAAAGCAGCTTGCTATACAGAGATTAACTGATCATGAAATATTTTCCAAGTACATCTGTTCCATGCATCCACCTCCCTTTCCATAGGTGGTCTGTCTCTCGTTTGTTTCAAGGAGGCTGAAGCAGAGAGTCAGAGCAAGAAGGAATGGGGCTGGACAGGCATAGATGCACAGCCCCCTCCAATGATGTGACTAAATACAGCTGTTATATGCACATTTACCACTATCTAAACCCATCCTATAACTATTTCCTCCTCTCCTTCAAAACAATCTCACCATTTTTACATAAAGAATAAACCAATATATAATTCAGCTCCACCACCTGTTTTTTTTAAACCTATTGACCCATAAAGCATGTATTAAAGTATTGATACACAGTTATGCTTGTATAGGTGAACTACAAATTCTGGAATCAACAGCCAATCAAACTGTCCAATAGCAAACAGTACACAAGTAATCAAACCTTGTGAAAACACACATTCTAGACCTACAGAGATATCCAGCAACAACCCAACTATAAAAAAAAAAAAAAAAGTTAGCACCCTATACTACCAAAATACATTCTGCTGAAAAAAACAGACCAAATTAGATTGCTACCTCTCCCTACACAGAAACTACATACTAGCAGAATACCTGACTTTAACTCTTAAGTGGTGCTGGTGGCCATCTTAGATAGGCAGAGTAACAGGAGAGGAGGAGGATCCCACAGCTCTGCAAGAAATTTAGAAGTTTATGGACAGGTAGAAGAAGAAGGTCTGATGCTACAGCAGAGGAGATTTGGGGAGGGGGGGTTACAGGTTCCATATTCCCCCCTTCCCACACTTATAGCCTGATCCTACCTGCAGAGTTTGTTGAGTTTTTGCCCTCTCAAGCCTCATACCAGATGCCAATTAACTCAATATTTCCTTAGATTAGCCTCCAACACTTTCATCCTATGACTCCCTCATTTCTGAGCCTTCTGTGCATTTATAGGCCATAAAGATAATTAAACGTATCTATTATACCTCCCATTTTCTGCCCTTCTTCCAAAGTCTACATATGGGGATCTTTTAAGTCTGGTCTCCTTATACCTTATGATGAAAGCCACTAACCATTGTAGTAGCCACCCACTGGGCCCACTCCATCTTGTTTATATCTTTGTGACAATACCGACCTTTGATTTTTGTGATATTTTTGGCTGAAGGGTTTGTTTAGTTCTTGGGTACACATTAAATAAAACATAGCAAACTAAGGGTGAAATGAAGTGAATGCTAATGTATGTATACTGCAGGAACAAAAAAACAAAAAAAAAACCCAGACAAGACAATAGATATTATTTGGAAAATATGAGAGAGCACGATTCTGAACAACTGAAGCATTCTTGGTTATACTGGCTTTTCTTCAAATACAATTATATGGTATAAAAAAGTTAAGTTATTGTCTTCTCATGCTTGAGGTATAATTGGATGTTTTTCCTACATCTCTTGATGTTTCTGGAATGTAGAAGTTTATTCACAAAGGATTTGATTCACCCAAATTCCAGATTGGGAAATGCTTTTGGCATCCAACAAGTTAGCATGTTTAAAAAAAAAAAAAAAAAGACACACACACTGTGACAAAAACAGAAAAATCGCAGGTTCCAGGTTGCCTTGGCAACTAAAATTTCGAGCCTGGTATCTAAACACTAATTTCAGTGATGGGAGTTACCACCAGCAGGCCTGAGGAAAAGGTTGCTTTTGCTTCCACTGACTGGGCCTGAGGAAAAAGGCAGCAAGATTGTACAAAGGCTGAAAGGGAGAGCGAGGAAAGAGAAGATAAAAATAGATATTTAAAGAGAGTGTGAGTAATTTCATGAAATGTAAAGTTGTTTGCATTTCCTGGGAACAGCACTGGGAAAATACTGCATGAGCAGAATGGAGGGGGGGGGGGGGGGAACCAAACTTCCCAATGCTCAACATTAATACTATGCTAATTGTATGTGCGTTGTTAGAAATGTGCACTGTTAGAATTGGGCATTAGATAGTTAAGGGGGAGGAGCTTGGCTGGAGCATGGGCACAAGAGCTGTCTGGTAAACATGTTTGGTCAAAAGATCAGGCACTCACACCTGATCAGACCCAGACTGATTCCCAGTCCACTCCTAAGTTTTCTATGCCAGCATTGTGGTAGCTATTTCCAGCCTAGATCTGCCGGCACAGCTCTTACGAGCACTATCTGGGGCAGATCTGGCAGATGATCTGCCCCCAGGGGTACCTGGCAATAGTAAGGTTATTCTGGATGTGAGGAAAGAACCCCAGAGCCCAATGAGAAATCTTTCTTCAGACACCCTAACACCAGCTCCAAGCTGGCATTAGGTTTTCGGCGGTAAAAACAGCTTTGGTTTTGTGCCTTTGTTCTCTCAGCATTGGGAGGGAATAAGTAATGACTCAATTACTATTGGTTCAAATGTCTCTGTATCCTGCTCAGTTAAATCACTTGCAGGCTCATTTTCAAAAGAGATAGACATCCATCTTTCGACATAAAACGGAACATGGACGTCCATATCGGTATAATCGAAACCCGATTTTGGACGTCTCTAGCGAAAAATCCGTCACAAGGACGTCCAAAATCTCAAAGGCGTATCGGAGGCGTGGTGAAAGCAGGACTTGGGCTTGCCTAACACTTCAACGTCTTTGACCCATAATCGAAAAAAGCAGGGACGTCCATGACTAACACTTGGACGTTTTCACCCAGACGTGTTTTTTTTTTACGAATAAGGCACAAAAAGGTGCAGGAAATGACCAGATGACCACCGGAGGGAATCAGGGATGATCGCCCGTTACTCCCTCAGTGGTCACTAACCCCCTCCCACCCTCCAGGCACATTAAGGGTACACCCTTGCATTTACTGCACAGGTTTTACACTTACCACACATTAGTTTTTATTTTTAACCATGCAGCAAGAGAAAAAAAAACATAATAAAACACACTTTACTAATAGGGCCCCATGTGCTTTATGACAAAGACCACTGACTGGTGCAACTCCATTCTGTATAATCTTTTCAAAACTGTGACCTCCAGAATTGTACACCGTACTATAAGGGGGACAGTTAATTCTCCTGGAATTGACTAACCTGTGGTAGCTCAGTACTTCAGGCGAGTCACTCTGGCAGCATAAACCTTACAAACACAAAATATTTAATTTTTTTTGGTGACCAGAGGATGCTACATAAGAGTTAAAGTGAATAATTTGGGATTTTGCTCCACTTCCGTACTTAAGCCATTAAGTATGGACATTGCTGAGTCTGTTGCTATGACGGTTTAACAAGTTATTATGCACGGGCCATGTGCCTATTCCTTTGAAACAGGCTTTTATAAAGCCTGTTTGAAAGAAACAATGCTGATTTTTATCTAAAATCATGAAGAAAACCATGCTTAATGCAGGTTTTTGTAGATCTTGAAAATGTTTGATTCAATTCATTTTTCAATACTGTGCTTGGCAAAAACCATTATCTAGTTTTGACATTGCCATGTGGGTACGAATTAGGTACTTACATTTTGGGATTACTTGACATCTCAGCAGCCATTGACAGTATTAACTACTCTATATTTGAGAAGACTTGTTGCCAATGGCGTGGGAGGCATGAGAGCAGGCTCTGAGGGTGCTTGAGCACCCTCAATATTGAGCAAACTCTTGGCTGTGTCCAGGGAGGGTAACTTACTGGATTTACAAACTAATAATTTACAATTTTCAAATATATTGCATCAATAAATGGCCTGATTTTTCTGTATAAAAATAGAATTACTAGTCCCTTGGCTAAGAATAATACAACAGCGGTACCTTAAACACAGTTTCATTGTTACTACCCTAAAAATGCTAAATTTCTATTAGTTTCTGTCTCATTCTTTATTAGTTTTGCCAGTTTAAAATACTTCACGGATCCCTTAAGGTGGCCTTAATAGGCATCCCACCAAATATGTACTGGAAAATAATGCCTACAATTTTTGGAAATAACCACTGTTTGCTGCTTGCTTGGAAAAGCTGATTTAATAACAATTTGCAACAAGATAATGTCCATGAGAGGATCTTTAAATGATAGCCATCAATGTAATTGTTTTGTAACAGTTGTTTGGTTTATTGTAATTATATATATATATATATATATATATATATACAGTGGGGGAAATAAGTATTTGATCCCTTGCTGATTTTGTAAGTTTGCCCACTGACAAAGACATGAGCAGCCCATAATTGAAGGGTAGGTTATTGGTAACAGTGAGAGATAGCACATCACAAATTAAATCCGGAAAATCACATTGTGGAAAGTATATGAATTTATTTGCATTCTGCAGAGGGAAATAAGTATTTAATCCCTCTGGCAAACAAGACCTAATACTTGGTGGCAAAACCCTTGTTGGCAAGCACAGCGGTCAAACGTCTTCTGTAGTTGATGATGAGGTTTGCACACATGTCAGGAGGAATTTTGGTCCACTCCTCTTTGCAGATCATCTCTAAATCATTAAGAGTTCTGGGCTGTCGCTTGGCAACTCGCATCTTCAGCTCCCTCCATAAGTTTTCAATGGGATTAAGGTCTGGTGACTGGCTAGGCCACTCCATGACCCTAATGTGCTTCTTCCTGAGCCACTCCTTTGTTGCCTTGGCTGTATGTTTTGGGTCATTGTCGTGCTGGAAGACCCAGCCACGACCCATTTTTAAGGCCCTGGCGGAGGGAAGGAGGTTGTCACTCAGAATTGTACGGTACATGGCCCCATCCATTCTCCCATTGATGCGGTGAAGTAGTCCTGTGCCCTTAGCAGAGAAACACCCCCAAAACATAACATTTCCACCTCCATGCTTGACAGTGGGGACGGTGTTCTTTGGGTCATAGGCAGCATTTCTCTTCCTCCAAACACGGCGAGTTGAGTTCATGCCAAAGAGCTCAATTTTTGTCTCATCTGACCACAGCACCTTCTCCCAATCACTCTCGGCATCATCCAGGTGTTCACTGGCAAACTTCAGACGGGCCGTCACATGTGCCTTCCGGAGCAGGGGGACCTTGCGGGCACTGCAGGATTGCAATCCGTTATGTCATAATGTGTTACCAATGGTTTTCGTGGTGACAGTGGTCCCAGCTGCCTCGAGATCATTGACAAGTTCCCCCCTTGTAGTTGTAGGCTGATTTCTAACCTTCCTCATGATCAAGGATACCCCACGAGGTGAGATTTTGCGTGGAGCCCCAGATCTTTGTCGATTGACAGTCATTTTGTACTTCTTCCATTTTCTTACTATGGCACCAACAGTTGTCTCCTTCTCGCCCAGCGTCTTACTGATGGTTTTGTAGCCCATTCCAGCCTTGTGCAGATGTATGATCTTGTCCCTGACATCCTTAGACAGCTCCTTGCTCTTGGCCATTTTGTAGAGGTTAGAGTCTGACTGATTCACTGAGTCTGTGGACAGGTGTCTTTCATACAGGTGACCATTGCCGACAGCTGTCTGTCATGCAGGTAACGAGTTGATTTGGAGCATCTACCTGGTCTGTAGGGGCCAGATCTCTTACTGGTTGGTGGGGGATCAAATACTTATTTCCCTCTGCAGAATGCAAATAAATTCATATACTTTCCACAATGTGATTTTCCGGATTTAATTTGTGATGTGCTATCTCTCACTGTTACCAATAACCTACCCTTCAATTATGGGCTGCTCATGTCTTTGTCAGTGGGCAAACTTACAAAATCAGCAAGGGATCAAATACTTATTTCCCCCACTGTATATATATATATATATATATATATATATATATATATATATATATATATATGATTTTTAAGTGGTCCTTTTACTAAGGTGAGCTGAAAAATGGCTTGCAGTAATGTAGGTGCAGGTTTTGGGTGCGCACCGATCCATTTTTCAGCGCGCCTTTAAAAAAGGCCTTTTCTAAAATTATTGACAAAAATAGATGTGCGGCAAAATCAAAATTGCCGCATGTCCATTTTGGGTTTGCTACCTTACAGCAAGCCATTGACCTAGCGGTAAAGTCTCACATGGTAACCAGGCGGTAATGACCAGTCAAATGCCACTTTCCACGTGTCTGATATGCATGTCCGAAAATAAAAATTATTTTTGAGCCACACGTATCAGACATGCGCCAAAAATGAAATTACCACAAGAGCCACGCGGGCGGTAACTCCATTTTGGTGTACATTGGGCATGAATAGACACTTACTCAGCCTAGTGAAAGGGCCCCTGAGTCAGCTAAATTAACTCACAGATTTGAATGAATTGTGTAATATGATTTAGACTTTTGGCATGAGCATGTAGATCCATCCAAAATATATTAAAATTCCTTCTTTATCACTGCTGTATACATTATATGCAGGTTCCCCTGTGGGCTCACAATCTCAGATTTGCACCTGCAGCAGTGGAGGGCTAAGTGACTTTCCCAGGGTTCACGGTTTAGACTTGGCTTCAGCAACCTGATTAGCTATCAGGTGAGTATTTGGCTGGTCAGTTGTAGAGAAATAAGTGTTCTAATTAGCAAGGCCAGCCCAAGTGTATCTGACATCCACCCACTTGCTATAGGGAGGTTTAAGGCTCTACCTCCTCCCCTCATATAGTCTAGCATTTCACTTTCTCCTCCCTCAGTGTCCAGAATCTTTTCTCTCCTTCTGCCTCAATAGGCCTGCTATTGCTGCCACCACACTCTACCTGTTCCAGAGCCAGCAGAAACAAAAGTAAATTAGCGTAGCATGGTCTTCAGCACAGACCTGTCATCAAGCATTGTATCCTGCTGATGCAAACTTCTGTTGGCAGGGGACAGGACACGCCAGGCCTGTGCGGGAAAATTCCATGCCACGCTGACTGCAGACTTTTAAGTCCTATTCTCCTACCACACTGAAGACATTTTTGCCATCTTAGTGAACACCTAATGGTAAGCCTAGTCCTATTAACTAGGGACAGCCTTCTACAAGAGGCTATCCACCTACCATTCATATCATAACTAAAGGTGCTAAGTCCTAATGGATGCTTGGTGCATAAGAAAAATGCATTAAAGCATTTTGCTGTAATGTCCCTGTAGTGCACTAGCTTAACTGAACATGTGCTTTATTATAAGTGCAGAAAAATATACACAATCAAGTTAAAGACTACAAGCAGCATCCTAAGAGCCTATGTCCTAGGAAGCATTGCCCAAGATTCATACAAGGGTACTATGAACATTCACTGCACAGTCTGTCTACATTAGGTTCATATGCATTCTCCCAATGCAGCTATTGATAACAAAACAATATAGCCTTGTCAAACACAAGACACACTTTTTTTACAAGCTTATCTTCTCATGCTAAGCAATGCAGGCTTCAACCTAGAGTCACTCAATATGTATGCATGAAAGCAGAAGCTAACAAAAGCAATCTCATTAATCATTCACACCACCTCTGGTCAGAATGTATGCCAACTGCAGCATGAGGTGATGGCAATTGGCAGGAGTTAGCATAAGCAACAATGCTAGAGTAGATGATTACCCTTGTTTTTCAAGCACTCAACCAGTCATTCTAGATAGATGTACTCATTCAATGAATAAATTCACCCTCATCCTAGGAACAAATATGACAGTCAAAGGTGGAAATGGTGGTGGTGGGGGGCTGTTACTGTCAGTTGTA
Organism: Microcaecilia unicolor; assembly: GCF_901765095.1. Taxonomy (NCBI): domain Eukaryota; kingdom Metazoa; phylum Chordata; class Amphibia; order Gymnophiona; family Siphonopidae; genus Microcaecilia; species Microcaecilia unicolor. The sequence goes on from NC_044031.1 coordinate 577,313,683, forward strand.
GGCTCAGCGTTCACATAGTTCTGTACATTTTGCTCCCAAATCACATGGTACAACAATCTGAACATTCATTTAACTGTACAAATGCATCACACGTGTACATTTTGCATGCAGACAAGGAACAACTTGGATATATACGCCTGCTGCGTTTTTAAGACTAAAGGTTTGATAAGGCAGGTTCATATACATAAATGGAAGAAAGTGTTTCCATAAAATTGGTAACAATCTCCTCCCACAGTGAATCACTGAAACCAAAGCTGGCATTATAATCAAATAGATCAATCCAGCAGAAGTGAGAAATATCAGATGAGTTCAAAAATTGAGTCATTTCATCATAGTACAAGGTTATACTAGAGATAGGTTTTGTCAGATGAATCAAACTTCTTTCACTGGGTGACCAGAGAATTGGATTGAGAGATCTAGAAACTGTGGGTTAGATTCCGTGAATGGTGCTCAAAAATGTGTGTGGGAACAGGTTGGCACAAAGAGCAATTCTATATACGGCATGCACCCCTTATAGAATCGCACTTAAGCACTGATCTTGTGCCCAATTCTGGTGCCAGACTTATACCTACCGAAACCAGGTGTAAATTCTGGTTCACAAGTCAGGTGTGCTCAAGCAATAATTCTGCATATAGAGCCAGATTCTATAAAGGTGCCTAAAAAATCTGCGCAGTAAACATTTCTGCCTCAGTGTATTCTATAAGTGGTGCCTAGATTTAGGCATGGTATACAGAATAGGTTTAGTTGCTATCCCAGCGCCTAAAGCTATGTGCCTCCATTTACACTAACAAAAACGTGACGTAAATCCCTGTGTGTAGATTTACGTACACTGGGTCATATTCTATTACTACACAGTCATATTAGGTACTATGGGATACATAGTACCGAGATGCAAAAAAAAACAAAAAAAAAGAAAAAACAAACAAACTTATGCCTATGTAGAATGAACACCACAAAATGCTGGCAGTATTTTGCTCTGTCCTGGGAGCAAAGCAATGCCCCAATATTCTTGGCTGCTGCTTACAGTGGCAGACCAAACTGCCAATGCCCTGCCACCTCTATATAAATTTATTCTCCAATTACCCTACTTTCCCCTAGTTCCCCCCCCCCTTAGGGTCTGCTATTAATAATATCTGGTGTCCATAGGAGCCGGCTCTGTGGGTGCTTGAGCACCCCCAATATTTAGAAAATTCATTGTATGTGTCCAGAGGGGTTATTTCCACTAGGCTTAGCACCCCCAATAATTTTGAAAAGTTGGCTCCTATGCTGGTGTCTAGTGGGGTTGAAGCAGGAGCAACCTCACCCCTAGAAGTATTACTGTTAGCATACCACTAAGAGTCACCAATGCCAGGAAGGAGCAGGGGTGACTAAGGATTGCTCCTATCCCAACCCCACTAGACACCATGGATTAGTAAAGGTAGGCCCTTGAAAGTGTGTGTGTGTGTGTGTGGGAGGGGGAGCTATGGAGGGTATATTTGACTATTGTGGTGTCATTAGGAGAGGAAGATTATTGGGGGCATTGGCAGTTGGGTGACCCTTTATAAAGAACTGGCTCAGAATCCTCATGCTGCTGAGATGCCAAGTAATCCCAAAACATAAGTACCTAATTCATACCCATACTGCAATGTCAAAAACTAGATAATGGTTTTTGCTAAGCACAGTATTGAAAAATTAATTGAAAATGTATCAAACATTTTCAGGATCTAAAAACAAAAAAAAAAACCTGTATGAAGCATAATTTTCTCCACGATTTTAGCTAAAAATTAGAAGACTAAAGTCAGTATTTTTTTTCTTTCAAACAGGCTTTATAAAAGCCTGTTTCAAAGGAATAGGCACATGGCCCAAGTATGACGACTTGTTAAACCGTCATAGCAACAGACTCAGCAATGTCCATACTGAATGGCTAAATCCAACATTATTCACTTAGGGCCCTGTTTACTAAGCTGCGCTGTAGGTGCACAAACTTTTTACCTTGCGCAAAACGAGAGAGACATATTATATTCCTATGGATGTGCTAAAATGTTTGTGCACCTACAGCGAGGCTTAGTAAACAGGGCCCTTAAACTCTTAGCATCCCATACTTTTCTCTGGTCACCAAAAAAGCTTAAATATTTTGTGTTTGAACTGAAGTCTGCCCATATCATACTATAAAAATGGTGTGCAATTCAAGTATCAATTGGTCTCTATCACATTTGCTTTAGTAGAGGCCGTTAGATGCTAAAATGTTTCAGATGCCAAAAGGAAAAGTACTTGCTGAGTATACTAATCATGTCTATTTCCTAATTCTGCATATAAAAACTGAAACAGACACTTCTTGTGAAAGATTAGAACCTTGCTTATACCAACAACAACAACAACAACAAAAAATTAGATTAAGAAATGAAGTATGCTCCACCTACCTCCTATTTCAAAGAGTTTCACTGCCTCTTATGCAAAAAGTGATCCATGCTACAATTATTCATTAGCAGATACAGACCCTAGATGACTTCTTTTGAGGAATGAGCTAGCCACCCCATATCCTCTACTGGTCAGGTAATGACTTTTGCTTATATTAGGCAGCAGCTACCTGAAGCTACTGTTTTGGGTTTTCACACCTTCATACTCTTCTTCCTCTATTGCAGGATTACCTCTTGCCATCTGCCATCCATGACCCTATTAATTCTTTAGGAATTAAACTTGTGGGTTTAAATAAAGTGCAAATTCTCCTTTTAAATTTAGGTCTTAAATAGAAGCCAAAACTATTAATTCTTAGTCATTTTCAAAATCAGTTACTGCAATTCGCTTTACCTTGGTTTTCTACTTTCTACTCTTTTAAACAAGTGAAACTTATTCAAATTAAATAGCAGTAAAGCACCTTGAAGGGAGCTCTTCATTTCTATCACCTATATCCTTTACATGTCACAACATTCTCAAAATGGTCACATGTATAGATAGGAAGAGACACAGTCTAGGAACATAACTGATCACCACTTTTTTAAGAAGTGGAGACACTTGTCCAGATCTGTTCATTCTTCTCTTTCTGCTGCCATCATGCAATCTTATATTGTAGTTCACAGTGCTCTTTGGATTCTAGCCAGTGACTAAATTCCCTGGATCTTTTTCTACCAATTACTGGCTCTGTGAACAGCTTTCCACAGCACCCCAGCCCATATGTTTTCCTATTGCACTGGTTCCCAATCCTGATCCTGGAGGCACCGCAGCCAGTCAGGTTTTCAGGATATCCACAATGAATATTCATGAGAGATTTGCACGCAGTAGATGTAGTGCAAGCAAATCTCTCCCATAAATATTCATTGTGGAAATCCTGAAAACCTGACTGGCTGCGGTACTTTAGCCTACATTAGTAAAAGGGCTCTTTAATCCTAAATGTGTTGCTGAAACTTAAAGGCCATGGAAACAAGGCAAATTACCACAACACTTTAAAAAGTTGTTGTGTGGTAGCCTATTTCTGCATTTTAAATCATATATTTACTGCATTTTTCCAGATTTATTTCCCCTCAGGGAGCATGGCATGGGCAGAGTGGGTGTGGAAGCATTAGCCAGCTAGCATGTAATACCACATGCTAACTAGAACGCAGAGTTGACTCAGCAGGTACGGCATGCAAATGGGACCATTAACACATGACCTGCAGTAAAAGTGAGCATAACCCCAAAAGGCACTGTGGCAAATTTACAGCCCGTCTCATCTTCCGCCAGGGTCGCTTTACTCATACTACCCCTCTCCAAGACCCTTCACTGGCTCCCTATCCGTTTTCGCATCCTTTTCAAACTTCTTCTACTAACCTATAAATGTACTCACTCTGCTGCTCCCCAGTATCTCTCCACACTTGTCCTTCCCTACACCCCTTCCCGTGCACTCCGCTCCATGGATAAATCCTTCTTATCTGTTCCCTTCTCCACTACTGCCAACTCCAGACTTCGCGCCTTCTGTCTCGCTGCACCCTAGGCCTGGAATAAACTTCCTGAGCCCCTACGTCTTGCCCCATCCTTGGCCACCTTTAAATCTAGACTGAAAGCCCACCTCTTTAAACATTGCTTTTGACTCGTAACCACTCGCCTCCACCTACCCTCCTCTCTTCCTTCCCATTCACATTAATTGATTTGATTTGCTTACTTTATTTTTTTTGTCTATTAGATTGTAAGCTCTTTGAGCAGGGACTGTCTTTCTTCTATGTTTGTGCAGCGCTGTGTATGCCTTGTAGCGCTATAGAAATGCTAAATAGTAGTAGTAGTAGTAGCTACCGTGCAGTAAAAATCCTGCATTAAGCCATGATAACTGAATTTTAGCGCATTTTAGTAAAAATTTATAATGCAGCTTTGTTAACATCAAGGAAAGCCTCCGATAAATTCGAAGGTCTGTTGCTTTGAAGAATATTTTTTTAGCTGAGTGAGCAAAACTTTTGTTCTTCAGTATGGAAAGATAATCTTTCAATGTATAGAAAGAGGGGGACAAAACAACATTAAGGTATAAAGAGATGGCTGCAGTGAAAAAAAATATTTTAATTTACTTCATATTTGGCGTCCTTTAGACCACGTGTCATACCATAATGCCCCTTCCTTTGTATGTCCTCATTTTGAGGTCTTGCTGCTCACATGTGCACTTGATATTAATCTGAAGCCACCTAAGAAGCTGCTGGGTAAAAGGTAGATTATGTTCTTGGTCTCTGTAATTCTAAATTAAATTAAGAGCTTGCATCAAAAATGGGCAATATCTCCACAGTTCGAGCTCACGACTAGCTGCAATGTTAATACTTACAACCAAATAACAGCTGTGATCTGGATATTGGCACTGAATACCCAAGTATTACGCAGACCACCTCCACTATTATCTGGACAGCGGCAATAGTTAATGTCAAGACCTGGGTAAGTATCTAAATAGGAAGGCTTAAGCCCATGGATAACAGAAAAATGTTCCCAGTCCTACTACAAGAAGTAAACCTGCTATGTGCATGTAGTTAAAAGGGTTCAAAGCTGCACACAGCTGCTGTTATATTCACTAGGGCTGAACCAAGTATTCGGTCAAATAATGATTTAAATTTGAATATGAATAACCCAGGACTCTATTGTGCTAAATCCTACTGAAATAAGCATGATCTCCAATTTCACGTTGCTTCTTTTACTATTTCTTGTTTTGTTAAAGCTCATTATCATTTGCATGAATAATATTTTTCGTTATTTGTATTCAGCCAAATAGTAAAATGTGTTAGTCGGTACAGTTCTAGTACCCACATTTCATATCTGCATGGTACATATGACTTACGAAAAGACATATGTTGAGTCTTCACAAACACGTATGAAGTCATTATGACTTTTGCAGTTGTTCAGACAATGTAAACTATACAAGCACACTAAATTTGCACACTCACATTTAGGCCTGCCTTTTACACAGCATAACTAATAATACCTAAATGTTGGCATGCAAATTCCACTTATGCTCTACTTTCTAACTTAAGAACATAAGAATAGCCCTACTGGGTCAGACCAATGGTCCATCTAGCCCAGTATCCTGTTTCCAACAGTGGCCAATCCAGGTCACAAGTACCTGGCAGAATCCTACATAGTAGCACATTCCATGCTACCAATCCTTCCATTTCAGTAGCAGACTAGGGACTTTTCCTCTAGGAACCTGTCTAAACCTTTTTAAAACCCAGATGTGTTAACCACTGATACCACATTCTCCAGCAGCGAGTTCTACAGCTTGATTATTTTTTTTTTAGTGAAAAAATATTTCCTCCTATTTGTTTTAAAAGTATTGTCATGTAACTTCATTGAGTGTCCCCTAATCTTTGTACTTTTTGAAAGAGTAAAAAAAAAAATACCCAGTATTTCTACTCATTCTACACCACTCAGAATTTTGTAGATCTCGAATCACATGTCCTTTCAGCCATCTCTTTTCCAAGCTGAAGAGCCCCAACCTCTTCAGACATTCCTCATATGAGAGGAGTTCCATCCCCTTTATCATTCTGGTTGCGCTTCTTTAAACCTTTCCTAATTCTGCTATATCGTTTTTGAGATACAGTGACCAGAATTGAATGTAATACTGAAGGCGACGTCGCATCATGGAGTGATAGAAGCATTGTAGTATTCTTCGTCTTATTTACCATCCCTTTCCTAAACGTTTCTAGCAGTCTGTTGGTTTTTTTGGCTGCCACCACACACTGGGCAGAAGACTTCAGGCCAGATACTGTTATAGAATTTACATTCAGCATTTTGAGCAACCTTTACAGAATTGTTCCCAAGTTAAAAACCAGGAATGGGGCGTCGGGGAAAAAAAAGTGATTCCTATAGTTTCATAGGCATTAGGAATACATATAATATTCACTGCCATATCTACTTTTACATTCATGAGAGAGAGAGAGAGAGAGAGAGAGAGAGAAGTAGGTATGGTAGCGATCAGAGTTTGTAAGCAGGTTTCTGGCACAGTGGAAGGCATTGACTTTTTCATGTTGGGATGGACTTTTTCCTTATTCCCCAACTGTGCTTTTACAGCAGCTGTTATTGGAGCATTTCCCACTATTTAATTTCCAAAGGGGGAATTGAGGCCAGTGTCTTTCTGATTAAGTAATTATTATAAATGACTTAAGCCTGCCATTGGCTTACTATGTTCCAAAATCCTTGACTAGATTATAAACGATGCACCCCTTTCTTTGCAAGCAGATCGCATGCAGGCTTCTCTCCCCAAAGGTAAGTAAATTCAAAATGATACAGCTTTTCCCCTGGGAATGCCACATAAATTTCATTTTACCTCCAAGCTGCAGACACAGCCTGCTATTTGAACTCCTTTTTCTTTCCATTATTCACTTTTCCTGCTGTTATCAGTCTAGGCAGTGGTAATAGTGATCACAGCTGTTAGGCCCAGCTGAGTTTTGAACCCCACCCTCTTGCATCATACAGCTGTAGATGGTCCCTTATGACTACCCCTCCCCCCACAACAATATACAGCTCTACTTAGCCTCACATTTCATTTCTTCAAGTGTTATAATGCCAGCCCTTCAGAAGTAGGGAGGAGGAGAAGAGAAACTGATCAAACCCTCTGTTTATATAAATGTTTTGTTTGTGCGAGAGGAAAGTCAACTACTTCTTCAGAAAAAAAAATATGTTATTTGAAATAAAATGCTTCCTACCTAAAATTCTATAGAACAGAAATGTTTAACTTGTAGTTAATTTACAGATTTTTAATCTCTTGCAGTCTTCACTCCTCTATATCTTATAGATCATGGAGGAATGAACAAGTCCTAACCTTTCCTTAGGCTTTTCCCACCAGTCTTTCAGCTCCAACCTCTTTTTTTTCTTCCTCCTCTTGCCTCTTTCTGTCTTTTCTATGCCTCCCTCAACATTGTATCCTAATACTTTCAGTTTTTCCACCAGCTTTATCCATCCCAAAAGCTCATCATCTTTCTCTGTTAGTGTTTTAGATCTCCCTTACACCCCACCCAATCGTTTCTATCACCTACTAACTGCACTGTGCTAAAGCAACTGTCTACCTCTTCCTGCTATGGAACCTGCTTGCTGAGCCAGGCCACACCTGGATGGAAGCAACAGCTGCTTGACCAAGCTCACCAGTGGGGGCAGAGGAAAAGAAGAGTAGTAGAAGCAGTAATTACTGCAGAGTCAACCATGAGCAGAAGCAGCAATAGCTACCTCTGGAGCAACCCTGGAGAACAGAACAAGCTTGTGTGGCTGTGAATGTTGAGTAGTAGTTGCCACCACCAAGCTTTAGTTAGTATGAGAGGAATTTTGTTGCAGCTGCTGCTTAGTTAGCCTTAGGGGTATACATTAGTGCATATTTGGATTTTCAGGGTACCTTAAAAAATGTATTGTGCACACTAAATAGATGAATGTGCACTAATTGCCTTATCATTCCTCAATGGAGTAGCCGCCTAGTGGTTAAAGCACCAGACTGACAACCAGGGAAGCACATCTCATATCCCACTGCTGCTCCTTGTGGCCTTAGACACGTCATTATACCATCCACCGCCCCAGGTACAAACTTATTTCCTGTCCTCTGAAGGGTTTACAAATCATAATAGTGTACTTAAATGTAACTCACTCTGAGCTACCACTGAAAAGGTGTTAGCTAAATCCAAAACAAACTCATTGGTTTAATGTACATTAAATAAAATTCTCTATTAAAATGAATGTATACAAAACGCCCACAAAATTGGGAACAATTTTGAGAAAAATAAGAATTGATATTGCCTGGTAGACCCCTAGCTAGCCTACAGAGGAAGGAGTAGCCTAATGGTTAGTGAAATGGGCTGAGATCCTGGGGAACCAGGTTCAGTTCCCACTGCAGTTCCTTGTGACCCATGGCAAGTCGCTTAACCCTCCATTGCCCCAGGTACAATAGACATTGTGAGCCCACTAGGGCTGTGCATGTTTTGTACTGTTCTATGCAAAGTATAGAGTAGCTTCACTAGCCAGTTTAAACCATCCCCAAGTAGAAGCTTTACTAGTAAACTTGATTCATTAATTTTTATTGTAGTACTTAGATAGAATTGTTGTCTTCTGCATAGAGTCTGTATCTAGCCACCCCCAGAGACAAGATGATGGCCAGAACCTCAGCCCAGCTGAGAGGAAAGCTGTATCACTCAATGGAGAATAAGGGTGAGAAGCTCAGGGAAAATAAAAAGGGGGAATGACTTGGGGAGATGGTGAAAAATCTTGATGGAATTATAATATATTAAGAAAGAATCAGCCCTTAGAAAAGCTGCTGATCCCAAAGCATGCTAGCATCACTAGGCTCTCACACACAGCCTGCAGGTGCAGAGAGGGAGGGCTGACCCTAGCTCAGAGCTAACAGCCAATAAGGAAAGCTCACAGGATACTACAAACTATTGGAAAAGCAGTCCTAATGCACAGTGCTATTACACAGACAATGTAATTGAATACAGATAATACTCATTAAATATAACAATGCATCTTTCCTTTATGAATATGGGGGCAGAACAGTGCTATAGAAATAATAGTGATAGTGAAAAGAGGAGCACCTGTAGAGGGAGGGAATAGACAGTGGGGTGGGCTGGTGTTTCCAAAAAAACAAACAAGCAAAGAGTATGTCATTGTATGTTACTAAACAAAAAACAAGCAGAAAATATAACATTTAGGGTCAGATTCAGTAAATGGAGCCTAAAGTTAGGCACTGTGCTATATTCCAATTCTATAAAGATCACTTAGTCTTAAGCAACCTTTATAGAATAGCGCTTAGAGCGGATTCCTCACATCCAAGTGATGGCAGTTGAGTGTGGAAATCCAAGTATTCTATCACATTGTACCAAATTTCTGGGAACAACCCTGACCCACCCATGCACACACAAGCAAACTCATAATTAGTGCCAATTAACCACAATAAGTGATCATTGACACCTAATTGCCTAGTTTCAGTGCACATCTGGTATTCACACCCACATCTGGGCAGCCAACTTTGGATGACTTTTATAGAATCTGGGGGGGGGGGGGGGCGGATTTGTGCTCTGTTAACCGATGATGGTGTGCAGTATTTCAGAACCAGTATACACTTTTTTTCCTCGACAATGGAACCAGCACACATGCACAAACTATTACCCATGTGCAAATTTGTGTGTGTGCACAAACTTTGGAAAACCGTGCATTCATTTTGGAAACAGCATATTTTTTCAGAGCATGTACCTCTTATGAAAAACCATGATAGATAAAAAATGAATAAAACACAAAATTCCCATAATGATATGGACAGCAAACATTTTTATGGAATGCCCATCCTTAATGGACTACAGTAGTGAGCTGGGAGAAGGTGACCCAAGTTTTCCCAGATTCCTCAGTCAGTGATAAACTCCGATATGGCAGGTAAATTCTGCTGTACTAAACCAGTCATATAATTACAGGAAACTAAACATTGATTATTAACATGCAGAGTACAAACAGAAAAATATAGTCATTGGCTAGTAATTCTTAGAGCAGAGACAGCTCACTAATACTGCAATTCTTAGTTTTCTATACAAAAGGTCTTTTTCAAGACCAAGAGTTTTTCAACTACTTTTTTATCCACCATCATTGACCCCTTGATGTTTTTTTTTTTTACACATATTATAAGAAGACTCCTGAAGCAGGTTTACTGCCGAAACACAGTTCTGTGTCGAGTCTTCACCAATAAATGTCTTATCATCCTTAGAAGTCTCCATATTTGTTCCTGGTCAGCCTGGTTTACTTCCCAACTCTCCATTTTTACCCTACATTGACTGCCATTACTCCTGCAAAAAGAGTGCTGCTTTACAGATTTAAACTATACGAGACCTGCATGAAGTCTCTGCCTGCATCACATAGCTTAACCATAAAACCTAATTCCACCCCTGCTTCTAAGTCCCAGTGGTGTTTGACAAGCAGAGTTGATCCCCACTACCTCTACAAGTTGAAAGGAGGTGGTCCTTCAGCGCTGGGAGTTGTGCCATTAATCCAAGCAGAGTGGGCAGGTCACCACTGCAGCTGGGATAGAGAGAAACAACATAGAATTGATCTTTTTGAGATTGGTGGGAATGGTCACTGTCACACCTCAGTCCTGAAATTGATCAACCATCATTCTAAGAATCTTTGTAATTGTTTCCACTATAAACTAGAGGCCTAATCCAACATCAGACCCTTGCCCCTCCTTCTCTTATAGATCTGATAAGTCATCAACTCCAAACTTCACTGTCCACCCAAGAATCTGTGCTTTGGTGTTCCTCACCATCCTGTGGGAAATTGAAGCCATGTGTATTAAAATATATATCTTATTTCTCAGCACATCACATTGGTCATAGCACCAAGCCCCACATCACCACATGAGACAGCAGTTCTAAGAGCCAGTGCATCTTTTCTAGCAAAAAAGGTGCCGGCACTCAAATGTTAGGCCACCCTTCAATGGTGGGGTGATCACTGAGGGATCCATCCCACAATAGCCAGGCCCCCTGCAACCAGTCACAGAACCTATGACAAGGCAGAATTGGTGTGTAGAGCCTGAGTTCTTTCATTATAACATGGGGTCCTTGGGTCAATTTTAGCAGACAATGGAAAAGGTGCCGGTACTCAGTACCCCCACAAAAAAAGCCCTGCTAAGAGCACTCTGTGCCATCGAATACAGCCAATAATCCTCTCACTTGTGTGATGTCTGACATCATTCTCTAGCAGGACCCAAACCTGTAACACCCACATTTGTAGATGACACAGCAGCAGCAAGAGTGAGGATGTGTCCACATACACCTGTCAAAACCCACATGAGTACCAGTGTTTGCCAGGACACAGTCACTCCTTCCAGTGAGCCCAGTGTCTTGATTGACTGAAAGCATGGGAGTTTGAGGAGGGTTTGCTGGCATTATACAATCATTTATTATATTTGATATACCACTTTCTAGTGAATAGGTCTGATTGATGTACAATAAAATTAGAAAAAACGCCAACAATGCCATATTAAAAAGGGTACAATTAAACTCTTTCCCCCATAGATAAAGAATGAGAGGAGTCTTAATAAACCAGGCCCCAAAAGGAACTGCACAACACTTTTTATATTTATGGCATTCGGGGAACGAGATGTACTTTGCCAAATCAGTGACTGGCTCCTATATTCATAGAAAATTTTCAAGGCCTCTGCTAGAAAAAAGAAATATGACTAGTTGATATTCAAAAAGCACTTATTCAGCTAACAGTATCTGGCTAAATGTACTATTCAGACCTATCCGTGGCTGATCATTGGCAGGAAAATTCTATAGATAAGCGCTTAAAATGTGCATGCAAATTTTGGGCATTTGTGCGATTTCAGTAATGAGCGTACTAGCACCAATAATTGAGAGCTCTCAATTATTGGCATTAATTAGTAATAATTTGTATTTACATGTGCATCTTGCTAAGCAGTTCTATAAAGGTGTACATGCAAATTAAGTGTGCAACTGAAAAGGGGGTGTGGCCATGGGTGATCACTAGATGCACATGCTATTATAGAATTCAGGGGATCTACGCTTAGACTATCAGTTTTCAGTTGGTGTAAACCTTCGTGCCTAAAAGTTGGTTGCAGATCCCAGTACTGCACGCCATTTTATAAATGGCACACAACTTAAAGCATCATTTCTAGAACAGCGCTTGGCATGCATTTTTGGGGGGCACTACAGAAATTTAGTCAGGCTTAATACATGGGATAAACAAAGGAATCCTGTTCAGAAGGAATGGATCCTCAAAAGCTTAGCCGAGATTGGGAGAGCTAGTGATTGGAAGGCAGGGCTAGTGCTGGGCAGACTTAAACGGTCTGCCAGAGCTGGTGGTGGGAGGCGGGGCTAGTGCTGGGCAGACTTATACAGTCTGTGCCCTGAAAATGGCAGATACAAATCAAGGTAAGGTATACACAAAAAAAGTAGCACATATGAGTTTATCTTGTTGGGCAGACTGGATGGACCGTGCAGGTCTTTTTCTGCCGTCATCTACTATGTTACTATAGTTACATAGTGTGTCTCTGAAAATATCATGGCCACTCTTCCCTCTGTCCTGCTCACTATGCCCTCTTAAGCTGAGTGGCAGTTCACCCCCTACTGGCAGCAGTGTTGGAGGTGCTTCAATATTGTGTTTTCAATTGCTAAGGACAGGCAGATTCCCTGGAGTCTTGCAGAGCTTGCCTGTCCCTCATTATTAAAAATGTGATTGTGAAACAGCACCCCCCCCCCCCCCCCCACTGGAAGCAATGCTGTTGGAGGACTTCTGCCCAGCTTCAAGGGAACGGTGAACCTGGCACTATCCAGACGATATCAGGGCAAGAGTGAGGCAGTGCATGCATGCACTTTCCATCTAACTTATTAGTGCCTGAATATTGCCAAATAGTTCCAGATGCTATAAAAGAGTTGGTGCACTGGTCAGATGCATATGCAAATTAACAAGCCATCATCGATTATAGGTGCTAATTGGCACTAATTTGGATTTGCACGTATCTGCCTGCATGCTGTTCTATAATGCTGCGTGCCCAAACTCACACACAGTCCAAAGGGTGGCATGGGCAGGTTTGGGGTGTTCCACAAATTTAGGCATAGCGTTATATGTCCAACATGGGCTCCAGGATTTAAACCAGGTTTCAATAGGAATTAAGTCCTAGTAGGAATCAGCACAAAGCGCTTTTCTTTCTGGTGTCATTTATTGAATCTGACCTTGTGTGTGTAGTTATAAATGTTAGGACAACTATTTAAATGCCTAACTAGGGGGTCCTTTTACTAAGGTACGCTGAAAAATGGCTTGCAATACAAGTGCGGGTTTTGGGTGTACGCCGATCCATTTTTCAGCCAAAAATGGACATGTGGCAAAATCAAAATTGCCGCACGTCCATTTTGGGTCTGCGACCTTACCACTAGCCATTGACCTAGCGGTAAAGTCTCATGTGGTAACTGGGTAGTAATAACCTACGTGTGTCAAATGCCATTTGGTGCACGTCCAATATGTGTGTCCAAAAATAAAAAAATTATTTTTTTTTGGCCGTGCGTATCAGACATGCGCCAAAAATTAAATTACCGCAAGAGCTACGTGGTAGCTGGCGGTAACTCCCTTTTGGCATGTGTTGGACACTTACGCATCTTAGTAAAAGGGCCCCAGGACTTTAAAAGACAAGACTAACATCAGTATTTGAACAGCGATCCAATATTTTTGTATTAAAACATCCTGCTTGAAAATGTCTATTTCACTGCCAAAAAGTTAAAGTGAATCCTGAAATCCAGACGAGTCCACTGATATTCTCAGATATCGGGGCCTGATGTAAAGTGCACTAGGCTTGACGCACAGCTTAGCTTTTTCACACAACTTTGTGAACACCCTAAGTTAAAAAAAAAAAAAACAATCTCTGTGATAACCTGCATAGTACACAGCTCGCTTAAATCCCTCTAGCTACTGAAGAGAAGGAAAAAAACAAAAAAACAAAGAAGACCCAAAGGCTGAGCACAGTGTTTTCTACTGCTGGAACTTTAAACACAAGGTCTTGGGAGGAGTACAAAGCTAGCTTGTTCTTCTGTGGTCAGCACTAGCAAGATTTCATGCCAGTTTCTTCTCTTCACCGGGAGCATATGGGACTTGCAACTTTTTCTGGCTTCCTTGAAGGGGATGAATCCAAATCCAAACACGTCAGAGATGAGTAGCTAAGAGGCACTGTGCTGCACTTTTGAGACACTCATAGACAACAGTGGTATTTTCTTTTTAAACGTCAACTTACATAGCAACATAGTAACAAAGTAAATGACGGCAAATAAAGACCTGTATGGTCCATCCAGTCTGCCCAACAAGATAAACTCATTTTACATAGTATGTAATACTGTATATGTAAAAACAACAAATCAAGCGGAAGAAATCCAGAAAGACCAGACTGAAACCACAGATAGTAAGAGCACCAAGGGAATTTTATTGGGACCCTACATGGTCCGTGTTTCGGCCAAAAAAGCCTTCTTCAGGGGTCTTCAAATTGACGTATACGGATGTTCCTCCAAAATAAATCACAAAATGAGACAATCGCTGGTGCTGTCTGAAAGGAGCATAGACATTAAAGTCTGTGTAAAACCTGGTTACTGTGGGTGTAGTTGAGTACCCCGATGGTTACTACAGTGAGCTGAGAACCAGGAGAACTGAGTTTGATTCCCACTGCAGCTCCCTGCGACTCTGGGCAAGTCACTTAGAGCTAGGGCTAGGATTACATACAGTGGTGGAAATAAGTATTTGATCCCTTGCTGATTTTGTAAGTTTGCCCACTGACAAAGACATGAGCAGCCCATAATTGAAGGGTAGGTTATTGGTAACAGTGAGAGATAGCACATCACAAATTAAATCCGGAAAATCACATTGTGGAAAGTATATGAATTTATTTGCATTCTGCAGAGGGAAATAAGTATTTGATCCCCCACCAACCAGTAAGAGATCTGGCCCCTACAGACCAGGTAGATGCTCCAAATCAACTCGTTACCTGCATGACAGACAGCTGTCGGCAATGGTCACCTGTATGAAAGACACCTGTCCACAGACTCAGTGAATCAGTCAGACTCTAACCTCTACAAAATGGCCAAGAGCAAGGAGCTGTCTAAGGATGTCAGGGACAAGATCATACACCTGCACAAGGCTGGAATGGGCTACAAAACCATCAGTAAGACGCTGGGCGAGAAGGAGACAACTGTTGGTGCCATAGTAAGAAAATGGAAGAAGTACAAAATGACTGTCAATCGACAAAGATCTGGGGCTCCACGCAAAATCTCACCTCGTGGGGTATCCTTGATCATGAGGAAGGTTAGAAATCAGCCTACAACTACAAGGGGGGAACTTGTCAATGATCTCAAGGCAGCTGGGACCACTGTCACCACGAAAACCATTGGTAACACATTACGACATAACGGATTGCAATCCTGCAGTGCCCGCAAGGTCCCCCTGCTCCGGAAGGCACATGTGACAGCCCGTCTGAAGTTTGCCAGTGAACACCTGGATGATGCCGAGAGTGATTGGGAGAAGGTGCTGTGGTCAGATGAGACAAAAATTGAGCTCTTTGGCATGAACTCAACTCGCCGTGTTTGGAGGAAGAGAAATGCTGCCTATGACCCAAAGAACACCGTCCCCACTGTCAAGCATGGAGGTGGAAATGTTATGTTTTGGGGGTGTTTCTCTGCTAAGGGCACAGGACTACTTCACCGCATCAATGGGAGAATGGATGGGGCCATGTACCGTACAATT
The DNA here is from genome assembly GCF_901765095.1 of Microcaecilia unicolor. Taxonomy (NCBI): domain Eukaryota; kingdom Metazoa; phylum Chordata; class Amphibia; order Gymnophiona; family Siphonopidae; genus Microcaecilia; species Microcaecilia unicolor. Next base: position 577,329,364 of record NC_044031.1, read on the forward strand.
CTGAGTGACAACCTCCTTCCCTCCGCCAGGGCCTTAAAAATGGGTCGTGGCTGGGTCTTCCAGCACGACAATGACCCAAAACATACAGCCAAGGCAACAAAGGAGTGGCTCAGGAAGAAGCACATTAGGGTCATGGAGTGGCCTAGCCAGTCACCAGACCTTAATCCCATTGAAAACTTATGGAGGGAGCTGAAGCTGCGAGTTGCCAAGCGACAGCCCAGAACTCTTAATGATTTAGAGATGATCTGCAAAGAGGAGTGGACCAAAATTCCTCCTGACATGTGTGCAAACCTCATCATCAACTACAGAAGACGTCTGACCGCTGTGCTTGCCAACAAGGGTTTTGCCACCAAGTATTAGGTCTTGTTTGCCAGAGGGATTAAATACTTATTTCCCTCTGCAGAATGCAAATAAATTCATATACTTTCCACAATGTGATTTTCCGGATTTAATTTGTGATGTGCTATCTCTCACTGTTACCAATAACCTACCCTTCAATTATGGGCTGCTCATGTCTTTGTCAGTGGGCAAACTTACAAAATCAGCAAGGGATCAAATACTTATTTCCACCACTGTACAGTATACAGTCTCCGTTAACTGACGTTAGGCTTACTTGAAGTAATCAGTTATAGTCCTCTGTACACTATTGGGTCTGTGAGTTCCATAGACTACGTCTGCCAGACAGTAAAAACTGTCATAGCACTGACATCCAGTGGCCTCCAGATAGGCCCGCACGGTGTCGACTCTCCAGCGGTCTTGCAAAAAAGTGACAGGAAGAGGATGTTGAATTACATCAGCATGTCCCTCGCTGCTCATATCATCTGTTTCATCATCAGCCGTTACTGCCTGCGTGTAGGTGCATATCTCCACATCAGTGCTATCAGCTGTTTGTAGATCGTAATCAACAGCTAGGTAGCGATGAAACGCCTCTTCAGTAACACCGGCTGGGATGTCAATAACCTGTTCATCTGACACGTTTGCAACAGCTGCATCTGTTTCGTCCCTCTCCACATCCTTAAAGCTTGCCCACTTGTAGCAGTTCACAATGGTTGCCTGTGTAACATGATTCCAGGCTTCTTCCTTCATATGTAGGGAATCCAGCAGTGATAGATTACGAGCAAGTTCAACGGCACGTTTATCCTTGCCAGTCTGGTCATCCATAACGCTCATCAGACGATGTAGCACAAGAGCCCGATAATGTTGTTTGAAATTGGCTATTATGCCCTGATCCATAGGTTGGATCAGAGAGGTAGTGTTTGGTGGCAGGAAGACCACCTTGGCGTTAGACAGCCTGACGTCATCCCTGTGTGCAGCACAATTATCACAAAGCAACAAAAATCTGACGCTTTTGTGCCCGCATTCTAGTGTCTAACTTCTTTAGCCACTGCTTCCAAATTTCCCCAGTCATCCATGAATTTGTGTTAGCCTCGTATGACACATGAAGTCGCTTAACTTTCTTGAAGCAATGGGGCTGTTTGCTCTTTCCAATGACAAGGGGTTCCACTTCTCACTCCCATCCATATTGCAGCAAAGGAGGATCGTCAGTCGGTCCTTCAACGTTTTACCTCCAGTAGTTTCAGCATGTTTGAATGCAAGTGTTCCATCAGGAATTGCTCGCCAGTAGAGACCGTTTTCATCAGCATTGAAAATGTCACAAGGTGCAAACTCGTTCAAGATGGCAGGAAGAACTGAAACAACCCAATTTTCAGCACCAAAGTCATCAGCGTCTTGTTTCTCACCATGCTGTTTCTTGAATTTTATGCTGTTCCTCTCCTTCCATCTTTCCAACCATCCAACAGTGGCTTTGAAATCAGTTAGTCCAAGACTTTGAACTAGCTGGTTAGCTTTCTCCATAAACAGTGGACCACTGACAGGAAACTGTCTGCTCCTGACTTGAGAAAACCACCGAAAAAGAGCATCTTCTACCTCCTCAGCTTTTCCCGCCCGTTTTCATTTCCGTTGTGGATTTGTATTGTTTTGCCAGTCTTCCAGAGGCTGGTCTTTCTGCTTTAAGACACGTGAAATTTGACTGGGATTGACACCATATTCTTTAGCAATAGATGCTCGACTTTCTTTGTTTTCTAATTTTTTTTAAGAACTTTTATTCGTTCAGCCAGTGTTAAAGTCTTACAGTTCCGCCATGACGACAACGACCCCAGTGTACACTCTAACAACATTCTTTCACTTATTCTGCCTGTGGCAGTTAAAGGGGTGGTAAATTTGAAATGTCGTTGGTTGTCACGCGCCAATCGGCTTCCATATTCCATGCGTGCGCTTATGCTGAGTCTTCCCTGCAGAGGAGTGGTCTTAAACCATGCATATAAGCGAATCTTGCACTTATCAGTGGTGCGCTAAACCAAAGTTTATCCCCATAGAAATTGATGGCACCAAAAACGGGACCGAAGTATGGCATGCAGTTAAACAGAGCATGCGCTTATCCAACGTGCACTGTGTGTGTATATCACATATACTTATATATATATATATATATATATATATATATATATCACACACGAAAAAAACTGTACTGAAAAAAATATTATGCCTAAGCATATTCTATAAAGTATGCCTAAATTTAGGTGTTCTTTATAGAATATGCCTAAATTTCCATGTGGTTTATAGAATACACCGAGCGCCCGTCTGCAAGGAGGAATTTAGTCATTGGCAGTTATGCCAAGCAAAACTTGGCGTAAATGTCATTGCCTAAATCTATGGAACGATCTCCCTAGACCTATCCGAGCAATCCATGACCACCTACCATTCAGAAAAGCACTAAAAACCCATCTATTCAAACAAGCCTACCCAAAAGACCCAGATTAATCTCATGAACCCATCTACCTTACATATACTGAAGAGAAAATGACATTGACCCAGAATCTATCTCCCACCTTACCCTCCTCTCTCTATCACCTGTCTCTACCTACCTCCCCATCCATCCTTCTATTATGTTATACTTAATTTCCTACTTTATATAACAAAATTGTGTTACCTATTACTATGTAAGCCGCATTGAGCCTGTTTTTAGTGGGAAAGTGCGGGATACAAATATAATAAAATACATTAGGCACAGATCAGGTGTAATCTATAACAATGCATGCAAAGTTTTAGAAATGTCCATAATCTGCCCATTCCTTGTCCCCTTTTCAACTATGCAACTTAGAATTTACATACATCACGGTACAGAATACACTTAGACATTTGTGAGTGTAAATTCTAAATTAATGCAAATCAATAATTGCTTAATTGGTAATTATCAGTGCAATTGGCTTAACAAGTTGCACGTGCCCACCATTGCCCCAGATACCATCCCCGGCCTCAGGCAAGCCGTCTCCCACCTCGGGGATGCCCCGAGCCCCCGGAAAAAGACGGCGCTGCTTCCCGCAGCGCATTGCTCTTCCAGCGTTCCCCTCCAGCCGGCATGAAACAGAGCTAACATACCGGTTCACCCCCCGATGGCCCGAGAACGTGCTCCTCTCCCTTCCGCCCACCTAAAACAACCATCCCCGGCCTCAGGCAAGCCGTCTCCCACCTCGAGGATGCCCCGAGCCCCAGTCCCCCCAGAAAAAGATGGCGCTGCTTCCCGAAGCGCATTTCTGTTCCAGCGTTCACCTACAGCCGACCTGAAACGGCCAAAAAATACCGACGGCCCGAGAACGTGCTCCTCTCCCTTCCGCCCACCTAAAACAACACTGCTGCCTCAGCACAACACAGCACCCCTCAGCAAACGCTGATCCCCCTACAACCACCCTTACATTTCACCAACACAAAGACCCCCCACAAACCCCCCTGACACACAAAACCACACACACACACATTCCACTGCTAACACCCTGCAACAATAACCACCCTCAAAGCCACACACCAATCCATCCCACTTTGCCAGCACAGCACATCCCCCAAACCCCCCCCCCCCAAAAAAAAAAAATACATACACCAACAATTACAATACAAATACAACTTTTAAAAAATTTGTTGGCTTTTTAAAAAACATTTATATCCCTTAATATCAAACAGAAAAACAAAAACCCACATGCTAGTGCCCGTTTCATTTGTTTCGGAAACGGGCATTTTTTACTAGTAATATATAAACTGCTTTCATTGTTTGTAACCACAAGATGGTAGTATATCAAATCCCAACCCCTTTCCCAAAAGGACAGCCCTTTTTGTTGTCTGCAGGTTATCCACTACAGAATATCAGCAGTGCCTGAGTAACTCGAGGCTGTATCCTGACTATCCCAGACCACCCAAACACTAACTGGATAGTGTATTGGCAGTCTCCCTAGATTTTCAGTTACCACAGTTTGCCAGATAACCCTTCTACCTGGTCATATCCTGCTGAATAATTGGCCACAAAGGGGGCAACTCTATTCTATAAGCCGATGCATTTACACACCTTTTGCACGCGTAAAGTTCTAGAACACTAGAACCAAGTGTATATTTATCTGTGAAAAGCACCAGCAGTGCATCTAAATTATAGAGCATGAATGCAAAGGGGCGTATACATGGGCAGGATGTGGATGGAGCTCTCAGTTACACAAGTAACAGTGGCATAGCCATGGGTGGGCTCAGGCCCACCGTTTTGGTTAAGGCCCACCCAGCAGCAGCACACCTGCTCAGTGTAGCTCTGAAGCCCTGCCAGTTGAAGAGTCCTCTCCAGAGCACACACACCCCTCCCCAAACTATCTGAAACCTGGGGCACTCACAGCATACCTCCATCTACTACTACTATTAAACATTTCATTAGCGCTACTAGACTTACGCAGCGCTGTACAAATTAACATGAAAAGACAGTCCCTGCTCAACAGAGCTTACATTCTAAATTGGACAGACGAACAGACAGCTAGGGGTGGGGAAATTGCAGTGGTAGGGGTGATAAGTGAGGGTGTTGAGTAAGAGAGTCATGGTTAGGAGTCGAAAGCAGTAGCAAAGAGGTGGGCTTTAAGCCTAGACTTGAAGACAGCCAGAGACTGAGCCTGACATACTGGCTCAGGGAGTCTATTCCAGGCATAGGGAGCAGCGAGATAGAAGGAACGGAGCCGGGAGTTAGCAGTGGGGGAGAAGGGGGACGACAGGAGACATTTACCCAGCGAACGGAGTTCACGGGGTAAAGTGTAGGGAGAGATGAGAGCAGAAAGGTACTGAGTAGCTCCATCCACTGACACTGACTGTATATGTATTCAGTTCATGCACATGAACCAAACATGCATGGGGGCAATCATTGTCGGCGGTTGATGGTTTGCTGCGACTACCCCAGGTTTATTATTTTTTGGGGGGGGGAGTGGTGATCTTCAGCTCGCAGGGATTCTCACCAACCAAGGTATTTTTTTTAACCTCTTCAGGGAGGGAGAGGTTAGCACGGGGGGAGGAAACGCGAGGGCTGTGCCCACCCAGTCCACCTTCAAGCCCATCCAGAAATTGAACTCTGGCTATACTACTGAAGTAACATACAGAATACTGTAAATTATTAGATTTAAATTTTGATATACCACTTAATACATTAAGCTTTAAAATCAGTTTACAATAACAATTTACAAAAAGAAAAGTATATATTATAACTTGTATGAAGAGTGGATTGCTCTCTCTTTATATGTTTACATCAAATCACAACCCTTGATATTTAAAAGTTAAAACAACAACATTCTTATAAATCCAAAAAGATTAAGATCCTACGTGCATATACCTCTCACATTTAGAGAGCTGCATTTATGCCAGCTCTGTGGCTGATGTACCAGCAGGCACCTAAGTGTTAGGTGTGTGGATACCGGGCTATTCTAGCATTCTATAAACAGAACCCAGGCACCGTTATAAACTAGGCCCCCACCACACATCTTTGGAGTTGCTTGTGCTGCAATGTTGTTCCGTACATAAATAGCATGGTGTTATTGTGGTACAAAATAGTATTCCAGTACATGCCCAGTTGTACCTGCATCCATAGTTCTATGCACACACAACATTTGCTGTGGGTCCTTGTATTCAGCGGGGCACTATTGATATCAACCAACCATTAGAAGCCCAATGTTTCAAAACCTCATAATCACACAGGTGCAAATTTTCCCTGTTTTAATGGACCCCAAAAGCGACTCATTTCACACAATTGGCACATGAGAGTTGGCATTTATGTCTATTATACAAATCTACTTATGCATCCACCAAGCGGATGTTCTACGCAATATGGAGACTGCGGCACATTAGGTTTTGTCTCACCAGAGAGCTCTTCCGCACACTTGTTCACTGGTTAGTTCTCTCTCACCTTGACTACTGCAGCGGGATTTACGCAGGCTGCCAGGAGCAACTACTGCGAAAGTTCCAGACTGCCCAGAACACTGCTGCAGGACTCATCCTGGGCAAATCGCGCATGGTTCCCACGCAGCCTCTACGTCTCAATCTACACTGGCTCCCAGTTAGAGAGCCAATCGCTTTCACGCTCTGCACCTTAACGCATAAAATTATTTACGGTCCAGCTCCAGAATACATGATTCCTTTAATAGACCTCCCACCTAGAAATGCCATCAACACAGCCCGCACCTATCTCCAACTTCATTATCCGTCTTGCCGGGGTGTCAAATACAAACTTCTTTTTGCCTCTACTTTTCACTACTCCAGCCCGAAAACTTGGAATGCTTTACCTCTGAACCTGAAGTCTCAATCTGATCATCACCTTTTCAAGAAGATGTTGAAAACGTTCCTTTTTGAAAAAACTTACTCCATTAGTAATTCTGCTTATTAGTCACCCTAATTGTTGTTAGTGTTCTCTCCTTATTCTGCTGTAAAATTCATGTGTTGTACTTCATGTATGCCACATTGTGCCTGCATTTGTGGGAAACTGTGGGGTATAAATGAACCATAAATAAATAAATCCAGCTTTTCTTAAATAAAGTACACAACTGTGGAACGCTTTGCCCAAAGCTGTGTCACGACATGGACCATGTTTCACAATGAAGCTTTCTCAAGAGACCTTGCCAGGTACTTGTGACCTGGATTGGCCACTGTTGGAAACAGGATACTGGGCTTGATGGACCTTTGATCTGTTCCAGTATGGCAGTGCTTATGTTCTTAGTTCTTCTTTAAAAAAAATTATTGTTCGAGTCGCTCATTCATTTTCTTCAATGTTGGAGAGACACTGGAGCCAGATTGAATTTCTTGAGAAAGCTTTATTGCGATAGATGATCCATGTCGGGATCAGGGACATTAAAATAGAAGCTAGTTCACACAATTGTTGTTTCAACAGACATTTTGAAAAAAAAAAAAAAGTTTCATTCAATCATGTGCTATAATTAGACCATACGGACCTAGTTAAGAACAGTTGGTCTATAATAGTTCCAAAGCACATAAAACATACAAATTTTAAAGGCGGGTGAAAATTCATCATCTATATTTCAGTCAAAGAAAAGGTTTTGGGACTTTATTATGTACATGTACATTAGATTTTCCCAAACAAATTTAGAAAAAGTTAAACATATTCCTCCGTTTGTGATGGTTATATGTGAAACACACCAGCTCATTCCCATAATAGATGTAAACGCAACTCCTTGTGTGCCAATAAACGTTGTGTGTTGGGCTTGTAATGGTTTTGATATCAATAGTGCCCCCACTGGTTTATAATACAAAGGACCCACAGCAAATAAACATTGTGCGTGCATAGAACTCTGGATGCAGGTATAACTGGGCATGTACTGGAATACTACTTTGTACCTACAGTTTTAATAATAATACCATCCTATTAGCATTGCAGCCCAAGCAACTCTGAATACCGATTTACTTGCACACAAGGCGTAGCTGCTTCTAGCTCAGACTCATGTGCGTGTGCTTCCAGTGTGTCAGCGCACAGCTTATTTACGTAATGCACTAGGGAGCACTTCTTTACTCATTTGTTAGAAAGCAATGTGCTGACCTGTAGTGCATGGCTCTATTGTAGACAGAAAAGCTGATTAGGAGGCTGAGGCCGAGTAACAATAAGGAAGACTTAAATTTCTCCCTTTAAGTTAGCAACTCTGACCTTTGAGAAGTCACTCGAGATCCGATTCACCAAGGCTCCCCCCCCCCCCCCCCAATTCTTCTCATATTGGGAGGGGAGGGAAGCTTCACTAATCAAGACCTTTGACTACTGGAAGCCAACAATTGCATGCAAGATGTCTAGTTTAAATTTAAAAATTTGATAGAAAGAAAAAAAATAAAGTCAAAAAAAGTGTTTTGATATCTTCAAATGTAAAAGTATCTCACTCCTTTTCCACAGTAGCTCAAGGTGAGCTTCTTTCAGTTACAGTAGGTATTTCCCCATCCCCAGAGGGTTTACTGTTAAGGGTCAGATTCATTAAATGATGCTGAAGAAAAATGGTGCCAGGAAAAGTAAGCACCGTTTATGGAACAGCGCCTAGTGGGGATTCCCATGCTTAACTTTGGGTATTTATTTTATTGTTTATTTTATTGCATTTGTATCCCACATTTTCCCACCTATTTGCGGGCTCAGTGTGGCTTACAATACATTGTAAATAATGGAAATACGATTTGTTACAATTCAGTTATGGATTACATTGTGAGAATTTAAGCGAAGGCAGAGTCAAGGTATCGTTAGGGAATAGGACAAGGAAAAGAACAATGGAACAATGGAAAGAGACAACGGGGAATTAATAGGGTAATAGAACTTAGGGTAATGAGGACTTACACCAGAAGAAACCTGGTACAAATCCTGGTACTTGCAACTTGGGCACACATCCCCAAATTCTATTGTTTAAAAAAAAAAAAAAAAGTATATAATTCTTTGTAACGCCCCTGATTTGCCCATGTCCCTCCCATGTCCACGCAACAGTTGGGGTTCCACACAAGAGGATTTGGGCATGGATCATTATAGAATTGCATACAGCCAGATCCATGCGCAAATCCAAATTAGTGCCACTTAATGTCAATAATTCATTGTTTATTTATTTGTTACATTTGTATCCCACATTTTCACACCTATTTGTAAGCTCAATGTGGCTTACATAATTCTGGAGAGGTGGTTACAGACTCTGGGGTGAATACAGATACAGAGTGTAGAGTATAATAGATCTGGTGTGGTCCGTCCCAAGCAGGTTGCAAGGGGTGGGATAGTATGGCAAGGGATTGAGTATTGTACGTTTCCTAGTTTAGGTGTTGTATTTCATTGCTCTGCATTTATGTTGGTTCCGTGGGGTATGCCATGACTTGTTAACTAATTTGAGCACAGATTTCAGGATCACACCCAAATCTGGGCACTAATTATATGATCGGGGGGGGGGGGGGAGGGGAGTAATGTGTCCCTCAGGCAGTGGAAGGATAAATGTTTTACCTAATCTTACAATTTAACTTAAGCTTTTATAGCCTGCGATTTCAACCCAGAGTGTACAGAGCAAGCTACAATAGCTAAAACACAGAGAAAATATATCAAAACAATCCCCTCCCCCATGAAAACATCAAAGGCCCAAAATATCCCACAAAAAGCCAGGTCGTCAAATAAATAACAATGAAAAAGCATATAATTAATTAGACAAACTTTTCAACTCTACAGGAAGCTTATGCCAAAGAGCTGGTACAGCACCCCCAAAGAACATATGTAGCACAAACTGCTTTTGCAGAAAATGGTCCAAGATTTCATTTCAGATATTCCAGACCGAACTCATATAAAAACTGTAAAGCACAGGATTTTAACAAAACCCTAGATTTCACAGACAAATTGATGTAAATTATAAAGCAAGTATATTGCCCTATACCAAAGCTTCCTATATAGAGCAGCAATTGGGTTTGAACCCTGGCTTCCTTGGTTCGCAGCTCAACTTTGAACCACTAGGCTATTTCTTGACTCAAAAAGCTCAATTGGCCTTAATTAAAACAGTTGGAAACTTTACAAACTTTGCTTATTGTAAAATTAGCATGTGGATTTTATTTTGGTTGTTTGCTTTCTATTCATCATTTTAGATCACTGTAGTAAAGACCGTCATAATTCATATTAAACAATAATTCATTACATATTAAAAAGTTCCCCTCTGGAAAATATTACTCATAAAACATTAAAAAGTTACTTAAGGAAAAAGAAAAGTAGAAATGTTATTGTAAAGCATTGTAAACATTTTCATTTATTTCCTGCAAGAGAGTTCATTGAACCATGCACATCTGGTTTGGTGATGGGTGTTAGGCCTACAGATAGCAAAAGAAGTTAATATTGAAAGATGGAAGCTCTGGCGGCTGCACAAGCATCCATGTGAGCGAGGAGTTTGTCAAGCTGCCATATAGACTTATCAGCAGCTGGAGTCTGTCTGGCATCCTGCCAAGTTCTGTAATATCTGGAGAGTCCAGTGGAAATGCAGGTGCACTTATAGCTCAGTCTGTCTGGTGGGCTACATAGAGACTGTGAGGCTGTTTATAGTCACAATAAGGGCAATTTCATGAAGGCAGTGACTAGTTTTAAAGAGGCAAGTGAGCACTTACTTAGGAAATATTTTATAAAGACACACCAGCATTATAGGTTGGATACAGTTAACATGAAGCTCAAAATTTGGGGGTCAAAAATCAGGACTGAATGGTATTCTATAAAGGGTATTCTGGGATGGTACCTATTATAGTGTGTAGTGCTGGGATCTGCATACAACTTTGGGTGTGAGGATTCACACCAACTGAAACCTGGTGTAAATGCTGACCTGCAAGCTGGATGTCAAACCACACTGTTGTGTAATACTGCATGCATCTTAAGGGAATGTCTCCGACCTGCCTATGTTCCTCCCATCATTTACACCCCATGCACAGAAACAATTAGGTGCTATTCCAGTGGTTCCCAAACCTGGTCCTGGAGACACCCCAACCAGTCAGGTTTTCAGTATATCCACAATGAATATTCATGAGAGAGAGAGAGAGAGATTTACATGCAGTGGAGACAGTGCATGCATATCTCTGTCATGAATATTCATTGTGGATATCCTGAAAACTTGACTGGATGAGGTGCATCCAGGACCAGGTCTGGGAACCCCTGTGCTATTCTATAAATGGAAGTGCTTTTTTGCAGATCTGCTGTGATAGTATCTGAGGATCTGAAGGTGACGAAACAGTGTGACAAGGAGGTGGCTTTAGCCAGAAGATTGCTAGACTGTATATAGAGAGGTGTGACCAGCAGAAGAAAGGAGGTGTTGACACCCCTGTACAAGTCGTTGGTGAGGCCCCATCTGGAGTATTGTGTTCAGTTTTGGAGGCTGTATCTTGCTAAGGATGTAAAAAGAACTGAAGTGGTGCAAAGAAAAGCTACAAAATGGTATGGGATTTGCATTACAAGACGTATGAGAGACTTGCTGACCTGAACATGTATACCCTGGAGGAAAGGAGAAACAGGGGTGATATGATACAGACGTTTAAATATTTGAAAGGTATAAATCTGCAAACAAACCTTTCCGGAGATGGGAAGGCAGTAGAACTAGAGGACATGAAATGAGGTTGAAAGGGGGCAGACTCAAGGAAAATGTCAGGAAGTATTTTTTCATGGAGAGAGTGGTGGATACTTGGAATGCCCTCCCGCGGGAGATGATGGAGGTGAAAACGGTAATGGAATTCAAAAATGCATGGGATAAATATAACGGAATCCTGTTCAGAAGGAATGGATCCTCAGAAGCTTAGCAGAGATTGGGTGGCAGCACAGGTGGTTGGGAGGTGGGGCTAGTGCTGGGCAGACTTCTACGGTCTGTGCCCTGAAAATGGCAGCTACAAATCAAGGTCAGGTATACATATAAATTAGCACATATGAGTTTATCTTGTTGGGCAGAATGGATGGACCATGCAGGTCTTTCTGTGCCGTCATTTTCAAAAAAGATGGACGTCCATCTTTTGACATAAATCGGAACATGGACTTCCATCTCCCAGGGACGTCCAAATCGGTATAATCGAAACCCGATTTTGGACATCTCCAACTGCAGTCCATCTATTAGATTGTAAGCTCTTTGAGCAGGGACTGTCCTTCTTCTATGTTTGTGCAGCGCTGCATATGCCTTGTTGCGCTATAGAAATGCTAAATAGTAGTAGTAGTACTTTGTGTTTATTCCATGCATTTTTGAATTCCATTGCCATTTTCATTTCCATCATCTCCTACAGGAGGGCATTTCAGGTATCTACCACCCTCCCCATGAAAAAGTATTTCTCAACATTATTTCTGAGTCAGTTCCCTGCAACCTCAATTCATGTTCTCTAGTTCTACCACCTTTCTGTCTCTGGACAAATAGATAGGCTTTCTCGCTCTCTCACGCACACACCCTTCCTAAAATTTGTGGTAGGCTTTAATCTCTTAAACTGATTGATAATTTGTTCCACAGATTAGGACCACTACCTACAATTGATCTCTTCCTAGTAGCAGATTTTCTACATACAGATTTGGAAAGTATTGTTAACCTAATTTCTTCTGCTGAGAGCAGTAGTCTAGCAACAGACTAAAGAGATTGTCATGCAAGGGCTAAATCATATAAAATTTTAAATAAAACATCAATAGCTTAAAATGTATTGAGGTCTTTACTGGGAGCCAGAGTAACCTTACTAAAAACAGGATGACCTGGTCAGTAGATTCCCCCCCCCCCCCCCCCCCAAGATCAGTTTGGCTGCCATGATTTGTACAATCTGTAATCTCTCTATTTGGAAATCCAGCAGACCTGGCAAGAAAAGTAGCAACAATTATAAATCAATTAGATTATTGTAAACTGTTGGAAGATCTAAAAACAGTTTAATTCTACGCAACAAGTTTAACAAAAGCTTTAACTGTTTCATGTTTATCCATGCTCAGCAAAGAATCTAATGTCACTCCAAGAATTCTGATGTGTGGCTGGAGGGGGATTTCAGAAGTACGTTTTATTTTAAATTGCAGTACCTCTACATCTTTTCCTCTCACCCATAGGATATTAGTTTTATCTAGGTGGTTCTTCAAAATTGTTTAATAACACCCATTGATAAATTTCATCAAACACTGTCATCAAGATGGAGGTCTCTTCTGATGTTCCCCCCCCCCCCCACCCCCATAGGGAGCAGTAAAGAAATGTCATCGGCATAAGAATAATATGTAATCTTAAATGATATGTACCTCAGAAGCATTAAAAAGTAATTGCTGCCACAACTGAAAATTCACCAACAGTAAAGCATATTCTAGTAATTCTACAGCTTCTCAAACATGCACACAATATGAATGGAAGAACTCAATACAAACAGAAAGAAAAAAAAAAACGAATGGACTGTAAAGAGGATTCAGATGTATTTCCCCAGATGCAATAAGACTGCTTGTCTGTGTTTCTAGTAGTGGAAGGCATCAAACAGTCCTCCCTCCATTTACTAGAATGGAAATCAGAATTGTTTGCAGTAGAATTACATATGACCAAAGGTTATGTGGATTTAAGTTGAGCAGATTAAAAGTGTGCTGGTGCAGGGCCAGAAGTTACGATTTACAACTGCTCTCGGTCTATGTTATTCATAGGTTTGAATGAATAGCATAATAGCAGTCTGAGCTATATACAATTAAAACTCTTCCCACATAAAATTAGGGTTGTGTATTCCACGGTCTGACTTCCACAGATAAGAACATAGGAATTGCAATACTGTGTCAGATCAAAGTCCCTCTAACCCAGCAACCTGCTTCCAACAGTGGCCAACCCAAGTCACTGTAAAATTAACAAATAAGTCTGTACTTGGTAAGCAGAATGTAACATGGCCGAACATGCCCAAGACATCTTTATCTGTATATCTTCCACCGTTCCAGGAAAGCATCCTTCTCTCAATGCATTACAACTGGCACATGGCCAGGGTTCCTTAGATTGTGAGCTTAAATCAATAAAATGGAAGAAAAATGACATGCCCCAACTAGTTCCACAAATGAGGAGCTTAGTGGTCAATGCACTGTACTGACAACCAGGTATGCCCAATTCAAATTCTGCAGCTGTTCCTTGTGATCTTGGGCAAAAATCAGTTAACTCTCTTACCTGAGGTACAAAACAGACTTAAGTGCAAGGTGATGCATGTGGGGGAAAAAGAACCCGAATTATAGCTACGTCATGCAAGGTTCCACGTTAGGAGTTACGGACCAAGAAAAGGATCTGGGTGTCGTCGTCGATAATACACTGAAACCTTCTGCGGCTAGGAAAGTGAATAGAATGTTGGGTATTATTAGGAAAGGTATGGAAAAGAGGTGTGAGGATGTTATAATGCCATTGTATCGCTCCATGGTGCGACCGCACCTTGAGTATTATGTTCAATTCTGGTCACCGCATCTCAAGAAAGATTTAGTAGAATTGGAAAAGGTGCAGCGAAGGGTGACAAAAATGATATCGGGGATGGGATGACTTCCCTATGAAGAAAGACTAAGGAGGCTAGGGCTTTTCAGCTTGGAGAAGAGACAGCTGAGGGGAGACACGATAGAGGCATATAAAATAATGAGTGGAGTGGAACAGGTGGATGTGAAGCATCTGTTCATGCTTTCCAAAAATACTAGGACTAGGGGGCATGCGATGAAACTACAGTGTAATAAATTTAAAACAAATTGGAGAAAATGTTTCTTCACCCAAAGCATAATTAAACTCTGGAATTCGCTGCCGGAGAACGTGGTGAAGGCGGTTAGCTTGGCAGAGTTTAAAAAGAGGTTAGATGGTTTCCTAAAGGACAAGTCCATAAACTAAATGGACTTGGGAAAAATCCACAATTCCAGGAATAACATGTATAGAATGTTTGTACGTTTGGAAAGTTTGCCAAGTGCCCTTGGCCTGGATTGGCCGCTGTCATGGACAGGATGCTGGGCTCGATGGACTCTTGGTCTTTTCCCAGTGTGGCATTACTTATGTACTTAGTCCTCCAGGGGTACAAAATACTTAGAGCCCTGTTTACTAAGCTACACTGTAGGCACGCTGTTTTTAGTGTGTGCTAAAAATTAGCATGCACTAATGCTAGAGACACCCATAGGAATATATGGGTGTCTCTAGCATTAGTGCACACTAGCGTTTAAAGCGTCTTAATAAACAGGGGGTTTAATGTACCTGAATGTGACTTACCTTAAGCTACCACTGAAAAAGGTCAGAGCTAAATCCAATGAATAAACAAACAATCTAAGGCCCACTTTTATAAAGCCGCACTAGTGGTTGCTGGTGTGGTAATGCAGACACAGCCCATTCACTTTGAATGGGTTGTGTCGGCATTGCCACATAGCTATGTAAAAGGGAGCCTAAGTCTTTTGTACTTAGGGTAAAGTGACTTGCCCATTGAAACAAGAAGCTGCAGTGTGAATCAAACCCAGGTTCTTAGCCCACTGCACTAAAAATTAGGCTGCTCTAACAGTATAATATATACTTATTTTCCAGTTCAAGGACGAATCATGGTTAGTTAAAGAGCTGGGCTACCAGACCAGGAATTACAAATAAATAGAACAGCTAAGAACTTAATTTAAAACATCAAGGCAATAGTCCATAGATTAAGCATTTGATAGACCTGCCTTGCAAAATAAGAAGGTTTTTAGGAGTTTTCTAAATTGAAGATAATAGGTGCACGATCAAGGATAATGGCAATTGATTCCATAGATTGTCATTCAATAACAGCTAGCCAGAGTAAGATGCTTGATTGACTTTAGGTTCTTGTACATTGGAAATTTAAACTGCAGGGAGTTGTGGGTGTTGTGCTTTGAAGAAGGATCACAGAGCAAGGATACTAATTCAATATGTTTTTGGGAATACCCCCTACAAGAATTTTAAATGGTAGTAGTACCTAGTTTGATTTGTACTCTCTTGCTAATTGGTAGCCAGTGCAGTTTGGGGTAATAGGGTTGTGGTGGTTTAAACTGTGGTAGTCCAAAGATCAGTCGAACCGCAGAATTCTGAGCCAGCTGAAAATCAACAAATCACCGATTTAGAAGACAGTTTTCTGTCCTCTGACAGCCTTTCCCAGATTGTAATGTGGCTCTGGGGTGAGTGTGACACTTTTTCTGTCATTCTCACTGCAGAGCCACATGAGCGATGCATTGTGGGGGGTGTAGTTATCAGGCAACGCGACTTCACTAGCCTGTCTGTATAGAACTGTTATATGATTGGTTATGCTGTTGCTAGTTGGCAGGCTCTGTTCCCATTGGTGGTTTTCCCCCTGCTCACTGGGTCAGTGTGCCCTTTTTCTGTTCCTTTTAGTCTGAGGTAGGCTCCATTTGTTAACCCTTTCCTGTGTTACCCTCTGTTAGAGTACTTAGTTTTATACCTTGAATATATCTTACTAAAAAAGATATTGTACCCCATTCAACCAACTCTGAGCTAATGTTGTTCTCAGTACCACGGAGACTCTTTGTTATTGGGGCAGAACCTCTGATCTACAGTTGACTGTGAGTAAACATTATGTCATTCAAATAAAGGACTTTCAGAGAGCTAGTCTTCAGGTGTGAACTGGTGTACCGAGGTTATACGTCAGGATACAAGATTTAGAAGCTACAAGTCTTAGAGGCCTGAACAGACAGCTAGTGCTAGGTTGCAGTAATCCAGTCTAGGGAGACTTGAAGATTGGACCAAGAGTCTGAATGTTTCTAGGTTTAAATTTTTTCTGTATATCCTCAGTTTTCTGAGTGTAATGAAAGATTGTTTAACTGGGTATGGTTCTGAAAAGACAGCAGGTGATCTATCGCTACTTCCAAGATTTTTGAGTGAAGATCCAGGAAATTGGTTTCCATCCAATAGTAGTGACTCAGCATATCTAGGATCTGATTCAGTGCCCAGCCATAAGAACTTAATTTTGCTCTTGTTAAGTTTAAGCCTATGGAAAGCACTGTTTCCTATCATGCAGACACAGGCAAGATCTGATAAGGGATGCCTTGTCAGATCATGGTTGAGAAACAGGGATAATTACGGTGATATCGTCCGTATAGATAAAACCTTAGCTTGATCAAGACTGCATTAATAAGTTGAAGAGGGAGGGGTGGGAAATCCTAAGGGACTCCGCTGAGAGGGCTCCATCTATTGGAACCACCACCACCATCTTTCTTGACAATATAGCAGCAAGTGATTAGAAAACCTTGAACACCAAAATGATTCAGAATTTCAGTCATTAGTTCAAAGTCAGTTAAAATGAATGTGCTGCTTAAGTCAAATTGAATAACAATTGCACAGTGACCTTTATAAGATAGATCTTTAGCATAAGCTATCAAAGCTGACACCACGGTTTTAGTGTTGTGATTCTTCCTGAACCGAGATTGAGAGGATGCTGGATGTCAAATTTTTGTAAACAGTCCATTTCTTAAACCATGTAGCCCTCCATGATCTTGACAAATAGAGGGGTAGACGCTATATATATATATATATAACACATATACATACATATGCACAATTGGCTTCTCCAGCATTACTTGCAGCGTTTACCCCAATGGCTAAATTTTTATTTGCTTTCTGGAAAATTTCCCCCTGTTGGAGGTAACATTGTCCTTACTCAATTTTGGATTTTTAGGTATAGTTGTATGTCGGATATTAGCAACTATTGGCCAATTGATATGAGCAACAATTGGCCATACACACACATATATATCATGGGGAAATGCAATAAGAGGCACCCAAAGTTAGTATGGATCATCCCAGTGCTTAGCTAGTATTCTGTCAAGGTCACTCTGTATGGAACAACCTTTATAGCTTACTAGTTTAGGGTACATTTAGACTAAATTCTGTAAACAGAGCTGAACCCCCCCCCCCCCCCCCACACACACACACGCATTAAGAGCTATTATAAACAGTGTTCAAATGTAAGGCACTGTTTGTAGAACAGCACTTAATGCCAGGTACTGTGCCTAACTAGACATGAGGATTTACACCAACTAAACCGTGGTGAAAACCCTCACTCCTAAATCAGGCGCAGATCCCCCTTATTCTATATTCTATAAAGAACAAACTTTCTGAACAACCCTGATCTGTCCATGACCCTCCCATGGCCACACCCCATTTTAGGAGCCACAGGTAAAATTTACATGCAGATTCCAGCACCTAAAAATGCACATGTTAAGTTTTAATGCCACTTATTACCGCTAATTGATTGGAAGGGCCCAATCAACACTAATTGGCTGATTCAATTAAATTGTGCATACAAATTGGCGCCATGCACCCAATGTGTGTGCACAATTTTAAGCACCATTTATAGAATTTAAGGGGGAGGGGGAATTTGTGCCTAACTCTGGGCGCAAGTATTTACGCCTGCCAAAGGCTGACAAAGGCTTACGCCCAACTGGCAGTTAGGCACTCAGGTTCTCCATAACATTTTTGAAAGTGCCCTTGACCCTCCCATACCCCCTTCCATGATCACACCCCTTTTGAAGTTGCACACGTGTTATAGAATAAGGTGTAGAGCAGATCCACACATAACTAATTACTGCCAAGTGCTTGTTAACACCAATATTTAACTGCTATCACCTAATAAGCTAATTAGTTTGCAAGCCCATCTTTGAGCAAACAGAATCCAAGGGTATATCTAGTCCAGCACACATTCATATACTGGTCTGGGGGTTACTGGATTCAATTTACCCCCTCCAAGTTTACCTAATTGATAAGCATAAATTCTATTTGGTCATGTTACTACCGTTATGCTACTAACCAAATTTTAAGTTTTATGTCAAGCTGTACATAGGGGATTATACAAATGTATTTAAGTTAACATGCATTAGACCTAAAACAGTTTAGTGCAAAGACCCATTAGAAGTTAAATGGAGGCATCAATCAGGGAAGTTCATATTTGAAACTGTAGGTAATATTGCCACCTGTATGATCTCTACTAAGCCATCTGATTTGATGGCTAGCTTACATCCAACCTACAGTAGTTCTCCCTTTACCGCTAATGTGTTAATGAATCCCCTGGGCAGTCTTAGCACTTTGGTGCCAATGACACTGTTGAAAAAGCAACAAGCCTTACTGGCATGCTTTTGATAATTTCTGGCTCCAACAAACTCATGGGCCTACGCTCAAAACCCAACACCAGGCTATTAGCACTGGACTAGCACCAGCGTCCACATGCACAATAGGCTCCAGCACAGGAAGCAATTTGTGTGCCACAGATTAGCACAAATTGCATTTAAATATAGGCAAATTAGGTCATTAGTGGTTCCCTCCCAATGCACAGAGAAACAGTGCACACAAAAAAAAACCCAAAACAAACTACCCTAATGCTGGAAACCTACTGCCAGCTGCTGTTGGGTTAGAAGAGGATTTCTCATGATTTTCCTTTTAAAATCTGCAAATTATTTTTATTTTATTTGAAATAGGAAAGACGTCCATGCAAGCCTACAAGCAGGGCTTTTTTGTTTTTGAGCGGGTAGTGAGTACTGGCACCTCTTCCATTGTCTGCTAAAACTGACCCATGGTTTCCAAGTTTTAATGAAAGAGCTCAGGCTCTACACACCAATTCTGCGACTGGTTGTAGGTGGCCTGGCTATTGTGGGGTGGATCCCTCAATGTTCATCCCACCCCTGAAAGGTGGCCTGTCATTTGAGTACTGGCATCTTTTTCGCTAGAAAAAAATGCACTGCCTACGAGTATTGGTGGTTAGGAACAAATATGTGGGAGTCCAAGCAAAAATAAAAGCAGAAGCACACATTGGTGCCTGTTCAAGTGAAAAAAAAAATGTTTTTGAAGAGCTTATATTTAAGGAGCAGAAAAACTTCTATGGAGGACTTACAGCCCATCTGCATGTCTTCACAGCCTTCTTCGGGTGACTCCCAGGTCCACCCCGAGCTACCCATGGCCTTCGCTCGATGTGCCTAGTGCTTCCACCAGTTGCCTTCCAGCTTCTGTGGAGGACTTGCAGCCCATCTGCATATCCTCACCAACTTCTCCGGGGTGACTCCCAGGTCCACCCTGAGCTACCCAGAGCCTTCGCTCCAGGGCCTTTGCACTGGGCTCGTTCCTCCTCCTTGCACATTCATATACTCATAACTGTTAATGTTGAGCATTGGGAAATTATTTCTACGTGCTGGTTCTATTGTATTTTCTGACATCATTCTCTATACTACCAAAGTTCTGAGAACTGGCCCATAAATGTTTTGGGCTGATGTTACTCGATATTTGCATTCTTATTGCAGTTTTAATTTGGTTTTGCAATGATAAATGGATTCCCTTTTCTATGTAAGAAATGTGATCAGTAATCCTTTCAAACAAAACATAACAAAAAAAATCCCACATACAAACAATTGCCAGACTTAGTTGATTTTAGAAGAGCAAACAAAACTAAGAAGATGTCTGTGCACTTATACTGGTATCCATAAAAGCCAGTCCTCCCTACCCCACCCCTCCTCAGATAAAGGTCAAGTCAGAGAACAAAAATTTAATTTGCAAAAATATTCTATACTCTTGACTCCACCCCCTCCCAGCTGAAGTATTTCTTCAGAGAAAGAAGGAGAAATGGGAGAAGCTGGAACATTTGTAATGAGTAGAGGATATGTAAAATAGTGATTACACAAGATGTTAGGAGGTACAGGGAAAGTCATAGAAGCTACTAAAAAAAAAAAAAAAAAAAAGTACACAGACTAAAAATAATTTTAGAAGTCAAATCCCAGGGCACAGGAAATTAAGGCCCAAAACTAAACCTGGAACACTGCTGCCTTTGCTATATTTGGGAGAGTTGAGGATAGTATCCAGTTCCCTTCCCTTCCTATTGGATGAGTGTCATACCGTGTGTATGGCATTGGCTAATTTGTGGACTTATCCAGAACGTGGGAATTAACTTAAAGAATGTGTGATTAATCAGCTCTAAAGCTATGCGAGTTCAGTTATGTCTATTTTAAGCCAACCAGTAGTATTTAACTGGCCAGGGCTGTTCCCCCGTAGCACAGATCTTAATGCCACAATCTTTGACTCATGATTTGCCACAACTTATCGCCTTGACCAAATGTCTGCAGTGAAAGAAAAGTAACATTTTCACAATTATTTTTGTCCTTAATATTTTTGAGCCATAACACAGGTACTCCTGTAAATTACTTTATAACTTTTTCCTTACCCAGGGGTCACTCTCTCTATGCCCCCCCTTAACCCAAGCCTCCCCCCTCCCCAATCTTTAGCCTGTACTTTCTGTGCACTAACACCAGCATGACGGCATGCCCCCTATTTTTAAAGGCATTATAGGTGCCTGCAGAGCTTTATAATATACAATCCTAAATATCCCTATCAGCACACAAATTCTAAAGATGTAAATGCATGCATTGTTTGTATGTTATTTTTTTTCTCCTGTGGAAATGAATATTAAGAGCATTCAAACTACCTCCCTGGATTCTATATATGGCAGCCAGATTTATGCATGCACCCAAGATACTTGAGTAACGTGCCCATAGCTATCAATAATTATGTGCCAACCACCAATCATTGAAGTTAATTTGCACTCATTAAAATTTGAACACACACACACATCTGGCTACACACTGTTCTACAAGGCACGGTGCCTAACTACTGCATAACTCAAAAGGGGTTGTGGCCATGATCGTCTCGGGGCAGTCCAAAAGGTTCTTGCCTACTTATAAACTGACTCAGCACACCTTATTCGGGCACCAGCATTTGCACCAGGTTTCAGCAGCCTAAGGCTGGTGCCTAAAGTTAGGTGTGGGAATTGGTGCTAAGCACGACCCTATAAAGGGTGTGTGCCTTTAAAGAATCATGTTTAGCTCTAATCTTTTCTGGTGCTGAATTGGACATCATTTATTTTTGGATTTTGCCCACACCTTTTTTTAGTAGTAGCTCAAGGTGAGAGTTACATTCAGGTACATCAGATATTTTTCTGTCCCAGGAGGACTCACAATCTAAGCTTGTACCTGAGGCAATGGAGGGTTATGTGACTTGCCCAAGATCACAAGGAACAGCACTGGGATTTTTTTTTTTTAATTATTTGTACCCCGCGCTTTCCCACTCATGGCAGGCTCAATGCGGCTTAGGTACTTATTTGTACCTGGGGCAATGGAGGGTCACAAGGAGCTGCCTGTGCCTGCAGTGGGAATCGAACCCAGTTCCCCAGGACCAAAGTCCACCACTAACCACTAGGCCACTCCTCCACCTCTGGATTTCAAGACTGGTGCTCTAACCACTAGGCCACTAGAATTCTCTCCTATGTGCATAGTGTGAACTATTTCCACATAGGTGTGAGCTCTTTCCTGATAGAGGCACATGCGACTCGAGTCTACATATAGATTTAGGCACTGAAATCAGCATGGATTCTGTAACACCGTGCATAACTTAATTGCCTTAACAAGCTAATGAGCACTGATAACAGCACTTAAGCAATAATGAGCACTAATTGGCACAGACTAGAATTTAGGCACACAATTCACTAAGCGTATTCTGTAATGATGTGCATCAAACTTCTAACGCATGGAGGCAAAAAGGAGCATGTTATGGGCGGGGAAATGGGCATTTCATGGGCGTTCTAAACTTTAGGTGCCTAGTTATAGAATATATGGCCCAGTGCGCCTAAATCTATGTACTGAGATTTACACCAGGTTTTCGTTGGCATAAATGGATGCGCACAGATATCAGCACTGAAATATCAACCAAGCATATTCTATAATCGGCGCCTAAATCTAAGTGCCGATTATAGAATATGCTTAGTTGTCACTGATTTCAGCGCCGATTTTTTTTTGGCACCATATATAGAATCTCCTCCAGGTCTGAAAAATTCAGCACCAAAATAAAATTGACCTAAGCTTGTTCTATATAGCACACATTAATTTAGGTGTACTTTATAGAATAAGCCTAAATTTCCCCATACGGTTTACAGACTATGCCCAGCACCAGTCTGCACAACTAAATTTAGTCAAGGGCAGTCACAATAAAACCTGGTGTAAATGCCAACACCTAAATTAGGCACGGACCGTGTTTTAGATCATTGTAAAATAGTAACATAGTAGATGACGGCAGAGAAAGACCTGCACAGTCCATCCAGTCTGCCCAACAAGATAACTCATATGTGCTACTTTTTGTGTATTCCTGACCTTGATTTGTATCTGCCATTTTCAGGGCACAGACCGTAGAAGTCTGCCCAGCACTAGCCCCGCCTCCCAAACACCAGCCCCGCCTCCCCCCACTTGCTCTGCCACCCAATCTCAGCTAAGCTTCTGAACAGAATTCCTTTATGTTTATCCCATGCATGTTTGAATTCCATTACCGTTTTCATCTCCACCACCTCCCACGGGAGGGCATTCCAAGCATCCACCACTCTCTCCGTGAAAAAATACTTCTTGACATTTTTCTTGAGTCTGCCCCCCTTCAATCTCATTTCATGTCCTCTTGTTCTACCGCCTTCCCATTTACGGAAAAGGTTCGTTTGCGGATTAATACCTTTCAAATATTTGAATGTCCATATCGTATCACCCCTGTTTCTCCTTTCCTCAATGCGCACAGATTCTAGAAATGCTCACGATCTGCCCTCTCCATGCCCATGCTCACATTTCAGCGACTTAGAATGTCTGCGCAGCATGCTATAGAACACGCTTAGACAGTTCTGTGTATAAATTCTAATTAGTGCCAATTGGCAATCAGCACTGATTGGGTTGTTGGCTTGTTAACCAATTAGGTTATATGCATGGTTATGGAACACGCTTCTTTTTCCACGTGCAAATCTTGGCGCAATATATAGAATCTGGGGTATGTGCAAAATAGCAAACATTCTAATGAGAGCACAGTATGTGTGTGCACTGTTCTCACTCTTATTGGCGGACAATGTTTCCAATGGCAGCCCAACCCTAGTGTGAACACATTACATATAATATGTTCATACATTCTAACATTGCCCCACTTCTACTCAAACTACACCCCAGATGGCCTAAGTGCAGCTCATGTAAACTTAGCTTCAGTCTAGAGCTGTTCATGTTGTTAAAACAAGCTGTAAATATGGGAAGAAACTCCCCCTCTCAATGTGCTTTTGAATAGCCACAAAGCCTTTTATCATCAATGAATACATCCTGCTAAAGTTTTAGTTGTTTACTTAGTACTAATTGTAATGAAATTAAGCACTTTTTACCACATCTAGAGTGAGGGCCAAACCCTGCAGACCTAAATTTATATTGTCCAAATAAAACCTGTCCTACATCCGTAATTGACCCATCTTCAGTTAAATATTATTTGGGAATTACCAATTTATTTGGATTTTGGGTAAAACACACGTTTTTCACTGGTAGCTCAAATCCGAGTTGCCCATTCAGATACACTGGGTATTTCTCTATTCCTGGAGGGCTCACAATCTAATTGTATTTTAATGTGCATTGATATGCTTAATATATCGACCTCACCCATGCCAAACATAACTTGAGAACCCTCAGGTTCATCGTTTTTTTTTTCCTTTTTATTTTTTAAATAGCACCTTTACAGTAAACATGTTTTACTAAACCTATCCAACAGGTTATTTGTTTTAACTTGTTTCACTAAGCACATCCTCAAAGTTTCGCTGTATCTAATTTGAGAATAAAGCCACCGATTTGGCATCCAGCCCAACAATGTATTCGTTTCCACAATAACCACTATCTTACTAATCCAGAGAAGGAAATAGCCACAGAGGGATCTGAGAGAAAGAGAGCGGACTATCTTTTGTTACTTTTTTTTTTTTAAATGGGAGCCTAGGCCTTCACCGCACTAGAATCAAAAGGAAAACATGATGGACAGGAGCAGTGGAAAATGTTTTAGTGTGATAGCAACATGCTTGTCCTTACAGCACCGGGATAAGGAGGCGTGGAATCTCTCGGCTGTCATCACTGAAGCATTTGACATACAAGGGGCCTTCCCCGCTCAATTCCAGCCCCCTACCTTTGGAAACCCCCAGTTCCTAGAGTCAACCAATCAGCCATTAACCAGCTATGGCGTCACTCAGGGAGGGCTTGGCTACCCTGACGTCAAAGGTATTCCCCCACATTTGCCACGTGGGTTTCCAGACTGAAGGCTATGCAGCAGGCTCTGCCTTAGACAGAGAAAGAACATCAAAAAGCTATTCTTCGCTCCTTTTGTTTCCGTTATCGAGGGAAATTTTGTAAAGTTTGAACGCTCGTGTCATTCACCTGATTAACAAGGTCGACCATTAAGGATATCACTTTCCAAAAACAACAAAGTTACATTTTCACATGGGATCTGAGACGTTAGTGATGTACTTCGAAAGTGACAGCCAAAAGTTTTTAATATCATGCTCGGCTCACTCTCTCTGAATTGGCTCATTTGCCTTTTTTTCGGGGTGGGGGATTAAAAGTCTCGTTCGCCCTCCCAGAGGTTCTCTAAGCCAGACTGCAATTGTATCTGCCATTTGGATAGTGTCCCAACTAGGGAGGAACAAAATTATGTGATTTCAGCGTACAGCTACTCAGTCTCTCCTGCCTTCCAATAGCCTCTCCCCCGGGCTAGACACCAATTTTTGTACGTTCCAGTTTTTTTTTTTGTAAGTCCGCTAGTTCCCATGCCTTTATTTTCATTTTGCAAATGCTTTTTGAATCCTGTTCCGTTTTCCTTCGTCTAGTTCCTTTGCATAGAACACAGGAGACAACCTTTCAAAATGATTAGGAGTGCTAAATCCAATGGAAATTATCCCTCCCTGGACACAGTCAAAAGAGTTTACTCAATAGTGGGGGGGGGGGGGGGTGCTCAAGCACCCACAAAGCTGGCTCCTATGGTATAAACCATTTTTTTTTTGGGGGGGGGGGGTTGTTTTAAAGAATAGTAAATGAACCTTTCTACCCTTCCCCCACAGCCCCTTTAAACTGCCTTTCACGTAATTTGTGTTTCAGGTAAGTGCTTAAAAGGACTTTAAGAGTGGTGAATATTCTCAGGCGCCAGGGTTGTTTCTTTTAAGTGGGCAACTGGATATATGAACTGTAACAAGTTACGCTTTCTAGTGGCAGAGGTGATACTTGACACCCTCGTACCTAGGTCTCAACATTTGGCACCTCCCCCAACCCCCACCTTTCCTATTTTTTTTTAAACTAGGTAAACTACAGATACTACAATGTATATTAGAGGAAAAACCTGAGCTAGTAGTTTAAATATGAACAACGCTATCTTCTGCAAGTAACTTTTTCTTTGCTGTCATCTTTTTAATCATCTGTGCTTTGCAACTCTCATTACAAAAAAAATTCATAGTTTTATAGATAAGTTTGTTCATGCATACTTATTGAACCCCAGCTGTGCGCCCTATAGTTCAAAGCTAATGTGTTTAGAAAAAGTGTCAAAAGTAAGCAAGATGTTCAGTGGTGAATTTTCTCTAATGCGTTTATAAATCACATACCTTGCTTCTCCTTAGATCATATGGTTCCAAGTAGCTTTAGCCTGCTGTGTGGTCTTGTATTGAATTTCTTGTGACTAGTTTCCAAGATCTGAGGTAATATCAGCTCAAATTACTTAAAAGAAAAGATAAAAATATAGCCGAATAAAAAGGGCAAGTAAAAATAAACATAATAATTAAAAAAAATGAAGTACTTTTTCCCCCACGTGTCCTCGAGTGCTGAAAAAAAAAATAGCTGATATTCTAGTTAGACTTGCACCGAGTCACTGCAAATAAATTAAAAAAGCAGGTTTTCTCACTTTCCCTAAGTTTTGTGTTAATTTCAAACTTGCTCTTGGAAGCTGAAGGACTGCTACGGAAATACTTTTTTTCAAGTGTTCTGAGATGTGCAGCAGCAAGCATCAGTGTTCAGTCCTGCAGCCTTGGGTGATGCATCATACAAGTCCCAGTTTCAAGAAGCCTTCTCAAAATCAAAGTGGGTAATTTTTTCCAGACGTCTCTTGGCTTGATTTTTTTCTTCCCCGTCTTCTCGCTCCAGCTTGCTTTCCTGCCTTCTCCCAAGTCAAGGGGGTCTCTTAACAAGTGAGACTTTTGGTGGAGGTTGTTTTATTAAGGGCGGAGGAAGGGAGGAGGGAACTCCTTGCTAGACTTAAAAAAAAAAAAAAGAAGAAGAAAAACCCTGCCCATTCAAAGTCTCGGACCTGGCTAGGACCAGTTAAAAAAAACAAAACAAAACTGCAGTGCATTCAACTAGCTTAATTGCAAACATTTGCAAAAGACATGCATGTTCCCACCACCTGATTTCCTAGTCATGTACCAACATTTGGAGAGGCTGTTTCTGTGTGTGTTTTAAAGTCTTTTTTTTTTTTTAATTGAGTTTTCAGCTTGTGTACGGTTATAGCTTTAAACGAAACTGACGATTCATATTTTTCCCCCACCATTTCCTCAGTTTTGACATCGAGCAGTGACTTCAACAAAACAGCCCTTTATACACCGTATTTAGCCACAGGTCACATAAATAAATAAAGGCGAGGTTGGCTTGCCTTATTCATTCCGGCACAAAATCAGAGCAGCGGCATAACAAGCTCAAATTTAAACACCAGACTTCTAAATTGGGGGGAAAAAATGTTGTTGGGTTTTTTTTTTTTTGCGTATTTATTTACTACTCATAGCACAGCTGCCAAGTTACCCATTCCAGGAGGGAGCCTTTTTGGCCGGTCCTGTTTTTCTACCAACCTCATCATAGTTCATGGCATTGGAGCCGACTCTGTGGGTGCTTGAGCACCCCCAATATTGAGAAAATTCCTTGTATGTGTCCAGGGAGGGGTTATTTCCATTGGGCTTAGCACCCCCAATAATTTTGTAAAGTTGGCTCCTATGGTTCATGGGACCTGCACCACTGATTTCGATGGATTGAGAATGTACTACAAATATTACACGGCTTTGGGATGTACGTTTAAAACCAGGACCGGCCAAAAAGGCTCCCTCCTGGAATGGGTAACTTAGCAGCTCTGGGGTGGGGAAGGAAGAGGGGGTTATCCCAATGTTTTAGATTTTGTTGTAAACGTTCATCCAGTATCCAGTGGCGTTTTCGAATTTTCCACCCATAAAATCTTCGCCACAGCCTGAGCTCAGAAGCCAATTTGTGACCTCTATGTTATCCGTACAGTAGGTGCTTCCCTATTTTGATGTGACTGTTAATCTAGTTGCAACCAAAAGCTAATACGGAAAGTGACCGGGGAGTGGCGCTGTTTAGGCACTTTAGAAAAGAGGGCTGCTGAAAGGTTTCAATAGCCAGAATAGTCGCTTTCAAAATTGTGTTTGCCGCAAAGGTTTTTTTTTTTGTTTTTTTGTTCCTGAAGCGCACAGAACATGCACTGTTTAAACAGTTGGCTTCACCGGTGCTTGGATGACGAATTAATGAATGTTTGTTTCATATTACATTTGGTAGGACTGGACAGCTCTGGCTATAATTTTTAAAACAAGGAAGTTCTGAGGTGCGCTAACTTTCAAGTAGGTGATTGACGTGATACTATTATTTCAAAGGGAAAAAAAGCGGGGGGGGGGGGGGGGGGGGGGGGTTGTTAAAGCCTTGCAGCCCAGGATCTGAGTGATGCTGGAAATCTATCTCAGTCTGGTAAGAGAACACCAAGTGGCAGGCCATGTCCGATCTTCCCTTCCCCCTCTATAAACAAACACACTCAATCACACACACAGCCCTCACACATAGTCAGGAGGTTGATTGAGGTACTCTAATCTAGTAATCAGCTAGGGGCTTTTTTTTTTTTTAAGCCACAATAGCTACTGTGATTGACTTTACCTGAGCATTTATGCCAGTTTGTGGATCCCCCCAGCTGTTCATGTGGAATATGAAACATGAATATGCAGTAATAATTGTTCAAGGAATGATTACAACTTTACTAAAACAACCTATATAGCTGGACTGTGTGCTTAGGAGTAAAGTGGACCCTGCTGTGTGATGTATCTGGCTTTGAAATCAGGCAGGGCATGTTAAAGGCTTATCCTCATCATTAATTCAGAAATTCCTTTAGCAGTTCCCTGGAACATCTTGGGAGGAGGCCTATTGGCAAAGGAGACGAACTACCTCACACTTAACTGGGTCTGATTGATGCACGTTGGCTGTGCCGTCAGAAATGACATTACACACTGTGAACCAATGGTTCCACTTTCTGTTTGAGGTCATTTGGGGCACTGTTCTGACCACCCTGGCTGCTCCCAGGGACTTAAGGGAATTGGTTGGAGGGAGGGGGCTACTACTTTTTTTTTTTTTTTTTAATGATGTAGCAGAAGTTTGACGAGGGAGGGTGTGTACCTTTGAAATAAGGCACAGCACTCAGACAGTCCAGTGGTTTTTTTTTTTTTAGTGTTTTCTTAGAGGTGTGGTGAAATATCCTTTGGCATAGAAATGTTATGGGTTATAGTATTTACAAACATGCGTACTTAGGGGATTTAAATGAAACTGTTCACACTGCATTGTAAAATGATGTGACTATTTTCCTACTTCATATTAATCCAGTTAATATGTTTGAGTCTCCCACCCCTTAAAGAAAAGTGTTGGCATTTAGATGTGATACTTTAATTTTTTTTATGCCAAGATGGGAACATGCTTACTTGATGGACAGTAAACTGAGAAAATAGGATGCCTGCTTCTCTACTAACTGCTAATGCTGATTGAGAAAGAAAACCAGTGGCCAATTTAACCCTCTAGATGCCCATAGGTATTGAGACAACCAGCTGTCTCTCTTGCTGGGAAAGACCCTCCCCCGGGCAATCACAGCTGTCTGGTCTTCCTCCAAAATAAGGCATTGCAGTGGATTCAAGCCCCCTCCCCCACTGATGCTGAATCAGTTGGCCCTCTCAAAATAATGAGGCCATGAAGAAGCATGATTTACGCAGATAGGTTCTGAGCATGGGACCGCAATGCTGGCATTAGAGCCAATTAGTGTATGACTAGCACTGGTGGTAATCTGCGCAGAATGCTCAGAGGGCTTTAGTGCAGGAAACAATGTTCGTACCAGAGATGGCCACAAAATATATTTAAATGTAGTCAAACCAATGTTAATGAGGTCTTTTGCTGTGCCCTCACAATGCTCAGAGAAGAATGCACAAACTCTGCGCTTACCACTGGAAAAATAACACCAGCTTGGAGCTGCACTGGGTGGGGGGGGGGGGGGGTGTTGAAAGAATTTCTTGAGATTTTTCTCTTTAAAATCTGCCAGTTTCCTTGTGTTTTAGAAGGGAAGAAGCCCAAGCAAGCCTCTAAGTGCTGGTACTGAGAAAAAAAATGTGTGAGAGTCCAAACAACCCGAAATGTAAAAACAGATATTGGTGCCTGTTTTCTGTGCTTAAATATAAGCCTTTCAAGTGAGAAAAAATGTTTGAAAAGGCGCAGAAGAATGGCACTTATGTGCTTCATGTCAGGGTTTGCCTGGCTCATGTACACAAGAGCTGTGCTTACTGCGAAAAACTTGTGCACATGCACGTTCCTCCCCCTTACTGTCGGTCTCACAGCATGCATATAATTTGAATGCATTAGCTTTGAGCATTGGAGGGCTATTTTTCTGCGCTGTTCCTGCGGTATGGGGTGGGTGCTGTTCACTATAGCACTGGAGCTTTGCACATTGGGGCCATGGGCTCAACTGTCTTTTAGAGGCCCACTGCCCTGTTCAGTTGTCTACTCCATCACTGAGAAAAATGGACATGGAGACACATGGCAAAGTTAGCTGCTATGGCACATTTTACCACAGAGATCAGTTCTACTGTGATGTCACTCTCCAGTCACCAACAGTACTCAACCCATGCTTTTTTTTTTTTTTTAAATCTTCTCTTATATGTGGTGCAGCAGTCTTTCTGTCACTCTCAACCTATCTTTACTAAGCCACGGTAGGCACTAGCGCATTCCCACTGCTGCGGGACACGCTGAGGCATCCCGCAGTCACGTCCCGCAGCAGTGTGCCATTCAGCTTCAGCGTGCACAGGACAGGAAGAGCAAGAAGAGCAGGGCAGGAACGCAGCTGTGCCGGAGACGGGCGTCGCTGAAGAAGGCTTCAGCTGGTAGAGGTTGGGGACCCAAACCAGGGACCCGGACATAATTTGCGGGGGCCCAGGCCCCCCATAACTATGCCCCTGCTTTTTAGTGCGGTTTAGTAAAATGATCCCTAACTGTTAGCTGTTTTTTTTTTGGGGGGGGGGGGGGGGTCAATTCAAATGAGGAATGACAGAAAAATAATTTTAAAAATATTGTCAGTGTTTTCGACTACACATCTATATAAACTGAATGTACCACACTGCTACTGGTATACTAACTTTATGAATTTGCCGCTGGAGGTAAACTCCAAACTATGTATTCTCTGTTAAAGAAGATACTATGGGAAACCTTTAACCTCTTCTAAATATTTAGTGGTTGATATTTAAAAGATTTGTTTAGATAAGTAGGAGTTACCTCAACTAATGTTTGGCTTTTATCTCCTCCTCCCCCCCCCCCCCCCCAACCACTACTACCCTGCTGTCTCAGTTAGTCAGATCATGCCTTAAACTTAAATTTATCCAGATAGGTTTATCTGGATATCTTTAACCTGTTACAATCAGTAGCAGACTTTCCCCAATTCCTGCTGTATATCTGGATAACTTTGATATCTAGTGATACATCAGGAGCAATGTCTGTGATCTGTCAGAAATGAGTCTAGGCCACCTAATGTTGACTACAACAATCCTCTTTGTGGCTACAGATGCAAATCCTGCAACGTGATTCCAAAGAAGTGCAGATGCATCCAGCAAGATGTGATTGCAAGACAGTTGTACTATATTTACAGGATTATGTTCAACATGTGCTGCATTTCTCCTGAAACAATGAGTTGTAATGAGCCTCGGTTTTTCATTATGGAAAGTACTGTGTTAGTTTTTACTACACTTCTGTGCATCCAGCAACACTCCAGGTACAATATCCTTTATGAAAAACTGTGCCCGCTTGCATTGTAAGCTGTATTGGTTTCCTCTTGCTATGTTGTACCTAGCTTTGATGATTTGGCTGTAAATTATCCCATAGGCTTTCACTCTATTGGAGGAGCATTCCTAGAATGAAGGAGAATCAATTTGCACAGCTAGAAGCTAGTTAAGGTTCCTTTGCATAATGCTGGCTAGGGATGTGCATTCATTTGAAAGGAAACAGGAAAGGTCAGCAATATTTTAGCACAAAATGATAGGAATCTAAATGATTTTTCAGGTGTCATAAATACAGCAACCTTTCATGAAGAGTGTACGTTCACTATTTATGACAAATGAAAAATTCCTATAGTGCTAGATTCTAATCAGTACCAATTAATGCTCATTATTGCTTGTTAAGTGTTGTTAATTTTTTTTTTTTTACTTGCAGATTTTCAGGTGCCTTTCCCTGGATTGTATATAGTGTTCCTAGAGATCCGTGCTGAAATCAGTGCGGATTCTGTGCGCACTGTTATAGAATCCATGCCAATTTCAGTGCAGATCTCTAGGTGCACTCTGTGGACTCTGGGGGATGACACCTGAAAAATCTGTGCAGTAAAAAAACATATGTCTAGGTGTATTCTCTAAAGTACACCTAAATTTTATAGAATTTCTGTGTGGTATATAGAATTACGCTGATCGCATCTTCACGTGACTAAATTTGGTTAAGTCTGTTTAGGCCATGTTTTACTTGGCATAAATCCGGATACCTAAATTAGGCGCAGAGGGGGAGATATGGCACCTAAAAAATTAGCTCTGTAATCAGTGCCGACTAAGCGTATTTTATAATCGGTGCCTAGATTTAGGTGCTTATTATAGAATATGCTTAATTGATATTTCAGCACCTAATTCTGCGTAGCTTCATTTATACCAACAAAAATGTGGCATATATCCCAGCACATAGATTATGCGCACTGGACCATATTCTATAACTACATAGTAACATAGTAAATGACGTCAGATAAAGACCTGAATGGTCCACCCGGTCTGCCCAACAAGAAAAACTCATTTTACATGGTATGTGATACTTTATATGTATACCCAAGTTTGATTTGTCCCTGTCTTTCTCACTGTAAAAGTCTCCCCAGCACTGTTACTTTACTAAAAGTTATGAAGCTAACGTCAAAGCCCCTTAAAATTTACACTCCAGCCCATCCATATCTATTCAGCCATGATCAGGGTGCAGACCGTAGAAGTCCGCCCAGCATTGGTTTTGCTCTCCAATTACCGGCGTCGCCACCCAATCTCCGCTAAGGTTCCGTAGATCCATTCCTTCTAGACAGGATTCCATTGTGTTTATCCCACGCATGTTTGAATTCCATTACCGTTTTCATCTGCACCACCTCCCATGGGAGGGCATTCCACGTATCTACCACCCTTTCCATGAAAATAATACTTCCTGACATTACTCCTGAATCTGCCCTCCTTCAATC
The DNA here is from genome assembly GCF_901765095.1 of Microcaecilia unicolor. Classification (NCBI taxonomy): domain Eukaryota; kingdom Metazoa; phylum Chordata; class Amphibia; order Gymnophiona; family Siphonopidae; genus Microcaecilia; species Microcaecilia unicolor. Next base: position 577,362,495 of record NC_044031.1, read on the forward strand.
TCAATTCGTGTCCTCTATTTCTACCACATTCCTGTCTCCAAAAAAGGTTCATTTGGGGATTAATACCTTTCAAATATTTGAACTTCTGTATCATCTTACCCCTGTTTCTCCTTTCCTCCAAGGTATACATGTTCAGGTCGGCAAGACTCTCATATGGTTTGCAGTGCAAATACCATACCATTTTTGTAGCTTTTCTTTGCACCGCTTCCAGTCTTTTTTACATCTTTAGCAAGATATGGCCTAATTTAGGAACGTCCATTTCCTCACCCATAACTACACCTCTTTTTGCCTGTGTGCATTAGAGGTTTGGAGCACATCATTACAGAATACGCCTAGCAAGTTGTGCACCTAAATTCTAATCCGTGCCAATTAGTGCTCATTATTGTTTAAGTGCTGTTATCAGCACTCATTAGATTAAGTTATATGCATTGATATAGAATCTGCACTGATTTCAGTGCTGATTTCTAGACACTCTATATACAATCCAGGGGAGAGTGAATGTATTATATAATAATGCGCATAAATTTTAGAAACACCCGTGCCCTGCCATCTTGTCAACTATGTGACTTAGAATTTAGGTGCACCACGTTACAGAATACGCTTAGCGAGTTGTGCGCATAAATCTTAATGCCAATCAGTTTTGATAATTGCTTGTTAACATCCAGTTAAGAGTGCTGATCAGCTAGTTAGCCAATTAAGTTATGTGCATTGTTGTAGAATACGCTTCGATTTCCACACAGAAATTAAGGCACAGTATATAGAATTTGGGGGTTAGTACTTATACCTCTGAGTGCAGGAGTTCCACCAGTATTGGAGAGTCCAAATACATTGCAGCATGTAGCTAACAGGAGTATCCTGTAGTGTGTTCTATTCACAATTTTTCTTTTACATGTGCCCAGCTAAAGTACATAGATCTGCTGCTATTTAGGGAGGACAGTGGGATAGATTTAGATTTAGCTCACACCTTTGTCATAGTAGCTCATGGTGTTATTCAGCTACAGAAGATATTTACTTGTCTTCCTAAGAAATTAGGGATCATTTCTATAACTTGGCACCAAGATGTAGGTGCCACAATGGAGCACACTGAGTACCAGTTTGCTAATGGCTTCAGGGAGCACCTAAGCTGTTACAGAATACCAGTGCCAAGCCACGTTGGCATCCCCACTTATGACAGGTCATAAGTTGGTGCACTTAAGTGTACCATTCAATGCACGCAACTGACAGTATTCTGTAAGTTGTGTGCTTTGCTTGGCAACACACCCATGGGTCTCACAGGCTCCTCCTATGAATTCACCCCTCACACTTATACACTGAGCAACTTTGGGGGGTTCTTTTACTAAACTGCAGTAAAAGGGGCCCTGCACTTTTGGTAACATGTGTTTTTGCCACATGCAGAGTCTCCTTTTACTGCAGCAGGTAAAAAGGTGGGGGGAAAAAAAGAAATGGCTGTGTGGCAAGTTTGCACTTGCCGTATGGCCATTTTGGCGAGAGCACTTACCGCCACCCATTAAGGAAAAAATAAGAAACATTGTTTATATATACAAGATGGTGTCCTGAAGGGAGCACTGCGAAGTTGTTCCTGGACTTGAGCTGGTTCCAATTTGAATTGAATAATATCTTTTCTTCTAACATATGCCTAAACGAAGGGCAAACAGCCAGGCCCCGCGGTACCTGTTTTGCCAACAGTTGGACCTATGGATCGATTCGCAATTCCAGGACCATTGGGTGGTTATGAGTCTTCGCTGCTGGTGGGAACGGAGAGAGGTGAACTGCTCCCACAGCCTGAAGCTGACATCTCCTTCGGCCCCGAGATAAGAAATCCGCTGCCTATGCCAGCAGTCGAGCAAGGTTTGTATAATATATGGTAACATATATTAAATGTTTTTTTCTGGGGCTCTGGGGGGGGGGGGCTGTTCCAGGGTTTTGGTGGAGGCTGCTGGCTGGAAAAGGTTTAAAGTTTAGTTTGGGAATTGTTAATGGAGTTAGCTGAAGAAAGTGTGAGATGTTTCTTAAATGTGGTTTTATTTTTCAAGAAATAAACCTTGATTAGGTGGGGATTGTACTCAGGGTTGCCATATAAAAAAAAAAATTCCCACACAAAACTGCTCAAAACCCGCCCAAAAACCGCACACACCCCACCCCCAATGTCATCACCCCCGCCCCTGCCGTCATCAGCCCCGCCCCCACCGTCACCAAACCCCGCCTCTGTCGCCATTAGCCCCACCCCCGCCGGCCGAAAAACCGCCCAAAACCCGCACAGAAAAAAGAAAACGAGCCCAAAAAACCGCAACCCGCCGCAGGCAAAGTTTCCCACGGCAGGTTGCGGAAAACCGCCCAATTGGGCGGGAAAACTGCCCATCTGGCAACCCTGATTGTACTTTAAAATGTTCCTTTTTGTTGTGGGTACAAGTCAGGTTAAAATTGACTTTGAAATTCTCTGTATAGGAAGTTTTGCATTTACTTCTTTGGGGGAGGGAGATTCTAAACAGATCAGAAAAAAAAACTGTCTTTCTCTGACAAACTGATTGGTTGAGTGATGTCAGATCCTCTAGGGGGGGGGGGGGAGGTGAGTTGACAGGGAGACTGGAGTGAGCAGAGAGACCAGGGCTGTGAACATGGATTGAGAAAGAAAAAACGTATAGTATGTGTCTGTGTAAAAGTAAGAATAAAAGTATGGATTTTGTGAGTTTAAAGTGAAATGTGATATTGAAAAAGGGTACTTTAATATTGAAAGTGAGTGAAGGTGAGCTTTGGTGCTGAGATTTGAGCTTAAAAGTGAGTACTTCAATAAATAGACTGCCTTTTTCATGATTGTGTTGCTGAATACATGTGAGGAAAAACTGATGTATTTTGGGTGGGGTACTAATAGAAAGCTGTGAGAAGTTTTAAACCAAATTTAGTTTGGTTTGGAGTGAAACAGAGGTATGTATGTCCCAGCATGCAGTGAATGGAATGGTTAAGTTCTAAGGGAATTTAAGGTCATGGAAGGTGGAATGAGAGTCTGTAGGCTCAGGTATTAAGTGGACACATGGCTGCCTACTCTTTTTAGAATAGGAGAAAAAAATTGAGACTCGGGTTCTGAGAGACTGTGATTTCTGCTGGTAGTTATACTAAGTGAAAGAAACTATAAGGGTGTCAGGAAAAAGTGTGTAAGGATTTTAACTCTGACACAGGGGAAGGACTGAGAGGTGAATCTGTGATTTGAAGAAAGAAGCCATTAAGCTGTGTCTGGGGGGAAGGTGTGTTGTTTGTGAGAGTTCGGAGTTCAGTGCAAGCAAGGTTTGGAATCTGACTTCAGAATAAAGAAATCCAGCACTGCTGTTGTCTGAGTGTGCTGTATTCTCCAGATTGATCTGATAGCTGTGAAGGGAAAAGTTATGCTTTTATGTGAAGTCTGTGAGATGGAATGTTGAAGCCTGCTGGATCATTTTAGACTAGGGAAACAACAGTGAGAAATAGGTTTTGTAGTGAGAAAACCTTTAACTTATTTGATTTCAATTAGAGAGTTTGGCCACGGTATTGAGAATTGGTTAATAGTCACCAGAGCCTGAACAAGAACAGAGGGATTTCAAGGGTCTTGCCTCCATTTATTTTCTTTATAAGTGAGGTTTAGGGAGAAGAAATCTGGGGGAGTCATCCTCTGAAGGGTTCCAGATGAGCTCCAACGCAAGAAAGACATCACCTAAATAAATTCAACCACAGCTAAGTGACATTGCCAAGGGTGTTGAAAGAAATATATTATTTTTTCACAACATTTTAAGGGAAAACAAAGGAACAGACCATCAGATATTAAAAATCCATGAGATCCCTGCAAAAACACCAATAGTGCACACAAAGAGACCAATTTCTACATCAGGAAAGAGAATAACCACAAATATCTGATTTTGATAAAATACAATTTAAATACTTATCTGAAAAGGTTCTTTTCCGCCTTTTTAGGTGAAACAGACAAAGTTAAGGGTATACACATGTAGTTCTACATTTGAATGTTGAATATGTTATTGCAGTTCTATTAAGCTTCACACTAATTGTGAATTTGAGTTTATTTGAATGAAAATTTGCTTGCATTTGTATTCAATAAAGAAAGAGATAATTTGCAAATCTGAAAGTTTGGTCCTTCCATTTCAGGAACAAATCCTAGATTTAGCTTCTTTTCCTCCTTTATTCTTTGAGAGTAAAGGACGAGGTTAGTTTATTTGTTCCACTCCCTCGGCTGTGAGTGTGTGTTCTCTGGATATTCGCCACGACTACAAACATCAGGTATCTGGGAGCACATCACTACAGTCCAGCCGAGAGGGGTGGCAACATTTGCCTGTACAGGGATTCCTGCAAGCCGAAGGGGCAGTAGAGAGCCTTGCGGCGGGGCCAGACCCGAGCGATCAACTGCCGAACACCCTTGTGAAGCTGGGTGTGATTCAACATAGCGACGACGTTCCAGTTGCAACAACTACGGAGATGGAGTCTAATCTCTCTGACGATTCCGAAGTTCTATCAGTCTCACTAAGTAAGTCATTTATTTCCTCTAAACCACCAACTATAACGCTGGAAACTATATGGGAAGTGCTTTTGTCTTTAGAGTCATCGTTTTCCTCAAAGTGGTTTTGGTCTCTAAAACAATTCAATTCCAATGAATCTATATCTATTTTGGAGAAAAAAAAGTTGCACAAATAGAAGACAAGAACGAGGACAATAGTAAAGAAATAAAATTGGTTCAACAAACTCAATTAAATATCATTAAGGAAAACAAGTGGCTACAGAATAAAATTGAAAATTTAGAGAACCAGCAGAGATCTAAAACTCTGCGTATAATAAACTTTCCAAGACAAGAGTCTATTGCACCATTAATAACTTTTAAAATATATATGTTTGAAATCTTAAAGATACCGGAACAAACTTGTCCACCAATCCCACAGATTTATTATTTGCAGCCTTAGAAGAAAAAAAGTATTGCTAATCAACCTGAAATTGAAGGTACGGAAGCTGTTTTTGATACTTTAAATTTAACACAAATAATAGAAGAAGACAACTTGGGTTACAACCAGATAGGGACTGGATATTAAAACAATTTTTCAGACATAGGCAAGAGACCTTCTTGAATTATAATATTAGAATATTTCTTGATGTATCTAAAGCCACACAAAAGTGGTGTCAAAGTTTTCTTAAGCTTCGTTCTCCAGTTTATCAGTTAGGTGGTCTTTTTTGGTTAAACTTCCCATGTAAATGTGGAGTGAAACTCAATTCTGTTAAATATATATTTTTTTGATCCTTTACACTTAAGTTCTTTTCTGGAATCCAAAAGGGTAGGAGTACCATCTCCGGAATCAGGAACGGTTTTGACATCTACATCCTAATCTGATTTAGAATGTCCTTGGATCTCTCCCATCAGGACTACATATCTGAATTAATATTGATACTATATTTCCTGAATATTGTGCCTTGTCTTCTCCCAGAATGGTGAACTAAGATAGGAAGATTATACTGAGTTTTCTTGTAATAATTAGTAAGTAATAATAATGTGTTTATATATTCTTCCTTTTTCTGTACAAGAATAAACTTGGAATTGTAATATTAAATGCAATAAAAAATACATTTTTTATATACAGTGCACTCCATTTAAATTCACGTCTGATAAGCACATGCTCTATTTAACTGCATGCCGTACTTCGGTCCCGTTTTTGGCGCCATCAATTTCTATGGGGACAAACTTTGGTTTAGCGCACCACTGATAAGTGCAAGATTCGCTTATATGCATGGTTTAAGACCACTCGTTTGCAGGAAAGACTCCGCATAAGCGCACGCACGGAATATGGAAGCTGAATGGCACGTGACAAAGGAGTGGTAAATTTGAAATCTCATTGGTTAACTGCCACAGGCACAATAAGAGAAAGAATGTTGTTAGAGTGTACACTGGAGTCGTCGTCGCACAACTGTAAGACTTTAACACTGGCTGAACGAATAGAAGTTCTTAAAAAATTAGAAAACAAACAAAGTCAAGTATCTATTGCTAAAGAATATGGTGTCAATCCCAGTCAAATTTCACGTATCTTGAAGCAGAAAGATCAGCTTCTGGAAGACTGGCAAAACAATACAAATCCACACAGGAAATGATAACGGGCGGGAAAAGCTGAGGAGTTAGAAGATGCTCTTCTTTGGTGGTTTTCTCAAGTCAGGAGCAGATAGTTTTCTCTCAGTGGTCCACTGCTTATGGAGAAAGCTAATCAGCCAGCTGAAAGTCTTGGACTAACTGAATTCAAAGCCACTGATGGATGGTTAGAAAGATGGAAGGAGAGGAACAACATAAATTCAAGAACAGCATGTTGAGAAAAAAGACGCTGATGACTTTGGTGCTGAAAATTGGGTTGTTTCAGTTCTTCCTACCATCTTGAACGAGTTTGCACCTCTTGACATTTTCAATGCTGGCGAAAACGGTCACTACTGGCAAGTGATTCCTGATGGAACACTTGCATTCAAACAAGCTGAAACTACAGGAAGTAAAACTTTGAAGGACCGACTGACAATCCTCCTTTGCTGCAATATGGATGGGAGTGAGAAGTTGGAACCACTCGTCACTGGAAACAGCCCTGTTTCTTGAAGAATGTTAAGCAACTTCCTATGTCATGCGAGGCTAACCAAATTCATGGATGACTGGGGAAATTTGGAAGCAGTGGCTAAAGAAGTTAGACACTAGAATGCGGGCACAAAAGCGTCAGATTTTGTTGCTTTGTGATAATTGTACTGCACACAATGATGATGTCAGGCTGTCTAATGTCAAGGTGGTCTTCCTGCCAGCAAACACTACCTCTCTGATCCAACCTATGGATCAGGGCATAATAGCCAATTTCAAACAACATTATCGGGCTCTTGTTCTATGTCGTCTGATGAGCATTATGGATGACCAGCCTGGCAAGGATAAACGTGCTGTTGAAGTAGCTCGTAATCTATCACTGTTGGATTCCCTACATATGCAGAAAGAAGCCTAGAATCATGTTACACAGGCATCCATTGTGAACTGCTACAAGCGGGCAAGCTTTGTTAGGGATGTGGAGAGGGCCGAAACAGATGCAGCTGTTGCAAACGCGTCAGATGAACAGGCTATTGACATCCCACCCGGTGTTACTGAAGAGGAGTTTCATCACTACGTAGCTGTTGATTACGATCTACAAACAGCTGACGACAGCACTAATGTCGAGATATGCGCCTACACGCAGGCAACGGCTGATGATGAAACAGATGATGAAATGAGCAGCGAGGCACATGCTGACGAAATTCAACAATCTCCTCCTGTCACTTTTACAAGAGCGCTGGAGAGACTCAAAACCATGTGGGCCTATCTGGAGGCCTCTGGATGTCGGTGTTATGACAGTTTTTACCGTCTGGCAGACGTAGTCTATGGAACTCACAGACACAAAAGTGTACAGACGAGTATGACTGATTACTTCAAGTAAGCCTAATGTCAGTTAACGGAGACTATATAACGTCAGTTAACAGAGATTGTATACTGTACGTATAATAAACAGTACTGTACATATGTTTATCAGATGTCAAGTTTCTTTGGGTCACAACAGTTAAATGCACGCTCTGGTTAACTGCATGTATTTCTTTAAGCGGATTGCAATATATGTATGTATATATATATATATATATATATATAATCTCCATGATACAACCACACCTTGAGAAGCAGAACTAGAATAAGATACACTGAAGAACAATCAACTCATAAAGGGGATGGAACAGCGTCCCTATGTGGAAAGGTGAGAGAGTGGAATGGAACAGGTAAGTGTGAATCGGTCATTTTCTCTCTCAAAAAGTACAATGACTAAAGGATATTCCTTGAAGTTATTAAATAGCATATTTAAAAACACATCAGAGAAAATAGGTATCACTCAGGGGCCCTTTTACAAAGTGACGGTAAGCCCAACGTGGGCTTACTGCTCTCTAAAAAGGAAGTACCGTGGGCTACCACAGCAGCCCAGCAGTAGTTCCCACGCCCAGTGTGGCATCACATCTGGTGCTACAAAAATATATTTATTTTTGTAGCGCCAGTGTGTACTTGGCGGTAATCGGGCAGTGCCGCATGCTGCCCACTTAGCGCTGGGATAGTGCAGGAGCCCTTAATGCTACCTCAATAGGTGGCAATAAGGGCTTCCCCCCAAAATGCCCGTGCAGCAAGTGCTTCACTTGCAGGATGGCCATTTCTTAAAAAAAAAAACAAAAAAAAAAAGACCTACCTTTACCGGCTGCAGTAAAGGGGGCCTTGGGTACATCAAAAACCACGCTGACACCAGCGCAGGCCCCTTTTGCCACAGCTTGGTAAGGGGGCCCTCAATGCTCAAATTTAGCTCTGAACAATGAGGGTTATAAATATTGTATTGAGGCTGTTTGGTATTGTTCTGTTTAAACAGGGGCCAATCTAAAAACCCATGCAATACAGGTTTAACCCAGCTTTATCTCTCCACACCTGACATCACTGCGGAAACCCAGGTCAAAGTATCGGCCTGCTTATCCGACATTGCTGCCTGGATGTCCAACCGCCACCTGAAACTGAACATGGCCAAGACCAAACTTCTTGTCTTCCCACCCAAACCCACTTCTCCTCTACCTCCACTCTCTATTTCGGTTGACAACACCCTCATTGTCTCCGTCTCTTCTGCCCGCAACCTCTGTGTCATCTTCGACTCCTCCCTCTCCTTCTCTGGCGCACATCCAGCAGATAGCCAAGACCTGTCGCTTCTTCCTCTATAACATTAGCAAAATCCGCCCGTTTCCTCTCTGAGCACACCACCCCGAACTCTCATCCACCTCCCTCGTTACCTCTCGCCTTGACTACTGCAACCTGCTCCTCACTGGTCTCCCACTTAGCCACCTATCCCCCTTCAGTCCGTTCAGAACTCTGCCGCACGTCTTATCTTCCGCCTGAACTGATACACTCATACCACCCCTCTCCTCAAGTCACTTCATTGGCTTCCGATCAGGTACCGTATTCATTCAGCTTCTGCTACTAACCTACAAATGTACTCGATCTACAGCCCCTCCTTACCTCTCACCCTCATCTCCCCTTACGTTCCTACCCGTACCCTCCGCTCTCAAACAAATCCCTCCTTTCAGTACCCTTCTCCACCACCGCCAACTCCAGACTCCGCCCTTTTTCCCTCGCCCTACCCCACGCTTGGAACAAACTCCCCGAGCCCATACGCCAAGCCCCCTCCCTGCCCATCTTCAAATCTCTGCTTAAAGCCCACCTCTTCAATGTCGCCTTCGGAACCTAACCTCTACACCTCTGCCCAGGAAACCTAGACTGCCCAACTTGACATTTCGTTACTTAGATTGTAAGCTCCTTTGAGCAGGGATCGTCCTTTTTGTTTATTTTGTACAGCGCTGCGTAACCCTAGTAGCGCTCTAGAAATGTTAAGTAGTAGTAACTTGTCTTTTATAAGGTATGCATGTTCTATGAGTAATATTTTTGAACCACATATGTGACTATTTTATTTGCCAAAGTTAATAAATAGATTCCTGATAGAAAATTTTCCAAGCCCATAGGTTGGGTGATTCAAGTTCTGTGGGGTTTGAACCAGCCATCTCTGCATTACAAGACCAGTGATGTAACCACTTGGCCACAGCTCCACTTACTTGGGTCTTCCTCCCTTTTGATTATACCCCTCCAGGTCTCTCTCAGCCACTCACAGACAGCTTAACGCACTGTGATTGGCTGACAGAGACCTGAAGGGGTATAATCAAAAGGGAGGGACAGCCAAGTAAGTGGAGCGGTGGCCAAGTGGTTACATCATGGCTCTTGTAATGCAGAGGTGGCTGGTTCAAATCCCACTGTTACTACTAAAAAAAACTGTGAGCAAAAACTGTTTTGATTTCCCTGTTTGGGGAGAAAGACGGCCATTAAGAGAAGTGCACTTTTGGAGAGAAAGACGGCTATTAAGGGAAGTGCACGTCGGGACGGACATCAAGGGAAAATGAACAGCAGGGACTTTTTTAATTTGTACGAAGTCTTTCTTGAACATTTCTCAAAACAGTATCACAAAATACAGCACTCCAGAACAAGTAAGTCATAACATAACTGATCAGCAAGATCCTTTTTTTTTTTTTACGAGCTGGCCGACTGGCTTCCCCTCCTAGGAAGGAAATGTTTTAAAGGGTTTTTTTTTTGGTGGGAGGGGGTTGGTGACCACTGGAGGAGTATGGGGAGGTCATCCCCGATTCCTTCCGGTGGTCATCCAGTCAGTTTGGGCATCTTTTTGAGACTTGGTCGTGAAAATAAATAGACCAAGTAAAACCGACCAAATGCTCGTCATCGCCGGTTTTCTTTTTTCCATTATCAGCTGAAGCCGGCCATCTCGTAAGCATGCCCACATCCCACCTTCACTACCCTGCCGACACGCCCCCTTGAAGTTTAGCCGCCTCCGCGATGGAATGCCGGCGAGTGTGTCCAAAAATCGGCTTTCCATTATACCGATTTGGCTGGTTTTAGGAGATGGCCGGCCATCTACCGATTTGTGTCGGAAGATGGCCGGCTATCACTTTCGAAAATAAGCTGGATACTCTTCAACAAACATATATACATATAAATTGTATTACTGTGAATTATAAGCATTCAAGAAAGCATAGGATGAGCACTGAGGATCTCTGAGGGAGAAGAAGAGATTATAGTGACTGAGCTGTTGATTTGAGTAGACTGGATAACCCCTTTCGTCTTTTTCTGATTTTATTTTCTATTTTTCCATGTTTCTCAAATTGATGCAAACAGACAAAAAAAACCTTGTGTATATGATGTTAATGTACGTTGACGTATTTCTTTCATTCTAATCAGAGATCCCATTCATTGCAAATGGAGTGTTGTCAGTAAAATTCATTGGAAGGAGTTTAGGAAAAACAATTACAATAGTTATTTTTCATAAAGTAATTAGAATATATCCATTACTAAGCCCTGCTTTCTGTATAATCACTTCCCACTCATTACTCATATTTTAATTTTTCCTGTCACATTCGGTTCCCACTTTCACTTCTCTGCTCTTTTGCCACATCCCTTCCTCACTTGTTGCTGACAGCCTTCATTCTGTTCTTTGACCCGCATATTTTTCAGAAATTAAGGTTCTCCAGTGATCAGCTGAGCTTTGGACCCATAGAGAGAGGCCATAAAAAAAAAGAATTAATCCAGAAACCTTACCCCAGAAAGATTTTACTCTCGCAGCAGAATGTGTTTAAGGATCTTTTTTGCTTATCTTATGCTCTTTTCAAGTCTGTTACTGTTTGGTTATTACATGTATCCACCCTCCCTTGTTCTGAAGAAATATTTCCTGATAGGGAACCCATGGAAATATTTCATCATAGAAATAGTGACGCCTGCTCCCATTCATTCACAATAGAAAATACCTTGATTAATGTTGAGTGAAGACCACAATTTTCAGGACACAAATGTCAACACTTGTTTTCAGTGTTTCTCTCTGATATCTTAGAGACTGGCATGCACGTCTAAGTCTGGACACATTTGCCAGCCTTAAAGTAGTTCTCAAAAAACTACATAGGACAATGTTGTAGAGGAACTTAAAAATCTTAAGATGTTTCATACTTTAGTTTGTTTTAG